>NC_136259.1:8125000-8725000 GCF_053564925.1 Oryzias latipes | reverse complement strand
AAAGAATAATGCAAACATAAGATCAAAGCTGCTAAAAAAGAATCCAGAAATAGACACGGCACCTACAGATTAAAAAAAAAACAAAAAACATCCTATTCCTTACAAGAATCAGTGTCAGAAATGGAGAAATTATTCTCCAGAGAAGCCTGACGCACTTTAGAGATGAATTATGTGGGACGGTGAAGAACTTTTTGGCAACAGGCAGAGACATATTTATGGAAAAATGGTCTTTGAAAAATGTGACGCTTGCCAAAGAGAGTGTTACTGATCATGCAAGGCTTCTTACGCTCCAACAGTGATGGTGGAAAATGAAAAATCCCAGCCAGCTCCAAACTCTGCTTTTGCATTTTCCAGCTTTGTTTTTAATACACAAACAATCATCTGGGGTTGAATACACACATTTTTATAGTTTTTATATTTCTTTTCATCTTTTTCTCTGATGCTTAAATCCTGGTGCTGAGAAGAGGGTCTACTTTTTCTTCCACATGAATTAAAAGACTGACTTTGCATTCTTTTGTGGTTATCAAGAAAGCAACACATGAATGTTTTCATACAGACACACCTTTCCGGGCTTTTTATCAGCATTTCTGATGAATGAGACGGAACATCGGAGCTGACAGAAGGTATAGTCCCCCCTCTGCTTTTTTCTCCCCTATCTTAACCTAATCAGTGCTTCTGAGTGTTTGATCCTGCAGGTGTGTGTGCGCCTTTTTTTTTTTGCAGATATGAGACTCAGCAGGACGATTCTGTTAACACAACACAAAGAAGGAAAGAGCAAGAGGGAAAAGAGAGATTGAAGTAAAGATTGGTGCTGATGTTAAATGTCCCAGATGCGACCCAAAGGAAAATGATCAATAGGCTGCCAGAGTGATGCATGCTGGGAATACAGCGTCCTCCAGCTTCCTCAAGATGCAGCTGGTACTGAGGAGAATCTCGGACTTGAGCCTGCGACTTGAGTAGCCGAAGTCTTAAATTTAGGACATCTGAAACCTGACTTGAGACTCAACGTCAGTGACTTGAGACTTAAGTTCTGAGACGAGTGTACGATGTTATTTTATTTGTTTGTTTTTATCTGCAGAACATCCCCTTCAGCTCTCTATAAAAGCTTTTGGATGAGGAAAACTGCCTTTTTTTCTGAAATTACTGGTGAAGGTTTGAAATGTGAAATTATTTACAGCTAGAGTACTGAGATTTGACTTGAAAGTACAGCTAAAGACTTAAAAACTGTACTCTATTTATTTTAATAAATATTTATAATAATAAACGTTAGCCTAAATTACAAAAGGGGTTCATTCAAATATACACCTGTGTCAAAAGACTCATTGTAAAAGTCGAATATGTCCAACTCAAGAGCCTTTCAGCTCTCATCTGTTTGCTCAGCTGTTGGAAAGGACAAGTAGAAAAAAAAACTGTACTGCATTTAATGCTACAGACCTGGAACTTGCCTTAAAAGTATTACTAGAACTCATAAATGACTTAATTACAGCTGAGACCTGAGCCTAGTCTTGAAATACAACTAAAGACCTGAGACTTGACTCTGGAGCACGGCTAGAATTGAGATTTGACTTGAAATTACAGCTACACACTTGAAACCTGATTTGAAATAACAGCTACCGTCCTGAAACTTGACTTTTAACAGCTTGAGACCTGAGACTTGACTTGAAATAAAAGCTAAAGACTTGATACATGATTTGCAGTCACAGCTACAAACTTGAAACTGGACTTTTTTTTTTTTTTTTTACAGCTAAATAAATGTAACTTAACTCAATATGATGTGAAGCCAGACTTGAAATTACAGTTCAAGACCTGAACGTTGGAACTAAATGAAAAGTCTTAAGGTTTTACTTGGACATGTTTAGTAGGACTTGTGAGCATCTCTGGTCTTGAGCAGTGGTTGCCCTTAAAATTAAGGTAGGAATATTTTACACAACAAACAAATTACCCAGAATTCACTGTGCTATTGAACATGCTATTAAGTTCCTTCTGATTTATTTTGCATTTACATTGAAGATAAAGTGTCAGTCACTCTGCAAGCTTCAGTTATGCCCAGCCGAGATCTGCATCCTGGATGGTGTTTTTGTTTTTTTGAGCCACTGAATCCATACCAAAAACACAGTAATGACCATTTTCCTTCTTTCTTTTCCATTGTAAAAACATATATAAAAAAATGGATCCTTGAAAACGTAACATTTGGTTTTTATAGTTTTGGACAGCAAGATCGTGATGCTTCCTTTTCCTTAACCCTTGTGCTATCTTAGATGACCCCACCCTTACATTGACGTGTTCTCCCTACCATGACAAAGGTGGACAAAGGTGGAAAGATTTCATGTAATCCATGGACACCAGTGAAGATCAAAAATCATTGAAGAAAAAAGGTTCAGAGCACTGTCTAGTGGGTCTAGATGACCCAACTCCCAATGGTAAAGTGCCTAGGATAGCACAAGGGATAAACATGTTGTTATTCATGGCTAAATTTCATATTCGCAAAAGTAAATTTGACAATAAAAAAACTGAATTCTTTGTTCTAAAACTGGAACTGTAGCTATATTTAAAATTAATTTCTGCTTCAAAAAACACAAATGCTCAAAAACAATTGGTTCGATTGTAAATCTTTTAGATAAGTGACATAAATTTACTCACGCATTTCTATATTTTTTTTTCTACTGTTATTTCTTGTTTTATTTTCTATTTTTAGTTATTTATTTCCTTCTGTGATTTCTTTATTTGGCAATTATTGAACACCAATTTGTTTTAAAAATCTCTATTACTTATAATTTTTTCTTTTTAGTTGAGATTTGCATTAGGTTAAAACAATTTTATTCTGCATTCAGAACTGTGTTGTATTCTTTTTCGTCTTTTTTGTAATATATTTTACATTGAAGAAGAAAAAACTTTTGAAGTAAAAATAAATACATTTTTATTTAAAAAAACAAACAACTAAAGGGTGCGCACCAGTTAGTAACAGGTTACACCTGTTACTAGGTAATTTGCGCACATAGAAATGTTCCAGAGTTACCTGGAAATGGCATAACGTGAGCTAATTGGGTTTAATTTTGCTTTTTGACTTGTATACAACGAGATTGCAGCTTTGCTTGCTTACCGTCATAATTACATCATCTCTGACGAGAGTTTTAAAGTCATGTGGTTTGTTTAAAAAAATCATATTTGGCATTTGGATTCTTACGACAAACTAAAGCCATTTGTTATTTGTATTAAGAGTAAATGGTGAATAAAACAAACAAACAATTGAAGTTTAAAAAAAATAATAATAATAACTGCACCCGTTAGTTTTTTTTATTTCAATGGCCCTTTAGGGGCTCCGTAATATACTGCAAACATTTAAGAAAAAAAAAAGATTTCATTAGCAGAAAGAAAAAACTGTTTGTGTATCTGCTAACCTGTCAAGTGAAATAAAATCTACATAGCAAATCAATCCATTTGATATTTTGGTGTTTATCTTGAGACTTTTGTTGTGCTTCAATTTGCCGCTTTAGAAAGACTAGCAAAATGCAGTAGGTCTTCCCCCATCTGACTCATGTTCCTCTTCATTTTCTTTTGTCTACTGGTGGCTCTTTAATCCTCTCTTTTTCATATTATTTTTCAAAAAAAAAAAAATTTCCCCTCCAGTATTTTCATTAGTTATTAAAAGCTGTCAGGCCAAAGTTGGCCTTCAATCCATCATCCCCAGGAGTTCTCACATTCAGTGCAGTCATAAGGAGAGTGGGCAGAGCACACACCATCTATTAAGCACAAAGTATGTAGGGGGACTCTGTGAAATATTCACTCAGTCTCACTCTGTGCCTTTTTATAAATTATCATATTACTAAAGAGGCCCATTTACTATGTATGGTTTGTTGCCTGGGAGCTCGTCCTAATAGCCTTCTTGAAAGCTGGAGGGGGGGCTTTTTGGACTCTGATGTATGCTGGCCAGAGCCGACTGTCCGCCAAAGACCTGGCCATCATTTATCAGGTTGTTTTTTCTTTTTTTTATTTTGCGAGAGATCTCCATATGGGGAATATTAACAAGCATATTTGGCACGGCTAAAGTCTATAACAATCTTCGGGCCAGACTTTGCTGACACTATGCAAAATGGGTTGGTGGGGGGGTGGGGGGGGGGGAGTATGGGAAGAAGGTGCAGGGAGGGGGTCGAGTGGAAGGTTCAAGATTTGGAGTGAATGAGTGGAGAAAATATCCACACAATATGCCTGAGTCAATTAGCGTGTGCCGTGTTGGCGCGCCGCGGCCATACATCATCTGAAGGGGGTTTAAATCGAAAAAAATGGACGTTGCCAAAGTGATGACATTTTCACGCGGCTGGGAATGCTTTCCCCATGTTCCATGGAATAAATCCTCTGTGTTGCCAAGGTGGAAAACTTTATCCATTTACTTTAAGTGTTTTTTTGTTGCTCAGCTTGTTAAGAGCTATTTATGAGTGCGATTCAAAAGTGTTTCATTGTTTAAGAAAATAAAAGCCTTCAGCCGTGTCAGCTTAACCCTTATTGATCCAGGGTCTTTACACTTTACTCTAATAATTTATCTTTAAAAGACTTTTTGTGGCAATGCCTAATATCCATCTTCTTATTTTTACAGATATTTATGATTATTCTAATTCCATAATAAAACTTAGTTCCAGGTGGTACATTTTGTAAAAAAAACAAAACAAAAAAAACAATAAATATTGTAGAGATGAAAAAAAAGATAAATTTACAAATAAAGCAAGGACAAGGTCAAGGCTATGTAATAAAAAGAAAAAGAAAAAGCTCCACTTAAATTTCCAAGGATCTACAGTGTTCCATGAAATCAATGACGTAGGGTTACAGATGTATTAAGGGCTGTAAAACCCCTCCCTATACCATCTAAACACTTTTCTCAGACTTTTTTTGTTTTTTCAAACCTTCAAACCATTCAAACCTTAATAGAAAATTATAATAGTGTTATAGAAAACATGAAATATTATATGAAAACAAGATGGGCACATTCTGTACAACAGACCAGTGTTGCCAGATTAAGTTCCTGGTTTTCCAGGCCAAATATGATCTAAAAGAAACCAGCTAATTGGAAAAGACTGTAGCAACTATGACAGATTGATTGACAAGGTCAACAGCCTATCAGAATGCATAACATAGCGCACTATAGAGAAAGAGAGAGAAAAGCCATGTTAATTTGATCAACATTGAAATCCCAAGAGGTGAACGGCAATACTGGGAGGGAACAGTAATCCAAGGCATATCACAATTTATGTGTCAAAACTCTTGTTGTGTTTGTTTTAAACCAAAAATCGGAAAGTTAAAATCTTTTTGAAACCTCCCCATTATATTTCGAATGAAGACAATGTTAACCCTTGTGCTATCCAAGGCGCTGTAACGTCAGAAGTTGGGTCATTTGGACCCTACAAGACAGTGCGCTGAACCTTTTTTCTTCAATTATTTGTGATCTTCACTGGTGTCCATGGTTTACATGAAATCCTCTTGACCTTTATCCACCTTTGTCATGGTAGGGAGAACACGTCAATGTAAGGATGGGATCAACTAAACCCCATAAGATAGCACAGGGGTAACGGAGGGGGATTCTTTGTCGTTCCTGCGTCGTCGTAAACAGCCGATGTGATTGGCAAAAGCAACGGGGAATTCAGAGATTTCGGCTCGTGGAACAAATTTCCCTTGGTCTGATGGCTCATGTAATAATATTACGATTACTTGGATGTGATTGGCTAAATTGTACTACAAGCCATTGAAAACCTGTGGCTACTTGACCTCGAGAGCCTTAACCCTTGTGCTATCTTAGATGACCCCACCCTTACATTGACGAGTTATTCCTACCATGACAAAGGTGGATAAAGGTGGAAAGATTTCATGTAATCCATGGACACCAGTGAGGTTCACAAATCATTGAAGACAAAATGTTCAGCTCACTGTCTAGTGGGTCTAGATGACCCAACTCCCAATGGTAAAATGCCTAGGATAGCACAAGGGTTAGGGGCCAAATAAAAGGAAAAAGGCTTATTTGTTTATGTGATCCCACAGAACAGACCTGTGGTTTGTACTTCTGAATAAAATAACTGTTTGTGTTATTTTATTCGCTGAAGAAACACTTACTTCTACAGAAAATCAAAACACGTCGAAGACAGAAAACATTCCATTCAACTGTTTTCTACAAGCTTCCTTAAAAATGTCCGGGCAGAAACACACACACACACAAAAGCCCAGACTATTTTAATGCACTCTTTGTATGCTAAACACATTAGAGTTAGAAAAACGGCTGCTCAAGAGCCCGATTGATCCTTTTCGTAATTATGTTTGCATTGTTCAGCGCCTGAGCCCATAGGATTTTAGAAGCTTTTTAGCACTAATCAATACAGCCCTATTTGAAAGCTGTAAATCCATTTCTAAGAGTTTTTAACCAATATTAATTCAATCCATATGCAGTCCAGAAGGATTATGGGGTCGTGTTTCTTGGAAATGGAGCCTCTCCTTCAGTTATTAATCTGCTAAAAACTAATTTGGGTGCTTTGAAATTCTCTATTGATACTTTTGTTCTTTTCTCTATTTATCGTCTGTTTTTTGGTAAAAAATAAATAAATTGTGTTCTTGGGACAAACTTGTACTTGCAAAGAAGAGGAAGAGTGAATAAAGTGAACAACGTGATGGACATATTCACACCTACTTAAATATTCACAACACGTATGGACTCTGCTAGTTTGTGAGGACTTTTATTGACTGACACAGTTCACTTTACCTTCAGGGACGTCTATATTCAACTTCTGAAACTGAAGAGGAGCTCTGGCATCCAACATGTTGATATACATGAATAATCCATGAGTTCAATTCTTAAAATCCATTGTTTTTATCTAAAAAAAGCTGATGTATCATAACTGAAACAGTCATTCAAATTAAACCATCTAAGATGATCAATGACGCCATTTACCAACCAAAAAACTAGATACTATTGAGCATTGGACAGTCTGAACACTTCCCTAGTCCATGGCAGGGCTTATCATCAAACTCAACTTACCTAATAGAGAACGGGAGACCAGAAATTTCTACCCATCTATTTTCTTCCACTTATCTACATAACCCTGTAACACCGGAGATGTCGCTCTCCGACATACCATAATACATTGGTGTCAAACTCCAGGCCTCAAGAGCCAGTGGTCCTACACTCTTTCCAACTAACCTGCCATTGTAGCTTTTAATTGGCAAAACACACCATATCCAAGTAATCAGCAACAAGTAGGGCTGGATTTCTAAAAAAAAACCCAGCAGGTTGCACGCCCTCTAGGCCGGAGGTCCGACACATTTGCTAAATCTATGACGATTGATCAGAGTGAATCAGCTAATTCAGACACGGAGAAAAGCGGCCTTCATATCCGAATTTGCACCGATACGCAACACTTCACATAACATGATAAGTTGCAGAGAAAATTGCAGTAGTTAGCAAAATTGAAAAGAAAACAGCTTGTGTTCTGCTGAGCTAAGAAACCAATGTATTTTTTATGGGGCAGCTTCTCTCACTGCCTCCAAATAAATATTCATATCTTTCACTTTCACTTGTTAAAAATGTTATATTCTTGTAGGAATCACAAGGCTTTGGGCTACAATTTGTGAAAGGAGTCTTCATGTTTTAGTATGCTCTCACAATGGCAAGTTAAGTCATGACTTGGTGTAAGAAGCAGCCCAAAGATTTAATATGGGTGGGTAAATTGAGGAAAATTAAGGGATCTTAGCTTGGAGTGTTTACCCCACAGGTTTAAGGGGCCCCATTTCCTAAAACTAGACGCATTTTCCTACATTTTGCTGAAAAAATGACTCTGTGACAAACAGTGGCTGAGTTACAGAAGTGTTCGGGAAAAGATCTTCTGTCTACACTCTAGCGATGATGTTGTCTCTACTTGAAAAATTGTAGGAGATACACTTCACAGATACATGTCACGTTGAAGCACTCTCTCCATTGACTTCCATTATGTTTAAAATTTAAGCAACTTCAAAAAATTAACTATAAATATTTGCAAAGATTCTAAAGACAGAAGAAAAGTCCACGAAGAGCAGAACAAATGCATGTTTGAATTTTTTGTATAGCATAAAATATGCAGAAGTTAGGATTGCAGAAACTTTAAAGTTGCGGAAGAGCCTTACCGATGTGTTTCTATTGCAAATGTTGCAGCAACTTTGTTGAATTGCAAAAAAAAAGCACAAGTTGCAGAAGAGATCAATAATGTCCATGACTTGCAGAACATTTTGATACTTGAATGGCAGAAATTGGATCAACGATGCTGAAGACACGCGTGGACAAAAAAACATACAGAAGAACAATAGTTTGCATCATGCAATCAAACTAACTATAAAAAGTAGATTGTTATGAAATAACTTCTTGGTTCTTTTGTTATCACAACACGGGCTATGGTGAAACATACCAGACATGTTTTGACAAACACGTTCCGTCTTCAGAGTCAATACCAGGTTGTTGTGTGTGACACATAAACGTGCGTAAGCGTATGCCACGCACAACCACTGGATGACGGCTCTGACAAAGATGAAATGCAGCCATCGAAACATGTCAGGTAATGTACAAACATACATGTACATACATGTTTGACAAACGCTTGGTTGTGCATGACGTACATAAACGTATGTAGGCGTGTGTCACGCATTTCCACTGGACATTACCTGACATGTTTCGACGGACACATTTTGTCTTCGCCAGAGTCGTCACCCAGTGGTTGTACAGTTTATGTACAGTTTATGTATAACCATTTAAACATATCTGACATACAGACACTATGAACTTTATTGCATTAGTATGTTATGATTGCAAAACAAGTTACTTTATGAAAGTTGCTTCATTAGTATGGTCTGGTTGAGTTTCTCAGCCAACACTCACACAGTAAAAGTCCAGTCAGGCGACGGCAGTCTTGCCCCAAATTAAAAAGAAAACACAAGTGAGGAGTTGTCCTGCAGTTACTGTGGCTCCCAAGACTGTAGGAACCTGCCACGGATTTACTGGTTTCAATTTCACACCTCTCCTCTTTTAATGCCTGCTGCTCCGCTCGCCTCCTCTCTGGCTTTTCTTTTCAAACTTCTCTTTTATCTTGTATTCTTCCCTTTTAGCCACGGCATTTGTTTTGTAAAAAGTGAATATTTGGTTTTACACACCATATCTTCTAGAAGGTGTGCTGGAAAGCCTTGTTTATTTTTTTTAATAACGGTGTGCTTTATAATCCAAAGCACCTTACATGTAGTATAATTCTGGCTGTGTTTACCGATGTTGAAGCAACTTTGAAAGGAACACGGTCCTCTGTCAAAATGTTTGCTTGAGTGTTTTTATGGATAAGCAAACATATGTAGCGGTGTTGACAGTTTTTTTTTTTCGTTTTTTTTTTCCGTGCAACTAACAAGGTTGGGAGTTAGCATAGTCACAATAACTTTTGTTATAGCGATTTCCATCTGTTTTTTTTTTCACGTTGCATACGAGGTTGGGGGCTACAGCTATTGTGAATACGCTAGCATGGCTAACACGTAGCAGTGTCAGGCTATTTTTTTACATGTTGCTAACAAATCTGGTGTTAGCATAGTCAGTTTTGCTTTAGCAGTGTCTGTTTTTCATGTCTTGGAAACAAGGTTGGGAAAGGCAGGAATTGTGACATGGCTAACATGTAGTGGTTTATTTTGTACCTGTTGCTAACAAGGTAGGCCGTTATAGGGTAGTCATAGGCTGTATCCGAAATACCACTCTAACCATAGTGCACTATTAAGTGGCTTTGCCATTTTGTAGTGCTTTCCGAATCTACAATTCCAAAATCAAGCGCCCTTGAAATTTCCCAGAGGCCATTTTGACCCCACAAGATATCACAAGGGTTAACGCACCTTATAGTTCAGAGCGCCTTATACATGACATTAATTTGAAATTAGACTTTTTATTGACAGGCCGCGCTATAGCGCAAAAAATACTATACATGTTAGGGGATTTTTTAGGTCCTTCCAGCATCAAAACTTTATTAAAAAAATCCAACAAACTTTTGAACCTTTTAGAAACTAAAACTAGCCACAAATGAATTCTATAATACCTGCCTTTCACCAAGTCTCCTCCTTATTATTTCAGTGGCAACCTGCCACCTGTTTTCACCTCCTTGTTTGGACACTTAAAAGTTACAACGTCCTATCCAACTTTCTGCAAATTCATTCCTCCCACCTCCCCCCTTTTTCGTTGCTTTCATCAGGCCTTTTCACCAGCCTCCCTCTGAAGGAGTGTCTGCTGTCCCACCACCGGGGCATAATGACCCGCAGGCTGTGAATTTAAACGAGGCTGAGAGCTGGGCAGGACTGGGCTGCACCCGAACATATGGCTCGGATGGAGTGATGCCGGGGAGAAAAGAGAGGAGAGAAGAGGACGAGCACGAACAGGCTAAAGGACTGTGGTGAGAAAAGACTAAATCAAAGGAAAAGAACAAAAGTGCCTTTTTTTTTGTGAGGAAGAGGAACACAAGAGGTGCCCGGCAAGGAGCAAATTAGCGGGGCATTAATCTGGAGTAACAGTGAGCAGGATGAAAGATGGAAAGGGGAGGTAAAGGTGGTCGCAGGTGCGCACAAGGACTCACCTGGCAGAAGATTGTGGCCGAAAAGAGCCAAGCAGAGGTGAGAAAGGAGAAAGAGCGGGGAGGAAGATTGATGCTGGTTCTAAAGAAGGGAAGGAGAGAAAAAAAGCCGAAGGAGGAAAAGATCTTGACCAACAATAATCTGGATAAAAATCCTAAAATGGAAAAATCGGAATTATCAGGTCATAATCAAAGTAATTAAATAAATCTTCTTGACACAGATTTCGACATAAGAAAAAAAATGGTTTATTGACTTATATCTATACATTTATACTTCATTTATAAGTATAAATGTGCGCCGCTCCTTCTGAGTGATGTGTAAACAAATTCCTAAGTTTAGACACGTTATCCACATTTACAAAACGACCCTTAACAATATCAAAGAATAACTGGACGGCTGAACGTGGCTTGCTGCCACTAATTCTATTATTCTATGAAATAGTTTGGGTTTACAGCAACAGAAGGAAACTAATTAGACTATTTGATTTTATAAGTAAAATCTCTAAAATTGTTATTTTGTGTTTTACAAGTTGACATTTATTTATATGTTTTGAACTTTCCTTTTGCCAGGAATCGGTGGTTTAGGACTCAATATGCAGAAGATCAGGCTTGATGGCAGAAACTCATGAGGAAAAACCCTCGAGGCAACAAAAAATGGTGACAAGGCAGATGGCAAACTGAAAACAAGACACTTTATATATTATTATTTTAGTCTGAGGACAATTTACAGAAATGAAAACAGCTGTGGTTGATTATTAACAGGAACCTGACGCGACTGACAGGGTTCAATTTAAAAAGATTATCAAAAATATCACTAAAAAGACACACTAAACTGCCCAATCCTCACATCTTCTCCCTTCTTGACAAATAAAAAATACAATGTGTTTCAAAAACTGAAGTATCTTTATATTTAGAAATCCTTACAATTGGCTAATTGTGTATTGATGGACCCATGTGCACATAATTCGTGACTCTAATCATGAAGTTCTAAAGCCACATTCATATGTGACCTTATACCATGGTATAAGGCTACATTCACACCGCAGGCTGAAACAACCCAATTCCGATTTTTTTTGCCCCTATGCGACCTGTATCTGATCTTTTCGTGACAGTCTAAACGACACAGATTTGATCTTTTCAAATGCGACCCAGGCCACTTGGGTATGTGGTCATGAATCCGATACGTACCCGATCTTTTCAAATGCGACCGCCGTCTGACCGGCCAGGCCACATGAATCCGACCCGTACGTCATTGATACGCTACAAACTTCATAATTCTGCATTGAAGTAGGCGGGAACGAGAACACAAACACCAACCATGGCGGACGATGCTGCTGAGAAGCGAAGCTGGGAAGGGAAGCGTGGTCACCAATTGCATTATTATTTGGGGTGACAGCTCTATTCAGGCCAAACTCAAGGCCTCTTATTGCAACCGTGCGGTTTTTGAAAATATTTCCAACGAAATGGCCGAGCGTGGTGTTGAACCTTTCCCGCGATGACTATTTTTTCTGTCTCCCTTTCTGACCAGAAGCGCGGGGGACCCAAGGCGGATCCTTCTCCGGGGTTCACTTCCCCGTTCGGACCCTTAGATTCTCCAGGATTCTCCAGAGCGGGTTAATAAATAGTCAATAGCATTTATTCTGGGGGAAGCCTTCTTTTATTACCGTTCTCCTTCCTCCGTAACATTCAACATGAATGCGTGCCCCCACTGCCCCCCCCCCATTCTCTACAGCTACACACGCTCTTCTCCTCTCTCTTACACACACACACACACACGTGCGGCCGCAGCACACAAACATCCCCATTCCACAACAGTGGGTACAGATGATCCTGGCTCCATTGCCTTCTTGAAATGAGAAGATTGTTATTGTGCTGGCTCCTTCGTGAAAATAAATTTATTAATGAAAAAGAGCTCCGCTGTTGACAACACTGTTGTTGACATCCATTGTTAACGTTAGTTACGTTAGCAAAAAATCAGAATTGAGCATTAAGCCCTGCAGTGTGAACGTAGCCTGACTGGCTTAATGGCCTTCGTATTATGCATTATCACATTTTAGCCTCCGCTTCGCGTCGGACGGTTCAGACTTTTGATCTCTAAGAACTTTTTTTAACAACTGGGGGAAAAAAATTTTGAGAGTAAAAATATTGCCAGCCCTGTTGTTGAAACTGTATTACACAAAATTGAATCAATGTGAAGCATTTCACTGTATTTTTAGCTTACATTTACATTTTACACCAAAAACTGTGTATTTTATGTATAATTTCTTAGGTCAATGTGTCAATGAAATGTAAGGAGTAAAAAATGCAGCATTGTCTTATCAGCCGTTGTATGATGGCTGGTTCAGTGTATTTTACGTTGAATTTTTTACAGAGCATTCTGTGTATCCAAGCCATTAACATCTTGGCAAGAATTCCGTATTTTCAGAAAGGTCATTGTCACAGTAGAAACCAGAGACAAAGAATTTGAAACGAGAATTTACCCAGAATTATAATAATACTACAGAATTAAAACAATACATAAAAGTATTTCAGATATTTAATTACTGTTTCCATCTCATTAGGTGAAACCCAAGCAGATTCATAAGATAACAAAAAAAAGAGGTATGAGAAGTATGATAAATACAAGACACAAACCAGAACTGCAAACATGTACAAGTTAGGCACACATAACCATCAGTTAAAGGTTATACATATATATATATAGATATATATATATCTATATATATATATCTCTATATATATCTATATATATATATATAGATATATATATCTATATATAGATATTTATATATATAGATATATACATATACATATACAGACATACATATACTTGTCTACATGTGTGTATATATATATATATATATATATATATATATATATATATATATATATACACATGTATATACACATGTACATATGTATATATATATGTGTGTATCTGTATTGTATCTGCATATCTATTTGTTTTGAACATGTATGTTTGTATGTGTATGCATTTGCATTAAAAATATATTTTACCCATTAAATAAACAGTTAGCAGGCTGTAAATGTGCACAGTGAGGAAAATGAAAGCGCAAAGAAGAGCTAAGAACACTAGAAGTGGACGATTCTGGAGAGGCAATCATACTTTGGAGGGCCCGATGGAAGGAGGAGGGCAGGGGAGACAGGAAAACAGAGGACGGGAGGATAAAAGAGGGTGGGAGATGTGCCGGCCTGCTGCGGGCTGCCTATGGAGGCTGAGTGTCGGGACTCGTCTCTTTGGGCCCAAGGGGCCCAGGTGGGTGGAGGGATGGGGGTACGGGAAAGCAGAGATCAGTTCTGTCAGAACTGGGTTCATACCCCCGGGGCCACAGAACTGGGCTGGCCCTGGGAGAGAGCGCAGGGATGAGCGCTGCTGCTATTTTTATATCATTCTGAATTAAACTGTTCCAGAAAAGAAGACAAAAAAAAAAAAAAAGAGCACTACAGTGCACGATTGGACAGCATTGAGGAAGCTTTGCGTTCGCATGTTTGCGCTCATAAATCAGTCGATGATGGGTTGGTGCCGCCTGACAGATGCGTGCAGAGTGCTAAGCATCTTTTTGTCATCAGACACCCAACGGAACAACGGAGGAGGAAGAATGCAGTGCCCCCCCCCCCCCCCCCACCCCCACCCCCAAGTCCCACACAGCCAGGGAAATTTCCAACTCCAAGGTTAATTAAACTCTGGAAATAAGCTCAAGAAGCTTTCTCTTTCCAACTCATTAACCAATTATAACGCTTCTTCAACACAGCTCTGCACTAATCACAATAAGCAGAATAATTATCTGTCAATGTGAGTCAAAGATCATCAAATAAACCCGCAGTTGCTTTGACAACAGCCAGGAGGGTCAGCGTCTGCCCAAAAGCGACTCTGACTCCTACTGTTAAATCGTTATATTACTGTCATTAAAAATAAACACTGTTAATGGGCTAAATATGTATTTCGATTTTTTTTCTGTAACTAAAGCTATTACAAAAAGAAAAGAAAGCTGTTATGTCCTTTCAATGCCATACATGAAGAATACTTCTTTTTGGTTCTTACTTGTGTAGGATTTTTTTTTTTCATTTGTTTTTTCAAAAATGTTACTTCCGTTAACGAAATTTATAGTAGTTGGTGAAAAAGTGTGCCCTGTTGGAATCCTGCTGATACACTTGAGTGAAAAGTTGCAATTTTGCCATTTGCACAACTTTTTTGTTGTTGTGTTTTTATTTTTTTGTAGTGTGGATTACTAGATATAATGAAGAGCAAGAAAAAAAAGGTTGGACTATGTGGAATGACGAGTGTCAATAGTTCGGATCATTCGTCATCATTCATTATATGACAGACTACAAAGTCACATAATGAGATATTACTACAGTACCCAGGATACCCAGAGAGGCCAACAGTTAGGAGTCGATCGGTCAGAAGAGGGAGAACTGTTAGTTACATTTCCCCTTTATTTTTTCAATTATTTGTTGAAAATATTTATAGCTTAGGATTTACCTTTTCTTGTGTGTATATTTATCCTTTTTGTTTCTGTCAATGACATATTTTTAGACCAAGAAACATGCCGCATTACAGGGCAAATTAAGTAGAACAAAACAACGTGATAAAACTACAAAACCCAGAATGCCCAAGAGGGAGATGATTGGTCTGAGGAGTCAATGGGAAGTTTTTTTTATTTTGAAATTCATGTTTGTCTCTTATATAACATATTTGCAATATGCAGAGAGAGCAACACGACAGCTCAGTCAAACTTTATTGACAAATACGCTTGTTCCGTTGTATCACATCAAATACAAAGCAATATTTCACTTATGTTGAAGCACAATAAGTGTCTAAAAATACAGTATTTTTTTTAACTCACTTTAGCAGCAAATGAGTTTGTTTCCTTGCATGACATTTTCCAGTCCTTTGGGATTTACAGTCCTATGACTGCAAAGTGACTCCCGGTCCACAGCAGCAGCTCATGAGCAAAGATCAATACAGTAGCGGTCTCCTGCAGCTACAGGACACTTTCCCAACATGCACTGTGCTCCTGACAAGGTCACCTCAGGAGAATCACAGGTCAGGTAAACACCAGCGCTTCATCTTCACAAACCGTGGAGGGTACGAGTCTGCAAAGGCAAGAGGCGATCTTTAAAATGTTTATTAGTAAAAAAAAAACAAGGAGTTAAAATCTTCATGAGATACAGAAGTAAATTGTTGAAAATGTAGAAATTTATGGCGCTGTCCCACCAGCGCTCGATCAAACACGGACACGGCGCATAAGGATGATAAAAAAAAGTATGACAGTGAGGAAAAATTCCCTCGTGTTTATGTAATGGCCTCAACTTTTGGTGAATATGAAATGAGTGTCTGTCTCTGATTTATTAATAAGAGGGATTATCTACCCTGAGGAATAACTGTCTGCGCCATGTACAATTTCCAGCTCTGTTTGAATTTACAAATGTTTTTTTAGTCCTGCATTTAGGGCATGAAAGCCTTTTTTCATAATGATTTTAGCGTTCAGTTATAAAGCTGAGTCAGATTGTAGAATTTTGTGCTCTAATGGATGAATAATACAGGCGTTTGACCGTTTATTCTTGCAGATGATGTTGTTTTCATATGATTTTTGTATAAACAGGAATATTTAACTTCAAAATTTGTTATGAAACATTTTTCTAGATCACCGTACAGAAACAGGATGCTGGTGCAGTAACATTCTAAAAATAGTACTCTTAAAACATTTAGGTTATTTCTTCAACCCAATTCTTGACTTATTCATGGAGGGATATATTTTGGAGTAAAACAAAATTCTTTGGATCATAGTAGTTCCATTTCAACCCAATTTATGTTTCCTTTTTCTGAGTTAAAATAAACTTTAAAAGTAAACCCCCTTTTTAACCTCTGAAAAACAACTGTGGAGTTTCTGGTGTGATTCTACAATTAGCTGTAAAACCCCTCACTATATACTTTTCTCAGACAGTGCTTTTGTCTTTTTTTTTGAATCACTGACTGTATAGGGGAACGGGACTGAGTGGCTCCTCCCCCCTCATGTTCCAAACAGGAAATACCCGGTGGCTCAAAATAGCCGAAATCCCATAGACTTCTAAAGAGAAATAAACAGCTATTACTCAGTCATTCTATTGGTCAGAGTAACTGTTAATTAATTTTAACATGTTTTTGTCATGATTGTGCGGTTTCAGTTCTTCAAGTAATATACAGGCCAATCAAATGCCTCATTAAAAGCATGTGGTGCCCACTGACCCCCACCTGAATTGCTCAGGACGTCTGATTGACGAGCCGGCTTTCAAGGCCTAAGTGTGTGGACTTCCAACAAGCTCACTCCTAATTGGCAAGAGTGGCTGTCATAGAAACAATGACTCAGCCCAATTCTGACCAATTCTGACCAATCACTACAGTTTCACTATCATACAGCCTGACTATTAGAAATTAGACAATGGCAGTGTCGTTTGTGTGGACGGCCTACTGTGTCCTACGAGCTTTTGCATTTCACCTGTACACCCCGTGCGCGCAACAATTGTGCGCAGTTAGTAAGGAGCCAGGGTGCTTATATCAGCCTTATGAATACTTCATAAAACACTTATCCCACCCATTACAATGGTACATTCCATTTACTGTACTATTCATGACGTGGCTTGAAGGGAATGGAACTGGAGGATGTAAGATGATGTAAAAACTCATCTTTCAGAGCCCTCGCCCCTCAGGTCATGTGACCTAAAACCGTTAATTCCAGCTCTGACTGGGTGAAGGCTGAGTCCACCCGGAATGTGTCACCAGTGCATCTCGGGATGATTATCTATTGTTAGGTTTTGATAAAGGGGTCATTCCTCCCAAGAGGTGTGGGGTGGAGGCTCCATGACAATCCCAAAACTTTCCCCTGGCCATCCCTGATCCCAAATGACAATCTCAAAAAAAGTCCCCAAAAATTAGGCTCTAAAGGCCAAAATTTGTGTTATTTTACAAAATCTGCTCTTTTTTTTTTCTCGCCTCTACCTGGCAGTACAGACAAACAGACCGGCCTCCTTTCTGAATGAATCAGATGGACATCTCATTTGGAAACAAAATTGTATTTCCTGCTCCATTTTCGCCTCGTCCCTCAACCACATATGCACTTGATCAGCCCCGTCACAAATTACAAGGAATAATGTGCCATCTCTGCATAAGAAAGTTCGGTGCCGGAATGAAATCCAACTTTATCCGCACGGTGCAATAGTCAGTGTAACAAAGAATCCCCAGCAGCATTAGCGTGTGACATGCAAAATAAATGGAAGAAGCCAGAAAATTCACAATGACTCCCATTGTATAACCTCATTTAACAATGAGGTTTGCCGCACATGATTTATAGATACCAAATGCATGAGAATAGTCAGATGGAATGTGCTCCGCTTCATTTTGTTATTCAGACGCACACGAAAAAAAAGTCATGCATGAGTAAAACAGGATGTGGATTTAAATGGGGGGGGGGGGGGGGGGGGGGGGACAAAACCACTGCAAGGTAAAAGGGCAAAAGATGGACTAGATAAATTCACTGTCGCCTCTCGCACACACCTCTCTCCTGTTGTTCATTTGTCTCAATTAGTGAGTGTCCATTCTGGTTGTACAGTCTGTGCATTTACCTCCATCCCGCCATCTATTTCTGTGCCATTTTTTTCGTTTTCCTCCGTTACTTCTTTCTTTTGTGCCTTCAATTCTGTTTACGCATTAAGTGACATAAATGAGTCCAAACCCATCTTCTCCGAGACACGTAAAAACAAAAAGGGAAATGAACTAATAACCAAGCCGAAAAAGAGAAATACAAGTTTTTTTCTTTTTCTTCTTCTGATTTTCCTCAAGTTAAAGATGCAAAAGGATTTCAAGTTTGTCCTCTGGGGTTGGAGTCTTTCTGCCCCAGGTGGTGAAGTTTAAGTGTGTTGGGGTCTTTTTTCGGGAGTGGTGGAAGATTGCAGCGTGAGATTGACAGTTGGATTTGTTCGACGCCTGCTACAATGCGGTTGTTGTGTCGGTCTGTTGGGATGAAGTGAGTCAAAAAAGCAAAGCTCTCAATTTACTGGTTAATCTTTGTTCCAATACTCGCCTAAGGTCATTAACTCTGGGTCCTGGTTAAAAAAAACGAGGTTGAAATAAGCGTCTTCTGCAGTGTGGTTGGGCATTCTGTTATCCAATGGACACGCTATGTACATGAAATGTTGAAAACCAGATATTGTTCACCCTGGACCGTCCCAAACTAATAGAAGCGCATAGATCTACAACTGGAAAAGGCTTGGTGCGAAATGTCAAATCTTGTGAATTTTACTCCACGCTATTTCTTTAACAGCTCTATTGCGATATATGTAAGACTCTGTGTCATGTATTGCTATTCCGTCCAGATACAAAACACCATTATTCATTTCTCCTTCATGATCAATTTTCAGGTAGGTTGGTAAATCCGTAAAAACAGACATCAAATTTCGCATAGCAACACATGGATGCGAAAATTTTCAACTCAGAAGGCCAACACGTGGAAATACGCACGTTAATAAAGAAAGTGATCACTTAAACACGTGTTGCTGAGGCCAGTGTGGACGTATTGTAGGTGTCTGTTCATTTGAAGGCAAATGGGCAGCCGTGATGCGTCCTGAGCAGGATTACCATTGCAACAACACATCATCAGTAGGGTAAAAAAACTAACCTAACCTAATCAGAAGATTGCAGGTTCGATTCTTAAGTAAAAACTAATTAGTTCATGTGTCATAACAACGTAAAAAACTGCCTCTGGCTGCAGTCTTCCTGTTGTTTTGTGCAGAGTAGATCTGCTCAAAGAGGCTTCTCTGCTGCCAACTAGTGGTCGGAGGGTGAAGTGGAAAACAAGAGTCAGACACTGATGGACGCTCAGTAATAATTAAATAAATATCGTCCT
This sequence comes from Oryzias latipes, assembly GCF_053564925.1. Taxonomy (NCBI): domain Eukaryota; kingdom Metazoa; phylum Chordata; class Actinopteri; order Beloniformes; family Adrianichthyidae; genus Oryzias; species Oryzias latipes. The sequence goes on along the minus strand of NC_136259.1, from coordinate 8,705,508 downwards.
GACAGCATTTTGAATCGATACAAGTATTGCCGAATAAATTATCGCGATACATAGTGGAAGTGATTTTTTTCTAACAGCCCGAGTCTTTTGCCGTTTTGGCTACCTATCTTATTGATATCCAATAAGTCTCCCTGCTGCCCCAGCTGGTTAGGAAGATCCAGAGATCTACTCTAATCTCCAGAAACTTGCTTCATTAAATGGAGTTTATTAAAGTTTAAATGAAGTTAAATATTTTAGTTGAGTCGGTGTCTCTAGGGGTCCTACTATACTACTCACTTTTTGCTTGTGTTGCACAGTTTTAGCTGTCATTTATTTGTAGATGTAACTAGAATATGTGTTTATGTAACTTTCGCATTGTTTTTTGTATCATCCTTCGTCCGGACTTAGTGCTTTCCTTGAGTTCGTTGTTGTCAGAGCTGTGGGTCGTACCGCCATCGATTAGGTCAATGTGTGACTTTTTTATTTATTTATTTTTAAACAACGTTTTTTGAATGCATCATTTGTCACCATTTGTCACCAGAGAGGGATCTGCCTGCGTTTCGCCTCACTGTACACTGTGGCAATCTGTGGAGCTGCAAAGAAATGCTAAGCCTTTGCATAACATGTTCAATTATGCAGCACAGCAGGTGAGATTAAGACGCACCAAAGGGGTAACAAAGTAAACTGTTCTATTACATAGAAACACACACTGCCGCAAGTTTATTTCTATGTTTTGCCCATTTTTTGGTGTTAAAAGCTTAAAAATAACGATTCAGTATGTCTCCAGATGGTTTTTGGGTTATTTTTATACTGCTTATTATTAGTGAGTTTGGATACGCGGCTAATTAAAACTGTGTAAAAACGTCCTCATGTTTGTTCTTCACCCCCATCCCTGTTCTTTGTAATAGAAAAACAGAGCAGCACCACCTGGGTGGTCAACCGTTGTCCTTCACATCCCAGTGACCAGCGTACACTGATCACCGTGTGTGACCGCAGCAACAGCTGGAGCCGGCACAAACCCATGCAAACCCAAAGCACAAACGCTGTGAATAAAATCGGGCTAAGAAATGAGCAAACAGCTTCCAGCCGCTTTGAGCTCATCGGTCCGGTTATAAATGCTGATGATATGCGGCCAAGTCTTTATGAAGCAAAGCCATTTTCAGGAGAGGGCTTTCTTCCTGCTCACAAGCAACAGACGAATGCAAACCAAGTACAGTCTGAAAAAACTCAAGTGTTTCACTGAAGTGATGAATGATTTCAATGAGTCAAAAGAATGAAACTCAGTATAAAATCTAGGTATTGTTCGTCTCACTCAATTCCTTTTAGTTTGAGTTAGGAAATTCGCTACAATAAAGAGCAAAAAATTTGGTTTTGTGTTTTTAACATGTTCTTTTAGAATTTTTTTAATAATGGAGGAGATATATATATATATATATATATATATATATATATATATATATATATATATATATATACACACACACACAATAAAAATGAATCTTGAAATTGTAAAGGCAAATCCTTGTGAATCAGGAGCAGATGCGTAGCGTGTGGGGACCCTGTTAGCCGAGGCGGTGGCCGGGCGTGCGGTGCGGGGGGTGTTGGAGGGGGGTTACTGTGTAGCGACAGGGGGCAACCAGAATAATTTGTGTGTGTGTGTGAGAGTGCACCCTCCCTTTTCCAGAGTGGGAAGTGCAGCGGGGGTGGGGGTGGCGGGAGAATAAGGAAAGAGGGGTTAAGGGACGTATCATAACATATGTGCACAATAGCTCTGAAGATACTAAAACATCTGTCACCAGACTTCCTGTCCTGACTAATCATGACTTTATTTTCCTACTGCAACAAAGATTATGTCATAAATTCACTTTGTTTATTTTTAAGAATTTATCATAATAAAAAATTGATCAGATTTGGTCAAAAATCCTCAATAGCTTTGACAATGCTGTAGTTACAGACACAAAACTTCCTGTAGTGACTAATCATGACCTTATTTTCCTAATTCCAGCATCTTCTGAGCTATTTAGGATTTTCGACCAAATCTGAACCATTTCTAATTATGAAAATTTCCTAACAATAAACAAAAAGAAATATTGACATATTCTTTATTTTGGTATGACAATACTACAATAAGGTCATGATTAGTCCGTACAGAAGGTTTGGTGACAGTAGCCTCATAACTACTGATAACTTTAGTCATGATTCATATCTATAAACATTTAAAAAACTATATGCATTTAGATAAGATTTCCTACAAAATATTTATTGGAACACGAAAAAGCTGACGAGTCTTCATTACCAGTTCATATAAATATAGACATGTATTCGCTTTTTAAAAGTTTATTGATTTTTTTTTAGAATGGTATTTCATTTATTTTCAGAGTATGCACTTTGTTGACGGTCCCTTGGCAGCAGGCTCGCCGCACGTCTGCATTCACAGCTTGAAGCGAACAATTCTGATTAAAAGGCAATAAAACAATCTTTTTTCTTTATAAATCCATTTGTGGTTCACTCTCTGTGTTAATACAAAAGGATTGAGAGACTTGCTGACACATTTGAACGTTTATCAGAAGAGATATTGAGGCTGGAAGTACGAATCTGTGAAGATATAACTTAAGTGAACCTCAGCTGCCAGAAAATTTAAAACAACGAACCCATGGTTCGTAAGTGAGGACGCTGGCAAACCAACTCCGACAAAACAGGAAGACGCAGCAGCAGCTGAGTTTCCGCGGAAAAGGATGTTGCCTGTGTTGGAAGATCGACTCCAGCGCAGCAACTTCCAGCAGATGAACGTGAAAAGCTGTCCATCCTCTGCTCCTTTTACTGGGACGCAGCGCCTGGCGAGTTATGTCTCACTTTTGCACAGTAGAACTTAACATTGGATTGACGCGTCTGCTTGCACTGTTCTGTGGAGCCGCACAGCAAGGGAATGGACTCTGACGATGACAAAAGGAAAGCTTGCGTGTTTGATAGAAATGTAGCCCGGCTTCATTTCATATATAGAAGATGAGGACTTTGATGGATTTTTGGATGCTGATTGATGACTGAAAAAATAAATCACAACCAGCATTCATGATTTACCGATATGTGTTTTTAAACGTAAAATACAGAAAAACACCCATAACTGAAACTCCGCCCTTTAATCCAGTGCTGTTGTACAATAAGGAGAGGAGTGTGTTGTGGGAAATAATATGACTTTTATTGTGTGTTCGTGGGGGTATGACTGGCAGGTCAGTGTGTGGTGTGGCTGTTTGACTATCAAAGTTAAAAATTTCGGCTCTTTGTGTCAAACTTGTTCGCCACCCCTGTTAGTGTTAGAGGCTTTCATAGAAAAATACGGCGGAAGTAACGTGGATTAAAACGTTAACCAATGACCCAATACCAGGGTAAGAAAGTGCAGCGGGTTTTTCTGTGCTGTAAGTTTTTCTCATGTGAAAAATCACAGCATTTGTCACCGTTTTAATCCACGCCACAGCAGCCGTTTCTTTTCTATTAAAGCCCCAAAAAGAAAGTCCCGCCCCGCTGCTTCGCCGGACTTGACATGTAAATTTCAGCCAATCAGATCAACCAGAAAGATTACTGCCACCAAGTGACAAACACACCCCTGAATGCCGCCCCCCAAGTAGAGGTAAGATCGGGCCTAAAAGGTCCAGCCTGACCCAACCCAGGCCCACGGGCATTAAAGCCCAACCCAGCCCGAGCCCGACCAATTAACTTGATTTGCAGGCCTGAGCTCGAAGCAAACCCGAAATTTCAATTTATCCCATAGTATTTTTGGCAGAAAAAAACGCCAGATTTCTTAAGGTTAAAATGATCTACATATTTTTATGATCATGATAAATGCATTTGCACAACAAAAAAAACGCTGGAACACAGAATAAGAGGCCAGACAAAGAGAGTGAAAGAGAGATCTTGATGCGCACTCGCTTCATTACCCGGAGAAAGACTGCAGTTGCGGCGGTGCGCGTTTGCCTTTTCAGTTCCCCTGTCTTAAGTTTCTCCTTTACTTCTTGCTGCTCCATATCAGGGATACCTAAACAAAATAGATGCGGACTTGTGGAGGGAAGATTACATTCACGACACGTGCGCAAAGCCTGCCCTGGCTCTGCGTCTGCGCTTCCTGTTTAGTAGTAGTTATATAGCAATTACCTTACAGCGCCTTCTCTGTTTTAACCTAATTACCGTATTTATTTATAACAAGTATTCCTTAGTTTAGTATCCACACATCGTTTTAGTATACATTTTTATAAACATATATTTATTTAAAAAGTCAGCGAGAGAGAAGCCCGGCCCGACCCGAACGTAATGATTGTCATTTTAGTCTGACTCTGGCTCGGGCTTAAGATCTTACCTCTACCCCCAGGTGACAAAAACGCCCCCTTAACACTGAGCGTAAATCCTGATTAGGGCGCAAAGAGGAATTGACCGCACGGGATCCCCGCTCAGTTAGAATTGCAGGCCTGCAGTTGTAAAATGCGGGGTCGCTCGGGTAGAAATGCTCCTGTCCGGTTATCAGAATTCAGTTCCTGAATACGCCCGCTCAGTTGTCTTTACGCCCTTTCACGTTCTGGAAGAGATGAAACGCCATAGGTAGAGCTCCTTCACCTTCTGCAGCAAATAACACATACATTCCACACCTTTGTCCCTTTTGACTGCCTCCTCTTTAAGTTCAGGATGTCCCCCCATTTATCCTAAAATTAGGTAAAATCTGAGAGACAAAAGATGAAAAGAAGCACAGTTTCCATTCGGGCACATAGGATCCTCCCTGAATGGCCTGAACTCAGATCACAGAAACTGCCTGATTAGAGGGCAGCCGGAAAATCTGTCACAGGCACAATCAATACTTTGCATGTTTCCTATGAGTAAGAATAAGTTACTCCCAAAGCAGATTCATCTTTAGTAATTCGCCCAATTTTCTCCCTGTTTATTGACCAAAACAGTCAGACAGGAAAGAACGACTTTGTTGTTTACAAGTCTGCTCTTTATGTTTTTTTAAAGTCCTCTTGTCTGCACACCTTACTTTTGTGTACAAACGCAGCTTTATGTTTGATGGTGCAACTCCTTGGATTGGCGTCTTCCTGACGTAAAAGTGTTGTTGATTTTTTTTCGAATCTCTCCAGAGGATGAATCTCTCAAGAGATCAGCCAATGATGAAGCCTCAGTCTTTTCAGTCGTCAACCTGCCAGATAGAAACCGTTTTGTTACCTGAAGACACGCTCTGTGATCAAACGGTTCACATCTGACAAGAAACTAAAAACAAGATTTCCTCAAGAAAAAAGAAACCCTCTGTTCCTTTAGTATTGAATTGTAGAAGCAATCTTTGGCCAACATTCCTTTGCATTGATTTTTTCTTTCTTCCTGATACTCTGGTCCAGTTTTGGGTCAAATTTTTGTATAAAACCGCTTTAAAGATTTAAATGTGCATTAAATAAGTTCCTATCTTTGGTGGTTGGAATCTTGGGTGATGACGTCTGGCATGCTTACATAGCCCATATAGACACTGATGGTGGTTAGAGGCCAGACCATTCTAACGCATCGTTCCAGGTGGAGAACTAGAATGCAGAGACAACCGTTTAGGAATTTAAAGGCAAAAGATTGATTGCGATTGGCTGAGAAGACGTCTTGCTTTTTAGCCATTGGTTCAAAGTGAAGGCCTAATTGATGACGGTGTGTAGACTGACATCCCAGCGTACCTGTAGATGAGGTAGATCTTTCTTATCGAAGCTAAACTAAAGTTTCATCAAGTTCAATCATTTGAAATAAAACCTGTAATTTCATATGAGATTAAGGACGTATTCAGACAGGAAAGGTCCGTTGCTGCGGACCAAGTCCAATTAATTTAGTCCAGATCGAGTCCTAAACCCAGTGTTTGGTCTGCATTCAGACTGCCGTCAAGCAGACTTTTCTTTTATGAACCAAAGCTTTTTAACAAAACCAGGTGACTAAAGATCTCTTCCGTCATTGGCCAGGAATTTTGAAGATGGGGCAAAGCAACAAGACAAATAATAATGGAAGTCCTGCACTTTACAATCCTTGTCGGAATTGTTCACTAACTCAAACTGAGCCAGCCTACTGTGTGCCCACTTCGTCGCTGTGGGCAAACGCATGTGGGGTTACCATGGAAACCTTGGACAAACCCATTTCGTGTCCACGTATTCTGCCCACTTTTTAACCATACGGGGCCCACTTGGCCTTGCTGGTTGGGAAGTTATTGAAATCTGCTCTAAGGTGCCCCGACAATCGTGTCAAATTGCTGCTATAATGACAGTATATTGTGCGGGGGAGGGGTGTGGCGGGACCAACTCGCAACTGCAGGGGATGTGAACAGGTATAGATGGCAGTGAGAGGCGGGGGAGGGGCTTAGACTCACCGCTTATGGTTCCAGACCCAACAACAAACAAACTGCTATTTCCCAATCCAAAAACATAAATTATTTTTATTCATAAAATGAATATACCTTATTGGGTTTACTGGATTTTTAGCAAAGTGAAAGGGAAAAAAAAAAAGTAGTCCACATGAAAGTGAATTCGTTTCCATCATCTCACTCATCCTAACTCTGAGTGTTTGACAGACGGCAAAGTTTATTCTATGTTGTGGAAAATGGACAAAAGGTCAAAATAAAACAAAAGAAAAGAAGAGGTAGGAAAAAAAAAAGGATAAAGGAATACCGCTGATGTCCAAAGCACTCGATAGGCTCCTGATACAATGAAGGTTTCCACTTAAGTTAGACTAGTCTTGTTAATTAGATTAGATCTAAGATCTTCTGCCATTCTCATATAGTTTAAATGCAATGTGCACCATTGGTTTTGTTCAGTTTTAAGTGGCACTTGAGCACAAGAAACAGAAGAATATGTTCTTTAGTTTCCATTGATGTTCATTCATGGCGCCAGCAGAAATGCTCAATAAACACAGAAGAGAAAAATGTGGCAATTTCTACCAGAGCCAGCCATCTTAAAAAAAGAGACACAAATCGATGTTTGTTAAGTGTGAACTAACTCACATACTATATCTTAATTTTGAATTCAACTATAAAGGTATATTATACTTATGTGATCTATAAAATAAATAATGTATTTTGTTCTATGTATGCAGGCTTTGAGTTATTGAGGGCGGGGCTGGAAAAGGGGGTGAGGGGGGGGCACTGTCCAAAAACACTGGTAATACTGAGTAGTAACAATTGGTATGGAATAGCCCCCCCACGTTCCTTTCCCCGTGGCGCAGCAAAGCTACGCAGGTAGTTGGTGCCCCGCCCATTGCATTTTTTACGGCATAATTACGATCTTTTTCGAGCTAGAATTTTTTTTGGCGGATTCAAAATGACTTTAATAAGGAAATGCAATTTCACGCTTAATTTTCTTTATTCACGCCCTCCATCAGAGAAACATGTTCAAAACACCATTTTAATTGGAGGGGATCTTTAAATCATGAACTTTTTTAGTCTAGTCCTATTTCTGCCCAACCAGTCATGATTTATCTTTATAGTTAGTCTGCCTCTGGCAATTTCTGGATTTCTTATTTATTTATTTATTTATTTATTTATTTTGTCCAATTGGTTATATGTAAGGTTTTACTGAGCCAGGTCAGTTTACAAAGTAACCACTTGGGCCTTATTACTTAACCAAGGGATCACATTGTTTTATTTAAAGAAACATTATTATTTTTATTCCATTTTAGCATTCAATACTCTGTGGGCTTTTTATTTACCCAGAAGACAGTTGGGGCAGACAATGGGCTCAGGCAATGAAATATTGAGCCATGCTTTCATTATTCTCTCTAAAGTCCACTCACTGGCCAACAGTATGGATGGACTGCCTTTCCCCCCCGCCATAACACAGTTTGCAGATCAGACTGTGTAAGAACATTCTGACCACTTCACTAGAGCCCCTTGCAGACATACACTCCTTTATTTTAATCTAATAACAACCCGGCCTGTCACGGCCATGTCTGAGCGTGCTCCGGGGCACTTGTCCATAAAAAGTTCAATGTCAACTTCAAAGACGGTCTTAATGGCAGTAACAGGCAGCAGAAGTATTCCACCAATCTTCTTGTACTATTAAGAACCCAATTACAATGCTGTACATCGTCATGCCATGCAGGTCTGCTACTCTATGAATCTTTTAGTCTCAATTTCTTCCTATTATTTAGATTTACAAGGAATCGCTTAAACTTTTGGATGGCCAGAGGACTGCAGCCATTTTACTGCAATTTCCCTAAATTTACTAGAATTTAAGAGGTGCAGTAAAGGTTTTTGCAGACATTTATACGTATAGATCAACTGTGTGCTGTTTTAATTTGTTCAATTTAAAGTTTCAACTTTTTCTTTTCTATACGGCAAATAAATCCACAAATTAAAGTGATTTCATCTTATGGGATGTGTCCTCCAACCCATGCGGAACTGCTGGCACATACTTTAACAGACATTAACATTTCCATCTGGTTGTCCTGACTCTACAGTTAGATAATATTTGGTATTTGTTTTTATTTTTAATGCTGAAAACTGAGAAGATCTATCACTTAGCTAAGCATCCGGTTTGCTCAGATTTATGCCTTGATTTACATAATTGAAATAACAAATCTAGACTTCATTAAAAGCTTTAAGTTCAATTATCTGTTATAATATAACATAACAAATATAACTAAACATTTTTCTATGCTCTGACAAACAATCCTCCAGCTGAAAAATGTAACTTGCTTTGCTGATAATAGTCCCACTTCATTAAAGGTTATGTATAGACCGGCATGATCATTGACATGAACTCTAAAGGAACACTCAATTTCAATAAGTAAGATCTACCTCATCTTCAGGTATGCTGGGTTGCTGAGCCAATAGCTGAGTTGCTCACCTTCTTCACAGCCAATCACAATCGAATAAGCCGGCCCAGCTCCTCCCCGTTCTTCTCCTGGCTCTGCGATTGGGTGTGGTCTGGCCTTAACCACCATCAATGTCTAGGCACAGGAGTCTCTTCACTTGATCCGAGGTCATCACAAGCATGCGACATGTCTCTGGCCCAGAACCCGACCGCCAAAGACCAGACAATTCATGCTCATTGGCTGTTTCACTATTAAATCTTTCAATCACACTTTCAAGATCTCTCCTTAATGAAATACACTAAACTAACTTAGATTTAGATGAACAAGGGGACCAACCATTGGCTCTGTAGTTTTTAACTCTCATCTGACGGACAATATTTATTTTAACAATTAAGCTGTCATATTGGAGTACCACAAGGATCGATCTTAGGACATCTTGTGTTTTCATTGTACACCATATCACCAAATGTATGCGCCTATTAATCCAAATAAATCCATTTTAGCGTTCTTACATTTTTTTTTTTTAGCAAAAGTTTATTCAATTGGGCGACTACAGTGAAAGACTGCGTTTGCAAACATCTATTAAAAAAAATTGGGCCACTCTCAGGAACTCAGTGATTCCAACATTGTACCATAAGATGCAAAGTTGTAAGATGCAACTGTTGCCAAAGTCCGATCATTGGAATTCCGTTCTGCTTAATATTCCACAATAATTTGTTAGTATTATCATTACAAATTAGCCCAAATTAACCCATTGGATATTCTTTGGACTACGAGAATTCTTCAGCTGTTTACACAAGTAACAAATTACAGTAGCAAAGTCTTTACTCAGTCAGCATAAGGCTATTGCAAACTAGTAAAGTACTACTATGTAAAGTACAAGTAAAGTCCAAAAGCATGCTAAATATTTCGTCTTTACACATAACTTTCTTTATATCTCATATAAGTTGCGGGAAAGATAACAAATTGCCAAGTAATTCCATTACAAATACAAATCTACTTCTTGTTTGTTTTGTATTATACTAACTCAAATCTGAAAACCTGCCCTCTGCTTTTTAAAGTTGAAATGACTTTTTTCTTTAAATTTGATTGGTTTCATCTGGTATCAGCGTGTCTTTGAAAAGTGCGTATAATACAAAGACAAATCAATTTAACGACCTTTTGTTTCTATTTCTTCTTTTGCCTCCGTTCATGTGATAATGTCGGAGCTGGAGGGAAATATTCATAAAAATGCGCAAAGAAACAAACCCCTCAACCCATTGAAAGAAGACATCAAAGTGAACAGAGAAAGTGGTGCAGCATCACAGGGGTGCAAACATCAGGCAAATTTGAATTATTTAAAGATAAAAGTGTGGGACGAAGATTGCAAATCAGCACATGTATTTGTGGAAAACGCTGTACTTTGTTGTTCCACAAAAAGTTTGAGCAAACACATTTAATTACAACTGCAGTCTGCACCTTCTTTAGCCCTGTTAATGAGGACGGTGGCTTTTTTTTGTTGATGATGTCTCCAGAGGGTGAATGAATCCTGTTTGTTAGTCGTGATTAAGAAGGTTTCGGCCCGATGACATTGCTTTGTTTTGTTAATACATTTTTTTGTTGGGGAATTTACGGCCAGCACTCAGAACAGTGAGCTGTGCACTAAGCTCATCTTCAGAGTCAGGTTAACTCTATGATGCTGTTTGTTTTGGTAATACTGTACCCAAAGCAATGGAGGCATCTACCAATATTTAGTTTTTCTACCATTATCCCTTGCGCTATCCAAGGCACGTTGACGTTTGGAGTGGGGTCGTGTGGACCCCACAAAACAGTGGGCTGAACTTGTTTTCTTCAATGATTTGAGATGTTCACTGGGGTCATTTTGACCCCACAAGATAGCACAAGGGTTATTAAGACCTTGGTTACATGCACCCGCACTGGTGGGGTGTTGTAGACAGGAGCGGCTCCATGTTAATGGATGAGCATGTGTGTCTTGCAGTTCCCCTTTAAGGTTTGTACAGCCACCTTAACCCTTGTGGGGTCAAAATGACCCCACCCTTACATAACGTGTTATCCCTACCATGACAAAGGTGGATAATCCTAGAAGGAGCTCCTTCTCTAGGAGGCTCAGATGGCTCCGCTCCAAAACTGCCCGATACCAGAAATCTTTCATACCCAATGCAATAACCCTGTTGCACATTGTGGCATTGCCACCACGGGTTTTTCTAACTACATCCACGGCTAAATGTTTTTGGCACGTATTAGCCTAACCCTTATGCCAAGTAAAAAAGCACGGAATAAAATACGTTATGAGCAAACAAGTACTTAATAATAATCACAAGAATAATATAAAAGCACGTTTAGAAGACCATCTCGCTTTATGCTGCAGCTTTGTTTGTTTACAACAGAACTCAATATTTCTTTTTTGTTTCCGGTATTTTATAGAGTTCTGAGCATGTCCAAATGATTTATTCTGACCGAAAGTATGTAAACGTGTGTTATAATCGGATAAAATCTTTCTAGGACCATGTACACAGTTCAATTCTAATCCGATCTTTGATCCGACCAAAAATATTTTACACATGTAACCACAGCTGGTGATCCAACTTGGAGAAAAGTCCCCAAACTAACACTTTGGGGACACTAATCAGGACTCAAATGTCTCCAAAGTGTTAGTTTCCCATTAGGGTTTGGACTGGACAAGCACATAAACACACGCACACTAACACACACACATTGGGTGTGAATGTGTTCACGTATGTGTGGTCTGTTCTCTGACAGAGACTGTTTAGAGAACAGATTTCTTTGACGTTGACGGCACAAAAGCAATACAGATTTGCCAATTAACCTTGATGTCACTGTAATTACCAAGTCACTTTAGCAAAATGAATTAATTTCCCAAAAGGACTCCGAAACAAAATTACCTCCTCTCTTCCCGAATAGAGCCAATATGGCGTCCAATAATTAGAGAAGAAAAAGTGAGCCACTGCCATATTCCTGTCTCCCATTGTGTGTATTCTGTTTAATTTGCCACGGGGGGGAAGCCAATGATCTGCCTGTTCCTCTTGGTTCACGCTGTTGTGACTCACATCCTTTTTTTATTTATTTTTTTTGGCTTGGGGGCCTCTCTTTTTTTTTTTGTGTGAGTGATGGAGGATTATTCATCATGCAGTTGTTGCACACTCGCAGTGAAGAGGAGCGACCCCCCTTTCCACCGCCACTTCCTGTGGTCCTTCGTCTGCAGCCCCCACGTTTCTGGCAGGTTTCTGTCGTCTCTGTCCTGCCGCTTCAATTAGTGCGTAAATGACAGTGTGTGTGTTTAACCCACAGTGGGATTTTGCAGGTGTGGCCTCAAAGACGAAGGCTGCCTTTGACGGTCAAATACACGTGCAATGGATCAGAAAGAAGAACACAGACAAGTGAATGAAAACAGAGCCATATATTCTTCATGTGAATGTTGTCATGCATGGCCTCAGTGGAACATCCGTCACATCAAAACTTAATGATATGCTTTACCATGGTAGATCTATAATTGATGTTTTCTGTAACACTGTACATAGTTTATTGATTATTATCCCTTGTGCTAACTTAGATGACCCCACCCTTACATTGATGTGTTCTCCCAACCATGACAAAGGTGGATAAAGGTGGAAAGATTTCATGTAATCCATGGACACCAGTGAAGATCACAAATCATTGAGGAAAAAAGGTTCAGAGCACTGTCTAGTGGGTCTAGATGACCCAACTCCCAATGTTAAAGTGCCTAGGATAGCACAAGGGTTACAAGATCATATGAACAACGATTCGATACCTATAATAATCTGTGGTTTACGCTATGATTCATAGTCGGTTCATAGTCCAATTCTGTGACCTAAAATCTTTAGCCAAAACTTCCACCATTGTGGCTTAGAGATATACCTGGGTACTGAACAGTGCAGGTGAATTTTTCCAGATTCCTTTTATTTCTTGCAAGATAATCAATGCTTACCAACAAACAATTGAACACAAATTAATGGCAAATCCGTTCACATTCTAGCTTCATAAAGCTCTGTTTACTGTTGTTTTTCCACATTGAATTAATCCAAACAACACATTATTAGAACATTTGACCACACTGTGTGGTCACATGTCTGCTAAGTGTTTCCACACACTGGACTGGAATGATGGCTCGATCATTTTTTGCTGCCATCACATGTTTGTTGTCTGCTTGGTCATGTTTACATTGTAATAAAACAAACCTACCTCAATCCAAATGGGATTTCCAATATTTTTTATTATTGCTTAAAATGTAAATTTTAATGATATTCTAATGGTTTAGGTCGATTTTTATTAATAACTTGCCTCAGACAGATTAATCTGGTTGGATCATGGAGATATAAGTTGATTATTTGTTATACCCTTGTTAATTATTTTGGGCAATGTTATTAATTTTTTATGTAACTTTGTAACAAAGTTACAAGAAAATGAGTATTATGGGATTATTGCAGTCTCCTGTATACAAGGCCCCTGGATTTTTTGGTCTTTAGGGTATTTAAGGGATGTCATTTTAAATTTTCAAACATTTATTTTTTGGTTTCCTTCCTTAAAGACATATGTTTTCATTCCCCTCACTTGCTTTGATTCAGTAAAAAAAGAAAAGACAGCACAGCTTTGTATGAATATTGTTAGTTCTGAATCCCTCGCTAACATGGTCTTTCTGTGTTGTTGTTGTTTTTTAATTGAGAAACACCAAAATATTGTCCCAAGTAGAACGGAAAAAATAATTACTCAAGCACTAAAAGCTAAAATGTAGGATCCTTTTACTGCCTACACTTGTGGAATCCAGCAGAAAAAAAAACCTACATTGTTGGCTTTTTTAAAATATAATACAAGTTTGAATGATTTGAATTTGAGTAAATTTAGAATCCTTAAGCAAGACAAGATGTTAAAAACAAATGAAATAGAAATAATTTGAGAAATGGAACTAAGCCATAGTAACAATTCTTTCTCTAAAATCTACTCAAGTAAAATTAAATGTTTGCAGGAAAGGATTTTATTTCAGTAAAAGTAATCCCACTGGTGACCCCACTGGTGACCAGAGTTCTAATCACACTACATCTCCCAGCAACCTCAGCACACACTTCCTGGATGCCACACAGCTGACTCTCATTCACTCAATCAACCACAGCATACTTAAGCACTGCTCTGAGCCTCACTCAGTGTGAAGTATTGTTTGTGCAGCGTGGCACAAGCAATAGCATTATGAGTGTTATATTGGGACCTGATTTTTTGTCTCCTGACTTTGTTTCTGACACTGTTTGCCTGCCCCGATTCTCACCTGGATCCTGATTAGCCCTGTCTATTTTCTGGTGATGAGTAGATGAGGCCTCGTGAAGCTCTTCGACACATCACCCAAACTGTATTGATACAGTGTCACTTAATACTGACTCCTGCTGGATCAGAAATGTCATTGCAGGCAACCCACTTAAGTCCACTGATATTCTTATTACATTTAATCTAAACACAATACTTGTCATTGTAGTTCCTCATTCCCATATCTCGCTCTATAATGCCCCATCATTGGGGACGTGTTTTTAAGTTTGACAGTTCTGCAGAACAAATTCCACATTTAACCTCCAAAACATAAAAGGATTAATTTCAAATAAGGGTCAGTTTGAAATGGAATTGTATTCTGCTAGAATAATCGGAACGGGAGAAACAAATGGCCAAAAAAACTATGAAATAATTCCACTAACCTCAATGAAACACCACATTAAACACATTTAGGGAAGATTCAGTAAAATAAAACGTCAAACACAGGTAGGCGGGGAAAACGGGGGCACGCGGGTTCAGGAATCGCTCAACATCTGGAAGCTGACCGTGCATCTGAGGCATAAAGAATATTTTCCCCCCTACTCTGTCAAACTCACCGCTGGACTGATTTAGCATCCAAGTGACAGTAATGTAACCAAGAAGATCTGGTACTTTTTCAAAATAAAACAATTTTCAAAATAAAAGATTACGTAGACTCATAATAAAACTAACCAAAACCCGCCAAATTTACGAAAAAAACACCCAGATCAAATTTTCTCTGCAAAATTAAAATCAAACCCACCCAATTGGGTGGGAAACTGCAGAATCTGGCAACACTGCTGGTCGATGCGCTTCCTTGTTTGGATCATCTGTGACACACCGACACAGTAGCTGTATTGGTCACGTGACTTTTCTTGGAGCCGACGCGTCTGTGTTGCTGGACCCATCACTACTATTTTGTAATGCTCTCATGCCTGTTATGGACCCCTGCCTGCCTGACCCTGATTTAGCTTTGTGGACGTTTAGCTGAGCTAATAGACATGCTACAATTGCGACCAGCTGTCTGCCTGATCTAGTGACAGTCTCTGTGTTTAACCCTTTAACACAGACTTTAATTAGACTACCATAACCCTTCAATCATTTACCCATTTAATGTAATTTTAGTGACTTCTAAAGTGGAGTGCATGGATTTGCACCAACCATGTGTTTTATATCTGTGTGAACCTGACATGAAAAATGTCTTTTCTCCACATCATAATTTGTCTAAACGGTCTAAAGGCCCGTACACACCGGGACGAATTTCGCGCGCGATATTCGCCGACGTTTAACGCCTTGTGATTAAACAAGGGGCACCAATGTGAGTGTGCACACCGACGCGAAAAAACGGCATGCGTCAAAGCGTCACTTTTTAAAAACACGCCTCGGGTTTGTTTTTTTGGTTTGACGCGCCGCGTCAAACTATACGACCAATGAAAACGGCGCTTTTGCACACGTGTCTGGAGCTTCTGAAGTTACAGTAAAACACTACTTGGGGGCGCTCAATCACAAAACTGCCTTTCTGAGCAAAAATACCAGCGAAGAAGATAGACGCCAAGTAGCGTCTACACTGCCACGAAGAAATAATGACGGACATTCTAAAATATCCCCGAAAACGCTCAGGATTTTCAGCTCTTGTACCAGTCGATAAAACTCCCCATGTTCTTCTCTTCTCGTAACTATGGGATGTACCCAAAATCGGGGTCTTTTCGACAGATCAATAATTTCTTCATCGCTGGAACTAGAGCTTGAGCTACCTGTGCTTGAAATATTCATGTTTTCTTTGTATGATTCTGACAATCACGTAAATACTTGCTCTCTTCTTCTGAGTGAAAAGCGACTTTAAGAAGCGTGAAGTTGCGCAGCGCCACCTTGTGTACAGGAGTATTTCTGTTTTACGTTAAGCGCCATCTAACGTCAGGGAATGAAATTACATGTTCGCTCGGCTCATCGTCAGCGAAAATCGCCTGGGTGTGAACACAAAAAACATGTTGAAAAACGCTGGCGAATAACGCCTGGCGAATATTCGTCCCGGTGTGTACGGGCCTTTAGATTTACGGAGTGTTGTGTTGTGTCGTTGTTGAAGACAACATCTGCAATGTTAAAAGGTTATGTGAAGGTTGCGTCGTTCAAGCGTTTGAGTCACATTTCAGTTACTCTATGAAGTTTTTATTCTTTGTCTTAAATTTTCTGTCTGCTTCATTCAGGGCCTTCGTCACCCCCACTGTGTATTCAGTACAGCATGGCTTTTTAAAATGAGCAATAAAATAATAATCCATATGGCGGGACATGTAGAGCGGCTGGATGTACAGTTGGCTGCGTGCAGGACTGGCGCGTGGAAAACCAGGGCTTGATTCCTGAGGGGGATGACATTCACCTGGTGCGGGTCCTTGTGCAAGACCCTACTGCCTACCTTTATTGCCACAAGAGGGCCCAAGTCTGGATTTCTGTGCTGGTCCCCAGCACGGATAATATACAGGAAGGGCATCTATCCGAAACCACCTATACAAATCAGTGAAAGCTGATTCGCTGTGGCAACCCCTGAAGGGAAATGCTGAAAGGTGAACAGCATAGAAGGGAATGTATGACAATAGTTCAAATAATTTAAAAAATGTTTACTGTTAACACAAATAATAACACTCCAACAACTTCCTGATTAGAAGACAAGCAAAAGTGATGAATGACACCGTTTTTACGCGGAAACCAGACCAGGGTCTGCAACCTCCAACACTAAGGGGTATTCAAACTGGAAACATTTGGTTTGCTTAAAGTGAACCATAGTTCATTTCCCCCAATAATCTGGAATATATTTTCAGTCTGAATGCACTCAAGCAGACCCTGGTCCGAGACCATGAACCACTCTCTGTCCCATGATGCAAGGCGGTTACTGAGTAGATCTGCACCAAATTAAGCAGCCTCAGTCCAGACCATTGGGCTCTTCCAGTCTGAACATACCCTAAGAGCCATTTGGGCGGATTTCTCTCTAAACAAAACTCAGCAGGAGCTGGAATTTAACTTCACTTTATAGAAAAGTACATCACTACCTTGAATTTATGTTAAAGTTACTTTTATACTAAAAATAAATAAACTGTGTTTTTTTGGTATAAATAAAACAAATCTGTCCATCAAACCATTTTCTAAACCTACTAAATCCCTTAAAGGGTTACATGGTTGCTGGAGCCTATCCCAGCTACTACTAGTTGAAGGCAGGACACGCACTGAACAGGTCACCATCAGTTGCAGGCCAAAAACAGAAATATAGAGAGAACATTTTTTTTTAAATGTGCAACACGGGATCATCCCACTGCAACACAAGTCAAAAATCACATTTTCACAACTACTGATGGACAAATGCTTTAAAAAATATTTTCAATTTTAAGCAAAGTGTGAAAAATTAAAAAAATGTTACTGGAGTTCTGCTTAGTATTTAAAATCTGTGGTTGTTTGCACCAACCTCCTGGATTTAATGTCAATGGGGTTGTTAAAATCAACACAATTACATTTACTGTTATTGGAGCCCCTCTGCCATGGATTCATGAACCTGAATAATTGAAATAGTATTAAAATACTATCATTCTATGTTTCCACAGAAACATAGAATGATAGAGGGGTAAAAAAAAAGCCACACGTGGCATCAGAGCCGCAGGTTGCAGACCCCTGAAATAGACTGATGTAAGACTAATCTAATGAAAAATGTCTTTTCCCAGTATTTTTCTCAGCTCCTTGTAGTCTGCCTGGTAGTATTTTCATGGACCAACTGAATATTTTCCTCACTCCCAACCATCGTGTCGGCCACCTCTGTCCTCCCTTAGACACTAAGGACTGACTGATGGAGTCACTACCGTGGTTTTGGGGGTCACAAAGCCCAATTCTTTTTTTTTTTATCACTCCTGACATCAATTTGAACCGCACTTTCTGGTCCAGTTGTTCCATAACCCCATAAAAATTGGTTCTTTACAATCTTTTTGCAGTCTGGGTTGGAGATGTGACCGACACACCTATGACAACACTGAAATTTCTGCTTTTCTCTTATCGCCTGCTTTGAAGTAGAAAAACAACGTATTCCATCTTGGACTAGAAGTCCTGCAGGAACTGTCAGTCGGACCAGTGTTTGCAAATCCCTACTAACATCTTGCAACCTACAGCTATGTGCAGAATTTTATGAGCGTCTAAAACCCTTGTGGGGTCAAAATGACCCCACCCTTACATTGACGTGTTCTCCCTACCATGACAAAGGTGGATAAAGGATAATCCATAAAAACCAGTGAAGATCACAAATCATTGAAGAAAAAAGGTTCAGCGCTTGTCTTGTGGGGTCCAGATGACCCTACTCACAACGTTGAATTGCCTTGGATAGCTCAAGGGTTAAACGACATATAGTCGATGTTTGCGTTTAACGATCTAGTGCCTTTCTGGGTTTCCATGATACTAAGCTTAGTCTAAGGCACACCTGTGCAATAATCATGCTGTCTAATCAGCATCTTGATTTGGCACACCTGCGAGGTGGGATGGATTGTCTTGGCAAAGGAGAAGTGCTCACTATCACAGATTTAGACAGATTTGTGAACAATATTTCAGAGGACTGGTTATTTTGTGTATGTGGAAAATGTTTCACATCTTTGAGTTCATACCATAAAAAATGGGAGCAATAACAAAAGTGTTGCGTTTATATTTTTGGTCAGTGTATGTCTAAACAAATAATTGACCAAATTTAAAATCAAAATTGTGTCCTGCATAGAAACTGTGCCCCTCCAGCGAGTTGGGTAATTCGTGATGTGATTCACAGATCAATAATATCTTGGAGATCAAATTACCTTTCTTGTTTTAAATTAAAAACCCTTTTCTCATTTGAAACTGCAGCAGGAGGTCTTTTACAGCACTTCTAACAATAAACCAGTGCAACAATCTACACAAAGTTACATTCACTTTCAATACTTCAAAAGAGAGCAAAACGAATCATACAAAAAGTCAGTTACCTTGAACACAAGAGCAAATTATTTATACAATCAAAATTATTCAAATTTTATAAACCTAGTAGAGTATTGTACAGCTCAAATAATATTCAAGGCAGAAAACAATTTATGACTACAATTATTAGAACAATTTATTTATTACCAACGAATATCCCAAGGTTCTGTATTAAAAGAGAAGAAAAATACAATGTGTTTCAATATGTGGAGTAAGCTGTGGGACAAAACCAATAAATGCTTGAAACAGTGTCCAAACATAAAAAAGTTTAAGTATAATTACAGAAATATGATCATTGATGAATATGTACAAATACAAGACAGAACAGAACATCAGCATTTGTAAATTTGCATGCTTATAAAATGAGAATGTGTTATTCATTGGGGTGTTTTTGGGAAATGAGAATTACATGTGCAGCTGTAACTGAATATACACTGTGCTAGGACACTGGACTTTGATGGTGGGAGTACTGGGTTTAGGAAAGTAATAACTTAAGGTAAAAGGAGTGAGAGTTTATAAGATTTTTCTTCTTCTTACTCCCTTTTGGACTGTAGTTGTTCATATCATTTTGTCTTATTTTGTTGTTCTACATAGGGTTGTATTTTAATTTTAATCTGTGTGGTCAGTGCTTTTTCTGTTGCAGAACGGAGCCGGAAGAAGCCAGGGCTAGGAGAGGCTAAAACAGTCTAACAACATTTAGCCTTTGATGAACATAAATCCATGTGGGAAATGCTACAATCTGCAGCTTGGCTGAACTTAAATATGTGGGATATCATCAGCCTTTATTTTGTCGGGACACGACTGGAAACACAAATCCACGTGATTGTTTGAACGGTTTCTAAAGACTGAGCGACATTTCTGGTTTGAAAAGCTCACATACCACCTCAAAGCCGCTGACGGTCCGAGCTCTGCCCGGACACACACTTTTACCGGGAGACCCGGTTCTCCTGAGTTTGGTAGCTCGTTCATCTAGAGCGGCGGGACGGATCACAGTCCGAAGCCTCCCACACATAGTGCACACGTAACAAAGCATCCTCCCTTCCCCTGAAACACAAAGCTGTAAGTCCACCGGTTAGTCACTTCCCTCAGTTTATACTGGATCATCGCAGATGAGTCATTAGTTGGGAAATAAAATAAATAAATCAAAATAACGAATAATAATTATATACCGAAAAATTACCCCCCCCCCCCCCCCCGACGATATCATCGTCCATCCCGATGTTTTACTGCAAACATCCTCAACTGCCAATTTAAGGGACATCGCCCAACCCTAGTTCTACACTTTTTGTCCAAAATAAATATTTTTGAACTTGAGATTTTTCATCCAAACTATCTGGCTTAAAACTGAACGGCTGGATAGCTCCAAGAGGGAATATACAAAGGTTTAGTTAAATAGTTGGAGAGTGGCTGTCCTATGGATTTATTTCAGTTGTGACTTACTTTACTTGTGTCTTTTGAATAAAACCACATTGGAACCACTCAGTAGTTTAGCTGAGCCCTAAAAATGGCTTTCAGTCTTCATAGTTTCTCAGCGAATATGTCCTGCATGTACCTTTTTATTAGTTCACCACGAGAAACCAAGCATTGTTAAAACATTACATTTGATTTTTCTCCGTGTACACTTCACATGATACAGCAGAGGACAGAGCATGACTGCCAGTGTGAGCGGAGTCAATTAGGCGTGAAGAGAACCCTTCGGTTTGAATAAATGAGAGAAAACATGTTAAGTGAGTCTCGATGAAAAGGCACGGGTGACCCTTTCCCATCCCCTCGTCATTAGTGTTCCTCTGGTTTCAGGCCTTTGCTGCCTAACTCTGGTGGGCTCGGTCATGCTAATTGCTCTTGAAACTGCAGAGAAAAGGAACGGAATGTGTCGCGTGTGACAATAAGGGACGACTGGTTAGTTCACATCAAAGTTTCTTTCAGCTAGTTCTGCTGAACTGTCGTGTTTACCTTTTTATTTTTTTTTTAAAGGATTCGTTGGGCATCTATCCCTTGTGCTATCCAAGGGACGTTAAGGTTGGGAGTTGGGTCATCTAGACCCTACAAGACAGTGCGCTGAACCTTTTTTCTTCAATGATTTGTGATCTTCACTGGTGTCCATGGATTACATGAAATCCTCTTTACCTTTAAACCCCTTTGTAGTGGTAGGGATAACACGTCAATGTAAGGTTGGGGTCATTTTGACCCCACAATGGTTAAACAAACTGCTCTCATATTTGAGTTAAAAAAGGATTTTTAATATAAAGGATTAAGAAATCCAAAATAACCCTCAGATGTTTCAATCATGGTGTGATCTTGAAGCTTTTTTTTTTTTTTTTTTTGTGTGGAGGTCATGGAGAGTTTAGAGCCCATCTGTACTGATCACTGAAAGCCAGGAACAACCGATGAGCAGACGGTGTCAAATGTGGATTGGCTCACATGGGATGAAGCCAGGAACGGTTGTTATGTAATGTTTTTAATGGGTGAGCCAATAAACAGTTAAAAGAGTGAGCTTGTCTGATTGCCGCATCGTCAGTCATGTTTCTTCAGCCGACACTATTTCAGGCCAAAATACCAGCGACAGTTTGTGAAGACTTGGAGAAAATGTTTGACTGTTGTTACTGCCTACAAAGGGTTTACAACAAAGTATTGAGGTGAACTTTTGTTATTAACCAAATACTTATTTGATTCCATAATTTACAAATAAATTCTTTAAGAATCAGACAATGTCATTTTCTGGATTTTATTTCTATAACAGGTCAGGCTGATGTTTCAAAGTCAGGTTGGTCGGATAATATCTCATTTAGCTGTGATTTTCTTTAACATTAGAGAGTGTTACTGATGATGGATAAAGTCTTTTTTCTTGAAACGCCTCTTTTTTTTTTTTGTGAAGAACAAATCAGGATCAGTTCCACAGAGGGTATTAATTCACTAAGCCTGCAGTGTGCGATCAGTCAGTATAATTATAAGCATGGTTCAAATCTCTGTTTTTCTCTAATGTCATATCAGAAACAAAAAAAAATGCACATGACATATCCCTGCATTCACCTCATTTTTTTTATTTTGGCATTTAAGTCTACCGAAGTGTCACACAAGTGACGCCCTGTTAGAGTAGAGCTTCAATTATACGATAAACTCTACGGCAGTCACTGTAATGAAGGAACACGTGTCTTTTTTTGTGAAACACGAGACAAATCAGCGGTGGGGTTTTTCCAGGATTTTCTGAACAACACAGAACCGTTGACAAAAGATTCCAATTAAAGATGGAAGCACAACATTTAAAAGTCCTACTTACTTAAGGAATGACACAGGCGGCGCCAACAACAAATGTTCTGGAGCAAAAATGATGTCACTACCTGCGGTTACATGTGCAAAATGTCTTATATCGGATCAAAAGTGGGATTAGAATTTTGTTAGACTTGGATAAAGTTTTTCTGGGCCCCATGTACAAAAATACCGGAAATGGCCGTAGAAGAAGAAATGGCGAATCCTGTTGTAAAAAAACAAAGCTGCGGCATATAGCGAGACGAAACGTGCTTTTCTTATTGTTATGATTATTATTAAGCGTCTGTCCCTCATAATTTTCTAAATTCAAAAATGGTGTGTTTACACCATTGGGTGCTTGTGCCCCGCCCAGCGTGTATTCTACATCACAGATACAATCCAAACGTCCGTTTGCCGTCGGCTCTTTGATCCATCCTAGAAAAAAAACAAAATTTTCATCAGAGTGGGGGTCTCCGTGTCGCCACTGGAGTCCTGGTTGTGTTCCAGAGACGAACCGCCACCATCCCTTTTCCGAGTGAGCTCCCTACACCTTTGGTAAATCGCCTCGAAGCCACAATGTCTCACACACGGAGGCACTGCGACAGTCGGCACGCTCACACGGCAACAGCCACGCTTCCATTAATCATCTGTATACGTGTAAATTAGGCATGAAAAAAAAGGATCTGGAGCATAAAAGATGAGGCGCTCTGTCCTTTGCTGTGTGCTCTGGTGATAAATTGGATGATGGAGTAAAGGTAATGAGCTGCTGGCCTGGTGTGTTCCTGATCATACAAACCTCAGTGAACTTTAAATGACACTGGTACACAATCACAGATAGTGCTTTCTGTTTGACAGACTTCATCGGATAGATTTTGTTGGCCTCTAAAAAGAATCCCACACTTTCAGTCACGTTGCCACACACACACACATACACACACACACACCTTTTCATCTGCTTTCCACGTCCATTTATTGCTCTCCTACTTAATGCCCACAATTATTTATCTGTGTTGGCAGTATTAAAAGACTTTTTGAATGCCGTGTCTTGGCCCAAAGATTAACAATTCACCAAGCGCCTTATTAGAGCAATTCATCAAATCAGCGGGCAGTGCTGATTAAATCAGCTTGGTAATAAATGGAATGATCTAAAGCCTTCTGACACCCAGAGTCCTCACAACACACCTGCCTGATTAGGAGGCAATTTATCCCGTAGCTTTCTACAGAGTCACACAATTTAATTGGGGGAAAATGCGAATGTCGCTGGGGTTCTGCCTGGTGGCAAAAAAAGAAAAAAAAAAAAACTGTACGTCTTGATGAAAGATCTTTGCAAAAAGCAACCTCCTGCTGTTGTCAGGGAAGTCTTTGGAACTTTTTGCCATCCCAAAAGGGGTTTGAAAATTTCCCAGCCTATAGTTTTAAGTCCAAGCGTCCCCAAGTGAACTGCATGGATTGCACTGCATGTAGTTGGGAGACTCATGTCTGGAAAAAAAAACAAAAAAAGAAATAAACACGGAAATGTGTGTATGTTACAAAAAAAATGTCGGTACTGTTGGTTTTGTTGTTTTTAGTTTTGAGAAGTTTAATAATTACTTTCACTATTAAAGAAAATTTAAAAGCTAATTTATTATTTATTTTCTTACTAACATCCTTACTGAATTATTTCCTGCAAAACAGTTACATAGCATTAAAGGCGCCTCCTGGGGTTGTTGTAGGGAAATCTTTGGGCGTTTTTGGCGTCTCAAAAGGAGTTTGAACATAAAAACGAGGCTGGGAAAATTTTAAACAGTCTCAACTCCAGTTATTAAATGGATTGCATGGATTGTACAGCATGTAGTTACAAAACTCAAATTAAACCTAAAAATAGGAAATGTGTGTGCGTCGCAAAGAATGTTGATGTCATTTATCTATTACCTACAAAAACACAGAAAAAGTCTATTTTGTAAAATTTAAAGGTTAAATATGTTTTCATTACTGCATTTTTTCTGTACTAAAAGATCATTGACAAATAAAATGGAGTGTGGGGCCACCAGAAAAGAAAAAAAAAGAAATTAGGAGTTTGAAAAATAGGCAAAAATGCCTGTTAAATTACAAGAAAAAAATATTTAATGAGAATAAAGTTGTAAAATTGTAAAAATAAAGCCTTAATTTTGAAAAAAAAAGAGAGAGAGAGAGAGAGAGTTAACAGCAGTAATTAAAAAAGCTGACATTTTACGAAAAAGCTTTCAAAATTATAGGTAAAAAATTGAGACTTTAGAAGAATAAACTTGTAAAATATGAAAAAAATGTTATAAGTTTTAAAAAACGTCATACTTTTTGAACATAAAGTTGGCGGGGTAAGTCTCCATCCCCATCATCTGCCATCTAAATCCATCAGTGCCATTTCTGGTGATGCCATAAGGCTTCAGTTTATCATCTGAACAATAATGTCTATGGCCTTCTGCAACTACATCCTACTGCCGACGGAGTAGGTGGTGCGTCCACCGGATGTCCACTTCTTCTGGATCAAGAATCTTTTCCTGAATAATGCAAATTCTTTTCATTGACTGCCACATTGTAATAAAACTATGTTGACCCACTAAAAGACAGTATTTGCTTAAATGTGAAACCAGAACTGAAGTAGCTGCTTACATTGTGCTCTACATCTCTCACAGTATTGGTTCTTTTTTTTGTTTCTATGTTTCTTAGTAAACAGACTTTTGCATCAAAAATTGACTACTTTATTCTTGTAGTTTATCAAGTTATAACTGATGAAATCATACCCTTATTATTGTAAAATATTGACTTTTTTACTTGTAATTTTAAGACTTTATTTTCGTAAATACTTTTTATTTTTTATTTTTATGGTGGCCATGATACCCCGTTATAGATAAATGACATTGAGTGAGAGAGAAAAAAATCGACTTAAAAAAGCTTACGTTATTTTGAAAGAATTTACTCCAACATGTTTGCTCTTGAGATTCCTCTCAAAATTGCAGCATGAATGAAGGATGGTGGTGGATGTCCTCTCTGGTTTTACTCAAACATGGAGGTGACATATCAGCTGAGACACTTCAATAATTGCAGTCTCACCAACTGTTGGTTTTTTCATTCACTGAACAAGATGAAACAAAGAGAAAGGTACATAATTGAATTTCCATTCTGCCTAATAAAGACAATATGAAACAAAATGTATTTAAATAAAGATTGTGCCAAGTGATTAAAAAAAAAATCCTGTGTCCTCATAAAACCATCTCATTTATTAAAATCTAGGTCTTTGTTTTCTGTGAATTAAAGAACAATTACATTAACCCAGGACACGCTGCTGTGATTGCTGATATTGATCTGGTTTTTGCCTTCTCTGCTCACTCCCTCTGCTAACCTATTGTCATTTCCTCATTTAAAACCGATGGACTCACAGGCTGGACTGTCCTCCTAATGAGCCCATTAGTGTAACACAAGGCGGGAGTGCGGACACGGACTTTGATGAAGATCCTTCTTTCACCATAGCACAATGGTCAGTTTTTAATTAATAGTACCATGAAAAAAAGGTACATTTTGAAAATGACACGGATAAATGGATGATATGGATAAAAGTACAGTTGGATGGATGACAGTGACATTTGTCGTGCTGGGCTTCCAAAAAAGTGGAAGTGACACAAAAATTAAGATTTGGGTGAAAAATAAAAGTATTTACAACTAAGTTAATAAGAGGAAATAAATTAACAAGTTGATTACCAATTTCTCTATTAACATTAGAAAGTTAGTGAATTATCTTACAATTCCAAGGTCAGCTACATAAAGATAAAAACACAAGCTAGTTAAACCAAGCCTCCACCCTCTGTTCCTAGATTTAAATCTAACCTCAAAGTACCAAATTACTTTTCCATTGACTCCTATGTTCAAAATGTCAGATCTAAAAAAACATGTACAGCCTGATACTGAAATCTTTGATTAATGCTCACTACTTCACAATCAGCTGTTTACAACTATGAGGGAAGGTAGGTCTTAACAATTCACTGTTCCTTTATTGATCAAGGGGATACGTTGTAAAAATAAACCCCAATAGGTAAAATCTGCTAACAATAATTACAGACTCTAAACACTTTTCTCAGACAGACATGAACATTTTCACACTTTTCTCTCTAAACTATCAAAGTTCAAACCTTTGCAGAAAGATAAGTCCAGTGAGACCATTTCAGCAAACGCTAAACAGGAATATAAAAAAATGGCCCCTGTATTTTCCAAAACACAAATGAATTGGAAGATGGCACGAGTTTTGTATTTATTCATTTATCTAATTTTTTAGAAAGCAAAGTAGGAGTAGAAAAAAAAAATATATATATATATATAAACGTACAAAATTACACTTCCTGTAAAAGGTGCACTGGATTACAGAATGCATGATGTAAAATATTAGTCAGAAAACATGATATGACTATACAATAACCAGATGGGACAAGAGGCAAGAGATGCGTCAAAGCAGTTGATGTGACGTTCTGTTCATCAAGCTAACCCCGTTGTTTTTTCATGTGCGCCATTTTTACCTGCAATAACAAGGCATTCACATGACAGTGCAACACCACAAATTAGTGCAGTGTTGGACACCATGCTCACTTTTTTTTTTTTTTTTTTAATGGCGGATATGCCATCATCGATTTTACGAAGTCAAAATCTAATGAAAAGGAGCCTTTTTGTGAAGATTATTCATGAGTCCACTGTTTTCTGAAGATAAAAATGTTGAGAGTTTATTAAAAAACATTTAAATACATTCTTTCGATAAAATATGTTCCAACGCAATGCATTGTGGTCTATATTTGCTGATCTAGTGAGCATCGATGCACACTGGTTTTTCGCAGAGACTTCTGGGAAATTTCCAGGACACTCGATATTGGAATTGTACTTTTGAACAGCTCTATAAAATGGCGAACGCACTATATAGTGCACTATATAGGGGTTAGGGTGGGAATTCAGACATACACTGAGTAACACGTAAAAAACAGTCCAACACAAGTTAGCCACGATACAATATTTATAATAATTTCCAACCTTGTTAGGGCCGCTTAAAAAGAAAACACACATCGACATGCCGCAAGATAGCCACATTAGCATATAAAAAAAACAAAAGAAAACACCCCGCCAGTTAGCCACGTTAGCATATTTAAAAACATAAATAAATACACACCTACAGACACACCGCAAGTTAGCTGCGTTAGCATATTTACAAATACACTCAAATTTGTTCAGAAATTGTAAGAAACAAATGCTACTACACATTAGCTGCATTAGCATATTTACAATAAATTCCATCATTGTTTGGGACTCATTCAAAAAAACACTGACATTTTGACAAAGCGCTGACTATTTCTCACTTTAATGTCAGTAGCTAAGGACAAATAAAACTATTTTTTATATAAGGGGCGCACTGTCGTTTTAAAAAATAATAATAAAGTGCTTAAAGTGCAGAAAATACAGCAACACTTTCATGGTAATCCCACCCCCCATACACACACAAGAATTTACTCTTAGCTGTAAAAACACTTTAAAACAACAACAGTCCCATCTGTTATTCTAGTTTGCTATTAGCCCATTTCTTAACCTTTTATTTAAAAAGCGCGAAAGCGACTAAATCAACAGCTAATTTCTTTATGGATGTAGATTAAATCCTCAGGGCGAGAATTCATATGCTAATGCAGTTCAGCCAGTTTTCTTTTGCATCTGTCCTTGTGTGTACATCCTGTGTTTGTCAATTAACACTCTCTGTGAGTGTGCCGTCTGATCTTTGGGCACTTCGTGTGCAGGGAGGTGAAAGTGTTGGCAAAAAAGCGACTCTACGAGCATCAGATGGCTGGTGATGAATAGTCAATTAACTAGAAACTTGTTTCCAGGAATGACCAGTGAATGAGGGAGAAGAGGGTCGCTGCCACAAAAAAAAAAAAAAAAGGCATCCATTATCTAGCAGCTAATTATCCAGCCACTGCCATTTCCATCCTCTAGATAGCTGTGTGATTAAAGGGTTTGGTCAATCAAATAGATAACAGGGATCAGAACTGGGAGGACGGAGAGAAAGAAAGCTGCGACTCAGCCAGGAAAGAGCTGCCAAAGCTTCATCTGTCTTTTGTGTCTTTTAGGCAATAAACGCCAGAAATTGAGCCATGCTTTTAATAGTCATTTGGTTATTAATTAGATTAGCTTCCCTTCATGACTTTATTAGACAACGAGCAGTACAATTCACTATTGCAACCGAGCGAGTCATTTGAAATATTCTGAGAGCCAAGTATGCCTAAATAACCACAGGACTGAACAAGTGTCTGCTTTTATTGTCTATAATAATAAAAACAGAGCTTGTTCATTCTCAGAAGTAGGTGTGAGACACTCCAGACCTCCTGGTACCTTCTTCTCAACAAATCTGTGCCTCACCTACTGGTAATTATCTAGATCAGGTGTGTCTGGCCTGTCACAATGCAAGGGATGGGGTCTATCAGAAGACAGGCACGTGGCCTTAACTGCCCACCCTGATCAAAAGAGGAATTGACAGAACCATTGTTTTAACCTGCAGAATCCCCTTTGGGGTCAGAGCCAACCCAGCGACATTTGGGCGAAGGTGAGGTATAGGGGTGTAAGGAAAAGCAATTTGGATATATATACTGCAATTTTTCATTTGGTAAAATTTGCATCAGTGTAAAATGCTGTCAAGATGATATTTATTTAATTACTTATGAGCGTCCTTCAGCATCTGACTCTTAGACCCCCGACCGCTAGTTGGCAGTATGGCACACTGAGCGTCTTTGAGCAGCTTTACACCGCACTAAAGTAACAAGATCTATTGAGAATCAGCTTGTGTTAAATGTTCAGCCTGCCTCACAATCTTTCTTATAATGAGACCTGTGCTCATTAGTTTTTACTTGGGACTGTTACTGAACTGAAACTTTGTGCTACGTTGCTGCCAGTACAAAAACGCGGATTGCTGAACTTCCCAGCAAAAGATTCCAGTCCATTGATCTGATGAATTACAGTCATGTGTACAATGCTCTGTAAAAAGGCCAGTCTTGTGGCGATGAGCTGTGACAAAGATGTTTACTTCCTTCTGCGTGTGAGAAGACGGAGAAGTGCACATCCTTCTGCGTGTGAGAAAACGGAGAAGTACAACTGTCATGTAAATAAAGCATCTTACAACGCAAATTCTACCATGTTGATTCAACTCCACAGGAGTCAAAATCAACTCTTCTAGCCCTTGTGCTATCTTATGGGGTCCATATGACCCCACCCTTACATTGACGTGTTATCCCTACTATGACAAGGCGGATAAAGGTCGAGAGAATTTCATGTAATCCATGGACAGCAGTGAAGAAAACAGATTCAGCGCACTGTCTTGTGGGGTCCAGATGACCCCACTCCCAATGCTAAAGTGCCTTGGATAGCACAAGGGATAAAGTGTCTGTATGAGTCCACACCACAAAGTGTCAAAATAACAAAGTGTTGAGCCTTTTACACTACGATTGAGTTGTTTTTGTTTTTTAACTCTGTCTGTGTTGAAAATATCAAACTTACCATCTCTGGTCAGTCTTGAGATTTTTTTTAAACACTTGAACATAGAGTTAAAAATGAGCATAGTCAGAGTTTGTTATTGAACGCCAAATAGTCACCAGTTTGACTCTGTCAGTTTGTCAGTTTATTTCAACATTTTTGAAGTGTCTTTACGAGTCCATACCAGATAGTCAAATTAACTCATTTTGGGGTGTTGGTTAATGAACATTGTCATTGTGAAGACTGACCTGGTTTTAGGTGCATTCCTTAGATTACTAAAATAAAGAGACAGTGTTTAGTTGAAATGCATTTATTTTAACTGCACTACAAAAATGATAAAACAATCTTTAAAACATGTATCTCTCTGCTCTTCAATACAATTTGCAAATGTTCATTAAAGTATAGTGTGTTGACAGCATAACTAATTAGACAAAGGATTTTCGTCATGCAGTAAATAGATGCATATAGATGAATAAACACACATGGACAGACACAAAAAATTGCAAAAGACTAAGTCTAAGACTAAGAATACATTCAAACATGGACAACAAAAGTCTATAGAACTTACTAATCCATTTTTTGTGTATGGATCTTAAAGAAAGGTAAAAATGGTCACAATTCCAAGACCATAGTGGGTGCAAACACTTATCAGAGGAATACCTCCTATTACAACAAGATAAAAAATTGATTATTTACATTTTTTCTTAACCACATTTTCATCGATCACTGTGGTGTGTGACATCTCACCCATATGCAGATGTCATGTCTGCAACCAGAATATTCACCATCTGCCTTCGTGTTACATCTGACAGAGTTTTAGTTTTGTCCCACTCCTTGAAGATCTCTGCTCCCATTGGGTTGGACTTTAAGACAGAGTTAACCATCTAGAAACAAAAAATAAAGAAAAAATGCAACTCATTCCCACACACTAACAAATGTGTGCATTTAAAACACAAACATACATAGTAAAGCAAATAATGAGGAAAAACGTGTAGCACGATCAAATATAAATTAACATCAATGTCATGCTTTTTAATTAAATGTATTTAGCAAAAGGTTTGACACAATTTGACACGGGGTGCTCCCCTCCTGGGTGGGGGTGGCTGGCCCCTGCCTTGCTCCTCCCTGGACCAACCGTGGGCCGGGTGGGTGGCTGCCTGGAGTGCGGAGCGGGTCCCCCTTGGGGGGTCCCGGCTCCGACCTGGGGTTGGGGCGGGGGGATGCCCGGAACTCCTGGGTGGTGATGGGGTGCTTGTCTGGGGCTGTGGGTGCCCTTCTCGGGTGGGGTCCTGCATTGGGCTCTTCCGGGGCGGCGGGGGGGCTGCTCTCCTGGTTGGGCTGGGGCGGCGCTCTCTTTCCCCCCGTGCTTCCCTGCTCTCTGGCCCTGGGGGCCTCGCGGCGGTCCTGCTGGTCCTGGCCTGGGTGGCGGATTTGGTCGCCCGGGGGGCGGTTTTCCCCTGCCTGCTGCCATGTGGCGTTGGAGGGTTCCGGCTGCCACTGCTGCTGTGGCGGGGGTCTGGGTGTGGGGTTAAGAGTTTGCATGATTGAATGAATAAAAGATTTAAAGGCAGTTGGTTTAAAGGCATAGGTATGCGTGTGTGAACACTATCTGTTTTGTGCACATGTTGACATGTGGACATTTTTGCAGCTGGCAGGTGTGTTGATAACATTTCAGTGTGTGTGGGGACAGGCCCCGCCCTTTTTGTACTACATTTGAACCTTACCGTAATGATAAACAACCAGTAAACCTGTGTGCTCAATGCTGCTTCATGGTCTTATCCCCCCCCCTCCTATTATCACCCTCCTATCCTCCCCCTCTCTCTAACATCCCTCTTTCCTTTTCCGTCCGGTCCAACACCAAAGATTTTCAAACATGGTTGAAATTAATAACGTTTGACCTCAATTACAAAAGGGGTTTATTCAGACATACCTTTGGTTTGTCTGAAGATTAATAACCCCTGTTGTTAAAGTAAAATATGTCCAACACAAGAGGCCCTCAGTTCTCATCTGCCTGCCCAGCTGTTGGACAGGACAAGTTAAAAAAAAAATAAATAAAAAAAATAAAAAAGAACACACCCCTAGAGGGGTACACCCCGAACTGTCATGATTTGGGGGGTTTCTGCCTTAGTTTTTGCTTCCATTTTGTTCCTGTCATGATTTGAGTTCTGCTTCCTGTTTTATTTTGAAGGTTTCCTGCATGTCATGGTTTTGAGTTTTACTTCGCTGGTCCCAATCTCCCCTGATCATTTTTTTACCTGCGTCTCGTCAGTCCTGTTTATAGATTTGTATATATCTCTTCTCTCTGCCTTCCTCGTTGCTGGTCCATACCGTCTAATTCCCTGACTGTCTTGTCCCATGTCTACCTGGTTACCCCAACGTTTGGTTTCCCTGCTTAACAGCACCTTTTTGTTTGGAAATAAACACCTTTTTGCCTTGGAACCTTGCGGCAGCCCGTCTCTGTATTTTGGGTCCTTCATCAAGCCTCGTACCTGACACGAAGACGTCGCCAGTCTATTCCAGGGGAAAAAGAAGTATCAGTAAATTCATTTTCTTGAAGTTGGGTCATGGTATCTACTATGGAACTCTCTCCCCCTTGACCTCCGTATCATAGACTTGTTACCTATCTTTAAATCCAGACTCAAAACCCATCTCTTTAAATCTTCCTTTCTTCTATTGCCCATTTGTCCGTTGGCTGATTTTACTGTGATGAATTTATGCTGTAATGTTCAGTGTCCCTGAGTGGCAAGAAAGGTGCTTTAAATAAAATGGATTATTATTAATAATATTAATCTATCCATCCATCTTAACCTGCTGAATCCCTTTTAGGGTCACAGGTCTACGGGACCCAACCCAGCTACTGTTGGGCGAAGGTAGGGTGAACCTCAAACAGTTTGACAGTCTATTGCAGGCCAAAAAAAAAGTATCATTATAATTAATTGTCTTGCAGCAGGACTTATTGTTTTGCATGACTTGTTCAAGGAAGTGATTTTCCTTGAAATGTTAATCCAATTAGCCTTTCGAGAAACATTACCTAAGAATATTTATTTATTATTATATTTGTTAACAATATACAACATTAATAGTCTGACGATTTCTGTATTAATTATCTGCCTCTTTTTTTATTTAATAGTACTGTAATGTGTCGTAGTTTTGGAGAAAAAAATCAGTTTCTTGGAAAAAAAATGACATTGTCATGAAATTGTTTTCATTAGTGGCACAAGATTCATGCATTAAAACAGGGGTGTCAAACATACAGCCCGCAGGCCGTATCCGACCCAACATGTGCTTTAGTCTGGCCCAGACATGAAGAGTAAAAATCAAAAGCACGTTTAAAAAAGAAAGCATGTTTCTAGTCCATTCCTGTGGCGAGTTATGATTTTTTAAAGAAAAAACCGAAATGCGCAATTTCGCCACTAGGGGGAGCAAAGGAAAAGCAAAACAGGAGAAACAGCAAATCTCTGCATGTGCCAAAAGCAAAGCCTAACAGCTCTGCGTCTGAGTAGGCAATAGTTTGGTTCCCTGTGAGCCTCACCAATGTTACGTTGCTATGAGAATGATCAGTAGTGACACAATTAAGAGACCAAAATGTTGGCAAAAAGAAAAAAAAGGTTGAAGTGAAGTCCTGAGCTTTGCAGGAAAATTTGACAGTTTTATTTGTTCACAGAGCTGAATTCAAAACCTGCATACTTGGTATGTCATCAGCAGGTCACAGTGCTCAGAGAATATAACATTCACCACCACAATGAGACTCACCGTAAAGAAAAGTTTCACCATTTGCAGTTAAAAAAAATAAGATTTATCAACTATTAGCTGGACTGATAAATAACTGTCTGCATTTACTGCAGCTGTGATGTCAGTGATGGAGCAGTGACACCTAGCTACCTTATTGCAAAAAACGTTGGTGCAAACATCCAAACCATTATTGGGTGGTGAACTTGTTAAAAAATGCTGAAGGCTACAGAACGGTTGTATCCCAAAAAGCAGTCGACGTTTGCTAGCATAAGTCTGTCACAGATAACGATTACAGATACAACATCTCTGAGAAGACTTGGGCGCCAAATGAAGGAATCCAGTCATTTATTGCATTTACGGTCGCTATTGATGAAAGCACCGACATCACAGATATATACAGCTGTGCATATTTATTAGATGTGTTGAAGAGACCGTCATAGCGGAGTTTCTGGAGTTGTTGGACACAACAACAGCTGATGACATAGTCAGCTCTCTAGTTACTGTGCTGGACGATGTTGGAGTGAACTGGTCATGTGACGTCAGTTTGGTCACTGATAGTGCCCCATTAAAGGTCAGGATGTAGGCAGGTGTTGCCACTGTGTTTTGCACACTTGAATGACAGTAAATGTGTTTATGCGCAGGATTTGAATCCTGATATTGATGGCTTGGTGAAGTTTCAGGAGAGAATGGGAGGTTAACTCCAAACTCTTATGTTCACAAATGTTTGCAAGTTTAATTTAGTTAAATTTTTTAATGGTTTGGACATTTACATTTTAGGCAGGTGTTTCATTTTTTTCCGTAGCCCCTCTTGAGTGTATAATCGGATTGCTTCAGTGTCAGATGTAAAATATTTGGTCTGTATAAAATTGAATGGACCTTTTTTTTTCAAGTGAAATTAATTTTATTTAAGATCCATTGGCCTCTGTGAATGAATGTGTAATAAGAAATGATTAGGCTGCCATGTTGATTGAGGCATGTTTTCCAATTAAGTAAAAAAACAAAAAACAAAGCTGCTATTTTGCCTGTAACTTACTGAACCGGCCCACTTGAGATCAGACGGGTTGAATGTGGCCCCATAACCAAAATGAGTTTGACACCCCTGCATTAAAAGATGGTTTTCCAATAAACTATTGCTACTTCTCCGTGACTTTAAACTGGTTTGGTTTAAATTGTAACCTTTAAACACTTTAAGTACTTGCTTGTAACTTTTGTTTGGATAGTGAACCAAAAACCATTCAGTGTCTTTGTGCTATGTATTTTACATCCTGCAAATAATTTTACAGTTTTTGTTCTAATGTTTATTTCGAGAACTAGATGGACTTACCAGAATGACACTTAGAAATGCAATCCACCAAATTAACCCTTCAACATCTGCACTGACGACTCCTAAACAATGCCCACTCTTTCACATGGTATAAATCTTTGACCCCTTACATGATTAACGTGAATCAGCCGATTCTGACACTTGCTGCGGTTACATAGCGTATGGTAAATGGCGTATACTTATATAGCGCCTTTCTTCCTACAAGGACAAAGCGCTTTACAGTCACAGACCCAGTCACCCAGTCACACACACATACACACACTGGTGGCCGCTCCGCTGCCAAACACAGGTACCCGCCTAACACCAGAGGCAAGGTGGGGTTCAGTGTCTTGCCCAAGGACACTTCGACTCGGGGGCGTGCAAGGCGGGAATCGAACCTGCAATATTACGATCATGGGTTGACCGCCCTACCGCTGCACCACGGCCGCCCCGACATGGGCAAACGCAGAGCTCG
Organism: Oryzias latipes; assembly: GCF_053564925.1. Classification (NCBI taxonomy): domain Eukaryota; kingdom Metazoa; phylum Chordata; class Actinopteri; order Beloniformes; family Adrianichthyidae; genus Oryzias; species Oryzias latipes. Next base: position 8,670,187 of record NC_136259.1, on the reverse strand, counting down.
GGTGCCGGGTCCAGACGTCCGGGCCCACAAAGTGCTCCTCCCCCACATCCCCCTCGTGAGGGGTGAAAGAGAGGGGAGAGCCAGCGGGGCGAGAGCGGAGCGGCGTTTTGCGCAGGGCGTCCGCAGAGCAGCTGGTCGGTCCCGTATGCGCTCCAAAATTTTCTCTCAGCGAAACACCGTCAATGCTTGACGTAAACCAGAGCAGTAGTGACACACGATCGTAATGAACCGTTTATATGCTCCACGATCGGATAAACAATCGGTATAACCCACCTATCTCGATCGGAAAAAAATTTTGATCCGAACGAGTCTGATCGGGGCAGAGTATTCCGAACGACGTGTTTACATGACACATTTTTCTTCCGATCAGGCGTTCTTTCCGATTACTTTTGCCCATGTAAACGCGGCTATTGAGAAAAGCGGCTTTGCATATCAGATTACCGACGCAACTGTTGAAGAGTTACTGTAGCTTAAGGCTCAAGTGTTAAAGAGTTGAGCCATGGAATGACTTTGCAGTCATTTAAATTTTACATTAAATATACAGGACATTTTTTTATTGTTCTATAGTTTTAAGGCATCACAATATCTGTATTACAAAAAAATCACAGATGTATTAAAAAAAAAATGGTATTGTCCAGGCTTCATCTTTTTAAACTGCTTCTGCATTTTTATTTCATTTTTGGCTCTAGTGGTTGTTTTTCTCCGTGGATTTTTGTGTCAGTGTCCGGTCAATACATTTCGTTGTAAGTCAGCTTGTTGGCAGCTGTGCCGGGCAGCAGGAAGCTGAGGCCTGAGGGATTCCCACAGCATCCAGGAACATCCTGTCTGGCTGATGCAGCACCTGTTGTTTGGAATGGAAAATTTGTGTGCACAGACACAAAACCCGCTCATAAGCATCCGAGTGAACTGGGATTTCAACCCCAGTGCTCTCTGCCTTCATTAAGCTCAGCTCATTTAGGGTTTCAGTTGGCACTCACCGCACACCGCCCTCAACATGCTGACTGAGGGAAAGATTTCCCTAGGTCAAACAACCACATTTTTTAGTTGCTTTTCCTCCTTTAAAAAATAATCTATTATACATGAAGTATTAAAATTCCCTTTCCTATTTTGAAAACCAGGCAGGACAATAAAATTTTTGCAAACCCAACTAGAAAAAAGGGCAAATTCTCTTTCTATTAAGCTAATTTTATCATTATATAATAACAACAAGAAAATGTGTTTTTAAAATTATTGCCATTGAACATTTAAGCTGATTAATCTTTTTACTTAACTAGAAATCCCCCTCTTCCTAAGCTTCGTAGTAAGACCATGTTTGGAACTTCCTATGCCTCCTGTCATTCAGGATCTCATTAAGATCAAGTAATTTATCTTCGTCATCACCCTACGTTCACACGAGGCCTGGAAACGCAGCGACCTCTTAAAATAAAAAGTCAAAAAATGTATGTTTTGGTTTTCCGAGTTCAAATCTCTCCCATTCACTCATCACTATTTTTTAAATCAGTTTTCTTGCTCTTAGTACAAAATCCATGGGGATTGTGTCAAAAATTAAACCAGTTGAATTTCAACCAACCGCACGAACTCTGAGTTAGTAGTGACATTTGTGTAGCTCCTTTGCAAAACTTTACAAGTTCCGAACAGTTGAAAATTAATCATGGATAAGAAATGAATTAATTTTGGTCTGTGCCCGGATGGAATTATATCGTACCAAGTCTGTCATCAGAATAGAGTTATGAAAGAAAAAGCTTGGAGCAACATTCACAAGATTTGCACTGCTTTGACATATTGCACCAAGCGTCCAACTGTAAGTACCTTATTTTCACGACCATAGGGCACACCGGATTATAGGGCACAGATTCAGTTATTTGTGCTTTTTTCTGTATTTAACACATACAAAAGGTGCACTGGGCACATTAAAACATGCATGCTAGTGTGTGTTTTTAAAAAAGGTAGCGGGAGGAAAACAGAGTTGGTTGTGATTTATTTTTTTAGTCATCAATCAGCATCCAAAAGTCCTCATCTTCTGGATCTAAAATGAACAGCTGGGCTAAATTTCTATCAAACATTCCAGGTTCCCTTTCGTCATTGCCAGAGTCTGTATCGTTGCCATGCGGCTCCTCATGAAGGATGCTTGCTTTAGCGAAAGCTCAAAGAACAGTGGCAACAGACACGTTAGCCCAAGCATCTACATTCCATCTTACAAATTGTGGCGTAACTCGCCCAGCGCTGCCTCCAAGTCTTAGTGAAACTGTGTGTACCATCCGTCATGCACCTTTCGCACGCCGTTCACAACCTTACTTTGAATGCCCTGTATACACCAATGTCCAGCGGTTGGAGTCCCTCCATCAAGCCTGCCGATATGACAGCAAGCTCAGAGTTCATTTGCTTGGCCGCTGTTTTTTCACAGCGGCCATGAGATCGGTCTTCCAACTCGGGCCACCTCGCCTTATTTCCACGGAAAATCAGCTGCGTCTTCTTGACTTGTCGGGGTTCGTTTTCCAGCTTCCTCCACTTGCGAATCATAGATTCATTAATCTTGAATTCTCTGACAGCTGATGGATTCCCATGTTCCTCCGCGTAGCTGAAAGCTTCCAGTGTAAGCTGTGCTTCATAAGTGTGTCTCTTTGCAGGTGGCATTTTCAGGGTTGCCAAAACTATGTTGTTGTACAAAATGCTCATACCTGCACTGCACTATTTGGGTGTGTGTTCTTTCATGTCCTCACTTCCCTCCTTAACGTTCTCATGCTGTCCTCTCCGACGTCCTCTTTACCGAAGTCATGCAACAACACAATAGGGGCACCGCACCATAGGGCGCACCGTACATTTTGGAGTTCAGTGCGCCTTATGGTCGCAAAAATACAGTACATGTGTTAGTATCGGGTAGCGACAGTCCTGTGTATGGAATTACATATCTGCAAAAAATTGAAAGGGCGTAAAGACAACTAAGCGGGCGAATTTAGGAACTGAGTGAGTCAACCTTAAAACCGGGCTGGCCCAATCCAAACTAAACAGTGATTTTGCGCGGTCAATTCCTTTTTGCGCGCTCATCTGGATTTACGCTCAGTGTTAAAGGGCCGTTTTTGTCACTTGTGGCGCAGGAACCTTTCTGGTTGATCTGATTGGCCGAAATTTGCATGTCTTATCGGCGAGGCAGAGGGGCGGGATTGTCATTTCTCAAAGCAGGGGGGGCTGACAGGCGGCTCTTGAGCTGCATGCGGTCTCTGCCTTTTATCATATTTTCTATATACAGTATTTTCACAACCATAAGGTGAAAGTCTTACATTTTCTCCAAAATATACAGAGCGGCCCTAATGTGTTGTTGTGGTACTTCGGTAAAGAGGATCTAGGAGAGATCAGCATGATGACGGTACGGAGAGAGGAGAGGACGTGAAAGAAGACCCCCCCCCCCCCCCCCCATAGTACAAAGGTACAGTTATGAGCATAATGCAGAACAACTTTGATTTTGAAACCCTGGAAATGCAAAGAGACACGATTATGAGGCACAGTTTGAACTGCAAGCTATCAGCTACGCGGAGGAACACGGGAATAGAGCAGCTGCAGTTCGGTTAAATTAGATCTTCACAGATTCGGACTTCCTGCTTCAATAACTCTTCTGATAAACTTTCAAATGTGTCAGCAAGTATCTCAATCCTTTAGTATTAACACAGAGAGTGAACTATAAAAGCATTTTTAAAGAAAAAAGATTGTTTTTATTTCCCTTTAATCAGAATTGTTCGTTTCAAGCTGTGAAGACAAACAGAGCAGCGAGCCGGCTGCCAAGGGACCGTCAATAAAGTGCGTACCCTGTGAAACAGCATTCTGTAAAAATCAGTAAACTTTTAAGAAGCGAATACATGTCTATTTATATGAACTGGTAATGAAGCATAGTCATGCTACATTATTATTATTATACTAAATTTTGTTTGAAAGTCAACCTCTACTTTATTGCTTATAGTTTTTTAAAATTTAATAGAGATATGAATCATAACATAAATGCACAATAGCTCTGAAGATACTAAAGCTTCTGTCACCAAACCTGTACTGACTAATCATGACCTTATTGTCCTACTGCAACAAAGATTATGTCATAATTCACGTTGTTTATTGTTAGGAATTTTTCAAATTTAAATATTGATCAGATTTGGTCAAAAATGCTCAATAGCTTTGAAGCTTTGACAGCCGTCTGCTGCATGTCTGCATTCACAGCTTGAAGCAAACAATTCTGATTAAAAGGCAAGAAAACGATCTTTCTTTAGAAATGCATTTGTGGTTCACTCTGTGTTAATACAAAAGGATTGAGAGACTTGCTGACCCATTTGAACGTTGATCAGAAGAGTTATTGAAGCAGGAAGTCTGAATCTGTGAAGATCTTTCTAACTTATCGAACCTCAGCTGCCAGAGAATTTAAAATGATGAATCCATGGTTCGCATGTGAGGACGCTGGAAAACCAACTCCGACAAGACAAGAAGACGCAGCAGCAGCTGAGTTTCCGCGGAAAAGGAGGTTGCCTGCGTTGGAAGATCGACACGAGGCTGAGCGCTGCAACTTCCAGCAGATGTCAATGAAAAGATGTCCATCCTCCCTCCCTTACCGGGACGCAGCGCCGGCGAGTTACGCCACACTTTGGGACTGCAGGACTTAAACTTGGCCTGAGGTGTCTGCCTTCACTGTTCTGTGGAGCCGCACGGCAAAGAGACGGACTCTGATGATGAGGAAAGGGAAGCTGGCGTGTTTTGTAGAAATGTAGCCTAGCTGTTTTAGATGCAGAAGATGAGGACTTTGATGGATTTTAAATGCTGATTGATGACTGAAAAAATAAATCACAACCAACTCAGTTTTGCGCTCGCCGCCTTTTTAAAACACACACCATCATGCACGTTTCACCGGTATGTGTTAACGTTAAATACAGAAAAAACACTCAAAACTGAAACGGCCCTGTTTAATCCAGCGCTGTTGTAAGGAGAGGAGGGGGTTATGGGAAATAACATGGCTTTAATTGTGTGTGTGTGTCTGGCAGGTCAGTGTGTGGTGTGGCTCTTTGACTATCACAGTTAGAAATGTCGGCTCTTTGTGTCAAACTTGTTTGCGCCCCTCCCTGTTAGAGGCATTCATAAAAATAAAAAAACGGTGGATGTAACGTGGATTAAAACATTAACCAACGACCCAAAACCAAGGTAAGAAAGTGCAGCAGGTTTTTTTGTGCTGTAAGTTTTTCTCATGTGAAAATCACTGCATTCGTTACCGTTTTAATGCTTTTAATCCACTTTACAGCCGCCGTTCATTTTCTATTAAAACCCCAAAATGAAAGTCTCGCCCCGCTGCTTGACATGCAAATTTTAGCCAATCAGATCAACCAGAACGGTTCATGCCCCCAAGTGACAAACACACCCCCTTAACACTGAGCGTAAATCCAGGTGAGGGCGCAAAAGAGAATTGACTGTGCAAGATCACTGCTCAGTTAGGATTTCAGCCGTTCAGATGTAAAATACGGGGTCGCTTGGTTAGAATTGCGCCTGCACGATTTTAAGGTTCACTCACTCAGTTTCTAAATACGCCCGCTTAGTTGTCTTTACGCCCTTTCAATTTTTGGCAGATATGTATTCCCATACTGTGTGAACACTATAGGCTTACAGTGTGTAAAAAACAAAATAAAACATGTTTAGTGTTTTCAGGAACATAAACATTTCCGGTGTGTATGTAGCATAAAGAGTAGTGCTTTGTGACTTGGTCCATCTTTAGCTCATGTTACTTGAAAGTCTAGTTTCCTTTCCCTTCGATCACCAGTTGTCGCCAATCGTCCAACCTTTGCCCGTTCGCAATTGTGAGATTATTTTCTCAGATTAAAAGGATTGGATTGGTATCAATACACTTCTTTCCCTTCTGCACCTATTTCTAGACCACAAACTCCTTTTTCTGGCCCAGAAGCCCTCAGACTTACCAGGGCCTCACCCTGATCCAAAGCAAGTCCAAGAAACATTTCAGGAAACCCCATCATTCAAGGACTGACCAATCCTTGAAGAGCCACAACTCTGCCTGTTTTCTAGCCCTCCACAGACTGCTTAATGCTGACTACCTAAAGCATTGTATTCAGCCTTGGACTTGGAGTCTGACTTGACCTTACTAATCAGGAGTAAGCTGGGCAGGGAGAACTTCTGGTTTTGGGGTACAAAGTGGACACATGGGCCTTTGGCAGCTCTCACAACAATGTTCAAACAGATTAAAAGTTGATTATCTCCTAAAAAGGCTGACCGTGGCCCAGAAGAAAAACCAAGCAACTAGTGACAACGATGACATTGAAAAAATCCTCTAAGACATCCAAGCTGCGTTGTATACTTTCATGGAGCAGGTGAACAGCATTCAGGCAAAGCTAACTCCTCCATTGGTGCGGAAGAGTTCTGAAGACTCCAAGCTCAACAAGAGCAATGAGATAAACTGGTCAACATTATGGAGAAAAGACTGGACGATGTGGAACAACAAGCAAGGATGACTACTGTCATTCTCACTGGATTACAGATTAAACCTCAGGCAAAGCTAAATTCAGCTGGAGGTAGCATTGCTGCATAGCGCTAGCACTGCTAGCATTTCTCCAGAACCTGGGTGCGAATGGGAGACTCTGGAACACCTAGTGGAATGATTTCTCCGCTTCCCAGGAGAAAGGAGATGGAAAAACCAGCGATCCTTATCAGGTTTGTGAATCAGGAACAAGAGCTAGCATTGATGAACCAAATCTGAAAGGATCTGCTGTTTATCTAAACGACCATCTGAGCAGAAGAAATGGTAAAATTACCAACATGCCAGGCTTCTCAGGAAGCGTAAGCAGATTCTGAACACTTGGGTTAAAGGCTGCAGGATCCTTGTCAAACCACTTGGTCCACTGGACCAGTCCAAGGTTCTGGTTTTCAACAACATGAAGGACTTGGAGAAGTGTGATCACAGATGTCTGAGCTAACAAATGCAGTAATAAATCAAAGAGCCAAAGATAAATTCAAGAAACATGGCGCCTGGGATCCGTGCTATCTCTAAAAGTCAACAGTGGCCCTGAATTCATCAGCAGAGAGTTCTGACCTGCCGACAACTTGACCTCAACTTTCAGCTGGGCTGATAATATCTGCAGAAGGACAAGGACACTGACAATGTCTGCAGACCTTACAGCAAAACCTTACAGCAAAACCCAGAAGGACGGCTGTCAATCAGGCAGCAAAAGATGGAATACCAACCTTGGACAATGGACAGTATATTGACCCTTTTTTCCCCCCACAGCATTACCTTACAATCTTCTTCCTCTTTCGGCTTCTCCCATCAGGGGTCGCCACAGCGAACAAGTCGCATGGTAAACTTGGCAATGTTTTACGCTGGATGCTAAAAAGGCTTAATTTAATAATATTCTTTTGATAAAAAATAATCTGATACTTTTGATACTTGATCTGCATATGCTATGCTGATTTCGGAAACAGTGTAATATTTATTTTTTCTGATATAGTTTAATCACAGTCAGGATTTTTCTAATGAAATTAATCAGCGAATATTTTTCGATAACTGATCTGCATGTCCCGTGACCCTGAAAGGGAATACACGGAATAGAAGATGAATGAATGAATGAATGAATGAATGAATGAATGAATGAATGAATGAATGAATGAATGAATGTATTTTGGAAATCAACGTAGCACATGCAGATCATTCAGTTATGTCTATTTTTACATAAGTAAGTAATTCATCTTTGTCATGTGATTTATTGATACTAAAGGATTCTTAATTCTGTCTTATAAAAGTTATGAACCGGGTAACGAAAAATCATGTAATAAAAAAGGTTATGGTAGAACAGGGGTGAGATTATATAAGTTCGCTTGCTCCCACTCCCTTTCAAGCAATATTTAATTTAATGTCTAATTATCCTATGTTTGGTACGTCTTTGTATGAATGTATAACTGATGATTGTAATGTTTTGAGCATTATTCTTGCTTTGATTGCTTCAAATAAACCACTTTAAATCAATATCAACAATCAAATCAAACTGAAATACAGACAGGGTTGTGGCTCTTCTCGAAAGGAACAAGATGGCCGGCCCTGGTCCATTCAGTGACAACAGTGTTTGCATTATTTCAATTACAGTAACTATTCAACCGTTTATGCAATCAATGAAAATCAGCTGATTCTGATGCAGAAAAAGTGTATTTATGCTGTTATGGAAAACTTTAAAGTAGTAATGGGTCACTTGGTACAAACCTGATATGAAAATGAATGATTGTGTTAAGGGTAGAAGAGCCACGATACAATCTGATTCTTTTGGCTACCATAACTTTTAAACCATTATTGCCATCCTGGGCATTCAGATCAAGAAAAACACCTTTGCACAGATATGCAACACTTTCAATTAGTGATGCGTTACATAGTAGTATAAAGCCAATATGAAAATCCACTTTTCTGAACTGGCTTATTCACGTTAATTGCATCAAAGCATTTTTGTATGTCAAAGAGCGAGTGTTATCTACGCCTCTCTGGCGATATCTCTGGTGTTAAAGGGTTAAAGCTGTTAGCTTGACATTTAGTACACGGGTTGTCAAAAAATCAAAAAAAGTAATCAAAATTTGTGGGTGTAACATTAACGGAAAGCACTCTACCATGTGGAAATAAATATCTTTGAACTGACGTGAAAAACAAAACAAGGTCACTTTCAGGTAAACGGCTACAATAATGAGAACTATAATCAAAGGTAGGCACATTTGGCGAAGACCTTAAACCAATCAGAGAGCACCTCAGGACTAGTTGAGCTTTGATCAATGATGGGTCTTGATTTGCTCATTAGGCCCAAATGCAAAGCCTAATTAGGCTCACCGGTCTCAATTGGTGTTGCATCAAAACACACACGCCTGCAAACCTGCATTAACACAACCACTCCACACCCCCAACCAACAGCTTCCTGAGTGATCGATGCTTCTGTTATCTGGGGCTGCGTCCGGGGTGCCGGCCAGGTCCGGGGAGCTGCTGCGGCCTGGCTCGGGGCTGACATTAGCGGACACGGGGTGAGCGATGTTAGCCTGCTTTTCCCCAGGGGGGAGCAGAGGAGGCAAGGGGATGTAGCTCAGCTCGACGCAGTGGGCTCGGAGAAAGGTCATCGCCGAGGCTGCTGTGATTAATAGGACAAGAAGCCGAGCGTCCGCGATGCCATTATCAATATCCGTGGCCAGCAGCTGCCCCAACTGCATATGCAGTAGGAGTTTCCGCGTATGAGAATAGGAAGAGAAACCCAGCGATGCACAAACCTGGAGGAGTCGAACTGGCGTTGGTCCCATCGGTTAATGTGAGAGGTCAGCTATCAATTAAATCATATTTATTCACAACAGCGGCTCTGACTCAACCTGATTCCGGGTAATGACTCACAGCGCACAAATCCAAGAGGTGGAAGTGTGGGGGACTCAAATGTCAGCGCAGCCCCGGCGACAAACATGACATTTAAACAGACATCTGTTTCCTTTTTCTGTTTCCCCACCAAACCAAAAATAATTCTCCTGAACATGTTTTTGCCATGTAAATTAGGGACAAGTACTTTTTTTCTTTTTTTAAACTGTCTCGAGAAACCATACATTTAAATTTTTCCCTCCAAATCACCCATCTCTATGCAGTCAGCTGCATCTCCCTGAACTCTGGCAAAGTCAAAACTCCATTACTTAGATGCAGCCGCTCCTCACCGTATTTTTGGTGCACAAGTTGCGTTCTTTGCATCAGTGTGGCCAAGGTTGTGACTTATCTGTATTATTTTTTAGAATAACTAGGCTCATATGTTGAATATTTTTCAAATAACTATTGCTAGAGCAACATTTTTGGGAAATGATCACATTATAACCCATAAAAAAAAAAGAATGGAACCAAAATCTCATCTGAGCCTCAAAAAGTTTTTTTTTCAAAATCCACAACGAAACCAAAACACGTGTCCGGGAAAATTACAAAATTATTTAGGGTTGGCCACAAGACATACCGCTTGGGAGGCATTATGCGGCAAAGTGTGACATCGTGCGACTTTTACATTCCCCCACAATATGGGAAAAGAAAACGTTAAAATTGTACACATTTCCCGGTGGTAGAAATTTAAACCCCTCCTAGGAAAGTCAATGTACCGCCTCCTCTCAAGTATCGTTGGGAAGCTACCTGAGAAAAAATGTTGGAATTAAAAGTTGTGTGTTTTGAACGGCGTTAGCATGGCGAGCATGCAAAAGTAGCATTTTCTTAATTGCACATTTTGTAATCTGAATAGTGTGACTATTGAATACACGTATCCCTGGCTCAAGTTGAAAGGAACGATGTAACAATGTGGGCGTGGTTAACAACAAACCTCTGTTACCAAGGAAATCCAAACGTCTGCTTTTGCCAATTCTTCTAAACCTGTTCGTCAGCCCCAGGTGGCCCAAAAGCAAAAAAGGAAAACAGCCATTTTGGAATAAAAAATAAAGGTTTTATGTTAACTTGCAGCTCTGATCAGGGTGTCAGAGGGGGAGAGTGAAAGGCAAGAAGCAGCTGCAAACCGAAACACAAAAACAAAGAACCTAAAACCGTGACATAACCCCCCCCTCAAGGAACCGCTCAGAAGTTCCACAACAAAGCCAAGGAGGAGGGGGTCTGGTGAACGAGCTGCCATAGGTAGCAGAGTCTGGGGGACGGCCGGGAAGCCGCGCAGTCCGGCGAGGCGGGTCCGACCAGCAAACGGCAGGGGGCTCAGAGTTTGCGAAGGCCGGCTCGGGCTCAGAGTCTGCGAAGGCCGGCTCGGGACAGGCATCTGGAGCAGGGAGGGGTTGGGGTGCATTCAGCATCCTTCTGGACGCAGGAACGTGTTGGGGTGCGTCCAGGTCCACCTCCGGAACAAGAAGAGTCGTTGAGAAGGTTTGCGTCGATGCCGGCGGCCCCTCCTCCCAGCCAAACGACTCCAATCAAAAAATGAGGAGGGGATCTGGGACCAATCTAGGGTCCACCAAAACCTTCTACCTTCAGGCAGAACACTCCCGAGACCCACTTGTTCCTCTCTGCTGGGTACTGTAAGGGCAGGTAAAACAAGGGGGTATTTGGGATGTGGCAAGGGCAGGTAGCTACTGCAGCTTATGGCATTATTTAGTTTGCATTTTCAGATGGTCCCATACTCTGTTAAATCAATTTCTCTCAAAAGTGCGACTTCTTTGTGATTTTTTTTTTCTTCTTTATTATTCATTTTTCTTGGCTTCCTCTGGTTTCCTTCTCCCAACTATTTAGCTAAACCCATCAACCCCAACAAGCAAATCCTGCTTCCTTAAATCAATTTGCTTCTGCATGTTGAGTGTAACTAATAGCCCTGCGGAATCCTAGATTAAATATGCTAGATACAAGCCGGGTATGAAGCGTGATAGTTGAGATAATTAAGAGTGATAAATCCTTCTGAGGGAAAGTGAAGAGGGGGTGAGTGGAATGGAGTCTGAACTTGCTAAATGTGGATAAAACGGCGGCTCGGGCGAGACGGGGGAGTTCAAGATGGGACAGTTTAATGGGATGAAAGACCAGAAGAAGAAAGGAAAAAAAAGGAAAGATGATCGGAATCAAGAACAAAGTGAGGATACGAGCTGAAGAGAGCCGGTGATGGAGATGGGAGTTGTTTTCAGCCTCGCCCCGAGCTGCCCAGATGGCGAGGGCTCGTCTTCATCTAGCCCTCGGTGCATTTGGCAGCAGCTACTCTTCACCGCTGGCCGCTGTAGATCTCTGTCTCCCGTCTCTCGTCGGGACGTCACATTAGCGCAGGCTGTGAAGGATTACCGCGCGTTTTCACTCTGCACACAGTCGTGAGGTTGTAGCACACTGACCTCCCCCTGTTTTCCAAAGAGATGGACGGTACGGCGCCCAGCAGCGCTTTTCACACCTCTCCGTGAAACAAAAAATGTCAAAGCTTTACCTGGAACGTCCACAAATAACACCTTCTTTTTTCTCTTCAGACACTTAAGAGATATCTTGACCACGCGAGTGCTTTTACCTCACACAGTCTGAATTTTCAAAAGGTAGACATCCATGGATGCCCCCCCCCTCCCGTTTTTCCTACGTCTGACCTTAGAAAAAAATTTACCATGTGTTGGGTCTTTCAAAATAAAACTGTGCCTCTTTCATATGAGATGTGGAAACTATTGCTTAGAACCGACAAACATCTTTAAAATAAAATAAGAAATAAACAAAAAAGACAAATTGTAGATTAATTTGTCTTTAAATAAATTAAGTGATTCAATAACAGAGTTTTGGCAAAAAAAAACAAGAAAATTTGCAAACTAAAAGTTTTAAAACTTAAATTTAGAAAGAAATTAGTTATTCTCCTAAATGCTAAGATTATTTTTAATTTAAAAAAAAAAACTTGCACTCTAATTGTTTATACCTGTTTTGTAGCAGCTGATAATGTTCTACAAAGATTAAAACTTTGCCTTTTTTTTAATTTTTTTAATCTTTCCGGGAGATTTGTGTTGCCACTTTTTTTCTTATCCTCATTTGACAATTTGCAGAATTAAAATAAATAATTTTATAAGACATTTATTGAATGGTTCCAGCATTTCAGTTTAAATGAAAAAATGATAGAAATTAAAAAGCTAAACTTTTAAAAATAAATCTTTATTTTCATGGTAAAACCATTGGTGCCTTAACTAACCACTTTTTATCTTACTGTCAAATTACTATGCACATTATATTTTTCTAGGATTTCTTAAACATTCAAGTCAGCATCATTTTTTAAGTCACTGATACTGAACAAACCTCCAAAAGAAAACCACATTAAAAACCTACAGTGCACTGTTCCACAACATTTATTTTTTATAAAATACTGTAAATGATTCATTCATTCATTTTCTTAACCGTTTTATCCTTTCGGGGTCACGGGGCTGCCGGAGCCTATCCCGGCCACTTGTGGGCGAAGGCAGGGGGGACACCCTGAACAAGTCGCCAGTCTGTTGCAGGGTAGAATATCCCCAATCACACATCCATTCACTCTCACACTCACACCTATGGTCAATTTAGAGTTGCCAATTAACCTATGAAGCATGTTTTTGGATGGTGGGAGGAAGCCGGAGACCCCGGCTTCTCCCGCATGCACGGGGAGAACATGCAAACTCCACACAGAAAGGTCCCCCATTGATGTTGAGTTTTCACGTCCCCCAGCCGGGACTTGAACCGGGGGCCTTCTTGCTGTGAGGCAAGAGCGCTAACCACTGCGCCACCGTGCAGCCTCTGTAAATGATTGTTTGTGTAATATGCAGCATATATAGGTAATTTTTACTGAAATTAAAAGCTATTCCAAAAAAAAGAAGGAAAAAAAATCCTTATAGGTTAAGTTACACTTTAACATGGGAGCCTTGTTTTCTAGCAGCTTCACAATTCTTGCATCCATTGAGTTTCTGCTTGAATCTCTTTGCAGGATGTCAGAAAATCCTCTCAGAGCTGCTGTTTGGATGGAAACTGCCTCCCACCGTATAGATATTTTTTGCTCCAGGATTCTCCAAAGGTTCTCCATAGTGTTGTGGGGGCCACACCATCAGTTTATCTCCTTTCATGCCCATAGCGGCCAGTGATGCAAAGGTATTACTAGCAGCATGGGGTGGTGCATTGTCAATGGTGGTGCATTGGCCGACCAGCTCTCTCCCTAAGATTGCGGTCCGAAACATGACTACACAACTTTTTTACTGAGGCCGCAGCCTTGTTGGGACATGGTGGCCATCCACCAAACCCAAAGTACTCCTTCCACGTGGACTATCCAGGGTTGCACGGCACTCATTAGTCAACAAGTCTGTTTGAAAATGAGTCTTCATGTACGTCTGGGCCCACTGCAGCCGTTTCTGTTTGTGAGTGTTGTTCGGGGGTAGCCGAATAGAAGGTTTACGGATAACTGGAAGCCACTGGAGGATCCTTGATGTACGTGGGATTCCAGATGCATTAATCCGGTGCATTTTCTTCCAAACCAATGCATCAGGATAAAAGGTGCATTTTCATTCTCGTTCTTCCTTTATTTGCACAAACCTGTGTGCTCTGAATCAATAATTAATAGTACAATCATCACGGTCAAGTTTTCATGACATATCTGAGGTTTTCATACCTTGTCCAAAGGCATTTAACTATTTCACGATTTTCAGCAGCAGGGAAATCCATTTTCTTTCCCGTATTACTTGAAATTGTTGGTCTGCTTAATGAAGTGAAACGTCCTTCTTTCATAGTTTTTGTTTTAATTAAACTTGCCGGGCTAACTACTTATGACAGCTGTCTAAGATTGATGTCAGGGACCCAAAGAGCCCCAAGCCACTATTCTCAACGTCAGAATCAGCTGACTCAGGTTGAGCGTGTCAGGGTTTGGGTTTTTTGCCTTAATTTTTTCTTCTGTTTTTGTTCTGTCATGAGTTGAGTTCTGTTTCCTGTTTTATTTTGAAGGTTTCCCGTAAGTGTTAGTTTTAAGTTTTACTTCCCTGGTCCCAATCTCCCCTGATCCTTTTCACCTGTGTCTTGTCAGTTCTGTTTGTATTTAAGTTTTGTCTCTGCCTTCCTCTTGTGCTGGTCCATCCTGTCATTTCCTTGACCGTCTTTTCCCCTTATATTTTTTTTCTTTTTTTTTGTTTTACTTGGTAAGCCTAGTTAGCCCTTAGTCGGTTTTGTTGTGTTTCACTGCTCGGCAGCACTTTTTGTTTTGATGATAAACCCATTTTGGGTCCTTCATGCTCATCAAGCCTCCTACAGATTGATGGGTAGATGAGGCCTCGTGAAGCGTTTCAGCACATTGCCCAAACTGTATTGATACTGTGTCGGTACTGTGTCACTTAATACTGACTCCTGCTGGACCAAAAACGTCATTGCAGGCGACCCAGTTGAAGGAAAGAAATGATGCTAATATATTTATTAAATTTAATCTAAACTAAATATTTGTCATTGTAGTTCCTCATTCCCATGTCTCACTCAATAATGCCCCAGCATTGAGGAGGTGCTTTTAAGTTTGACAGTTCTGCAGAACAAATTCTACATTTAACCTCCAAAACATAAAATGATTCATTTCAAATAAAAGTCAGTTTGAAATTGAATTGTATTCTGCTCAGCTGAGAGGAACAGGAGAAACAAAAAGCCAAAAACACTTTTAAAACTATGAAATAATTTCACGAACCTCATTAAAACACCACATTCAACACAACTTTATGAAAGATTCAGTAAAATAAAACGTCAAACACAGGTGGGCGGGGAATACGGGGGCGCAGGAGAGCGAGAATTGTTCAACAGCTGGAAGCTGGACGCGCATCCGGGGAATCAAAAATTGAATTCCTTTCCCCCCTACTCTGTTAAACTCACCGCTGGAAAAGTTTAGCATCCAAGTGACAGTAATCTTACCGAGATGATCCGGTAGTTTTTCAAAATAAAATATCTTTCAAAATAAAAGATAGCTTAGAGACTCGTAAAACTAATAAAAACCCACCAAATTGATGCCAAAATCGCCCCAATCAAATTCTCTCCTCAAAATCAAACCCACCAAATTGGGTGAAAACTGCAGAATTTGGCAACACTGCTGGTAGACGCGCTTCCTTGTTTGAATCATCTGTGGCACACCAACACAGTGGCTGTATCGGTCACGTGACCTCTCCTGAAGCGACACGCACACCGAAACGGGGTTTCACTTTATGACCTCGACAGGTCAGCCGACGCGTCGGTGTTGCCAGACCCGTCGCTACTTGTACCTGACAGTGTGCTATGTAGGTGTCACCAGCAACATCTCCGGTGTTAAAGGGTTACTATAAGTTTAATTTTTGTTTTTTGAAACTTTGTTGCGAAGGTGAGGGTTGTTTGTTTATTTATTTTCCGTAGGGACGGGATTCTCCTCCTCCTGCACCTCCCTCACAGCCTCCCCGGATAATACAGCCTAATTTCCCACTGTAATGGCTGCCGTGACGGCTTTGAGATTAGCCTAGATAAATATAAAGACCGGCAGTTTTCCTGCATGGCTCATTGGCATGGCAGATGACAGTTATTACATGCTGCGGGTTAAGGGGAGAAATCCGAAAGAAGGGGCTGGCAGAAAACGGCAAAGGCAGATGGATGATAATGGAAGAGCAGATGTTTTTCCTCGCAAGACTGAATAATAAACATTTGCTTAATGATTTTTTGCATATTAGTGTCTACAAAAAAGGCCTCTGGAATTCACATAGAAAACTATGTTGAGGTGGGGGTGGAGGGAAGGTAAAATTCCTGCCATATTCCCTTGTTAGCAAATTTAAATATTGCAGGATAGCAGCTTCATGCTGTTCTTCCTGCTTTTGTCAAATAAATCAGGGAAAATAAAAGCCTAGAAGAATGCGTGGTTGTGTGGTTGTGCAGAGACAATATAAGCGTCGGAGCATTACTTTTTGGCGCATTTGTTGGAATTTTTTTACCTCTGGGGGAGAAGAAGACACAGAACTGACAGACTGAAGGGCTCTATGAAGTCATTTTGATGGGGTAAATACTTTTTACAGGATATATTTCAGTTAGAAAGTTGCTATAAAGGTGAGCTGTAACCTGACATCAACTTCTGGGGTGACCATAACACATTGGGACTGTTTGAATTTTGTTTTTTCCAGTGAATTTTATATTTTTCGTCATTTTTTAACCGTTTTGTCACAATTGAACCTTTTAAAATAAAAATTTTAAAACTAAATTTAGTGTGAAAAAGAATCAAGAAAGGGCATACATTTAAAGTAAATACAGTTTCAGAACCAACCGCAGTGTTGCGATGATTTAAGGTCCAGCAACAGATGCTGAGCGAAACATATGCGGCCACTGAGCTCGAAGAGATAGCAACACGTTACTCTGCCTTGAACTGCAGATTTACTCTGGCAAGTCTGCTCCAATCCACCCCTGAATGCAGAAAAGCGTGTGATGGCTACACGCAGAAGTCTGGACCAAACATCTGCCGCTGGCAGGAACCGCCGCATTTCTAATCCAGTCAGCAGTCTCGTTATCGGCTGGGATCTTTTTGAAGCAGAGAGAACAGAAGACGTATTTTTAGGTCCACCTGCAATCGACATTACTGTGCAGGTACCTGCTTTTCTCTCTCTTTTTTTTTTTTTCCTTTGAACTCATTTTCTTTGTGGTTTTTCCATCTCTGTGAGGCTCCATGCTGTGTGGCGTCTTTGCATATTATGGAGACTGACTGCAAATCTGTGCTATTCTTAAGTAGAAGTTCACCTCATGTGCACCCAAATAATAAGAAATAAAGCTCGACAATTCCATTCAACATTCCGCACATTAAATGTCAGTAAGGAAAGAACGTGTAAATAAAGTTATTTATGCTCATGCTAAACTTGAGCAGGTAAAATTGTGTTTATCTTACAAATTACAGATACATATGTCTTAGTAAACATGTATGTATAAGTATGTGCATGTGAATAAATGTAAGTGCTGTCATGCAATTAATTTTTTGAGCAATTTGTTAATTTTGACCTGTAATTAATCAATCTTATGATCTGTTTATAATGTGAAAAAGCCTCATTTTGAGATACTGTCATGTGTGGCATTGTGTTACAGTAAAAGATCAAAATATTTTAAAAAAACTTTATTGAGTTTTACCATTTTATTAGTCTTGCAACCTTTACTTTTACACCACCAAGGTTTTTTTTTTCCAATCCTGAACAATTAAGAAAAATAAATACTCAAAACATCAGATCCAGAGTACTTTGTATGAATACGTCAAAAAACAGTTCTTTTGTGAACAATCCCAAAACACTGACCTGTGGCCTTGGCAGCTATTACTATGACAACTCGTCGTACCATGTAAGGCAAGCCAAGTTGCTTTGTATAGCACAATACAGAAAGTTATGCCAAGTGCTTCACAGAACAGGAAAACACATTAAAATCACAATACATAACAGTGAAAAGATTAAAAACATATATAATCATCATAAAATTTACTTTAAAAGAAAGGAATGGGGAGAGAAAATGAAAAGAGGTGTAGATAAGGACCCTTCAGTTATATGCACAGCTAAACAGGAATGTCTTGAGTCTAGATTTGAGCCTTGACGCAGTAGAGTAGTGTCACAAGCTCAGGGAGACTGTTGCAGCTTTTAGCTCCATGCGACTGAAACGCTGATTCCCCTTGTTTAGTTCTGACTCTGGGCACACATGGGAGGTTGGTCCCTGAGGTCCTCAGAGTCTGAGATGGTTCATATGGCACTAACATGTCCGAGATGTACTTTGGTGCAAGGCCATGGAGAGACTTGTAAACAAGCAGAGCTGCTTTTACCCTTGTGCTATCTTGCGGGGTCCAGATGACCCCACCCTTACTTTGATGTGTTCTCCCTACCATGACAAAGGTGGATAAAGGTGGAGAGTATTTCATGTAATCCATGGACACCACTGCCGGACCCCACAAGACAGCACGAGAGCTATAGTCTATTTTTTGAGGTTCAGGGAGCCAGTGCAGAGACTTGAGCACAGGACTGATGGTACTTCCTGGTTCTAGTCAGGACTCGAGCAGCAGGGTTCTGAACGTACTGAAGCGGTTTTTACAGCCCGTTTGGGGAGGCCAGAGAGCAGGCCGTTACAGTAGTCTAACCTACTGGAGACAAATGCATGAATAAGTATCTTTAGGTCTGGTGTTGACACCATTTGTAGCTTTTGTAAAAACAAAAAATAATGAATGGACATCACAAACCCCATCAGACCTTCGCACACTACATTCCTGATGAAGGTAGTCTCGTCAGGGCAGGATCCCAAACTTGGTAGACAATAGCGCAATTTTAAAAAGTGCTAATGTGTCTGTAAATATTTGAGCACGTATAACGTGATATTTGACACCCCTATTGAAACCCTATTTACCCCTAATATTTATCTATTTATTTAAAAGGAAGTCATTACAACCCAGTAGTGTAGTGTTGTGCTCGTGGAGTGAATCATTAAACTTTGGTGTGTCATATTTTGTTTTTGTCTACTAATGTATTTTCAACACATTACTATTTATAGAGTCTGAAAGTCTGATAGTCTGAAACTTTGGTACTTTTAATTGTAATTTGTATGTGCATGAAAGTATGCATAGATGTAAGTATTTGTTGTATTTGTGTATGGACATGTATATATGGATATGTATTTAATTATTGTTTTTTCCAGTTTTTTTTGTTATTGCTTAAAAGTTTAAAAAAAAAACCTGATGTTTTAGGAACCAAATAAACTTCCACCAAATCCTCTTTTGAGGGTAATAACTTAAAACAAGTACATGATTGTTTGTACTCCTCTTGTAATATGTGTATTTGATATTACAGATGTATTCCCCTTTTTTGTTACATTACCAAGAAAACTGTAGACTTGTAACTTAGCAAAAAAAAAGTCATAGCTTAATCAGTTTTGTGAGAAAAAGTAACAAAAACTGTATTTTTACGATGGACTTTTACCATATTCTATCTATTTGGGGCGTATTAGTGTGCAACACCCCCAAACCAGTCACAGAATATGTGCATACTTTCTCTTCCACCCTCTGCAAAGTCTTCCAAAGGCCATTCACTCAATGCAACAATCAGAAATGACCTTAATGTTGACAACAAGGACACCAGCAATGGATTACTTGTCAATTTGACTGCATAACAGAATCATGGCGTCGGAAGATGAATTACCCTGCAAACCAGGGAAGACAAGTGGTGTGTGTGTTCATTTAAACCCGATTTATGTATTTAACGGCGTTGGACGTAGGCGCACGTGACAAAGTGCCAACGGCACCTAATTCAGATGTATTACAGCCAACGCACGGAACCTCTGAATGACAGGCAAAACATAACGCTTGGAAACAATTATTCGCGCGCTGGGTTCAACTCCGAGATCGGTGACCCGCTCGGTTTTTGATGATGAATGTTTTTAAGGGGGGGTGGGGGAGGGGGGAGTTTGAGTTCCAATTAATTCCCTCCATCAGCATCCATGAACGTCCGTTTTGGGAGCGGCGAGCTTTCCTTTGACGAGTGCCCTCGGTCTTATCGTCGATGTCGCGAACAATGCTTTCACCCTCGCTGATTTAATCACAGCCTGTCAATGTGTCTGTTCCGTGATGATTTGTTGAGCGTCTGCACAGACGGAAGGCTACTTTTAATCAATACGTCAACGGCAATGACAGGCTTGTCAGTGACAAGTGCACGCCGTTGTTTGGGCGTGTGACACGTTCTTTTCACGTCTTCATCAATCCCTCGTGTTGGGCGGCTCTCGCCGTTAAACTATTGGAATCTGCGCTCCACGTGGCGACTCGAGCTGTTTATTATGCTTCCCTCTCTCCTCTTTATTCCGTCCCTGTGCTTCTCCAACCCCCCCAGCCCATCACCTCGCGCGCACAACAAGCTTCCTAGTTATCTCATGTCTCTTTACGCTCCATCTTCCACAACCTTCATCAAGCAGAGTGAAAGAAATGCTCCGACAAAAACAACATCATTAAACTCAGAAAATTTCCTCCTTATTCGTTTTGAGCGTTTGGGCGCCACGCTTCACGTCCGTTTAGGAGGCGAAACAATTCAATTTGCCGTGTCTGCATCTCGCTTAATTCTGCGCCCTCGCAGAGGGCTGTAAAAACACGCTTCTTCGAACAAACGGGGTTCTTTTATTTATTTATTTTTCCCCGCTGCAAAACCGCTTTCCTCCGGAATCGCATTTATTAATCAGACAAAACGTCAAAAAAATAAAAAACGGAGATTTGCGATGAGAAGCTGCAAATTGGGTAATTTATCAGATGCAATGATTGAGCAAAACAGGAGATTTATCCTTAGAATCCAACCGTCTGCTATACATGAATAATAGAGAATCAGCCATTTAAAAATAGTAAGCTGGAAAACAAAGAAAAATTAGCACAGAGACAAACAATTATATAAACCCGCAACAATGTAAACGATGCTAATTTGTTTGCGTGAATATATAAATGTGTCGAAACACAAAATGAGTCCTCTTAGAGTTGCATATGCATGGACTTAAATGTCACTTAAGAATGAACTGTTGCCCATGGCAACAAATGATCTTGTCATCTATAGGAAAAGCATTATGATTCTGCTGTTTTTAACCAAAATCACAAAATCTGTGTTGTGTTCAAGGCCATAGTTTCTGCAGAGCGGTAGGAGTTCATTGGAAGTTCTCCTCTGGGTTTTTTTTGGCAGGACTCTTGGCGCAGAGTAAGCCCACCCCAACATTACATCATTCATCTACACATTCACTCATAACCTATTATTACAAGTGTAACAAAAATGGCAAACAGTTTTGGAGCCATCCACTCGCACAATTTTGAGCTACATGCCAGCTTGGATGAGTTTTTATTTTTTGATCTTTTTTTTTGTATCCCTTGTGCTATCCTAGGCACTTTAACATTGGGAGTTGGGTCATCTAGACCCCACAAGGCAGTGCGCTGAACCTTTTTTCTTCAATGAAACCCCACCCCCCACCTCAACTCCATTTCTGAATTTTTGGGAAACCAGTTGCATTTCTTCAAATCTCCACTGGAAGCAGGTGCCAGAAAGGAGCAAATTCCCACTTGATTGCTATCTTTTTTTTTTTTTTTTTTTTTTTTTTTTAACTTGTCCTGTCCAACAGCTAGGCAGGCAGATGAGAGCTGAGGGCCTCTTGGGTTGGACATATTTTACTTTAACAAGAGGGGTTATTAATCTTCAGACAAACCAAAGGTATGACTGAACAAACCCCTTTTGTAATTGAGGCCAGACTTTTATTCATTTCAACCATGATTGAAAATCTTTGGTGTTGGACCGGACGGAAAAGGAAAGAAGGGAAGAAGAGGGAGGGATGTCGGGGGGGGGGGGGGGGGGGGGGGGGTGATAGTGAGAGGGGGGGTAAGACCATGAAGCAGCATAAAGCAGACAGGTTTACTGGTTGTTTATCATTACGGTACAGTTCAAATGTAGTACAAAAAGGGCGGGGCCTGTTCACACACACTCAAATATTATCAACACACCTGCTAGCTGCAAAAAAATGTTCACATGTCAACATGTACACAAAACAGATAGTGTTCACGAACGCATACCTATGCCTTTAAACCAACTAGTGTGAAATCTTTCATTCATTCAATCATGCAAACTATAAGTGCTAAGTGAGCTAACACCTGTGCTCAGGTGAGTGTTTATGTTCTTCTAAAATGGATGGTGGAATGTAAAAAGAAGGAGGAGGAGCGCCCAGCCACCCCCACACCCAGACCCCCGCCACAGCAGCAGCGGCAGCCGGAATTCCCCCAACGCCACACGGGAACAGGCAGGGATCGACCGCCCCCCGGGCGACCAAGACCGCCACCCAGGCCAGGGCCAGCAGGACCGCCGCGAGGCCCCCAGAGCCAGAGAGCAGGGAGGCGCGGAGGGAAAGAGAGCGCCGCCCCAGCCCAGCCAGGAAAGCAGCCCCCCCGCCGCGCCGGAAGAGCCCAACGCAGGGCCCCACCGGAGAAGGACGCCCACAGCCCCAGACGAGCACCCCACCACCACCCAGGAGTTCCGGGCATCCCCCCGCCCCAACCCCAGGTATGAGCCAGGACCCCCCAAGGGAGACCCGCTCCGCACTCCAGGCAACCACCCAACCGACCCACGGTTGGTCCAGGGAGGAGCAAGGCAGGGGCCCGCCGCCCCTGCCCAGGAGGGGGGAACCCCGGGGAAAAAAGGGTGGCCCACAAGGGGTGTTATAAATATGGCCCGACCAGGCTCGGCCATGTTGGAAGTTTAGCGGGGCCCAGCGCTCAGGGGCAAGGACCAGGACCCACCCCCCAGGGACACGAACACCCCCGGCTCAGGTGTAATATGAACCCCCCCACCGTGCGGAGAGAGCACCGCCGGGCCCAGGGAGCCAGCACCCTAGGGAGCCAGCACCCAAGGGACACGGCCACCATCGCCAAGGGGCCCGCACCCCCCACCAGGGAAGGGGTAGGGGACAGATGGACCCAGGTCCCACCTTCCTTGCAAAATGTGTGTGCGTGTATGTGTGTATGAGAGGGTGTGTGTGTGCATGTGTGTGTGTTTATGTTGGAATGTATATATTGAAGGGGGAGGGGTGTGTGTACTAAGGAGGGTGCGGTTAAAATTGGCGAGTAGGGCACTAGGGGGACATCTCCTGATTACTCACAGTGATGTCCCCTCACCCTCCCCACCAAGGAGCCCTAAATGTCTAAGGTGTGGTTAAAATTGGCGGGTAGGGTGCCAGGAGGACATCTGCTGCTTGCTTGCAGTGATGTCCAAGCACCCCCCTTACCAAGGACCCTTCTTGTCTAAGGTGCAAATAAAACCGAAAGAGGGGGGGCCCACTCCATACGGCAACCATAGGAGGGGGGCCACTGCCAAGTAGCCCCCCCCAAGGCGCATCGCAGGCTAGACCCCCCACCCCCTCACCCTAATATGAGGTTATATGAGGAAGGGGGTAAGTTGGGGACAGCTGGTAGACTGTCCCCCGGTGATCAAACAGCTGCCCCCCCCCCCCCCCCCCCCAGCAAAGAGGCCAGGGCCACCCAGCCCAGGGGCCCCACCCCCGGAGGCGCCGACGCCCCACACAGAGAGAGAGGAGCCAGAGAGCGCCGCCCCCCCCGGAGCAAGCCCAGGCCCCCACCCCCAGACGCCGGCCCTAGAGGAGCTCTGGTTAGCCCCCCCGACCCGTACCAATCTTGATTGCTATCTTTAATTACAACAGTTAGGGGAAGGGGGAGCTTTATTTGTAATCAACTTTTCTGATTTTTCTTAAAAATAATTAGATGAACAAAAACTCTATATAATAATCACAGGTTCTGGTTTTGTTTCCATTTTTCAGATCCCCTGAGATGATGGTGGAGATGGTGGGTCCAATGCATGAACATATTTATGGTTCACACTCATATGGTTCCATTTTTACACTTAGGAGCTACATGTCAGCTGCAGGCAGATAGGGTCAGGGGCCCTTTTTTAATGAAGCAATGAA
Organism: Oryzias latipes; assembly: GCF_053564925.1. Classification (NCBI taxonomy): domain Eukaryota; kingdom Metazoa; phylum Chordata; class Actinopteri; order Beloniformes; family Adrianichthyidae; genus Oryzias; species Oryzias latipes. Next base: position 8,646,303 of record NC_136259.1, on the reverse strand, counting down.
GGTGTGGCCAAAAAACAAACAAAAACATAAAACAAAGAGGTTCACACATTGTTAAAAATATTACTGTTTTTTGTTTTTTCGGTCTTTCGTGTTTGATATAATTGTTTATTGTGCAAATGACTGTGAATTTCTGTAAATTGAAAAATGTACAATAAAGTTTGTCCAAAAAAAAGGTGTGGCCAATATTGTTGTTCCACCAATCTATCCATCTTCTGGCCCAGCTTAGTCCCTTACTGGGTCGCAAGGTTAATGGAGCCAATCCTAGCCACTGCTGGACAAAGGTGTGGTACACTCAGGATGGGTCCCCAGTCCATCACAGGGCCACACAGAGACACACAACCACATTCACACTTGAATTCTGCCAGGATTCAAACCAGGGGGGTATTCCAGGAAGCATGTTTAAACTAGCCTGACTTTAAGCCTGAACTCTGGCTGAAATCCGCCTGAACTTGCTTACTCTGGGTATGTCGGTTCCAAAAGACCGGATATGAGTTGGCGTAATTACGCTCGACTTGGTAACCCTGGGTTAACGCACGGTACATAAAGACATTCTCAATAGATCGCCGATTTCTGGAGTCACCATGGAAACGCCTTGAGACACTTGAGACGGAAGTGAGACGGAGTCTGAGATTTTAATGACGGCGGATAGAAATTATAAGTCCATCAAAAAAGTAACACGGCTGAAAGATAATTTAGTTAAATTTATTCAAACTCAATAATTGTTTATACAACTCAAATTTACGTATTTATCTAACTAAATGTCACATTACTTCATTAATCTTTTTTCCATCTTAATTACTTATATTTCTTGAACTTTCATATGTCTAAGTTTGAGCCGGCAGATATGCTCATTTTTATAACAATAAAAAGAATGGAAAAAAATGCACGGAGTGCAAAAATTCATCACAGAATATTCCATCACTGTCATAATGGGTTTGGGTGGTAGAGGTGCTACATAAACTCATCATCCTCTACTTTACTCTCACTCATGGTGCAGAGACTTAAGCATAGTAGGACAAAATAGCTCGGCAAAACACGGTGAAACACGGTAAAACAGCTATACAACTAAACACATTTTGTAAAGAACCCACACTTAAACCCAAATCCGTCCAGACAGGCAAAGGGAATGATATCCCAGAATCCCTTGCAGTGCCGATCTAACAGCAGCATCAAAGTTACACCCACTTAATTGAATTAATTTGAACGAAAGGAAAATAATTGTCTGAAAACTATGTGTTATTTTTAAGGTGACCTAACAAAAAAATGATTTATCTTAACTGAAGCAAATAATTAAGTTAGATCAAAGTAAAAAAGTTTATCTTTCCAACATCCATATGTGGTCTTATCACCCTCTCATGGTGGAAAAAGTATTATCTGAGCTTTTTCATCCACTAAATCATCTTCAAATGGACACGCCATGCTGTTTCACCTCTCTGTAAACAAATTAATCTTCAACTAAACCTGCTCCGGACCAGGTTATGTTCAGAGCATGAGTTGCCATGGTAACTTGACCTACCCTGAAACATACCTCCATTTCTGGAACCGAAAGCTGAGGTTATCAACTTCCTTAGCCTCAAACTTATCGTGGGAGCTAGCATAACCTGTTTTCTGGAATACCCCCCAGGGCCTCCTTGCTGTCAGGTAAGAGTGCTAACCACTACACAACGGTATACAGTTATTCCAAGGTCAAATCCTGGCTGTCCAAGTATTTATTCAAAAAAGGGATGCTTTTTTTTTGTTGAGTTTTTACCTTTGGAGAAAAATTATTTGATGTCAGGATTTGGTGGAGTATAACCCAGAATGCCGGAGACCAGGCTCCATGGCAGGAACTTAAAATTTGGCTTCAATACCTCAAGGTGTGAAGAAAACCATGAACACGAATGAAGAAGACGATGAAGGTGACCTGACCAGGAAGATTCAAGAATTCAGACATTTAAATGCATCGATGATGATTTGCTGAAGACAAATGTGGATGATTATTAATGTGAACCTGGTGTGACTGACAGGGAAAACCTGAAAACAGAACTCCACACGAACAAAGAAACCATAACAGAAATCTGACAAAAAGACACAAAACCCCCACATTCTACTGGGTATATCCTCAGTGAATCAAAAAAAGACAAACACTTATCAAATAAATTATATGGATATTTAGTGAATACAGAGTTCTTTGCAGATGCTTTACACTTGTACACATGTAATGTTTGGGCATTTGTCCTCCATGCTGTACCCATTAACTTAGAGCTTCCAGGTACTCCAGTAATTCTAACCTTGATTTACTGGAAATATTCAGACCTCTTTTGTTTTTTTTTCCCATCTGAGGCATGAAAAAAGTCACCAGCATGTGCAAGTTATTAGCAGTTGTACGCTAGCACATCAACTATTAATTAGCTGGTGATTAGAGTCAGCAGGAAACAATGAGACACAGCCCGAGGAAGCCATTGTCCTTGTGCTCCAAAAGAATAAATCAGCTTCCGTTGACGAAAGTTTGAAGTTCTCTCCTTGTATGTATGTATGTATGTGGTTAGTCTCTTAAATGACATGGTTTGGGTTTCTTTCTATTGGTTTTTGCTTTCTATCTTGTTCTGTCATGTTTGAGTTCTGTTTCCTGTTTTAGTTTGAAAGGTATCCTGTTTTGTTATGCTTTTGAGTTTTACTTCCCTGGTCCCAATCACTTCTGATCATGTTCACCTGTGTCTTGTCATTCCTGTTTGTATATAATTCTAGTCTCTGCCTTCCTCTGGTGCTGGTCCAATAATGTCTCTACTGTAACGTCTCTTCCCTGACTCCCTTCCCATGTGTTCATGCAATGCCAACAGTAAGTTTAGGTTTGTGTTCCTGCTCTGCAGCGCTTTTTGTTAAGATTAAACCCCCTTGCTTTAGAACTGTGTGCCTTCCGTCTCTGCATTTTGGGTCTTTCATGCTCCCCAGCCCCCCCAACCTGACATTTAACAAAGGAACGCAGAATTACAACATTTTATGTCTTAGTCACAACTGCCCTTATGGGTGGATGGGGGCTGTCTGCGGACAAAAAATGGGTAAACCTGTAGGAAATTTTAGGATTGTTCATTGTTAGCATCCTGGCAGTGACGTGTATGGATTACCATCATGTTAAGAGAGCGGACTTTGTTTATCTTCATTTAAAAAACAAACACAGACATCATCGGGCTTATCATCGTGTCTGGGTTCACCAGATCCATTTGTCACTACTTCAATCCGAGCCCCTGATTGGTCAAAGTTCGACCACGTGTGGCCATGTGTTTTGTATTAAGAGCAAAAAAAAAAAAAAACTGTTGTAAAACTTCCTAAGGCTGTGTGTGAATGCAAGAGTTTGAAACGCAAAAGCCCGAAAGCCCTTTCTCACTGGAAGTGGGCGCTTAAACACGCGTTGCCAAGGGCAGTGTGAACATACCTTTATTCAACACATAGTAAGAGTATGACAGGGTGAAGTGGATGAGACACAGGTGTGTATTGCAGATTTCTCATTGTTCCATCCCAGGGGTCCCCAAATCCGGACCTTGAGGGGCCGGTGTCCTGCTGGTTTTCCAGAATTTCTGCCTTTTTTGCTGCTGATTGCTTTGCTCAGGTGCGTTTAACCAATAAGGAGCTTCAATGGCAGGTTGGTTGGAAAACATGCAGGACACCGGCCCCTCAAGGTCTGGATTTAGAGACGCCTGTTCTATCCCCTCAATCCTGTGCACTAAACAAGGGGGCCTGTTCACCCGATAAGTGTGTGCTCCTTAAATGAAGCCTGGCTGTTAAAAATGAAGAAATTAAACAGTGTAGATTGAAGAGGCATCCTACGGGCATATACCTATCACCTGCATACAGTATTCCCTGCGTGCAGCATATGCCCAAAGTCTACTATCTGCACCTTACTAATGATCAGAGTGTGGTGTAAGGGTACCGTACGACAGCATCACCCATAGGTCATAAGTGTGTGTAACTTAATTTAATTCTCACTAATACTTTACGATACACTTACCACACACACAACAGCATTCCATTTTCAAGATGTCCCTTGAGGTAGTCGCACGAACCTCAAAGGGACTGGGAGACACACCTGCACTCTTTTTGAGATGCAGACAACCCAAAAACCCACATCAACTGTACAACTCTAACTCTGTATGGGTGCGTGTGACTAAGGCATTACAAATGACTCCAGTGTGGCATAGTAGAATACAACAGTATAGAAAAGTTAATGTCCCACTATCTGTTACACACCTAGGTGTTTGAAATTTGTTCTCAGCATTTGACCCATCGACTGGGGGAGCAGTGAGCTGCAGACACAGCTGTGCTTGGGAATCAGTTGGTGGTTTAACCCTCCAATCCAACCCCTCAATGCTGAATGTCAAGAGGGGGGGCATTGTGTCCCATTTTTAGAGTCTTTGGCATGACTCGTCCTGGATTTAAAGTCATGATCTTCCAGTCACAGGGCGGACAATCTTCCACAAGGCCAGTGAGCAAAAATATAAGCAGTGCAAAAAAAACAGTATAAATGTGTATATATATATGTGTATACAAATGTCACCATGTAGGGCATGCTTCGTCGGTACATTAGGGCACAACACGACAGCATTACCCATACTTCACAAGTGCATGGAACTTGCATTATCCTTACAGATACACTTACCAGACGCACAACAATTGCATGTTCCATTTTCCTGAAAAGCCCTGAGGTGGCCACACAAACTTCTAAGGAATTGCAAAACACAACTGTGCTCCCTTTGATATGCCACCGCTACTTTCTACAACCCTCCACGGACCTGGGCAACCCAAAAACGTGGAGCACCCATACAGATGAAAGTGGCTAAGGCTTTACTAATGACTACATTAGGGCACTGAATGACAGCATCGCTTGTACGTTATAAGTGCCTGTAATTTAAATTATACTTACAAATACTTTACAGAACACTTTCCAAATGCACCACAATGGTACATTCCATTTTCATGACGTCCCTTAACCCTTGTGCTATCCTAGGCACTTTAACATTGGGAGTTGGGTCATCTGGACCCACTAGACAGTGCTCTGAACCTTTTTTCTTCAATGATTTGTGATCTTCACTGGTGGCCATGGATTACATGAAATCTTTCCACCTTTATCCACCTTTGTCATGGTAGGGAGAACACGTCAATGTAAGGGTGGAGTTATCTAAGATAGCACAAGGGTTAAGGAAGCCGCAGGAGCAGCAAGGGAACTCCAAGACACACCAGTGCTCTCTTTAAGATGCCCTGTCTGCCACCCTCTATGGGCCCAGACTACAGAAAAACCCTCAGCAAGTGGATGTAACAAAGAAATTAACAAAGAACATTTTCTGATCCTGAATGATAAATCTGTCTTGGGTGTTTTACCAACTTCTAAACGCAGCTTTCTTTTGCAAACTGGTAAAAAAAAAATTTACACACAAACATATTTCAATCGAAACACTGACTCAAGGAAAAAAAAAGAGTGGAGGAAAGACGTAAAGACGAGGATAGATCCCCAGTCAACGTTTGGCCTTGATACATGACTCGGAAGATCTTCGACACAAACAATTGTGAAATGGATTCTTGCGAATTTTTGAAACCAATCCCTGTCCTGTGTGAACGCCAGTAGACTGTGCACGCTCTGACCCCAAAAGACAAGGTTCTTTGAATTCTGTCCCTTGTGGTTTGTTGCATCTAAAACGCAGAACCTATTGTGAATTTTTTGTTGTTTTGTTTGTCAGAATATTGTTTTCAGTCTTTGGTATTCAAACCTCCGTGAAACATAATTGGAATGCACACACCCAATATGCAACAACCAAAGTAGAGGAGACGCACAGGAGATATTGGATTGCTTTTCAAGTGTTTGGATAAACCGTGGCTGTCTGGAGTCTCTGGTATGATTACAAAGAAACAAGAGATCTCTGAAACTTTTCTCTTTTTTTATTTATTTTGTCTCATAAATAATTGGAAATATTAGAGAATGATGTAAAATTGGGATTGTCGAAGTGTGTGGATCAACCCCCCGCACCCCGGAAAGAAATAATGCCGTCTTTTAAATCAATCTTCCTCCCTCGGGGCCCCTAACTCAGAAAGCAACATCCACCCCAAGTAAACAACATCACAAAGATGAAAAGAGGACATGTGTCAAATACATATCATGTTTTCGGCTTTTGGAGAAGCAGGGAGCGGTGTTAATGGATCAGGGACCCCTCCAAAGCAATTACCGCCGCAATTCCCCCAGTGACAAACAGGTGTCAAAAAAAATCCAAACCTCAGAGGTCAGATTTCATATTCTGTCTGCTGTTTGACTCTGTTGTAAACCAAGTTGGAAATGGAAGAAAGGGGGCGGGGTTGTTCAAACCGCAGCTCTTACAGGCAGTCATTACACACTGATATCAGAGGCCTTTTTTGGTTTTGGCTTATTTTATTCGAGGTGTTGATTTGCTGAACAAATTATTTGCTGTCAAAGGCTTAAACTGTGTTCAGTATCCTAATTTATTTCAAAATTACATGTTGATCTAGGAATTCATGACATTATGTTCTGGGTGAATCTCCACTCCCACCTCTTTTTTTAAAACTTTAGTTATCCTGAATTAGGGGAGAAGCTACACAGCCTTTGAAACAAAGTCTTTAAAAATTCAAATTTCAAAAAGGGCAGGGATTTTCCTAATAAATGCATCAAAATATTATATCACTCATGGTTTCACCCTTAAAATCGGACAGTGACACCTAAATAATACACCTTCAACACCAGAAGCGCCATTTAGGTCTATTTATCACTGACGAAAACCCAGTAGGAGCCGCAAAGTTCAACTCCACCCTTTAGCAAACTGAAACACTGTTTTGTATTATTGTTACTATTATGATGACTATAAATGAATTGTTGCTTTTTAGAATACATAAAACAAACATAAAAAGAAAATGGACTTTTTTTCAAAATCTAAAATATTTTATAACTTTTGACAGAGATTCACATGACATATTTTCAAAATAAAAGACAATTTGTTTAACATAAGTTCAGCACATTGCCACAAATGTAGAAGTATTAAGTAGTATAATGTCAGCAGTGATTTTTTTTTGGTGCATCTCGCTAAAAATTAATAAATCTAAATTACTTAAATTAAATCGGAGCTAATGAAGTGTGTTTTGAACCATAAGGCACACTTAAAATCCTTGAATTTATGTAAAATCCATCTGATAATATAGTGCGCCTTAATTTTCATTGTGCTATTTTTGACCTTCAATTGATTTTCTGTGGTACACAGCACCCAAAAATCTGTCAAAATATTTTACTTAGACTTATGGTACTTACTGTCCTTCAACTGTTTGTGAATGACTTTAATAAATTTGAGGTTAGTTTACTCTGCGTTTTTTTTCCTTTACAGTTATTTCTACAAAAATAAGTATTTTTTATTTAATCAGAGAGCCACAATGGAGGGGAAAAGATCCACGTATGGCTCCAGAGCCGCAGATTGCAGACTCCTGGTTTACACATTGATTCTGATGCAGAGGGAGGCGGCTTTGGATTTAAAAAACAAAAACAAACAGTAGTATTTGTTGACTTAACCGCGGTGATTCTGTGGGTCGGAAAGCTCTGGTGCTAAAGAGTTAAATCTTATTGAATTGTATGTAATGGTGCTCAGAAATAGAAACATTTTTCATTATTATTATTTTTATTACTATTATGTCAGATTACCACTGGTTTGCACAGCTGTTAAACTTCTTTACAAATTGAAATCCTAAAAGTGTAATTTAAGAACTCTCTTCTGGCACAAATGTATTAAATAAAGAGTTAACCACACTGTAGAAAAGTCCATTTTTTTGGGTCAGTTTTGTGGAGTTTTTTTTACACACTCGAACTGACAATTCAGTCAAAAAGGTTGATGAGACTCTGAGGACCGATTTCACATCAAAAGTCAAACTACTGTAACCCCTCAGTACCTGGACCAGATGTAAGGGGGATAGTTTTAAAGTGGGGATGTTGTCCTTATTTTTAAATCAGTTTTTCTGTGTGTTTTTTTAATCTGCAGCCTTTTGGGGTGCTTTTTCTTTTTCTATAATTTATCTATAAAGACCCACTTTTTTAATATGTTTGTTTTTATATTTTATGGAGGAGTATAATAGTGCGGAAAAAAGCAACAAAGGTCTAGAAATGTTTTGAGTATAATGCTAAAAAACCACATGGATTCATAACAACTAAACACTGTCATAACACATAAATAATCCATAGTAGTTCTGTTTCTATAAATGTTTTTTTTTTTAAATCTTTTAAAGTGACATTTTTTGCTTTTGGTAATCTTAAACGACTAGATTTTTGATCGGATTGGAAGAAAAAGGTGGCATCGCCTAAACATCCTTCCAGCACAATGCTAATTGCTTCAATATCCTTCATTTCTCCCATAAAGCTTTGCTGCTTTTGTGTTCTTGAAGTAATCAGTGGACCTTTAATGGTGTTTTTGAATACATCTGGTTTTAAAGGGATCTACTGTTGACACTGAGCCATGACTGAATGTCTGTTTTCCTTATCAAACCATTGAGTGTCGGGAGTACGCACCTTTAAAAACAATTCCTCTGGCATGTTATAGCGCGCGGCTGCAGAATGATCATGTACCGCATGCACAATATACTAGTTTCTTTATGGCTTTCCCTCTTGATGGATGAGCGCTCTGCAGCGTAGTTACATGGCAGCTATAATGACCTTAGTCAGTGGCGCTGTTCCGGGCCACGGCTTTCGATTCCTTGTAAGATCCCGCACCCACATTACGCTCCCCGTAAGCAGAAGCTGTAGCAAGGTCGTCTCAAATCACTCCCATCAAAGCCGTGAGTTCAAACCCAATGCATCCACTCCCTATAAATAAAGCTTAGCTTGCCATATATCTTCGGAGTGGGTGGGATTAGAGTGAACAGAGTGGAAATATATTTCTCCCTCTCTTAATGGATCAGTCAAACATCACTCTCATGGATGGCACAGATGGCGTTTTTGTGGCCTAAAATGGGGAGGGGAAGCATCATTAGCATTGAAGACATTTTGGACAACAACAAACACCAAAGATGATTGCCTGATAAACTCCATGCACTGTTAAAATCGGCCTGTCAAGTCTTAAAGGCTCAACAGAAAACGCCCACGGTTGATGCTGATAACTGCAAAACAGGCTTGTTTAGCTAACAGTCACCATCCCAAATCCCTTCAATTTCACTATGTCTTATCATCAGGCCAATAAACTGGCAGGCAAGGAAAAGTAGGGCACTTTGAAATAAGGGCTTGTTGTGTGGCATCTCCCACATGGGAGAAAACAGCTTATAAACGCTAGGTGCTCAGCCATCAGGAGGGGCTCTGTAGAAGCCGTTGTGACAGTGGATGAAATGCAAATGCACACGCCGGCAAAGTTTACAGCCAAGGCGCGCACGCACAAGTGCCGCATAACAATAAGACATTAATTCAGACGAGCACACGTCTAAGCGAAAGACTAATGCCCAAAGGTGGCAGACCCTCTCCTTGTCTTAAAGGTCATGAATGATGTCTATGTCTCTGAAAACATCAAGTCTAGACAAGGTTTGGAAAAAGGATATTTTCTTGGAAGGAGACAGTATGAGGCGGCCGGTTCTCTCGTTATAGTTAATGATTAAATTCTGTTGAGGTTAAAGACCCATTTAAAGCTGTGCATGGTTAATTATGGAACCAAAAAAGAGTATCTGGACTTTATTTCCTGCACTCGACTGCCTGCACATGCCATTAGATTGGAACAAGTAACAACATGTGAGTCTGTTTCGGAAATTATAGTTTTGTAGGGAGGAAATACCCAATTATTGAATCCTTGTTAATCTAATGTTTCAGCACTAAAAGTCAAGTTATTCAATTTGAAGCACAAAAGTAACACAATTCAAAGCATTTTTGTTTCATCGTCTACAAGTATGGTATGTTGTTGGGAGTTACTGGTACACTTAGAAGCCACAAGAGTTTTTGTTGTCATGAGGGACACACGTGATAACGGGCGGAAGAGGTTGAGCGGTCGACCTCTATTTGGAAGATTACAGATTCGGTTCCAGCCTTGCCTCCCCATGTGTCGAAGTGTCGTTGGGCAAGACACGGAACCCCACATTGCTCCTGGTGGTTATAGGTTGACGGCAGTATTTGAGCAGCTGCCATGAATGTGTGTGTGGGTGAATGAGACAGTGACTGTAATATGCTTTGGGCCTTCTAAAAAGGTAGAAAAGCACTATACAAGTATACTCATTTAGCATTTGTACAACCATCCAAGGATGTTATGGCTTTTTGTCTGATGATGGTACTTGTGACCTGTGATCATGTCTAACTTAGAAGTGCAGATGAAATCACTTTGAGCTTTAGCTGATGTGGAGTTGGAGTCTTATTTCATGATTCATGAATTCAATTCACGAGTTCAGATCCAAGCAAAGAAAAAAAAAGGTTTAAAGCAATAACAGTTTGTATGTGACTTTAAAATATGATGTACCGTATTTTTGGGACGAAAAAGGCACATTTAAAAGTTGTACATTTTTTTTAAAGTGTTCCTTATGTAGGAATTCTTGTTGTTTACTGACCTGGAACCAATTTTGTATGGAACACGCACTTAAAAATCTCTCCAGATGTTTTAGTACGACTTTTGTAAGCTACGATGTTGAAACGACTGATGGATTGTTGGAGTATTATGGGTAGTCAGGAGCCTGACAGAGTAATACATACTGTGCTTCAACATGATGGAGTGCAAAAGTGAGAGCTTTGTTTGGCATTTGATGTGTTACAACTGAACATTGTTGAGTTGTTCTCTCTGCAAAGACTGATTTTCGCAGATAAAAGAGACACAGATTGAGAACACACAGTTTACCCTTCTGACCGATTTTGGGTAGTGTAGTTAAACCACAGTTACCGGTATGTAACTGTTGTTTCGTTTAATGCGATCTACAACCTGATTGGCCTTGCTTTAACCAAAGAAAGATGTTTTCTTTTGTACAATTACAAAATTACAGCCTTTAGCTGTAATTTCAGGTCAAGTCTTAAAAGCCAGTGATGTTGTGGAGCTAACCAAAAGAATAAGCAAAGTAATATTGTTTACAAGTCCTAAAGCTCAAGTCCCAAGTCTGTGCATGTTAGACTTTAGCCCTTTCATTCATCCATTTTTATTAAACCTACTTAATTAAGGGTTGAGGGGGCTTTTCCAGCCACTGTCAGGTGAAAGCAGCAACACCCTGCCTCTTTGGAACACACAACCAGATCTATGAGATAATCAATTTAGTCACTGAAAACTCCGTGGGTGGTTTCTCACCTCAGCTCGGGTCCTCCACCAGGGGCCTTGGAGCTTGAGGGTCCTGTGCTGTGTCTGTGCAGAAGCTGTTCCTAGCACTGTGCTTTTCTGGACTGAGAGGTCTTTCCAGGTATCTGTTGTAGCCACTCCTCCAGCTTGGGGGTTACTGCCCCGAGGGCTCCAATTACCACGGGCACCACTGTACCCTTTGTTTTCCATGCTTTCTCCAGTTCTTCTCTGAGTCCCTGGAATTTCTCCAGTTTCTCATATTCCTTCTTCCTCATGTTCCCATCGCTTGGCACTGCCACATCCACCACAACAACTTTCCTCTGTTCTTTATCCACCACTACAATATCTGGTTGGTTCGCATTTACCATCCTGTCAGTCTGGATCTGGAAGTCCCACAGGATCTTTGCCCTCTCATTCTCTACCACCTTCGGAGCTGTTTCCCATTTTGACCTTGGGGTTTCCAGTCCATATTCTGCAAACATGTTCCTTTATATTATTCCAGCCACTTGATTGTGGAGCTTCATGTATGCTTTACCTGCCAGCATTTTACACCCTGCACTATGAGCTGTTTCAGGTGCACTTGGGTCTTGTCTGGTGTGGTAGATCTGAGCCTCTATTGCTCTGGTGCTCAGGGCTTGTTCCTGAGCTGCCAGGATGAGCGCTTCAGTGCTGTCCTGTAGGCCAGCCCTTTCTAGCCATTGGTAGGACTTCTTGATATCAGCCACTTCAGTTATGGTCTGGTGGTAAATCCTATGCAGGGGCTTGTATTCCTCTGCTCTCCACTGCCTGAGACATTCACTGAGCACAATGTCAGTTTTGGCTTTGAGCTTGATGTAATCATGCATCTTGGATGTTTCATCCTAGTGGCTCCACACTCACTATTCCTCGGCCTCCTTCCTTGTGGCTAGCATAAAGTCTTAGGATGCTGTATTTGGGATAGAACCCTCCATGTATGGTGAGGAGCTTTCGTGTCTTAACATCCATGGTCTGTATCTCTTCCTTTGGCCATCTTATTATTCCTGCAGGGTATCTGACAATTGAAAGTGTAAAACTGTTTAATGCCCAGGTCTTGCTCTTGCCATTGAGCTGGCTTCTCAGGACTTGCCTTACTCAAGGTATGGCGATGGCGACAGTAGTTGCCATAGATATGATGACTCAAAGCGACTTACTGTTTACTGGTTTTTATCATGGTGGCGCCCGTTTCAGGAAGCAATGGTACTTCCTATTTGGGAACACGCGAAGGATGGGATTGAGCTGTCCATTGTTTTTACAGTCAATGAGCTGTCCTCAATGTCTGCTATTGTACCTTCCGGGAGTGAGACCCCTCCTGTCTGAACTACCTTCCCTCTGTTTGTCACCATGACTCCATTTCTCGAGCGCAAATGACATCCCAATGTCAGCACTGTAGATCCTGGTGGTGTAGATCAAGGAGCCAATGTCACACTCACTCTTAACATATAGCTTAATGTCATTATATCCCTTTGCTATCTTGTGGGATCCAGATGACCCTACCCTTACATTGTCTGTTATCCCTACCAGGACAATGGTGGATAAAGGTGGAGAGGATTTCATGTAATCCATGGACACCAGTAAAGATCACAAATCATTGAGAAAAAAAGTCAGGTGCACTGTCTTGTGGGGTCCAGATGACCCCATTCCCAACTTAACGTGACTTGGATAGCACAAGGGTTTCAGAGGAGGTGACTGATGGTGGCCCCATTTCTGAGTCGGTATCCATAGCCAGTCTTGTTGATGATTTGGATGAGGGGGTTCAGACCCATGCAGAACACTAGTGCGGACAGAGCGTCGCCTTGGTATGTGCATCATTTGATGGACACTTCTGCTTATATATAGCTGCACCAACAGTCTTTGTCATTAACTTCCTCCCAAAAAAGGAAAATTTGATTCAAACTGACTGACGTTAATTTCAACACTATGTGAATTTTTGCCCTAGGCTTGTGTCTCTGTAACACTCATTTTATCATCATGGCTATGCCAAATCAATAAGGCAAAGGTGGAAGCATGATCTGCTGCCAATTTTATGTGAAAACTAAAAGTTATCCTCATAAAATATGTAGCTTAGAGTCATTCTTTAAAGGAATTTTAGCATTTAAGATCTTACATTTAAAAGAAACATGGTTTTGAGTAGGCAGTATTTTGCAATTCATTTATTTTAATGGGATTATGATTCTAAAAAATGTCCTGAAGGTCAGCTTTGACTTAGATAGTTTTTCATTTTTATAAACTGTACATTGTATCACATATACTGTATATTTATTTAAAGTAGATGTTGATAGATAATTATAAACAGCCTAAATACCGGAGGATTCTCTTTTTAGGGAAAAAACTGAGTGAATTTGTTATGAGTTAAATGTCAAAGTGAGAAAAATCGCTCAAAGCTCTCCTCCTTAACAGTTTCTCACAAAGTGGCAGAATAATGAAAATGTGGTGCAGCACTGTGTGATTGTGAATTGGAGGAGAAACTGCCACTCATTAACAGGAACCTTTTGACATTTGGAGAAAAATGTTTACGTATATTTGGCAATTGCCTTGAGTAATGTTCCCAAGCAACTATTCCGAACCAAGTGATGTTTTGGGACCAGTCCTGGCTGCTCCGATCGTATTTGAAGAATGAGGTAAAATGTTGGTGTAGTTTATTACAGATGTCTGTAATAATAAATGTAAAAAAAAATGTTGTCCCATGCCGACTAACATTCAATCTTTGTTTCAAAACAGAGTTGCTGTTAATAAATATAAATTGAGAGGAATCCACAAATTCTGTCAACTGAAAATAAGGACAACATTAAAATCGATGTGTATCTCAGTAAAGGGTGTCACACTCTGGAACAATTTATCGGTCAACATGAAAACTTGTAAAAATCTTGTTCATTTTAAAGTTATGTTTAAAAGATATATAATGAATGTGTACCAAGTTGCAATGTAACAATGATGAGTATGTGTATTCTCGGACTTTGAAGGATCATTACCAAAGTGGTTGTTTTGTTTTATTTAGTTTTATTCTGTTCTTGTTTTTTTTTTCAGCTGAGGCATCTTGTTTCCTTTATAGGGGGTTTGGTGTTTGGTCGGAGTTTTTGGGCATGTCTGTCTGTCGTCATCAGGTGTTTTTTGTACGTTAGCGTTATTATGTCAAATGTTTAATTTCGTTGTTTTGTTGTTATGAGTGTTGCTGAGTGGGGGTTTGGATTTTTATAAGCTTTCGCTTCTTCCATTCCCCTTTCAAATCTTATTTTCCTAGTCATGTATTGACTTATATTTTCTTTTTCCAGGTAAATGTTGCTTTGATTTGAAATAAACTTGTTACTACTACTACTACAGGAACTGACCTCAAGGCTTTTGCACGTGTGTGCTGAAAGGAAAGCAGCGCCATTTATACAGTAAAATAAAGTTTCTCCTCGGAAAGAAAAAAGTACAGGTGTTGGGTGGGGGGTCCTGGCTACCACTGCTGCTTCGGCGGGGGTCTTGGTGTGGGGATTACACAAATGAGTGACTGAATGAAATGCTTTACATATGATGGGTTGTATGGATAAGTGTTAGATTTATGTAATTATAATTTGCTTACACGCTATTATCACCATAATATGATTGTCTCTGTAGTGCTGATTGTACATGATATGATGTTCCTGTACTGCTTGATTGAATGACCCACTTATGTCATCAACCCCGGCCACCAATAAAACCAGACTGGATACACTGGGAAGGCAGAAGTCCTCTGTTACAGTTCGCGCTGTAACAGACCGATTCTCCTTCTGCAGAAGTCTAGCAAAAGTTTCTCATCTCCTGTGTGTTGAGTGTGAGTGTTTGTGGACATGTAATGCCCAGCTACAGTGGCTGTTTTGGTCCAGTTGTTCCGCCACAAGCACAGAGCCAATTCAGACTAAGAAATCTCAGAGTAAACCAGAGCTCAATCTGACTGAAAACTAACCTAGACTACCTCAAAAGATAGATCCGAGAGCGGTTCCTTGCCCCTGACCAGGGTTTGCTTGGATGCATTCAGGCTAAAAATCTGTCCCGGATTATCAGGGAAAAAGAACTGGTTCACTTTAAGCGAACCAAATATGTCCAGTCTGAACACACCCTGAAGCTTTAGGTCTTCTCCTGTTGCTACTGGAGGTAAGTTTATACCAGTAACCAATTAAATTGCAGATTTAAAGAGCAGAAAAAACAAAACAAAAAGAAGAATGATGGGTGGGGAACCCACTTTTACCTACAAAGACAACCTGTCTCTCTTCTTTTCTCTTCTTTATTTTGTGAACTAAGCAATCGTGATCTTTTTAAAGGTCATTTCAACCGTTTCTCTCATCTTCAAGTTTCATCACCGCACAAAAAAGCAGAGCAGAGTCTTTGCCTTAGGCATTGGCTTTTTTATATTTCATAATCACCTACACAGAGCTTGGCCAGCGAGGATTTCTCACACTAATACATTTTTAATTTTTCTGTTCTGAAATTAAGATGCATTAAATATACCACTTATTAACATGAGGTTTACAGCAGCAGTTGAGAGGAATAAACGGTGGATGCTTGACTAACCCTGTGTTTTGGGACCTGGATTCTTGAGGGTTTTTTTTTTTTTTTTGCCCTTTTCATGTGTTCTGCTTAGTGTGTGTGAGCGCTAATAAGACACAGAATGCTGCCGAGGAGACTGTTTACTTAAAAAGTTGAAGAATTGTTGTGGAGTGCTGCCGCCTTGTCCTGCCGTGAGGACGGCTGTGCCTGTTCTCAAGTATTTACCTGCTATTATGAAAAACGAGGGATAATTATTACCCAGGGTGCACTGGGGACAGCAGTCATTACTGCCACTTCCTGTTCCTGCGGCAGTTAGCTGTTACCCTTCGTGTTGTTCACAAAACACCTGTGCCAGGCACCCCAGGCTCCAGCAAAGGAAAATGAGAAAATGAATATTTATAAAGAGGAACAGCTTCAGACTAATCACCAGAGCTATAGCAGCTACCTTCAGCAAACATAAAAGAAAATACAACATTTTACTATTAATGTGCTTAAGAAATATCTGTTAGATAATTACATTTTACTTTCCCCCCCAAAAAAGGGATTTTAACTTAATGCATTGTTTTCACGCTGGTTTCTTAGATAGCACCTTCTTTTTTTGCCTTGTGGGAAAACCCATAAGAGCTCTGGCACAGACCAGTGAGTGTGACGTAACCCCGGAGAAAATGCCTTGCTTCAATTCTTGGAACCAGTTGGTACTTCTTATT
The DNA here is from genome assembly GCF_053564925.1 of Oryzias latipes. Classification (NCBI taxonomy): domain Eukaryota; kingdom Metazoa; phylum Chordata; class Actinopteri; order Beloniformes; family Adrianichthyidae; genus Oryzias; species Oryzias latipes. Next base: position 8,629,835 of record NC_136259.1, on the reverse strand, counting down.
TGGAATGCAAGGGGGGAGGGGTCACTTAGTACAGTTCGCATAAAAAAAAATAAAAAATAAACCAGTGGACCAAACATGTAGTGTGGACCAAACCAGTTTTCCCCTAACGGTTGCCAAGACAGATAAGAAGAATAAGGCGGCTTTGAATCTGGATGCACAATATTTAATAAATCTCTATTTGAAACTTTAAAACCCTGCTTTAACCCTTGTGCTATCTTAGATGACCCCACCCTTACATTGCCGTGTTCTCCCTACCATGACAAAGGTGGATAAAGGTGGAAAGATTTCATGTAATCCATGAACACCAGTGAAGATCACAAATCATTGAAGAAAAAAGGTTCAGAGCACTGTCTAGTGGGTCTAGATGACCCAACTCCCAATGTTAAAGTGCCTAAGATAGCACAAGGGTTACATATGATTTTAGTCTCATTCCGTAAAAATCAATTATTTTATCCTAAGAATGAAAAACGTGAATATTTCTGTCAATCACTATTGCAAGAAAACAGTAAAAAGTTGCAAAGATATTTTCTAAATTAATTCCCAAAATGAAATGTTTTGGCAAGATTGGCAACCCAAACTAATATTTGACATTTTTAAAAACTACTTACTATTGGTGTAAACAAATCTTTTTTCACTTTCTACAGTTCTTTGTGTCCTTAAATAAAAAAAAAAAAAAACCTGAATTATTATCAAGACGTTTCTATATAAATGGCTGTAGAGAACTGGATAGTGGAGATATCCTTCTACAGAATCTTGCATCTTTGTGTACCTAGTCTTTAAAGCAGAATGATCTAATTGGAGACGGCTTAGGTACAGTTTTTGTTCTGTAAAAAATATCAAGATGCATCCACTTCACGCAAAAAGACAAAAAGGCTTTTGTTCTTTTTTAACCAGCAGTCATGGGAGTGCTGCAAAGCAAACACAGCAGCTTATTTTTTTCAATAAGCCCTACCTCCCCACCTCCTCTGGACAAAGTCCACCCTGAGGTATTTCCAGCTGTGAGAAAGCGTCCCATGCAGCGAACGTTCTACTATCTTGGAAGTGCGAATGAGCAGCCAAGGGCAGAGCCAAGTGTGAAAAATCGAAGTATTTGGTTAAAAGCTTTATGACTTTGCAAGGTCATAAAACTTCTAGATTTTTGTCACTCCTCCAAACTTAAATTTCCCTCCAAGGATACAGAGGTGTGGATGTGAATAAGTGGGATTACCTTCCGCTTCTAATTGTTGTTCTGTTAAATCGGGTTCACAAGATGTCAGGATGTATGGGTAGATAGCAGGCCATTAAAAATAAGTCTGTATTTCAGTGTACGAATATAAACATTTCAAATGATGTTTCTTTAATAATAATAATGAATTCGATTTTTCAGACGCTCAAAGCGCTTACAATGTGTTCATTATTCATTCACTCCTCATTCATACTTGGGGATGGTAGAGGTATGGCTGCCAGTTCACGCCCGTTCCCTCTGGCCATCTCACCGGGACATTCATACGCAGGAGGCAGGGAGGGTAAGTGTCTTGCCTAAGGACACAACGACAGTTGACTGGGGGGAGCGGGAATCGAACCGCCAACCCTTCAATCATTGAATGACCTGCTCAACCTCCTGAGCCACTGCAACCCCATGATTATGATTCTAATCTGACCGCATGTTGACTGTTCACAGCAAAATCTTCAAAATGCCAGCACGAGTCCTCAAATCAACTCCAGGCCTTTTATCTGCTTCACTCATAATGACATAACAAGGGAATTGCCCACACCTGCCCATGCAATAGCATGGAAGGCAATTGTCCAATTACTTCTGAGCCCATGAAATGAAGGGATTGTGTTTAAAAAATGATTTAGTTTTTCACATTTGTATGCAATCTTTTTGTTCACCCGGGGAATAAAAGCTGAAAGTCTGCACTTCAATGGCATCTGAGTTGTTTTATTTAAAATTCACTGTGGTAATGTACAGAAACAAAATGAGAAAGAATGTGTCTCTGTCCAAATATTTATGGTCCTGACTGTACATCGTACTTTAAGTCATACTGTCAAACATGGTCCATTTTTTAACGTGTCACGTGTAAGACACACTAAGAGAGGCGTGAGATTCAGAGATAAGTCAGTCAGTCAGACTTCATTAATTGCAGTCACAGTAACTCCAGAACTTGTTGGTAACTGTCTACAAATAAGCCACTTTAGAAGCGTTAGCGTATTAACAATACCTGTAACTTCCAATATTGTTAGCAACACGTAAAAAAAAAGACTGATACCCACTGATTGTACAATATATATCTGGACGAATCGCGTGTGACGTCACCCATAGAAAATGCCTGGCTTCATGTTCCAACCAATAGAGTTCCATTCAGTCACCATTTTTTCGCGATGTGTCCTTCGCCATGTTAGAACCAGGAGTGAGACAGTTAGAAGCCCACTTTAGAAGGCCTCACCCCGACCACTGAAAGCAAGTTTGGGATAATCTGTCAATCAAATGCTTTGAACGTTCAACGCGAGCTTACCTACTTTTATTGAGGCATCTGATTGGTCAGATTATAAGTTGAATAATTTTGCGCTACAGCGGAAATACCATGAAAAAAAATCAAGAACATGTCAATAAAAGGTAGTAGAGCAAGGATGGTTATTCTGACGAATGACTGGGTAATAACTGTTTATGTCCCACTAGAAGTCAATAAGATTTGGACTTTTTGGTACCAGCGGCTGCTTTCTATTTGCAACGCGAGGGGGGAGGGGTTTTTCAGTCCAGTTCTCATTGCTGAGAACTCTAAATGCTGATACGGATAAAATAAACATTACTCTGACAACACTAACTCCAAACCTTGTTAGCAAGACGTAAGAAAAAACAGTCAGAAACCACTACATTACTAGCTGTGTTAGATTGTTCACAGCAACACCCAACCTTGTTTGTTACTGATAAAAAAAACCCCGCTGTGTACCTCTCAAAATCACTTTAACATTTTTTACACACGACCAACATCAATCTGTAAATAAGGCGCGATAGATAGATAGATAGATAGATAGATAGATAGATAGATAGATAGATAGATAGATAGATAGATAGATAGATAGATAGATAGATAGATAGATAGATAGATAGATAGATAGATAGATAGATAGATAGATAGATAGATAGATAGATAGATAGATAGATAGATAGATAGATAGATAGATAGATAGATAGATAGATAGATAGATATTAGGACATATTGCCCCCCTTGACTCCTTTTGCCAGGAAGTATCTCGGTGCCTAGTGGAGCATGACACTCTGGCAAGATACCCTCAATTAACCTGCTGCGCTTCGGCCAATGACATTTAGGCTCAAAGGTGACCTGAATCACAAAGCAGGCTGCCTCCTTCTGTCTGCGGGGGTGCCTCTCCTCTAATTGCCACCTCAACGGTAAGCAGAATCTGAATGCAACAGGGCCGCCCGCTCTCAACGGCCACTTAAGCAGATGCCAGGGATGCACTTGTGATTTTTTTATGTGCATGCTTTTGTGCAATATGCTCCCCACCTTGACGCGAACTTCCCCACACTGCTGCGGGCAATCGCTCCAGCTCTCACAGCACCTCCGACTGAAATATTCATTCTAAAAAAGATGTTTACAGCAGATGTTTTATTTTGATAGTTCCAAGCCTGCTGTTAGGAACCTTCATATTCATGGCGGCAGCTATGTTATGGTAACAGAATATGCATAAAGCTCTCTTAAATCCAGATGTGGATTGTCTCACTGGTTTTGTGTTTTTCTCTGCTGCTGCTAGTGCCACCAAGTGGTTGGACGATTACTTTGAAAGGGATGACTGAAACACAGGTCTGCTCTTTTTTTCTCTTGGTTTTCCTGCTCCTCAAAGAAACGGCTCCATTTGCCTTTTTTTGAAATCTACCATCAACTATTCATCTACATCACACAATGGAGACACAACCACATGTGGGTCAGCTGTTTATAAATTACCTCCGAAGTTGATGACAGATGTGCCTCTGATTGTTGAGTAGGGGGTTGATTGAAAAGCGGTCCACCTGCATCCCTTGTACTCTGCCTTTTATGGTTTCCCCCAGGGTCCCGCGGGACGGGAGTCAGACCGGAGAGTCGTGAGTGATAGACGATGCGACCTGCGAGAGATGAAAAGGAGCTGCCAGGAAGGGGAGGATGTTGCGAGGCGAGAGGTTACACACATTGAAACACCATTTCCCGCACGTCCCTGCTTTTACTCCGACCGCCCAAGACCAGGACATGAAAAATGGCTCCCATTACAAAACCGACCCGGATGATCTCTGCTGTCAACCAGCCCGTCATATAACTGTGACCATATTAACATGGCTCTACCTTTTAACCTTCCCCCACAACCAAACCTGTGCAATCACCCCCCCCCCCCATGCACCATTAAAGTCATAAAGACCATCAAGAAAGTTGATAGGAGACCAGTGGGGAGCATCTAGATTTATTTCCCTCTTCCTCTGCCTTGCCTACTTCCCCCATCCTAACCATAAAGATTACACCTTTTCTTGCCTTCTTTACTACCCACCTTTCGTCTTTCTGCACTCTTTTCCACGACCTTTAAAGCATTTTTGTTTCTTAACTATTCCAATTTCTTTCTTTCTTCCTTTCTTATGAGTTCATTTTCATAAAATAATGGTTCTCCAGTGTTTTCTTTTTTATTATTCTAAATTGTGGTCAAGCTAAAGTTTTTCTACATAACAACAAATATCTTTGTTCTTCTGTACTAGCATTGCATTTGTCTTTGATTTCTTGAACGGACAGCAAAAGTCCAGATCTACAGCGATGTATGACCTTTTGATTGAAGACCCCTTGTTTGAGGTCTTGCAAGCTGACCAAACATGCTACTACCTGAATCAATATAAAGCTCCTGAAGAGACGCAGGGAAGGTACCTTCTTCCTAACCCACCTTTCAGTTGTGTTAATGCCTGTGGGCATTGGAGTTTCCCCTGAATGCTGGAGTCTGTGGGAAGGTCAAACAAACCTCGTCTCCACCGGTATTTTGAGCATTTCCATTATAAGAAGGACCCATTAAACCGTACCGAGCCATACCCGTTTTTGGCCCCCGGTGGTTGTAGGTCCGTAGAAAAATGGAACGGTTAGGGCGAAGCCGCTGTCGTCAAATGAAACACAATGATTAGCTGACAGTCATTACTCCAAAGAGCCACAACGGAGGGAAAAAAGAGCCAATTGTGATCCAGAGTCTCAGGTTGCAGACCCTTGGCCTAGAATCCTCATGTGGCCGTAGAACCCTTATCAACTCTTTTCATGTAAATCACCTGACTATTTTGAACTTCTGCACTATAAGGTGGTCTGCTGGTGTGAAATGAAGCGCCTGGAGTGCTGCAAAAAAGGAACAAAAGCATAGAAAATTTGGGGGAAAGTGAACTTCAAATGTGCACTTTAGGGTCTTCATTATTTAAGTTGAGAGTATAGTTCTTAAGGAGATTTCAATATGAATCAAAGGTCTACTAACCCTTGTGCTATCCAAGGCACTTTAACATTGGGAGTGAGGTCATCTAGACCCCACAAGACAGTGTGCTGACCCTTTTTCTTCAATGAGTTGTGATCGTCACTGGTGTCCATGGATTACATGAAATCTTTCCACCTTTATAATAATAATAATAATGGATTGGATTTATCTGCGCTTTTCAAGACACCCAAAGCGCTTACATTGTGTCCATTATTCATTCACTCCTCATTCATACTTGGTGATGGTAAGCTACGGTTGTAGCCACAGCTGCCCTGGGGCAGACTGACAGAGGCGTGGCTGCCATTTCGCGCCTACGGCCCCTCTGACCATCACCGGGGGATCGAACCGCCAACCCTTCGGTCATTGGACGACCCGCTCAACCACCTGAGCCACTGTCGCCCCAACTTTGTCCTTTGTCATGGTAGGGAGAACACGTCAATGTAAGGGTGGGGTCATCTGGACCCCATAGGATAGCACAAGGGCTAAAAAGATGCCAAAAATGGTTTATGTAACTGCTAAAGTAAGCTCATTTCCCATGATCCTCATGGTAATCATTTAACTGTTTGGTTTATTATCATTTCCATGTGTTGTTTTCAATACATACAGAGAAGCGTATGCATTACTATAATATACTACTATAATAACTTAAAAAAAGTTTTATTATGGTTTTATTCAACTAAATGGTTTGCACATAATGTGAATTTGTAAACAGGGGACGGCCTTGTGAGTGATTGGAATAGCAACCTCAGATTAAAACTGTGTTTTTATGTTCTCAAAAATACCTTCATTAGAAATAGTTTGTCATTTGAGGATACAGTTGTGGCCTAAATTCTACAAGTTTTTTTTTTTTTTTCCAGTTTTATGTGAGCATAAACTATTCTTAAAGCATTTCTAATTTTAGAGTGGCATCAGGGGTCAAATAACATTTTAATCAATCTTAAGTTCTAACATATTTTTATTTAAGAAAGAAAACGTGTTAAAATTACTTTCAAAGCAAAACTATTAAATATTTCTGCAAAAGCGACTTTTTATTAACCAACAGAGTTTTGCAAGAATGCAATTTAACCTTTGGAATTTTCTCTAAATTATTAATAAAATGTACTTTAATTCAAGTGCAGAAAACGTTTCTGTTAAAAACTTGGTTTAGTTTTGCAAAATTCGCTTTAACAACGAGATATAATATCTGCTGTAAAGCGTGTGATTTGTCAGTTTTTCCCAGTTTGTTTGTGTTTTTTTTTTTTTATAAACATGTTCACTATTTGGGTGATTATCTGCAAAAGTGGGGGAAATTTTAAAAATCCAACCAAAAAAAGCTTAATTTTTTTGTCACAATTTATTTAACAAATCAAAAATGCATGAAAAAAAAACATAGTTATGAACGTTTCCTTTTTTTTTTTCCTTAGATGTCATTCTTACATACGTCCTAAATATATTGTACATATAGGGCAGATGAGATTACATTTATGGAAATGTCATCTGTTTGGAGCAGCTAAAACATACTGCTGTAAAAACTCCCTCTTTGTTTAAAACATGCAACTAAGCATTCATAATTATGTGTGTATGGGTTTATAAAAATTGCTTCTTATCATTTTTAAAGCAGCAGGCTTTCATGCAGCAAGCAACGGACATGTGGTGTGCATTCAAGAAAGCACATTCTTGTGGTGGGCCTGGTGGATGGCTGCCTGGAGCGTGGAGCGGGCCTCCCTTGGGGGGTCCTGGCTCGTACCTGGGGTTGGGGTGGGGGGATGCCCAGCCCCCCTGGGTGGTGATGAGGTGCTCGTCTGGGGCTGTGGGCACCCCTCTCGGGTGGGGCCCGGCACTCTCTTTCCCACCATGCTTCCCTGCTCTCTGGCTCTGGGGGCCTGCTGGCCCTGGCCTGGGTGGCAGACGTGGTCACCCGAGGGGGCGGTTGTTCTCTGCCTGCTGCCGCATGGCGTTGGGGGCTTCTGGCTGCGGCGGCTGCTGTGGCGGGGGTCTTGGTGTGGGGGTGGCTGGTCAACCCCCCTTCCTTCTTTTCAGATTCCATTATCCATTTTAGAAGAACATAAACACTCAACTTAGCACAGGTGTTAGCTCACCTTTGCACTAATAGTTTGCGTGATTGAATGAAATATCTCACACTAGTTGGCTTGAAGGCATAAGTATGCATGTGTGAACACTATCTGTATTGTGTACATATTGGCATGTGGACATTTTTGCAGCTAGCAGGTGTGTTTATAACATTTGAGTGTGTGTGAGGACAGGCCCCGCCCCTTTGAGATTTGTATTCTATCTGAACCTTACCGTAATGATAAACATCCAGTAGCTTGTTGCTTTATGCTGCTTCATGGTTTTACCCCCCTCCCCCTTCCTATGATCACCTATCCCTGACCATCCTATCCCCCCCTTTTCTAACATCCCTCTCTCTTCTTCCCTTCTTTTCCGCCCGGCCCAACACAAAAGAATTTCAAAAACAATTAAAATGAATAAAGTTTGGCCTCGATTACAAAAGGGGTTTATTCAGACATACCTCTGGTCTGTCTGAAGATTAATAACCCTTTTGTTGAAGTAAAATATGTCCAACATAAGAGGCCTTCAGCTGTCATCTGTCTGCCCAGCTGTTGGACAGGACAAGTTAAAAAAAAAAATATAGAAAAAAAAAACAAGAAAGCACATTCTTAAACACGTGTTTAGTCCATAATGTTCACACTGTACAATTCTTTTCATTTCTTATTGTTTTTACTAGCACATAGCACACCTAGACTTGGTATAAAATGTCAAAGTGGTGTAAATCCCGCAAATCCTGCTCCAGGCTTTTTCTTTCACTGCTCTGTTCCGATAAATGAAGGACTTAGTGCCATATAATCATGGCCGGACACAAACTGGAATTATTAATTTCTCCTTCATGATCAAACCGTTGGCACTTTCATGAATTAAATTGTATGTATTGCCTGTAACCTGTCATAGAAACTTGCATAGCTGCGTGTGAATGCGAAAATTTTGATTGCCATCCATCTTCCTCCGCTTATCTGGGACCGGGTCGCAGGGCGGCAGTCAAAGAAGAGATGTCCAGACTTCCCTCGCCCCGGCACCTTTCCCCAGCTCCTCTGGGGGGACCCCAAGGCGTTCCCAGACCAGCCGAGAGACGTATGCTGTCCAACGTGTCCTGGGTCTTCCCCGGGGCCTCCGCCCAGTGGGACATGCCCGGAACACCTCTCCATGGAGGCGTCCAGACCAGGGGCCTCATTTATAAACGTTGCGTACGCACAAAAGAAGGCGTACGCCACTCTCTACGCAATAGTTGAGATTTATAAAAAGCAAACTTGACGGGAAAATGTGCAGTCCTTCACGCAAGCTCTGAGCCAGGCGTACGCACAAAAACGGGTGAAATGAGAAACGGCGACACCGTCGGCAGATGGAAGAAACACGTGAAAGTGAAAATGACAATACTGCCTCTCATAAATAACATGAAGACTTCACAAAGCAAGTCTTACAATTAACAGCCTACACGAACACCCGTTTGATCGATCAGCAGTGAAACAAATAAAAAAAAAATCAAACGAAAATTACAACAGAAATTCAAATGAACACTTATTTGCAGAAAGAAAAGTGAAATATGTTCTGCAATATTGGCATGTTGTGCAATTCATCCTCATAAATAATATAGTTAACAGAACGAAATAATGTACAAAACTGATATTCCCGTCAATGTGTCCGTCTGGCGGAGCAGATATAGGTGCAGATAGACAGACAGATGGATAGATAGAGAGAGATGCATTAATTTTCCACTGGGGAAAGTTGTTTTCATAGTAAAACATTTCTTCGTAAGCTACGGAATTATGGTATTCATGCATATGCCTTTAGTTTGTTTTATTTTTGATAAAACAATGTATGGCGTATGTCTCAACCATTCAGAAAGCAACAAGAAATTACTTTTGCGCTGATCAATTTCCCTTTTCCACGTCGATTATTACCGACATCTGTAGCTTGTCAGATGCAATTAAATGGATGGAAATAAAATGCCTCAACACAATGCGTAATGACGCACAATGGCTGATCTTGCACTCTTAGAAGATGTGGCAAATGGAAGAATTCGGAGTGAACGCATCTTTAGACAGCAAGAAGACTTGCTGGCAAACGAGGACGAGTGGCTTATGAGCCGGTTCCGACTTCCTCGAGCCGTCCTATTGGAGCTTTTGGGGGTGTGTCACCCGGTGCATCTGGTGCGTCGGTGTTCCCCTTACGCCTCAGTCACCACTCCACTTAAGGGATTCCCCAATTATTGCCGCCAGTCTCTCATCAAGAGGGGTCAGCTCCGGTGTCCCCCCCCCGTGGCAGACACACTCTGGCGATGCAGCGCTAGACGTTTTTTTGCATCGACTTTGATGTCCGACCATTTCTTTTTAATTTCGGCCACGGTCCGAGGTTGTGAGGCTACAGGATTTACGGCGTATGTCAACGTTTGCCGCTCAAGTGCCTTTTTGGCGTTAGTAATGCCCACACTGTGCCCTCCAAACAACACTTTTCTCCTCTTTTCCACCTCGCCAATGATAACTTCTAATTCACATTGAGTGAAGTTACATTTTTTTTCATTTCCTCTCTGTGTTTGCCATGGTTTCGCAATCAATGAATATTCATTTGTGGGCGTTTCACGGACTATTTATGGGCAACTATGGGCGTGTCATGAAGCCGCAAAAGCTGCGCTGCATTTAGAATTGGTTGTGATTTATTAAGGGAAAGATGCGTAGGTTGTGCATGCGCACGGTTTTATAAATCCGAATATTTCTGTGCGTACGCAAATCCTTCGCAAAGTTTTATTAATGAGGCCCCAGATGCCCGAACCCCCTCAACTGGCTCCTTACGATGTGGAGGAGAAGCGATTCTACTCCGAGCTCTCCGTGGGTGACCAAGCTTTTCACCCCATCTCTAAGGGAGCGCCCAGCCACCCTGTTGAGGAAGCTCATTTCAGCCGCCTGTATTCAGGACTTTGTTCTTTCGGTCATGACCCTGACCATAAATGGTACTAAACAAGTATTGGAACGAAGATCGACCGGTAAATTAAGAGCTTTGCTTTCTGACTTAGCTCTCTCTTCACCACAACGGACAGATACACCGACCGCATAACTACGGACTGCATTAAACCTGCGGCTTATGGGTTTAACTGCAGTTTAATGAAATCTACAAGTTTTTTTTTCCCCCAACACGTACAAAATCATGACACAAACGGACAACGCTTCAGCAAAAAAATCTAACATTTGTAAAGGAAAGTAGGAAAAAGTTTGAATTGGAATTTTAATCAAACTTGTGTGAGTTTGTGTCTCCAGCAAAGATACGGTTTGCTCCACATCTCGGTTGGGGTTGTTGTCCGCACGACATCGGCTGTTGTTCCACACCAAATTTGATTGCGTAATGTTCAAAACACACATTTATGCACGTTTACGTAGACCTTTTATTGGAAGCGACCCTTTGAATTCGCGCTGCTGAGGGCGGTGTGACTGTCATCTTAAGGAATAAAGCAACCAGCAGCAAAACTAACAGACACACACAATCAATAATTTTTCAAGATCCCCGCAAAGGATTCATAAAAGAAAGAAAGACTCCCTTAAAGTTTTATCAAAAATGAAAGCACAGTACTTTGGTGAAAAGCAGAGTGGGATGGCAGTCTCATCTCAGATGCAGAATAGTTCAAGAAAAACAAGATATCAGACTTTGGAGACGTTTTTATTGTTGCATTATATTTGGGGGCAGATTCGAAAAAATGCATGTAAATACTTAAGAACTGTATCACACCTCTCCAGGAGATGGCAAGGAGAACTAAAAGAAAAATATTGGAGTTTAGCTTAATAAATAAAAGTTGCAAATGATTTTCCTAATATTTACTAAAATTGGGGAAATTTAGGCATACTGTATGTATGAGACTTTCTGAGAGCTCCAAAAATGACCTGTTTGTTAATCAAAGTCAAAACCTTTGAATGAAGGAAAGAGTCATTCACATTAATCAGGAAAGAAAAAGTTACAAATGGTCGGCCAGTTGGCAATTAAGAAGACTAAACAAATGAAACAAAAAAAAGCCATTGGTGCACCCTAAGAGAAAGAGACTTTTCTATGAGGCTGAACTGAGCACAACTAAGAGGTCTGAAGTGAAAATGTTTGTTTCTAGTTCAGGAGTTTGACCGAGGCAGAGCTGGGATACAGGTATCAGATCCTCAACCACTTGAAACCCGATTGATGTAACATCAAGAGGAAGGTCGTATTCAAGTTGATTAGTCTGTTCAATAAACCCAATCTCTGTAGCCCGACGATCGGTGTTACGAAGTTGACAGGTGAGAACTCTCGCCTGGTTCAAATGCTGGCTGCATGAGGCAAAATGGTGGTTACAACCAGATAAAGGCACACCTGTGCAATAAGCCTGCTGTCTAAGCGTTGATTTGGCACACCCGTGAGGTGGGATGGATCATTTCAGCAGAGGAGGACTCGCTATCACAGATTTAGACAGATTTGTGAACAATGTTTGAGAAAAATATTTATTTTGTCTTTGTAGAAAATGGTTTAGATCTCCGAGTTCACCTTTATGGTGTGCTGTCCTTAATAGAAGGCCAGCCGCTTCCTTTCCACAGCATGTTTGCCCCTTGTTCCAGATGTGTGGGTGGTATTCTCAGCAGATGTCCAAACTGACACAGCTGGCTCCAGTTTTAAGAGAATGCTGAGGAAACAGCTGCTGATGTGAGCTTCATCATTAATGACATCCACACGTAATGAAAAATTAAAAAAATATTGCATTTAACGAACAAAAAAGAAAATCGAAATATTTGAAATACACGGTAAATACATTTAAATTCAATTTAAAATGACTCAAAATTTTGTTTTTATTAAATAAAATTGCATTTGGATAAAAACTGATTTTAATATAAAACCTCCAAATTAAATTCCTTTAAATTTAAATAATAAAATGGACTGAAGTGCAAAAAGCTTTGTTGTTTTATCCCAAATCAGTCATAGACGTGCAAATAATGTTCCACCAATGCAATTCAAATGACTTGTCATTTGCTCAGTTTGGGATTAGACAGACACAATCAGTAATCGGGAATTGTTTCACATGTATAACATATTAGTGACTGTTTAACAGCATTATTGGTGGAGACAGAAAACAGTCTTCATACTGAGAAATCAAGGATGCAGCCTTGTTGGAGTCGTTGCACATTTATGCCAAACAAATTTGATCAGAAGCAACCTCCAGGCAATGACACAAAAGAAAACTGTGCAGCAGGAGGAAGACAAACAAATATGTGATCAAAGTTAAGGAGGATGTCTCTGTGTTGAGCTTTTCATCTTCTTCCCACTGCTCGACAACAGCAGCCACCAATCAAACAACAATCGCGTGCGGAGGCATATTGTTCAAAGCCTGAAAGAGATGACCCCCTCATCACTGTGGGTACGTCCAAATTTTGGAAAAGAATAACAGATGGACACATTAGGATTAATAAAACTCCAGCAAAGAACATCTGAAAACATTTTTTTCTTGCAAGCAAAAGCTGCATTTTCCCCTTTCACATCACATTTAAATAACAAAACCCAAACTTGGATCATCAAATTTGACGACGGAATAGTTATTAAAATTACCCAAATTGGCCTTTGCAATTCAAATTTACAATCAAGAACCCCTAGAGAGATAATTGTATCATCTCCATATTCATCCGAGGCCACGTCAACAAAACCATTCACCCCTGTAGATGAATATTCCTGCATTTTTTGGACTACAGCAACTCTTTAAGGGTATAAGCCATTGAATGTAATTTCAGTGGATTCTGAAGTGGAGAAAAGCAGCTTTGCGCCATTATACAACACTTTAATGTACCGTATTTTTCGGACTATAAGTCGCCCTTTTTTTCATAGTTTGGCAAGGGCTGCGACTTATACTCCGCAGCGACTTATATTAGAACTAAATTGAAATAAATACATTGTTAACCCTCCTGTTGTGTTCATTTGTGAGGAACAGAGATGATGTTCCTGGGTCAATTTGATGTATTTGGTAAGTTAAGTGTTAAGAGTATGTTAAGTGACTCAGAGAATCAGCAAACCTTTTTTTACAGTAAAATCTTGAAGACTAAAAACATAATATTCTATTTTCCAATGATTTCATAGATTCAGAAATGCAATAAAAATGACAACTGTTTCTACAAATACAGGATGAAAACAGAGTATTAGTTGGCCTATGATGCTTCATGAAAGGAATAAATAAATAAGTATGAGAAAGAATTACTGTGAAATTATGATATAAACAGTCTGCTATGATTGTGTCATATGAGGTTGTGGAACTTATTATATCTTAGTCTCAGATTTTGTCAAATAAATTTCCCATCAAAATGCGACTTATAGTCCAGTGCGACTTATCTATGTTTTTTTTCAACTTTATAATGCATTTTTGGGCTGGTGCGACTTATTATTATTATTATTATTATGGCCCGCAGCAGTCATAGACTGCAAGGACCATATTGTAACTGGTACGAGGGTCGAACACTCAAAAAGTCCAAAACGTCAAAAAAACGCGTCAAAACGCCAAAAAATGGGGTCAAAAGTCGGCCAAAGCACACAACGACACGACAATTGTGTAACGCAACAAAAATACACACACACACGCACAACACCAACGCACAAACGTCAAAATTGTAGTCGCAAAAATGACGACAAAAGCCCAAAAAAGCCCTCAAAAGACAGGTTTAAAGCCAAAAAGACATGCCCAGCCTATAGTAAAAGACAGGCCGCATTGAAATACATAGGCCACCTGACTGCAAAAACTTCTATATTGTTTTTCGAATGTTTTTTTATTATTCTTCTTCTTTCTAACGGATACTTTGAGCTCAAATTTGACCCCCGCCACATACCCGAAAACTCACCAAAATTGGCACACACCTAGGATAAATTGAAAATGAATTTTCGGCAAAGAGAATGTCACCCCCCCCACGACGATGACATCACGGCGAGCGTTCCCGTAAAAAAAATGAATGGGCCGAAAATCGCTTATGGGGCCAAAAAAAAATATTTTGAAATACAGTAACGAAACCAAGACACGCGTGTTGGAAATATCCCAAAGAAGCTATAAAATTATTATGGGATGTCCACACGACCTACGGCTTGGCGGCCATTTTGTGGCGAACTCAGAGAAATGGCGATTTTCGTGTTTTTTGACAATATGGGAAAACAACACTTTTGTTCAAGCGATTTTCACGAAATCGGACACACATGCCACTAGCACGATTCTACAATAACCAAAGAAGTTTTGTTGACCTTTGACCTTGGCAAGGGGCGGCCATCTTGAATTTTCAAAAAAAAGCACCTTTAGTAATGGATACAAACGAAAACTCGTCCTAGGAATTTTCATCGATCTTTTTGAAACTTCTTGGGCATCAATGGCAATCAATTGTGGACAAAATGTTGGAATTAGAAGTTGTAGATTTTGAAACGCGTGCGCGTGGCGAATTCGCAACCGTCGCCATTTTAGCTAGCTTGCACATATTTTATCGGAATGTCGTGAAAATGAAATATAGGATTCCCTGGCCCACACTGAACAAAACGATGTCACATACGACAAAATCGATAAAGGAATGTGGCCGTGGTAAACAAAAAACGATCGCAAAAAAAAGTGCTGACTCGGCTAAAAAAAAAAAATTTCGGATTTTTTTTTTATGAATCGGCTAACGAAACCCAGATAACTTTGTCGGGTATATCCAAACAAAGTTTTGAAATCATTACGTGATGGCGACACGACCTACGGTTTGGCGGCCATTTTGTGCCAAAATCAGCCATTTTGAGTTTTTCGCGTTTTTACACAATAGGGAAAAAGGAACTTTTTTTTGAGCGATTTTCACGAAATTTGACTCGCATGTCCGTAGCATAAGTCTACAATTACCTCTGGAGTTTCGTCGACCTTTGACCTCGGGAAAAGGCGGCCATCTTGAATTTTCTATAAAAAACACCTTTGCCACTGGATTCAAACGTAAACTTGTCTATGGAATTTTTATCGATCGTCTCGAAACCTTTTGGGCATCAATGGCACGCTACTGTGGAAAAAATGTTGGAATTAGAAGTTGTAGATTTTGAACGGCGTGCGTGTGGCAAGCTAGCAAAGTGGCGCACTGTTATAACTCCCATGCATTTCAATACAATACAGTGAAAATTGAATGCATGCATCCATGCCTGAAACTGAATACATTGAAAAAGACTGGAAATGGACATAAAAGGAATGTGGGCGTGGTTAGCATAAAACCACTGTTGCTAAGGACGACAAAAAGTTTACTTTTACCGATATGTCCGAAACTGACGTCAATCTGTTCGTCTTCTCAAGGGGAACAAAACATAAAATGGTTGCTATGGAGATAAAATAAACAAAAAAGCCGCCATTTTGAAAAAAGTGGGTTTTTTTTATCAACTTATGGCATATAGCTCTCACCTATGGAGGAATGTGTTTTTCTGAGTCAGTTGATGATGCCGATCGCTATGCTAGCACTTTTAGCTACATTAGCATAGCTAGCATACTTAGCATAATTAGCATTTTAGGTAATGTGTTTTTCTGAGTCAGTTGATGATGCTGATCGCTATGCTAGCACTTTTAGCCACATTAGCATAGCTAGCATAGTTAGCATAATTAGCATTTTAGGTACTGTGTTTTTCTGAGTCAGTTGATGATGCTGATCGCTATGCTAGCACTTTTAGCCACATTAGCATAGCTAGCATAGTTAGCATAATTAGCATTTTAGGTAATGTGTTTTTTTGAGTCAGTTGATGGTGCTGATCGCTATGCTAGCACTTTTAGCAACATTAGCATAGCTAGCATAGTTAGCATAATTAGCATTTTAGGAAATGTGTTTTTGTGAGTCAGTTGATGCTGATCGCTATGCTAGCCTTTTTAGCCACATTATCATAGCTAGCATTGTTAGCATAATTAGCATTTTAGGTAATGTGTTTTTCTGAGTCAGTAGATGATGCTGATCGCAATGCTAGCACTTTTAGCCACATTAGCATAGCTAGCATAGTTAGCATAATTAGCATTTTAGGTAATGTGTTTTTCTGAGTCAGTTGATAATTAGCATATGCAGTTTTGACTAGCCTTTATCAAAAGTGGGCGGTGAGGGCGGTGGTGCTTAGAGTTGGGCGTGGAAGGCGGGTTGCGTCTGCGGGCCATAAAACGCCGCTTGCGGCTTTAATTATTATTATTATTATTATTATGTATACTTTATTTATCCCTCAATGGGGAAATTCTTCTCCGCATTTGACCCATCCCCTGGGGGAGCGGTGAGCTGCAACTGAACTGCAATCGGGAGGCAGTAGCGTTAAGGGTCTTGCCTAAGGACCCTCACTGAGTGATGTTAACTGCTCGTCATTGATATGGTAATTGCCCCCAGTACCATTGTTTCTTCCCCTCCGGGAATCGAACCCTGGATTCCTGCATGGTAGCCGCTCACCTTACCAACCGAGCTACTCAGCCGCTATATACTCCGCAGCGACTTATAGTTCGGAAAATATGGTATGTGCAAAGGCAATATGAAATCTGCTTATTAATTAAGCGGATTCACATTGATCGTGTGAATTTATGACCTGTGGGTCCAGAGCCCCATGTGGTAGTTTGACCATTCTATTGTGGCTCTCTGGTTAAAGAAATAGAAAAAGGTTTATAATTTCAAAAAGTAACTATAAAGTAATCAGCACGTAAGTTGTAAAGTAAAAAAAATGTAAACTATCTCAAACCTGATTTCATTCACAAACGAATGAAGAACAGTTTGTATCACAAGTCGAACTGAAGCATTTTGCCAGATTTTTGTGTGCTTTATACCACAACAAAATCAATTGGAGGGCAGGAAGCACAGTTAAAATGACGCAGCTTTGTATTATAAGGCAGTTTTGTAATTTTGAATCATTTCAAGGATTTTACGTCTGCCTAATGGTCTAAAAAAAAACTCCATTTAATGTAATCATTTAATTAGCTCTGATTTAATGTAGGTACGTTAAATTTACAAATTTCTGTCTGAAATGCATCAAGTTCAACTGTAGGGTGATTCTACAAAAACACTCAACACAACATCAAGTTTAGTACCATTGACTTTCAATCTAATATCTGGAAGCACTAGAAGAGCTGCCTTCTTACCCCCCACTCTTTGAAGTTATTTATTTTCCACTACTTTACTCTTTTCTGCGTGCTTTTACTATTAAATTTGTTCTCTTTTTTAAGTCACCCTATGTATTTTTGGCACTATACTTGAAGTATGGTTTTAGTAGTACTAAAAAAGTGGTCATAGTTGGTCGTAGTATTGTTCTGATTTTGCCGATTTTATTGGTGTATACCGTGGGGAACTATGTATTATACACCTTTTTAAACTTAATCTATGTTTTGTTCATTTTATGTCATTTTATTTCATGCAATTTCATGTGAATAATGTACTTTTTGATTTTATTTTATTTTATCTACAGTCTCTTGGTGACTGGCCATGGTCGGCACGGGACAGAGGATGAAAATTAGCTAAGGCTACATACAATCCTGCGTATGTTTAGTGCTTCTCTATTTTAGAGCACTCCACACTATTTTTTGTTTACATTGTCCCTTTAATACATAAATAAAAATACAAATAGTTATGTGTTGTTGTTACCTGATTGGACTGTCTTATTTATCGAAACGAGAAAGAAAGACTTTGTGGATCCTTTTGGGGTGGTAATTGGTATGAAGTTAACCCAAATGGCTCTTTGGGTGTTGAAGGTTGGAGACACATGGCATAAACAGTCAAAGAGTTATGGCATACTAAAGAGTATGTGTTACTGAGGTGTCACCTATGACAGCTCTGGTATTAAAGGATTAAAATTAGTTTTATATCAGTTTCATAGTTTTATAACATCCAATCATTTGTCATTTTGTTTAAAAAAAGGCTAAAAATGAACAGTATAGCAGCAACAATTGTTATTATTATGAGACACATTATTATTTTAGTCTTAGTTATGTTTTTCTAAGAAGCCTGGGTCAAAGGTCAGCTTCAGTTTAATGGAATAACATCAAACAAAATGTAGTCAGTTATGTTTAGGTCGGAATACAGACCACGTCTTTATTTTCTCTAGCAATTGCCTTGTTGAGCTGTAAACGTCTGTTAATTATTTATTAGTATCTTATCAGGGACAGTTTAAAGTCTGCATTTTGTTTTTTTAGATAGAGACTATGGATGTTTTTACAGCTAATTAGCCTCCACCAAGATAGGCTGGAAGCAAGTTCCTGGAGCTGGTACATCACCTATTGAACTAGAGTAATATTTCCATAATAATTAGCTTCTCATTGCTCTCCAGGGAGTCTTCATTTGCAAGACAAAGCTGTCTGTTGGTCGGTTGCTTTCCAACCCACACTTATGGTCATGAGCGCTAGCAATAAAAGATACAAGTTTGAGCTCTTTGAGGTGAGGCAGGTCATTTAAACTCCCAGTACACAGTTGTACTTCTTGTCTCTACTCAGCTTGATTTGATTTGGGTGTTTTTCATAAGAACTGGGAGACACCTCCATATTTGGCAAATGTTGCAGTATATAACATGGTAGAGTAAATCTACCCAAAGTTTTTTTTATTTTTCCTTAAAGTCAAAAAGAAAAGAATAGAAGCAAAAAAAAAAACTGCTGAAGGATGGATGAAAGCCTTTAGAAAAAGTGAAAGAGGTTTTGAAAGCCACAGTCAAGACAAAAATGAGATAACACAAGCTAGCATAAAACAAGCTAATAGTAGCTGAGGATTTCTTGCTAACAAAATTTGATGCCATTTTTGATGATAAAACTATGGTGGCCAAGAGGTGCAAGACATGTTTACATTTAAGATACAACAACAAATCCCAGTACAAATCAGGAAATCACGAAACACGACAGCAAATCGAGAAACACAACAGCAAAACACGAAATACATCAGCAAATCATGGAACACCACAGCAAATCAGGAAACACAACAGCAAATCACGAAACGCAACAGCAAATCACTAAATACATCAACAAATCATGGAACACCACAGCAAATCAGGAAACACAACAGCAAATCACGAAACACAACAGCAAATCACGAAATACAACAGCAAATCACGAAATACATCAGCAAATCATGAAACACAACAGAAAATCACGAAACACATCAGCAAATCAGGAAACACAACAGCAAATCACGAAACACAACAGCAAATCATGGAAGACAACAGCAACAGCAGCTTTCGTTGTTGTTTTTCTGGATTCATTCATTTGTAACGAGGTTGTTTTAGAGATTTTTTTTTTTTTTTGGTAATTTGCACCCACATTTGCTGTTGTGTTTCAGGACTCTGAAATTTGTTCCAGCAAATGTAGTTGCTGTTGTGTTTCGGTATTTGTTCATTTGTACTGGGATTTGTTGTTGTTGTATCTTAAATGTAAACATGTCTTGCACCTCTCAGCCATCGTTTAAAATGGATCAGATACAAACATGGAAGCACTTAACCCTTTTAACACAATTGAAATCATGGGCCCACCACCCGTAGGAGACCTCAAAAGGGGCCGGTGCAATGTGGTTTGGGTGGCAGTCGAGGGCGGGTGCCTCGGCGGCCCAAACCCCGATCATGGAACCTGGCTTTTGGGACATGGAATGTCACCTCTCTGGGAGGGAAGGAGCCTGAGCTGGTGCGAGAGGTTGAGAGATACAGTCTAGATATAGTCGGGCTCACCTCCACACATAGCCTGGGCTCTGAAACTCAGTCCTTAGAGAGGGGTTGGACTCTCTACCACTCTGGAGTTGCCCAAGGTGAGAGGCGGCGGGCTGGCGTGGGCTTACTCGAGAGCCCCCAGCTCAGCCGCCAAGTGTTGGAGTTCACCCCGGTGGACGAGAGGGTCATGTCCCTCCGCCTCCGGGTGGGGGACAGGTCTCTAACTGTGGTTTCGGCTTACGGGCCGAACAGCAGTTCGGAGTACCAGGCCTTCTTGGTGTCTCTCGAAGAGGTACTGGAAAGTGCCCCAACAAGGGACTCCATTGTCTTCCTGGGGGACTTCAATGCCCACGTGGGCAATGACAGTGGCACCTGGAGGGGTGTGATTGGTAGGAACGCCCCCCCTGATCTGAAACCGAGTGGTGTTTTGTTATTGGACTTCTGTGCTCGTCATAGTTTGTCCATAACGAACACCATGTTCGAGCACAAGGGTGTCCATCAATACACCTGGCATCAGGACACCCTAGGCAGGAGGTCAATGATCGACTTTGTAGTTGTTTCAGGCGACCTTCGGCCCTGTGTCTTGGACACTCTGGTGAACAGAGGGGCGGAGCTGTCCACCGATCAATACCTGGTGGTGAGTTGGATTCGCTGGCGGGGAAGGAGGCCGGAAAGACTTGGAAGACCCAAACGTACTGTGAGGGTCTGCTGGGAACGTCTGGCTGAGCCCTCCGTCAGGGAAGTCTTTAACTCCCACATCCGGGAGAACTTCAAACAGGTACCGAGGGAGGTTGGGGACATTGAGTCCGAGTGGACCATGTTTTCCACCTCCATTGTCTCTGCTGCTGCTCGGAGCTGTAGTCGCAAGGTCTCTGGTGCCTGTCGCGACGGTAACCCCCGAACCCGGTGGTGGACACCGGAAGTAAGGGATGCCGTCAAGCTGAAGAAGGAGTCCTACCAGGCCCGGCTGGCCTGCGGGACTCCAGAGGCAGCTGACAGATACCGGCAGTCTAAGCGAGCGACTGTTGCGGAGGCGAAAACTCGGTCCTGTGAGGAGTTCGGTGAGGCCATGGAGAAGGACTATCGGTTGGCCTTGAAGAAATTCTGGCAAACCATCCGGCGGCTCAGGAGGGGAAAGCAGTTTTCCACAGGCACCGTTTTCGGTGCAGGTGGGGAGCTGTTGACTTCGACTGGGGACATTGTCGGGCGGTGGAAGGAGTACTTCGAGGATCTCCTCAATCCCACTGACACGCCTTCTTTTGAAGAAGCGGAGTGTGAGGACTTTGGGGTGGGGCTGTCTATTACCCGGGCTGAAGTCACTGAGGTAGTCAACGAACTCCTCGGTGGCAAGGCCCCGGGGGTGGATGAAGTCCGCCCTGAGCACTTCAAGTCTCTGGATGCTGTGGGAGTGTCTTGGCGCCTTGGCATGGCGGTCGGAAACCGTACCACTGGACTGGCAGACAGGGGTGGTGGTTCCCCTCTTTAAGAAGGGGGACCGGAGGGTGTGTTCCAACCATAGGAACAACAGTGCTGTATGACCGGAGTAGGAGCTTGGTTCGCATAGCCGGCAGTAAGTCAGACCTGTTCCCGGTCCACGTTGGACTCCGGCAGGGCTGCCCTTTATCACCGGTTCTGTTCATAGTTTTTATGGACAGAATTTCTAGTCGCAGCCAGGGGCCGGAAGGGATCTGGTTTGGGGACCGCAGGATTTCCTCTCTGCTTTTTGCAGATGATGTTGTCCTGTTGGCTTCATCAAACCGGAGCCTCCAGCGTGCATTGGGGCGGTTTGCGGCCGAGTGTGAAGCGGCTGGGATGAGGGTCAGCACCGTTAAATCTGAGGCCATGGTCCTTGACCGGAGTAAGGTAGTTTGCCATCTCTCGGTGGGTGGAGTGTCCTTGCCCCAGGTGTTTAAATACCTTGGGGTCTTGTTCACGAGTGAGGGAAGATCGGAGCGTGAGATTGACAGGCGGATCGGAGCGGCGTCCGTAGTTATGCGGTCGCTCTATCGATCCGTCGTGGTGAAGAGAGAGCTGAGCCGAAAAGTAAAGCTCTCAATTTACCGGTCAATCTTCCTTCCAATACTCACCTATCCAATACTCACCTATGTATTCGGGACCTCGTTCTTTCGGTCATGACCCATAGCTCATGACCGAAAGAACGAGGTCCCGAATACAAGCGGCTGAAATGAGCTTCCTCCATAGGGTGGCTGGGCGCACCCTTCGAGTAGAACCGCTTCTCCTCCACATCGAAAGGAGCCAGCTGAGGTGGCTCGGGCATCTAGTCCGGATGCCCGGCATGTCCCACTGGGCGGAGGCCCCGGGGAAGACCCAGGACACGCTGGTGAGACTACGTCTCTCGGCTGGCCTGGGAACGCCTCGGGGTCCCCCCAGAGGAGGAGGAAGTGGCTGGGGTGAGGGAAGTCTGGGCATCTCTGCCCCCGCGACCCGGTCCCGGATAAGCGGAGAAAGATGGATGGATGGATGGAAATCACAGTCAAAGAGTTACGGTATGTGAAAGAGCCAATTTAGCCTGTTTATGCGAAAATATAAATCAGCTGATTGTGACAGAATTGTTATAGGCTCTGCATATCAGCACAATGTTACTTTTATCCACTTCTAATCAGCTAAAAATTACGATAATTGCGTAAACGGTTGAATATTTACGATATTCGAAATAATATAAACACTGGAGCAAGAGCTGTGGTGTTAAAAGGGTAAAAATACACTATGTTTCAGACACCTTTCATTAGAAAAAACCCTCAACAGAACTTAGATGGGGCTTAAATGGCATTTGATTGGGATCTATGAATGGCTTCCAGTGATCGTGGCCTAGACATGTTCCACCTGGAAAGGTGTAAAACAGGGGTCTGAAACCTTTTACATTTAAAGAGGCATTTAGGTCTGACTAAAATCAAGCAAGAGGTGCAAAGCTCCACATCGTTGTTTGGAAAGAAATTCAACTCTATGCTTGTGCGTTTATGTGACCATCAAGCTATTCATTTGTAAAATGTAGCTTTATTTAGATCAAACTTTATGCCAGCATCTGACATGAAAAAGCCAAAAAATGCTCCTGTGGTTAAAGAAAAAACAGCTTACTTTGAAAAAAATAAAATAAAATCAGTTTAGTTATTTTACGTTAGTTACAATTTTTAAAGAAAATCATACTAATTTTGAATTAAAATGGTCACATTTTTTCTTTTTGCACAAAGCCTAGAGGCATAATAGAGGGCAACCAGAACTGCATGTGGTCCCAGAGGATGGATGGATGGATGGATGGATGGATGGATGGATGGATGGATGGATGGATGGATGGATGGATGGATGGATGGAAATCTTTCCATATCTTATTCAAAAGAGAATTCTAGAAGTGTTTTTCCTCAAAACACAAATGGACCCATCAAAGATCAAAAACCTTTAAAATTGTAATTTATTTTACCATAAATTACATATTTTTAATAGATTTTTTCTGCTTTTCACCATCTTGTAATATAGTTTTTAATGACTTTAAAAAGTCAGGATTTTCAGTTATTTCTTTCAGAAGAGTTTTTTTCTAAACCCTTTTATCAATAATTCATCATACCTATAATTTCTCATTGCAAATGTTACCTTTTAGATATTTCAAAAGAAAAGAAAAGGAAATGTCAGAGATAGAAAGATGTTTGTATGTGAGAAATAAAACACTAATTTTTTTGTCTTAAGGCGTTTCTCAGTAATAAATGATTGAATGCATTCTGGATATTGCTTTTGTGATTAAACTCTCTTGTTAAAAATACCAAGACAAGACAAATTAATATAAAATATAAAAAGCCTTTTACTCAAACACTGGGATGAAAATGTCCTCCTATAACCTTTTCCTTTAGGCTGCTTTTCCTGCTGCAGGTAGTCTTGCTGGTCCAATTTTCATCAAAACCAGCTTGCTCTATCCAAATACCATTTCTTTGCCCTTGCCAATGTTTTACTGCACCACCTGCTTTCACACTTGTCTGCTCTTCATCAGTATAACCTCTCATAGAATCACTTTTTGTTCAATAGCTGCTCAAATTCATCATTTCAGGGGAGAATTGACATATTTTTAACCGTAAATGAGAGTTCTTCTGTTCCAGAACTAAACATAAAATGATTTTCTTACATTTCTACTTTCAATTTTTTGACTCCATTATAACTTCTCATAATGTTCAAAACACAAAAACCTGGCACTGGTTACAGAGTGTCATGTGAGGAGAGAAAAAAGGCACTTGATGGTCAAAGAAGTCATGTAAGCATTTACCATGGAGGATATTTCAAGGTAGTTCATTCTGTTAACTGAATTTATCAAAATATGTTTGCTTGACAGGCTGGTTCTTTGCATGAGGTTTGTTCACATGTTTGCCTCCCATATTTTAGGATTCATGCTCAGAATATTTTTAGTTCACTTAAAATGTACACCCCTCACCCTATTATGTTTGGTTAACTCAACCTTTTTGCTCTCTGGATGGTCAGTTGGCTTTCATTCTGTCTCTAAGCTGCACCAAGGTTCACTTGCAAGTAAACCCAAACCTTCCTTTTCACAAAAACGAATGTCTTATAGCTGGCAAACAAAGAAAACTATCAAAGAAAATAAATTAGTTTGGAACTCAACATTAGACTGTTGGCTAATTTTGGTTAAAAAAAATGGATAAACAAAAAAAAGTTGTTTTTAATAACTTTAATGACCAAGTGTCATTTGTACAGTTAACCAGGCCCTCCAGATGATTTCCCAGTTGCTGTCTGAGGTTGCTGCCCAGATCTTCTACTCGTTTAGTAATTATATTATTTGACAGACTTATTTCCTTAAACATATTCTTTTGCTCTAGACAAACAATATCTACTTTCAGCATACATTCTTTTTACAAACTCCCTGTCACTTAAGGGTTTGCTACGCCTGGCCATTTCCAAAGCCACAGCGTAGCTAGCTTGTGTCACAGCTTTACTAGATTTAGCCATTTTTGTAAACATCTGGTGTGCAGCATAGCCTTGTTGTTGTTTTTGGAACTTATTGTTACGCTCCTGGCTGTTAAATTTGTCATAGTTTTTATGATTTGTAACATAGTGACGATTCATTTTGAATTCTTTGAGCATTTCATTTACCTGCTAGCAAATAAGGCATAGGACTTTATCCAGCCCATGAGGTACGACACAGTAAGCATTTGTCCACTTAGCTTGAAAGCGCCTTTTCTCCTCACCAACACGTTTTTCCTCAAAGGAACCTGCTCTGGCTCTCTTTTATTGAGGGCCACAAAAAATCTTCCGGCGGGCCGCCACTGGCCCCAGGGACTGGCCCCAGGGCCACACTTTTAGAACCCCTGATCATAAGGGGAGCAAAGGGGGGTCTTGCAGTTTCCTTGTGGCTACTGTGGCTACCTCAAGGGACATCGTGATTGCCATGTCTGGGGTAGTTGTATTGTGAAGTATTTGTTAGGGTAGTGTAAGTTGCACATGTTTAATAAGAATGAGTAACGATGTTGTACGGTGTCCTTACGCCACAATTTACTGTACTTGTTTGTAAGGTGCGCGTCCTTACTTTTTACTGACTGCACGCAAATGCCACATAAATTGGCTGTGCAGGTTAGCTTATTTGACCAAAAAGTACATATTTTTTCTGATTTCTTCGCATATTGTAATGGTTTTCTTATGTATTTAAAAAGTCAGCATTGCACAGTTTGTACTGAGTTATATCCTCCAAACTACACTCTACGAAATACTAAATTCTAACAGTCAGTCTGTGGTCAAGGAGCGCACATTTACCACTGGAACAGCGCCAACGGGCTCTGTATGCAGGGTTTGGCGGAGTTTGAGAAAATTAATAAATCTGTATCTGGGTCTAACCTATTTCCCCTTTGCGTGGAGTCTGAGTATTTAGCTAGTGGTCTAAAACCTGGATGTTTCATGGGGGCCGCAAAGCCTGTACCCAACTTTAAAGGCAGATGTGACTGAGACAACATTAATGTGCTTATGATGTTTGGAATATTTTGGGTCAGAAAATTATTAAGCTTTAGAAGATTTTCTAATATTTCTGGCTTCTATAAATAACAGCAATTGAAGGATAAACTTTCGACCAAGATGGTAGAACAGACTTTGTTCTGTTGTGGAAATATTGGCAAAGAAATTCCCACTTTTGTATGGAATAGTCCTCTTTTTACACTACACTCTGAAACAGACAGGGTTCTTTTTTTGCCAAAGAAATCACCAGAATGAAATATAAAGGACAAACAAAAAAATTGAATTTCAGTTCTTACTACACAAAAGTTGTCCATCAGAACTTTTTAATCGTTTGTTTATTTGATTTACTCTTTTTATTGTTGTAGTTTGTTTGTTTCTTGAATTTTGGTTAGGATTACTTCAGATTTTTGGACTTCCAAATAAAACATCTACAAGTAGATTTTTTCTCATTTTTCCACATAGCCCGGGGTTGACCCCACCCTTACATTGACATGTTATCTCTACCATGACAAAGGTGGATAAAGGTGGAAAGATTTCATGTAATCCATGGACACAAGTGAAGATCACACATCATTGAAGAAAAAAAGGTTCAGCGCACTGTCTAGTGTGGTCTAGATGACCCAACTCCCAATGTTAAAGTGCCTAGGTGGACTAGGACCAGCATGTTTTGGTTAGTTTGCGTTAAGAGAGGGCAGCAGCGAGACGATACAGAAACTTTTGTAAGACCATTCTGTTTTCACACCTTTTTCTGTCATACTACAGTTAGCTTTCTGTCCGCATTCTGATAAGCATCTATTGACAACGGTGTCATTGATTTTTCTTGCCGTGTCTAATCCCACAGCGTCACCAAGACAACAATTGGTTGAGCCAAAAAAAGAAGCAGTCGTCAGGAAAAGCGACAATGGCAATTATGCAAAAACTAGAAGTGGAATCACCTCAACGAGATAAACTCAAACGTTATTTACAAATTTGTGCCCGATGATTATTTGTCAACCCAGTGTCGTGATTATAGCCCTGCGTGAAAGCTTCCTGCAAAAGGATGAATTATTTGGACATGACAACCAGCAATTGTCAGCAAATTGTTCTGCGTTTGCTTTGTGTCCCCGTTTCTCAGAAGAGCCCGGTTTGTCAAGATGGGATCAAACGTCTGAGGTTTACAAAGTGCTGAGAGTGGGTTCAGATTTCAAATTCAAATCAAAACATTTGTATTGACTTCTATACTGCTGCAATGGGGAAAATAGGATGTTTGACATTTGTTGATGGGAAAAAAATGGGTATTGTCACATGATTTATTGGTTTATATTTGTCTTATTTGGAGCCAGCTATTAATCTCTGTGGTTATCTTGGACAGATACAAAGTGGGTGAGCCCCTGTATTTGAATTAATTGACAAATTGGCAGGGTATGTTGAAATCTGCCTAGTTACAGCATTTCTAGGAGGGCTATAATTGGCCTATAATAATTTTAATTAAAAAAAATTGGCTTTTTTTAAAGCTTAGATTTAGTTTAGTTTTTTTAACTCCTAATATAGCATCTCGGACATTATATCAAATCACAGAGGTGAACATATTATGAGGCAGCATAAAATTTCAACTTTAACCTTTCAGCTCGGCTTTATGCAGAAAGTAAAAGTGTTGCCCAAAAGCCACAGCTTTTCAGGCTTTTAGTGGCCACCATCTTGGCAGAATGTGACATCAACAAGCCCACCCTTCCTAGTAATTGGTAAAAAAAAAACACGACAATTATGGTCAGTAAGCCCAAAGAGCTGACGGTTTGATAGTCACTAGGTCCCACACGGGTGTAAAGCATTTCATTTGAAAATAGACTGTAAGAACCTTTTAACAATATTGTAAAGGCATCATGATCATTTAACAAGCCCCCTGGTGGATATTTGTTAAACTGACTGAGCTCAGATTTGTTTTAAAAAAAGGATTCAACTTTGCAGTCCTGTGGCATCGGAGTCAAACGGCAGTTCTGCTCGTTTTTCCGTTTTTTTTTACCCTTTAGAACCAAAGCTGTTGCTGGTGACATCTCATTGACATGCCATAAATCTTTGACCATTTACACGATCAATGTGATTTAGTGAATTCTAACGTAGAAAAGCGGCTTGTTATATCAGTTTTACACCGTTACGTAACACTTTACTAACATCAATTATTACATAATAGTGTAAAGCCACTTTTCTTTATACTCAGCTGATTTACATTGATTACATAAGCATTTCACTACTAAACTTTTTTTTGCACATCTGCACGACTTGGAGGAGACTTGGTGCAAAATGTCGTAGTTGTGCAAATCTTGTGAATTTAGAAAGAAAAACTAATCTGGTTTGGTTCATTGCTAGTGTCCTTGTATGTATGCATTACAGGTGAGAGGGGTTGGTTTATCTTTATCTATAGAAAAACCGTCGGGTTCGTCGCCATGTCTGGGTTCACCAGATTAACAAACTACGCTCTTGAGTTTGGTGAGTTTCCCCTCCTGCTCCATACGTTACTACCAAATCCAAGTCCCTGATTGGTCAAAGTTCTACCCTGGCATTTAATGACCAAGGGTTTTGTACGTGGAGCCTGAAAACAATCGTAAGACACTTGTGAACACAACAGTTGTGAACGCAGAAGACCACCGGGCTCAGACACATGCATTTGAGTGACTGCTTTTAATGAAAAGGCAATGTTTTGTTTTCAACACACGTTTCTGGCTGCCATGTTCAAAACTCTTGCATCCACACGTCGCTACGCAACTTTTTATGTCCGTTTTTGGCCTCTACGTATGAAAAGTGTGGCGATTTTACGCTCGTCTACCAATCAAGAACTCAGATTTGGTAGTGACGTATGGATGGAGTCTTTCCAAAACATGGAAGTGCCAACCGTTTAACCCTTGTGCTATCTTAGATGACCCCATCCTTACATTGACGTGTTCTCCCAACCATGACAAAGGTGGATAAAGGTGGAAAGATTTCATGTAATCCATGGACACCAGTGAAGATCACAAATCATTGAAGAAAAAAGTTTTAACGCACTGTCTAGTGGGTCTACATGACCCAACTCCCAATGTTAAAGTGCCTAAGATAGCACAAGGGTTAAGATCCATCTTGAAAGAGAAATAAATCATTGTGGTTTGTGCCTGGAATTACATGACACTAAGTCTTTCAAACAGGATATCAGAATAGAGCTGTAAAAGGAAAGGTTTGGACCAAGATTTGCGCTGCTTTAACATCTAGAACCAAGCCTCTTCTAAACGTGAGTTCATGCGCTAGTATTGGATAGCAACAGTCCAGTGTAAACACCCTATGCCAAAAGTGGTTTCAAAGAACCCTTTTTAGTGCGTTCTTGAATACGCCACACATGCCCAGTGTGTACATAGTCTTGAACTTTTTGTCGGATGCGGACGTGCAAAAAGCTTTTTTTTTGCATTTCTGTGTATCTTCTTGTTGGGAGGTGACACTTTTTTCATTAAAAAAATGCACAATTTTCCCAATTCCATGTCTCCACTGAAAGATAATAAGGAAAGAAACAAAAATCCATCTCTTCTTGTTTCATTCATCCCCTGCCTGAGGCGCGCCAAACTGTTCATCTTCCTCTCGATAACCCCCACGATTTTCATTATTCCAGTTACAGATGTTTGCCTGTCACCGGAGCCAACACACACTTGATGGCAACGTAGAAACATAAAAACACATTAGTTTTGCTTAAATGAAGCCAAAGCATGAATTAGGCAAACACTTTATGAACTCATACTTTTCTAAAAATGCTTGCAAAACGAAATGTCTCTAAACAGCACGATTCCCTTTACCTCACGTCTGATTTGGACTAGATTATGTGCCAAACAGTGTCAACATTTCTGACGACTAAATCCAGTCTGTGCTGTAAAGGCCTGTAAGTCTATATTTGGAGACTTCTCAGACGTGTTTATCTGAAAAATTCTTTTTCATTTTTTTATGTCACAGAGGAAAAGAAAAGTCTTACTAACTTGTTCAGAGCATTCATTACCGAGTCTCCAGCAAACAAACGTCTTCTTTCTGGCAGATTCGTGACTCTGATCCAAGAGCGCAATCTGTGAGCGGCTTTGTCGCCATCACTGGCTGCCTATTCACGTTATGGTTTATCGCCGTGTTCCAGGAAGACAGAAGAAAAAGAAGTGGGAACAGAGAGAGGAAAGGACTGATAGGAGAGCGAACGAAGGTGGTGGCGGGGGGGAGAACAAAGCCTCGCAGAAGAAGAAGTGGAGTAGAGTGATGTGGAGAGGAGGGAATCAGTCAGACGGAGGGAAAGAGGTATGAATATTCCAATTTTACCCTGCTCATTAGAGATGGCTTGCCTCTTCCTTTGGGGGGGAAAGCACTGCTTGTGTTTGTTTCCAGCGTGATTATTTGCATGATGTATTCCACAGCTTTATATTCAGTGATGGGAAGGGGGGGGGGGGGGGTGACATTCTGGCAGGCTGACAATGAGGCCTAAGGTGCACTGAGGCAAGCACAGTCAGCTTTATTCAGTGCAAAGATCAAAGGCCATGCTTCTTTACCCAAAATTAGTCACTATTTCACAGTGACTGGAGATTCTGCTAAACAACTCAGCTTGCTCATGCGGCTCCCAAACAAGGCTGCGTCTGTGGAAGTCTGGGCTCACTGAAGGGAGGCCTTTAAACGAGCCTACAATCGTTCTGGATCACCAACGAAAGTTTCTTCTGTGATTCTTCCTGGGACCAAAGTATCCACAGGAATGTTGACAAAGTGTTCGAAATGCAGGTTGGACTCAAAAAGGGAAAACAGGGAGACTTTTTCACTGGACTCGCTCTGTATTTTGGAAATAGCATTGACTTTCTTTTCTTGTTCTGTTTTGTCCTTTAGCCCTTGTGCTAGCCAAGGCACTTTATCATTGGGAGTTGGGTCATCTGGACCCCACTAGACAGTGCGCTGAACCTTTTTGTCTTCAATAATTTGTGATCTTCACTGGTGTGCATGGACTACATGAAATCCACTTCACCTTTATCCACCTTTGTCATGGTAGGGGTTAACATGGCAATGTAAGGGTGGGGGGGAGGAGTCATATGGACCCCATAAGATAGCAAAAGGGTTACATGAATGGATAGTTGTTTTCTGTGAAGGTTTAAGCCATTAACACCAAAGCTTTAGCTCCAGTGTTAACATTACCGTAACTCTACGTCTGATCGTGGTGCAGAGGTAGAGCGGTTGACCTCTGGGCAGAAGATTAAAAGTTCAGTTCACGGACGTGTGTCAGAGTGTCATTGGGCAAGATGCTAAACCCCAAATTGCTCCTGGTGGTAATAGGTTGGCTCCAGTGGTGGGACTGTGGCTGTACAGTACTATTGGCCTTCTAAGAAGCTGGTAAAGCGCCACATAAGTATAGACCATTTACCATCTCTCCCCATTTATGTCATGGGAGAGGAACCCATGGACATCCATAAGGTTTCTTTTTTTTTTTCTGGAATTTATTTTTTTAGGAGTTTTTCTTTACCAAGAAGGAGGGTCTAAGGGTAGGAATGTCCCGTTTAGTTCAGCAATCAGCTATTATATTTTATAACTGATTTTATGTTTTGGACATTAAGTGAAGCCTGTTGAGACAATTGTGTTGTAATATTGGGCCATATAAATGAAACTGAATTGAATCAACTGCGTTATTTAGGGTGTTGCTCGCAACATCTTGTGTTAAAGGATTATGTTGTTGTGTTTATGTTGTGTTTCGTTACGCCTTTTGGTAAGTATTCTTTTATCTCCCAGATGTATGGAATGGTCATAGTTTCTTTGTTCCTGTTCTCCACTTTCTTTTATTATTTTATTCTTTTTTTTTTCTTTGGATTTAATTATTTACCACTTGTTGTTTTCTTTTGTTGATGGTCCATTTGGTGAACTGGCAACATTCCAGTGTCTGCTGGATCTGGCTAACCCTAACAGCAAAGAAACATCACGTTTGTTTAGGAGCTTGAAAATAAATGTCAGATGGAGGCAAAAGGAAGATCATTTGACAACAAAGTAAAATATCCCATCATAGACTGGGACAACACAAGTAATAGAAGGAAAACAGTTCAAACACTGGATCAATAAAGCCATGGAAAACAAGACATGCAGGAACATCATGAACCAAGATGAGGGAACAAACATGCTGTCCGCCACTAAGGATGTTCCTCTCAAGGCATCCTGAGTGGCCACGCCCCTGGGTGTCAGATAGATCTGAGGGCTTTAGCCGTGTCAAGCGCAAAACCTTCTGAACGAAATTGGTAGCCAAATGCTGCTGCACGTTGTCTGTGGTGTGGATGTCAAGGTTATTTCTGAAAACACCAGACCGTATTAAAAAGCGGACACTGAGAGCCTAGCTTGATTTCTGGCGAGGAGAGCCGAAACGGACAACCGTCCAACCCATCTGTCGCCAACAGCTCTCCTGGATGTCTGTCTGACCTCCTATTTTGTTTAGAATTGGTTTTCCTGGTTATCCAAATCTAACAGGCGCAAGGTCAGCAGTTAACAATACAATTGTTTAAAATGTTTTGCTGCAAACATGGTTCACAATTCTACATCAGTCTGTATTTCAAACCGTCTCCGCTTTCCCAGACATCTCCTTTCTCTAGATGCCATGTGGAGAAGATACAAAATTTCCCAACACAGCAGTCTTCGGTGTATGTCAACAGAGAACAAAGTAGTCTTGGGAATAACAGCAGTTAGAATAAAATAAATAAAGTACATACATCCAACAGTGGAAATTGAACTTTTTTTTGTCATCAGGACCTTACTCTTCTCGTGGAACCCATTGACATCCATGCTTATACCTAGGTCACAAGTCCCCTTACAGGTGGATACAGGCTGTTTGTGTCTTTTATGCATTGAAATTGACATTTGTATTCTAATCATATTCTAATTTTAATGAGACACCTTCAGTATTTATAGACTATAAACATTAGGGATGCCACAATTCTTGGTTTAAAACCAAACCATATAATACACCATTGAAGTGAGTCGTTGCATCCATACAGCACACCAGTATGTTTACACTGAAAGTGTTGAACGCGAGTGTAATACCAAAATCTGTATTTTGAAATTTGTTTTATTACATTACTCCAGGGCTTAGTATGTTAACCATAAGGTTTTTCCTTTATTGTTCCACCCATATTAGCAATTAAAAAATAGGATTATTCTGAATTTTTATTTTGTTGTTGTTTTGTAATAGATCCAGGGCTGGAGCTACGGAAAAGCAAGGTGGAGGAACTTCCCCCCCCCAGTAAAAAGATTTGCCACCTATACTCTCCCCACAATATTTGAGTCGATACCAGTATTATTATTGACAAAGGCTAAAAAATCGTCACAACAAGCTTTTTTATAGCACCTTAGCTAAAAGAACTTCTGTTTCAATTCACAGTAATAACATATCTTATCACAACTATGCAGACGATACTCAGATCTATGTGTCACTGACAGCAGGTGAATGTGGGCCAGTGGATTCACTCAGTTGTTGCATCCAACATATCAATGCTTGGATGCAAAACAACTTTCTCCAGCTAAATTCAGACAAGACTGAAATCATCGTCTTTGGTCAACAGAAACAAAGAGAAAGTTTTAGCAGTTACCTTCGTTCCCTGTCTCTAAAACCTTCAAATCAAGTCAGAAACCTAGGGGTCATCATGGATTCTGACCTGAACTTTAACACCCACTAAAGAAACCTCATAGATGTCCACAACATTTGTCTTAACTGAAGCTAGAACGGTCTCCCTGAGGTTGTGAGACAGGCCTCTACTGTGTTTAGGTTCAAATCGTGACTCAAAACATTCCTGCTTAGCCGTGTATATAACTGAAGGGTCCTTATTGGGTCCTTTCTTTTAAAGTAAATTTTATAATGATTGTGTATGTTTTTAATCTTTGCACTTTAAGGTATTGTGAGCATTTTCCTGTTCTGTGAAGCACTTTCTGTACGAATGGTGCTACTAAACTAAGCTTGCCTCACCTGTCTTTAAATTAATAATAATATTATATTTTCGACCCCTTTTCCTTTGGAATGGCCTTCCACTCTGCTGATCTCATTTGCCACAATTCCAAAGTATTCTGCCCCCTCCTGCACCTCCATATTAAATGTTTTAGCTCTGCCACTGCATTGATCATTTATCAAACCGAAACAAAACCGTGACTAAAAAAAAATCAAGGTTTGAACCGAATCGTGGAAAAAATAAATTATCGTTAATAAACATCAATATGCAAAAAAAAAGGCTTGAAACTTTTTTTAATTGTGTTTTTGTACTATATAAAACACAAGTTTCACATCTTGAAATGACAAAAAAGAAAAAAAATTATAGAATATTTTATACTCTAATGCTGTTTAATTTGATTATTTCTGTGCCCTCTTCCTCAACTAAAGAAACAGAAATAAGACAGAAGGATCGTCCTCCTCTTCTTCCCTTTTCTTTCTGATGTTTGCGATTCCCCACCGCTGGAACTTTCAAGGAACCTCTGATTAAGAAACTACCAAGAAGCCGTTTCCCCGCCTTTCATCATCCCCGCCGGATACCTTTAATGCACCGCATAATGGAATTGCAGCAATGAGCGTGCAACCGCTTTAATTATAGATAAACACAAAAGCACACAGTTGGTCTGCATGCCGCCTCGTAGTGAAGCAGATTGTGCCTGATTGGGCTCCACACATGAGTGTGAAGCCACCTGCCCTCGCTTTCTCGACTCTCCCACTCTCCCGTCTCCCCGCCATCTCCACCTACACCCCCCTCCCACCAACCCTCCACCCACTTTATATACAGAAGACCCTGCAGCTCACAGCACTTACATGCAACACTGCGGTACATCAGCTATGTATAGATGTGAGCACGTACTCGATGAACCTATTGTCAGAGTTTCTGGGAGGAAGCAAAGACTTCTATGTGTTCTTTTTGAAGTGTTCTTTTTGTACCGGACAAAAATACTGTCTCGTTTTTTTATTCACATTAACAACGATATGTGATGGATGAATCACAACCAATAAGAGGAATATGAGGAGAAAGAGAAACATGACGGATAAAGATAAAAGGAAAATGTTTTAAAAATCATGTCCCTTGCTAATATTTAAACTTTATTAATATATACATTTAAAACATCTTTATAAAAGAAAATTGTTCTGTTTTATGAAGTGTGTAAGGTAGTTTCATCTTTATTACATTTATATAAGTGTTCCACAGAATTCACCTCCTTCCATGTGAATAAATAAAAAATAAACATAAAATTTTCCATAACTTTTCCCTAACGTTCACTTCTCAAACTAAACACATTTCAGTCAGACTACTGTAGTATTTGCCGCTAAATCAAACAAAGACATATTAATACATCTAAGTTTGTCTGCCTTGCTGTTTAAATTGCAGCCGCCGATTCAATGCAATGTTGGCTGTTGGTCCGGAGGAAACTGCAGTAAGGGTATGCCATTTATTTATTTATTTTTAATGGTTGTAGTTCTAAAAAAGTTATTGAAAAACTTCATACAGAAATTATAGCAAAAATCTAAGAAAATTATAACAAAACTCAGAATGAAACGATGGTGAATTGACCACACCCACAACGTTATCATCCAGCAGGTCAGCCATGGACTTTGCTGCTTTGCGCCAGATATTGGCGTCAGCATTGACTCCCAAACAATAAAAATAAATAAACAGTTCGTACTAGACAATATTTAATACTTTGCTCTGTAATGTTTGCGGATATAGTAAGAATGAAGAGTATAACAGATTGGTGATATCGTGGCGAGCACAAAAACAAAACGGAACAAATCTATGACACGGACACTTTGTGGCTTTTTTACTTTTAATTGCAGCTCATCTTATGGTGTATTTTTTATGAGCAGATGAGGTTAGTGGCCAGCCTTTTTGTAGTTCTCTGATATTAAAGTTCTTAAAAATATGAGAACAAAAATCACGTAAAAGATTTGAACAAAGATCCCCCATTGTTTTGTTGTTTTTTTTGTTTTGTTTGAAAGAATGCAATAAGCTTCCAAGTTAACGCTATCATTGGCTGTTTAACATATTCTCTGACCGTCTCGCTTCTGCAGCGTTCGGCAGCCATCGCTGTTTCTTCCCTTTCACGTGGCTCACCAGCCTCCCTTCTCTCATGTAGAAGGGCTAGGAGCAAAGTCTGCATTTTGCATGTTTCTGATCAGGATCTTTGTATTAGCCACAGTTGATACTTCTCCCTGAAAAGCCACTTGTTGTTAAAGCTCCATTTCCCTGCATTTTGTAGTGTTTTACTATCTGTGTCTGATAGGAAGTGGAAAGCCACATGCAATGAACTGATGAAAACTCAACCCGATTAACAGCAACATTAATTCCCATAACCGATAGCGTGGTGTTGAACTTCTGCCACAATTTCAATTCAAATCTCATTAAACTTATTTATTTTTTTAATGGATTTTTGCATATGAAATAGAAAAGTGTGATGACTTTTCCAAAACTTTACAGAAGATGTTATTATTTTTTTCCACAACCTTTTAGGGCATTTTCAATTTAAAAACTTTTCATGGTTTTTCATGACTGTACAAACCCTGTTTACAACTCACTATTTTGCCCTTCAGAGTTGTCCGAATCAAACAATTCCAAAAACCAGTGCCCTCGAGATTTTCCAGAAGGCTCTGCAAAAGCCAGTGTGGATCAATGCTGACTGTTTGAATATTTTTTTGTGTTGAGTGATTTGCTCTTCAGGGCCACTGTAATAATCAGCTTATTTGCAATGATTTGATGTTTACATGCATTCACTTTCTTTAATGATGAGTCTCAATAATTGAACATGGTCTCAGCTTATTGTGGGAGTTAAGAGGCCTTCAAAAAATGGGGTCAGAAGACGCCCACGTAGAAATAATCAGCCCTAGTGTCTGTTCAGGTTAACGCACTGCAAATACTTCTGTCATCAGTGGTGCTAAACATCCTGAAGGAAAGAAGCCAAAAATACAGCAAACTCAGATTTTTTGAGTTTTAGACCATCCTTTTTTACCCTGCAAAATATTTAGCTGAAAGAACGCCCAGTCATGACGGGTCTCCTTTAACCCATGTGCTATCCAAGGCACACAAGACAATGCACTGAACCTTTTTTCTTCAATGATATGTGATCTTTACTGGTGTCCATGGATTACATGAAATCCTCCTCACCTTTATCCACCTTTGTCATGGTAGAGATAACACGCCAATGTAAGGGTGGGGTCATTTTGACCCAACAAGATAGCACAAGGGATAACGTGAAGCTACACTCAGGGTGCTGTCAGAAGCATACACGCCAAGTGCATGGGATGTTCACCTGTCAGTTAGACTCTATGTTGTTTTACAGCAACAAAATTTTTCTATATATCAACATAACAAAACTTTGTGTTCTTTGCATGCAAAAAAAAAGCAAACGAATGAAATGATCAAAGTGCTTAACAAGCACATGTGGTAGAAAGCAAGTCTCTGCAGGGGTTAACTGAGATCCTGCCGATGGCGTGTCTAAAGATTCTGCAGTTACAGTCATGAAACCACATTACCCTCTTAGTATCCAGGCCGGAATTGAATTTTCTGCTCCGCCGCATGTTGCTCGTTGAGATGGAGACAGGGCGAGCGCGGACGGGGGGAAGGGCAAGCGTTTCTTGAATCCTTTAACCTTTACGCCTTGTAGCGGTATCAAGCCCTGCGGACAAGATCGGACATCCGCGCGTTTGTCGAGGGATGACAAATTAGCTGTCCTTCCAGATGCCTGAATGCCTGACCTTTAATCACTAAGTGGTGCTGGTGATGAGGGGGCTTGACAGCAATGAATGGTGCCCGAGTCAATGAAGAGGCTGTATGGGAAATGCACGTTTAATGTTTTATCCCAACCTCTTCATAATTTATCAACTAAACATAGGTATACCATAGTTTCCGCACTACAGGCCGCACTCTCAATAAATGGTCTATTTTCTGATCTATTTCATATAAGAGCACCAACCTATAAGGAACACAAAAGAGTCAGAGATAAATCTGTCACTCATTTAGACTTTTTTAACTGACTTTTACAGGACTCTAGAATTTGTCTGAGACATGCTGTACAGTAGCCATGGTAGAAGAGTTATCTACGTTATCTATGTTGGTGTATTCACTACCTGTGTTTCCCAACCTTGTCAGCAACACATTAAAAAAAACTGACAAACAACATTACTGTGACTACGCTAACTCACAACCTTCTAAGTAACATGTTAAGAAAACAGTCCATACACTACAAATTAGCCACGTTAAATGCGTTAGCCGCGTTGGTGTATCTACAATATCTGTAACTCCCAACCTTATTTGCAACAAGTAAAAAAACACAGTCTGACACTGCCACATGTTAGCCGATTAGCTTCATAACCTTTGACTCCAAACCTTGTTTACAACATGTAAAAAAACAGACTGATACCACCAAAACAAATGTTACTACGCCAACTCCCAATTTTTTTTAATAACACGAAAAAATAAAGACACTCTGTTACCACTACATGTTAGCCATGTCAGATGTGTTAGCTGTGTTGGTGTATTTCCAATATACCTGTAACACCCAACCTTGTTTGCAACAAGTAAAAAAACACAGTCTGACACTGCTACATGTTAGCCGATTAGCTTCACAACCTGTCAGAACCTGCGTCTCCCAACCTTGTTAGCAACATTTAAAAAACAGACTGACACGCCTAAATCAACGTTACTGTGACTACGCTAACTCAGAACCCTAATAGTAACATGTAGAAAAAAACAGTCCATTGCTGCACAGTCCAGTTAGATGTGTTAGCTTCATAGGTGTATCTACATTACCTGTAACTCCCAACCTTATTTCCAAGAACGAAGAAAACACAGTCTGACACTGCTACATGTTAGCCAATTAGCTTCACAACCTGTGACTCCAAACCTAGTTTACAACACGTAAAAAAAAAGACTGATACCACTAAATCAAACGTTACTATGACTACGCTAACTCCCAATGTTTTTAATAACACGTAAAACAAAGACAGTCCGCCATCTCTACAAGTTTGCCATGTTAGAAGTGTTAGCCCAATGAGCGTATTTACAAAACCCTTAAAGTGTTTGCAACATGTAAAAAAACAAATTGATACCACTAAAATAAACGTTAAACTCCCTACAAGTTGTTGGTATCACCTAAAAAAATCAGACTGATACTGCTAAAACAAATATTATTGTGTCTGGTAACTCCCAACTCTGTTGGTAGCAGAGTCCGTTTCCCTACACCTTAGTGACGGTAGAAACTTGAGCCATATTAACATCTCTAAATCCCAGCTTTGTTTGCAACAAATAAAAAAGCAGACTAGAACCACTAAAAGAAACATTACTGTGACAACACTAACTCCCAGTCTTGTTAATGTAACCTAATAAAAACACAGTCCAGCATGGCTGCATATTATCCACCTCTGACAGTGTTAGCATATTCAGAATATTTGATATCAGTAAACCTAACCAGAACCTCTGGATTAACCCTTGTGCTATCCTTGGCACAACGTTGGGAGTTGGGTCATCTAGACCCACTAGACAGTGCTCTGAACCTTTTTTCTTCAATGATTTGTGATCTTCAATGGTCTCCATGGATTACATGAAATCTTCCACCTTTATCATGGTAGGAATAACACGACAAAGTAAAGGTGGGGTCATCTAAAATAGCACAAGGGTTATGAGGTGTGCTGTCATTTTTGAGAAAAAAAATTAAACTTTTAGGTGTGACTCAAAATGTGGAAAATACAGTGTGTCATTAACAATGCTTGAAATATGTCTTCACTCAAAG
This sequence comes from Oryzias latipes, assembly GCF_053564925.1. Lineage (NCBI taxonomy): Eukaryota > Metazoa > Chordata > Actinopteri > Beloniformes > Adrianichthyidae > Oryzias > Oryzias latipes. Next base: position 8,590,025 of record NC_136259.1, on the reverse strand, counting down.
TAAACTTTGTCTTATTTTGATTTTTGCAATTTGTGATCAATTCATTTTATTGTTTATGTTATCTTAAACCATAGGTTAGCTGTTTCTTTTACATTTTTATTACTTCTACTTCAATTTTACTTTGAAAGATGAGCATTTCACTATTCATTCTGAAAAAAAACATTTTAATTGGGAGGATATTTGTAGATGTCAAAATGATCAATTTTTCTTCAGGTGACAAATATTAATTTAATAAAGTCTGCATTAAGGTTTTGTTTTTAGGATGCTGAATACACACTTTGCTAATGTTAATACTTTTGTTGTTTAATTAATTAGTTTCTAGACGAGAAATTTTTTTTTGGCACATGAAAGCTTGTCACCCAGACAACTGAAACACGTTTAAAACTCCATGTGAAAAAATCATAACAAAAAGGAATCTGAACTTCACACTGGTTCTGATGAGCCACTTCTGATGAGGCACCCAGTCTTTTTTATTTTTTATTATTGTTTTTTGTCACAAAAAAAACATAATTGGACTCCAATCTCACCACTGAGTTCAAGAATGTGTTTATATTCTTGTGTTTGGATCATTCTGATATTTTTTCACTGACAAAAAAAAATCAGAACTACAAACATACACAAAAAAACTATCTAACAATGACTGTCCATTATTTCAAGTATTGATTGCACATAAAAGCAACACTGGCAAAAAAATAAATAATCAAAAGCACCTATTTTTATAGGGGTGTTTATTTTGAATAGATTAAAATTGTGAAGTTGTATTCTGCTTAGAAGAATGAAATTAATTCAAAGGACTAAAAGAAAAAGAAATAATGAAATTAAATGTAACTTTTAATAACTAGAATATATTTATAAATCTTTGGTTTAAAAATTGTAAACACTGGTAGTTTAGAATCAAATTTTCTTTGGAAACTTCATAACAACTCTGCTGAAGAAGGTTAAAAAAATATGGGGTTTTACATGTTTTCCATGGATTCATTTCAGTTTAAACCAAAACTAGTTCAATATAGTCTGCAGACTGTGATGGTCATTCTATACTTTAGAGCAGGGGTCGGGAACCTATGGCTCGCGAGCCATTTATGGCTCTTTTGATGGTCACATGTGGCTCGCAGACAAATCCTTAATTATACTTTTTTTTTTTCATTAGACCAGTCCTTCTCGGGCGCGATGCGATGCCAGAGGCGCGCAGTAGTAGCGGTGCTTGGAGAAAAAACTATCAGTTTACTGTTATCTATTATTTCACAGAGTTTGTACCAGCCGGAAACCTTTGAATTGCCTCCCTGAGGAAGAGCGCGCAGTTTTGGGGACGGGATGTGTGAGGAAGAAAGCAGAGGGGGTGGGGGTGGGGGGACCGGCAGCAGGTGAATCGCGCAGAGATGGTAAAAACGTAAACCTGCTGCCCGTCACTCCTGCAGCGTGGGTGTGTGTGTTTGGTTCCATGTCTGTCTCACATCTAAAGAACATTCAGACCTACGATCACGTTTAAAGTCTCAACGCCTGCATGAAGCAGAAACTCACCACGGATCAACCAGACTAGACCATCAGCAAAACCACCACGAGAAATACTCATCATTTATTAGCAACAGTATAACAATGTTATTAAAAAGAATCCACAGACTTATTGGACTTTAAAAATGTTGAAATTACATCAAATGCACACATTCACTTGTATATTTAGTTTTAAACATATTGTCGCGGACTGAGTTTAACTTGGCTGTTGGGCCGCGTTAAAAGTTCTGGAGTTCATGGAACGCATCGTTCAAGCAGAGATCTGATTGGCCCTCAGTTCTGTCGCTCAGCCTGTTGTTAGGGAGTTTGGACCAATGGGGTTCAGCCATGGGCCGAATAAGGAAATGGGAGGGCTGGAGCAGGACGGGGGAATATAAAGTTGGGAGAAGTGCTCTCGTCTCGGCGAGAGAGATTCAGGAGTTGCTGAATTGATTGTACGGCGTTTGTTGTGGTCTACAGTAACCAGAATAAAGAACCCTAAAAGAGGTTAAGTCTCCGTGCCTTAGTGTGGGAAAGGGACACTACATTATTGTATGGCTCTTTCGAAATTACATTTAAAAATATGTGGCGTTTATGGCTCTCCTGGCCAAAAAGGTTCCCGACCCCTGCTTTAGAGTCTAGTGTGTGTCTGTTTGTCCTAGTCGTGATAACTTATCAAACCAAATTAAATTAAACTGTATAAAGCATGTTTAACACTAAAGTAGTGCTTTACATAATTAAACACCTTTAAAACAAAAAAAATAAAAAAAATAAAAAATAAAAACACTTCACTGAACAATATTACTAGACTACAGACCAAAAGTCTATAGTCTGAAAGTCTAAATCTAGCACATTTTATAGTCTCAGCTGATTACTTATTATTCTTCAAATACCATAAATACAATTTAGAAACAAAGCGAACAAGTAATCTGTTAAAAAAAAAGTTTTAACTGACAGTTCAATACAATATAAACCTTGACGATAAAAATATTTTTCTTTACCCAATACTAATCAGTGCCAAACCTGAATCCTGTGAGCACAAATTTCTGCTATTGATTCCAACCTACATGTTTGGAGTCAAATATGCAAATGTCATTAACATAACTGTCATCAAGCATTCTTTTAATTTACTTACAGAATTTCCATCAACATGTAAAATGTCCAGAAAACATCAGGATTGGTGATCTTGGCAGTGAAATTAATTTTGCTTTAAGGTTTAAAACGAGCACAAATCGGATTAAATTAGTTTAATACATTTGTTTTGCCTCTGCCATCTGGCAGAGTTGCTTAGCTCTCTATAAGAACAGTTAAATCAGGTTGCAGTGGATGCAGTTTATTGTTTTTTTTTTTAATATGGAAAAACAAATGTAGAGATTTTATTTATTTGCTATATATAAAAAGGACAGTTTTGGTTTAAAAACAAAACAAAAAAAGAGCATCAACCTGGATTTGCCACAAAGTTGCTGCACAAACGTGAGAATGTTTTTATTGGTGACAGTTTGCTAAGAGATATTACAGTAAATTTTTCAAAATAAATAAATAAAAATTATGTCATTGCCACAATAGTTCTGTAAAACCACTGTAATTATTCATTTGATATACTGCTAAGCATTTACTTGAACCGGGGTGTTTACAAATCTTCCCCCACTCATTTGTGTTTCTGTGCATGAAATGGACAGAAGCCTCAACCTCTGAAAAGGGAAATATTTTTTCCCTTTATATTATTATTTAATATAAAAATAAAATAATTTTAGATTTGTCTTTCTGTGGTAAAATTTTATAATGCTTTCAGGTTTATTGTAATTTACCCCATTGCATCCACAAACACTCACATTCACACACATCTGGCTTACCAGAATTGCTGGGTAGCCTAAACGACTGTAGGAAGCTCGCGGCTTAGATTTTCTCCAAGGAAACTGATTGTTCCAGGAATACATCGCCAACCGTTTCCACTTTTGACTAAAAACAAAATAAAAAAAGCCAAACGAAAATGGAAGCAAAAGGAGAGGTTAGCAGAGAATGTGAGAGGTGATATTAAGCTTATTAAATCAATGCCACATATATACAGTATATAAGGGACAACATTATATAAAATTAATATAAGTTCAGGCCTGCTCACACCGGAACAAATTTCGCGCGCGATATTCGTCGACGTTCAACGTCTCGTGACTAAACAAAAGGGCTGTGTGCACACTGATGCGAAAAACGCCACACCTATAAGCGTCATTTTTTAAAAAACTCCTCGGGTTCGTTTTTTTTGGTTTGACGCGCCGCGTCAAAAACTATACGACCAATGAGAATGGCGCTTTTGCACACGTGTCTGGAGCTTCTGAAGTTACAGTAAAACACAACTTGGGGGCACTCAAACACAAATCTGACTTGCTGAGCACACATACGTAACGGGGAAGAAGATATACGCCAAGTAGCGTCTACACTGCCGCGAAGAAATAAGATGAAGATACACTCAATGAGAGACATTCTAAAATATCCCTGAAAACGCTCATGATACATTTTCAGCTCTTGTACCAGTCGATAAAACTCCCCAGGTTCTTCTCTTCTCGTAATTATGGGATGTACCCAAAATCGGCGTCTTTTCCGGCGTCTTTCATCATTAAACAGAACAATAATTTCTTCATCTCTGGAACTGGAGCTAGAGCTACTGGTGCTTGTAATATTCATGTTTTCTTTGTATGATTCTGACAAGCGCGTAAATACTTGCTCTCTTCTTCTGAGTGAAAAGCGAGTTTAAGAAGCACGGCGCCACCTTGTTTACAGGGGTATTTCTGTTTTACATTAAGCGCCATCTAATGTCAGGGAATGAATTTGCATGTTCACTCAGCTCATCGTCAGCGAAAATCGCTTGGGTGTGAACAAAAAAAACGTGTTGAAAACCGCAGGCGAATAACATGCGCCGATATTCGTCCCGGTGCGTACGGCCCTTTAGGCGAAAACAGGGTCTAGAAAAACCCCAACCCATCCCTTTTCTTCCATTCTTTTAATGTTGGATGCTTCACTTGGAGTCAACTTAGAGGTTTGCATTATCTTCCGCTTAATTTAGGATGCTATTTCCTTTGGGAACAAGACATTAAGCTTCTTTGTCAAGAAACGATGGGGGGAAGTAAATCACTTTTAATTAGAATAAACCTAAAGATTAGATCTGGCCTTTCCCTTCCAGTTATTTGCATAGCCGCTCTAAGTACAATCCAGGCTGCAGTGGCTGATAGGGATTTAGCAACGCAAGAAGAAGAGAGGTGATAAGTTAGAGCCTGAAGTGTTCGGCTTCCAGATCAAACTATTTTATTGCATAACAGAGAGGAGTAAACCTGAACTAAAAGTTAACTGACTTTGGAAGACAGCCCTAATACTGTTTTGCAATCCCTCTTTTTTTTCCTCTATAACAGGAATGCTCAAATGTATAACATAATTAAGCTAATCAAAATCAAGAAATCGTACACCTAGTTCTTAAAAAGTCATGAAATATGGTTGTGTTTACTGACCCTAAAACAATTTTCTTTGGTACATGGCGCTTAAAAACCTGTTCAAATATTTTAGCATGAATTTGACGCTACATGCATCAGATGCTGCACCGCCTGATGGATTGTTGGGTAGTCAGGAGCTTATAGTGGGAAGATATGTTTTGTGCTTCAACACAAAGAAGTAAAAAAAAGTGAGAGCATTGTTTTGTATTTTATGTATTCCAGCTGAACAATGTTGGGTTTTTGTCAATCAAAGTTGACATATCTATTCAGTTGTTCTCTCCGCAAAGGTAAAGAGACAAACGGGAAGAACAACAGTTCCCTGGAAAAACTTCCCAGCTATCCCTCTGCTTCTTGGCATCTAGGCATTCTGGGTAGTGCAGTCATAATCACATTATCTGACAGTTATTTTTGTGCTTAATGTGCGCTATAATCTGTCCGTAACATTGACGCGATTACCGGAAAGCGCGGTAAGCTTTTTTTTTTTTTTTAAATAAATACCATTATTACTTTGGCAATATTGTGTCACAAAAAGTATTTGTGTGTTTTAAACACTCTTTAGTCATTTCTCATTATTGCATTTCATTTTTTAAGTTTGCATTAATAACTTTTGCAATATTTACTTCTTAATCTATTTGCTATTAGCCATTTGCTGACATAGCAGGGTGCCTTTAAAACCATTCCATGTACACCTTAGTAAATTTCATGAATGCCTTTTATTTACTGTCTTGTTTACATGTTTGTACAGCACTTTGGGTCTACACAGACTATTTAAGTGGTCTATAAATAAAATCAGTATGATAAATAGACAATAGCTCCTTTTGTCAACAAACAATCCACTGCCATGTTGACATTTGACCTCCTTATGTGTCTATGTTCTTATTTTTTCAATATTAAATAAAGCAACTGTTTGGAGATTCCAAACTGGTTTCCGCAATTAAAACTCAGAGCTTTAAATTGAAAACTTAAATTTGGCCTTCATCATAATCTCGGATAAGATGCCCGTTGAGGTCAACTACTCAGAAAAGGTGGTTTGTAGGAGCCAAAAGGCAGCAGAAAGACTTATAGATTATAATATTCCAGCTAAAACATGTCACGACAAAAAAAAAAAAGAACTTTAACACGATTTAATAAAAACCTGAAAAATGGTTCAATTAAAAAAAGTGAAGACAAGAGAAACAACAGACCGGGGACGAACTGAAAATCAATCTCTTAAATGGACTGAAAGTAGCTGAAAGAAGCAGCTGATTGATAACTGAAGTCTGAAACATGAGACGGGTGGAGGACAGAGAGAGACGAAAAAAAATCTACTAAACTCTACCTTAAAATAAAATATTAAGTGACCCAAAGGGAGAAAAAAAACGTTAAAGATAAGAAATGAAAAAAGAAAAATAGATGAATATATGAACCCCGCCTGCAGATCCTTAATGTCTTCAGTGAATTAAAGGTCCTATCAGAACAGATTATTATTAGTCGGGATACAGCATTCCAATATTCAATATCGGTACCAGGAAAAATGACGGGATTGCATATCTGAGTCTTTTGGTTCAGTCCATCAGATCCAATTATTCTTCAATAAGTATTGAGAGTGAAAGACACTTGATTCCGGCCACTTAAGGCTGACTTTGTTGGGTTGACACAAAATAATAGAACGTTTTTTAATCAGTCTGAATGTTTACATTGCCTCCTGCGTCTGATGTCCGTTCCTGCGTAACACTAGCTTTATGCAGAAGTTATATTTCAGTTTGTGGACGCGCCGATTTTGAGGCAAAAAGCCAAAACAACAGGAAACAGATGTGTTGTTTCAAAATAAAATGTACTGTTGTACTTTTATGATAAAGTGGAGGCAGGCGGGAGTGGGGACAGAGTGGAGAAGCAACAGAGAAAATGTGGACTAACTGACTGTCGTGAGACGGACTCCACACGCAACGCAAGGGAGATAGATGCCCCACAGATGAACGAGTGTAAATCTAACATCACCATATTAATGAAAGTAGGAAAGAGGCTAACTGGCTAATTTTTCTGAAGAAGAACCTTATGCTGAAGATATTTTTTGAGTAGAAGATGCATCAATTTTAGGGTAAAATTTGTAATGCAAAACGGTATTATTCTATTTAATTGAAAAAAAACATCATGAGCAAAAATCTGAAATAAAATATTCCATAAACAGACCATCAAATGATCAAAGTACTTCCAAAAGAAAATTAAAAAATTATTTTTGAATTTTTTTAAAGTTTTCGAAAGGGCCAGTTTAGAAAAAAAAAATTGTAACCCTTGTGGTATCCTAGGCACTTTAAAGTTGGGAGTTGGGTCATCTAAACCCACTAGACAGTGCTCTGAACCTTTTTTTTTCAATGATTTGTGAACTTCACTTATGTCCATGGATTACATGAAATCCTCTACATCTTTATCCACCTTTGTCATGGTAGGAATATCACGTCAATGTAAGGGTGGGGTCATAGGATAGCAAAAGGGTTAATTACGACTTTTAAGTCGTAAATTAATGAGAAAGAAATTCATAACTGTTAAATTACGAGATTTTAAGTCGTAAATTAATGAGAAAGAAATTCATAACTGTTAAATTACGAGATTTTTAGCTGTAAATTTAGAAAAAAAAAATTCTCGTTACTTTACGACATAAAATCTCGTACATTTACGAGAAAAAAAAGTCCTAGATTTCGAGGAAAAAAACACCAAAGATTTCCGTTTATCTGAGCTTAGCTTGAAGATGAAATATGTGGAGCCTTTTGTGAAGCTTTATTTCCAGATAGGTTTAAAAAGCAAAGAGATTCGGAACCTTTTAGCGACTCACAATCAGATTATTATCAGTGGAGCCGGCTTTCCGGGGTTCGGTGTCAGTAAAACTGAGTTTTATATGTAAAATAAGGAGCTCAGAGACGCGTTTGGGTGTAGAGGACTGCTGTAGCATTTATTTTCCTTTTTATTCACACATCCTGAAGTTCATTTGTCACCTTACGTCATGAACCTGTCATCAGAACATCAATGCGGAAGTAAACAGTGTTATATACGCCCCCTCCTCCAAATGAAATATCCCATTTCAGCATAAAACAATAAAGAGGAATGAAAATAGTCTTTTATATTAGCATTACAATGTTGAAAATGCCAGAAAGTGCTTCTCTTCAGACGGAAGCATCACACAGATGTAGAGATCTTCGGTCTTTGGTGAAGGAAGAAAGGACTCAAGTGGACAGCTGCAGGGACACCAATGGCTTCTTTGGGCTGCAGAGATCCTGCAAACCACCCATCAATTAATTAAACATTAATAAATCGTAAATCAAATAAATGAGCTTCCAAACATTTGGAACGTTATCAATAAACATTCAGCTCACCTGTTCCATTGAGTTTAGTCGGTCTGCTCTGCTGCTCACTTCAACTTTAATCCCGTAAAATTACGAGTTTTTTTATCGTAAATTTATGGCTTCAAATTTCGTCATTTTACTTTTTTTTGATGGCCCTAAAACTCCATCGTAAAAGTTTAACTATAAATAAGAATGGTTTTACATTAATTTAACCTTGATAAATATTATAATGATAATTGAATATTTGTTGATTTCAAAAATATTCTAAAAGTTTTTTTCATATAATGAAATTATGATCTCTAGTTTTAATCTCGTAAAAGTTTTTTTTTTTGATGAAGTAGATAAAAACTAGATAAAATGAAGCAGTTTTTCTTTACTCTTAGTGTTTATTAAATCTCCTGTTATTCTCTGTCTTTGCTCGTGCATCATCAGCTCTTTTGTTTTCCTAATTCAATGAAGGAAACCGCAGTCATTTGGCAGAAAATGTCCCCTTAAAAAAGGCCCTTACGTGACCGAAACATCTCAAACGGGGCTTATAGGTTTTGTGTCAAGCTGCAAACGGAGAGATTTAACCTGCAACCTCACTGTTAAGACAGAGTAGATGAGCAAAGAAAGGACTCGATGCGTATTGAGCAGAGTGTGGGTATAAAGTGGGAAAGAACAGGGCGAGGCGTGCGAACCGAACAAAGACAGAGGGGACTGAACCTTTCTGAGAGAAGACGTGAGAAGAGGCGTTCCAAACTCCTCTCATTCGGGGCTGACAGTCCATCCGTCACCACTCTGGACCGGGGGGATCGATGTCTGCTGAGGTGGCCAAACCAAAAGCCATCTGCATCCCCATTAGTATTCCTCCCGGGTGGGGCCATGGCCGTTCGCCGCATCGGCCTCCAGGCGCGAGCCGCAGCTCAGGTGCGGCGTCGATAGATTGATAAGACAAGCTAGACACGGCCCTGGAGAGCCTCTTGACGGGACAAATGATTGAACCCCCGGTGCTATAAACCTTTGAGAGCTGGCACAGAATGTTGGCACGCGGGGGCCGTGAACGCTTCCACGCTGGGAATAGACGCGCACGTCTTACAAGGATGAATGGAGCAGCCGGCGAAGGACAACAGGACAGCGTCATAAAAGCAGCGAGGCATTAATCCTGTACGCGGGCTCGCTGAACATTTTTCACATCCGCCGTGCGTTTGAGTCCGTTTGGTTCACCTGAATTAGAAAGCACCGTGCTAAATCACTCTGCGTCTGGCATGTTGTGTCACTGTCATAATACAGCGTTTGGGGTGACCTTATTCAGTGTGTAGACAAGTGTTTTTGTGAGGAAGGACTCTATTTTGCTGATCTCAAAAGAAACCAGCTGTCCGTTCAAACAGGGAGATCTTGCGCGATGCAGGTGGACTTCCAAAACCTCGTCTTGGACACTGAACTTATTTGTTGAGCTTAATATTTTAAAAAAAACACACACAAAAAAAAAACTAAGTATGACCCATCAAACCGATAAGAGTGACACTTTGATTCTTAGCAAGGAGTTAAATTTATAACGATGCCAAATGAAAGATATCAACTAAAGTATTCATGTGGTTCCAGCACAACTCGGGACTTGCTGTTGTTCACCTTTTTCAACATTTCCCCTTAGCGGTCGCCACAGCCAATCAGCTTAATTTACACATATTTGGTTAAGCAAAGTCTCACGCTGGATGATAGACAGCAGCGAGAAGGGTCTTGCCTAAGAATCCAAACTAAAATTAGTTCATGGCACCCCCGGCAGCAGATGACATTTGAGGCACAGCTTGGTGAGAACCCTTGACCGTATAAGACAGGGGTCGGGAACTTTTTTTGCCGAGAGAGCCATAAACGCCACATATTTTTAAATGTAATTTTGAAAGAGCCATACAATAATGTAGTGTCCCTTTCCCACACTGAGGCACGGAGACTTAACCTCTTTTAAGGTTCTTTATTCCGGTTACTGCAGACCACAACAAACGCCGTACAATTAATTCAGCAACTTCTGAATCTCTCCAGCGAGATGAGAGCGCTTCTCCCAACTTTATATTCACCTGCTCCCGCTCCAGCCCTCCCATTTCCCTTATTTGGCCCATAGCTGAACCCCATTGGTCCAAATTACCTAACAACAGGCTGAGCGACAGAACTGAGGGCCAATCAGATCTCTGCTTGGTGCGTTCCAGAACTCCAGAACTTATAAGGCGACCCAACAGCCAAGTTAAACTCTGTCCGCGACAATATGTTTAAAACTAAATATACAAATGAATGTGTGCATTTGATGTAATTTCAACATTTTGAAAGTACAATAAGTCTGTGGATTCTTTTTAATAACATTGTTATTCTGTTGCTAATAAATGATGAGTATTTCTCGTGGTAGTTTTGCTGATGGTCTAGTCTGGTTGATACGTGGTGAGTTTCTGCTTCATGCAGGCGTTGAGACTTTAAACGGGATCGTAGGTCTGAATGTTCTGTAGATGTGACAAAGACTGCTCACATGCAGACGGGGAGCCAAACACACACTCACACGCCACAGTGAGTGACAGGCAGTGGGTTTTACGTTTTTACAATCCCTGCGCGATTCACCTGCTGCCGGTCCCCACAACCCCTCACCCCCACCCTCTGCTTTCTCCCTCACACATCCCGTCCCCGCATCTGCGCGCTCTTTCTCAGAGACGGGAGCGCGCAGTTTTAGCCACGGCAATTCACAGGTTTTCAGCTGGCACAAACTCTGTGAAATAATAGATAATAGTAAACTGAAAGTGCTGGCGCAGATTTCTCTCTCTAAGCACCGCTACTACTGCGCGCCTCTGGCATCGCATCGCGCCCGAGAAGGACTGGTCTAATGAAAAAAAGTATAATTAAAGATTTGTCTGCGAGCCACATGTGACCATCAAAAGAGCCATATATGGCTCGCGAGCCATAGGTTCCCGACCCCTGGTATAAGAGAACTGGACTGAGTGACCCCTCCCCCGTTACGTTCCAAACAGGAAGTACTGCCTGGTTCCAAGAAGCCAAAATCTCATACACTTCTAGAGAAAAATAAACCGCTATCCCTCAGTCATTCTGTTAGTCCAAAGAACCATTCCTACTCTGATACCTTTTTTAACCCTTGTGCTATCCTATGACCCCACCCTTACATTGACGTGTTCTACCTACCATGACAAAGGTGGATGAAGGTGGAAAGATTTCATATAATCCATGGACACCAATGAAGATCGCAACTCATTGAAGAAGAAAGGTTCAGCGCACTGTCTAGTGGGTCTAGATGACCCAACTCCCAACTTTAAAGTGCCTAGGATAGCACAAGGGTTATGTTCTTGCTAATCTGATCTAATCTAAAAAAAAATTCTTGATATTTTTTGCTCTGCTGTGCAAATTATACGGATTACAAACTGACCAATCAGATGCCTCAATAAAAATATGTGGTGCCTGTTGAGTCACATGTCAAAGCTTTGATTGACAGATTCTCCAGAGCCCACTTTCAATTGAAGGGGTGTGGATTTCCAACAAGCTTATTTCTGATTGGCAATAGCGCTTTACAATAGAAACACAAACTCAAAGTCGACTCAGACCAGTGACGACATCTGGGTCCAACATGGCGACATCTGTATCGTGACTAAATTGACTTTATTTGGTTGAAGCCAGAAATAAGTCATTTCCTATGGGTGGCGTCACACTCACTCGGTCCAGTTCTCACATACAATCAGAACCATGACCTTTATTAGACTTGAAGAACACTGTAACAAGTAGGGGAACTACTAACAACAGTCCGTAGTGAAAGACTATATATGCAGAGGAACACAAGTGGGAGGAATGAGACTGAGCGTGCTTGATGAGGGCAATGAGGAAACAAGAGACTAAAGGGGGAGAAATGAGGCATGGCGGATACACATAATTTACTCATCTGCTTTTAAATTCGTATGAATGTGGGGGCCATCCGGATCATCCAAGAGATTTGATATGAATAAACCTGGAAAGTGTGTTTATGCAAAAGCTTGACTGGCTTTGCAGAAAAACATTGATGAGGTCAAACACTGGTTTTGGACAAATGGAGCTTTTTGGTCTTTGTTCCAATACATCCCAAAGGTGTTCTTTCAGGTTCAAACAGCTTCTAAACACAACTCCATTGAACTAAATATCAGAACTGTCTCAGAACGTAAAGATTTTAGTTTTAGTTTTTTTGCCACACATGGTTGGTTGATTCGTAAGCAATATGCCTTTATAAAGTATTTCTGATTCTGATAAATCCGTGTGTCTACACACTACACTAAGCAGGAACTGGGGTGGGCAAAGTTTATTTAAACAGCACAACAACGTATTTACAAAATAAAAAAAAATAAAAATAAGACAGTCGAATGGCTCCAAATGTTATGAAGGCAAACTTAAGGAAACAAGTCTGGTACTGGGGATACCATGAAGACACACCGCAGCCAAATTAGTACATTAGAAAAAATGTTATTTTTTTTAAACTAGGGGAGAAAGGAATGTATTTGTTTGTGTAATTAAAATGTAGAATTGAATGGGCAATGATTGAGAAGATGAGACTTTTAAGATGATGTTCCTTGGTATGATCTCAACTTTAGGTTAAAGTCTGATTATATGAAATGATTAAATTGGAAATTAGACATAAAGAGACAAGAAAATTAACAACGCTATAGAAAAAAAAGCAGAGAATGAACACTTTATCTTTATCGAGGTCTACAAATTCACATCCTTGTTTCTGCTCTAATGAGATTTTAGACACCTTGGCATTAACTACCTTGTCACCAGCAAATGATAATGCAGGTCCAGAGGGCAGCTGAATAATAACTAACTGAATAAGGCAACCCCATATCATAATCCTGCCTCTGCAGGAGGCACTAGATAAGAATAAGATATGATGGGAGCATCCCAGCCATGCTCCTTTATAAAAAAATCCAAAACATTTAGAAAATGTCAATTTTGAGCTCTTTTAGAACAACTATTTTATTCACACCTTATTTTCAAACTAGAAACAGTCCTCAATGTATATAAGTGGATACCAACAAATGTTTTATGAATGACGAGACCCGTGTGGTGAAAGAGCAAAAATAAACTATTGATTGTTTTTGTCATGGTTTGGGTTTCTTTTGCTTTCCGTTTTGTTTCTGTCATGTTTGAGTTCTGTTTCCTGTTTTATTTTGAAAGGTTTCCTGTTTTGTCATGCTTTTGAATTTTACTTCCCTGGTTCCAATCTCTCCTGATCGTTGTCACCTGTGTCTTGTCAATCCCGGTCTGTATATAAGTCTTGTCTCTGCCTTCCTCTTGTGCTGGTCCATTACTGTCTTTTCCCTTCCGCCATGTTTTCATGTTGCTCCAGTTTAGTTTAGTTTTGTTTCCTTGCTCTACAGTGCTTTTTGTAAACCCCTCGCCCAAGAACCGTGTGCCTCCTGTCTTTGCATTTTTGGGTCCTTCATGCTCACCAGCCCTCCCTACCTGACAGTTTTTTGACAATTATCAATGTGAATAAAACTGAGCAGCATGTTTTAACATTCAATATGAATAGTTACCATCAGTGATGTGATTGATTGTTTTTTTATTTTTTTCCCTGTGGTGTCTTACAGGCACAAGCATTGAAGTAAAACTGGTGTTTTTTCCATTTATTTCAGAGAGAAGAAATAAAATAAAATAATTTTTTTTAATGGGTTGTCAATATTGCTAAAGTGAGGCACACGCAGTGCTGGGCTGTGGTGCTGCATTAAGCTTTCATGAAAGTGAAAGTTAATTAGATATGATGACTGAACTCCCGGGATCGTAATTAGCCGAACTGCGTGACTGCTCTCCTGTAATTAAATGTCATTTTCCCTCAGTTCACTGAGCCAGAAAAGAAAAAAAAAAAAGGAAAAAAGAGGAGGAGGAAGGAGGCGAAGAATAAGAAAAATGTCAGTTACATCTAATTCCTGCGCCCCGTGGCCGGAGCTCAGATGTTTGTGTTGTCCGGATGTGGTGTCTCAAGTTAGGAAGCTTAACTGACTAAAACACAAGCATACGGTATCATGTCATGTTTTGTGACTCTCTCCAGTATTTGTGCTGCGTTTTAGGGTCCGCGCAAGGTTAAAGTGTGACGGTGAGGAGAAAGGAGAAAGGGTCGCATCTGCGGGTTGGAATGAAATGCCAGATTTGAAATTGGATTGTGTGTAGATAACCTCTGAGTGACAGAGCACGGTGGGAAGGAGGCGGTCCAGCGGGGAGCACGGTGTGTGAGAGGTAAAGGAGTCGAACCTACGGGGGCAAACTATGGATGACATCAGAGGACATTCTCCGAGGACAATTACCAAAAGAATGTCTGTTTTTTTTTTTTTTGACTCTGCTCAATCTGATCAAAGTATGTTTTTTGTTAAGGCACATGTCATCTACATCAGTGTTTTTCAACCAGTGTGCCGCGGCACACTAGTGTGCCGTGGGAGATGGTCAAGTGTGCCGTGAGAAATTTCCCTCATTAACTGATCTAAAAACATTTTCCATCTCCAGGAAATCAGCTCTTTGTTCATCCAAACAGGCCCTGATAAAACACTGAGTTAGGAATATAAAAGATCTTAAAATTACTTTTTCTTTGTGTTTATTTAATTCTATGAAAGACATTTTGATAAGAATGACTGTACCGCGATTTACCTGCAGCTATGACAGTTTGCGGAAAAGTCCCGCCCCTTCAACAGTCTCCGTCAATCATTCTTGAAGGCTTAATCACATATCATCAGTCTGACCAATCAGAAGTGCTTAAAGTCTTCACTTCCTTGTTCTTAATTCTGCTGATAAAATCGCTCAGTTCCAACAAAAATACCAGCTAAAGCTCGTCTTTAGCGGTGTAGCTTTCCACAGAGTCCGGTGTCAGACCGTGGAACAAGTGAACAAAACAATGAAGCTCAGATACGCGAGTCTTTCTGCAATTTTTCGGCAGTTTTCACACTACATCTCCCATGATGCATTGGCTTAAAGGGCCAGTGTCCCAGCGCACAATGAGTTGTCCTTGTGAAACGTCTTGAAGCCACAACAAAAAAAACAGTTTCTAAATTTTCTGATTTAACTTTCATTTCATCTCTTAGTAAAAACAGCTGCAACTTCCTGCTTTTCCGGCCACAATTATCACAAAAATGCACGTGAGATTGTCGATCAATACAGACCATGAATTTCTGCTTTTTTTTTTTTTTTTTCTTGGATGCTGTTGTGCCGCGGGATTTTTGTCAAGGTTAAAGTGTGCCGTGGCTCAAAAATGGTTGAAAAACATTGATCTAAATGTTCTTTTTCGCTTTGGATCCACTTTTAGCACTAACATTAACGCTTATTCTGACAGAAATGTGAGAAAATGAAAGTTAACAGCAAGCAACAGAAATATTACCTACTTGTACTGAATGTAAAAAGATATCAAAATGAATTTAAACAGTTGTTAGCTTTAGTAAACCATAGTGGTGGAAACGTTTTTTTTTTTTAAAAAAGGTACAAAAATCAATTTGTTTTTTTTCATCATTTAATGCATCTTTACAATTACAATTACTAACCAAACTAAAATATTATATAAAAATTAAAGCCACAAGTAACGTTGAATGGCTACAAGCCCCTCACTCTACCGCCCCCCCTTCTGCCCCTGCCACTCTTCTGTTAGTTTTATCCCCATAGCAACCATTTATGTTATGTCATTTTTAGAAGATTTGGCAAAAGTAAACTTTTGAATTTCTTTGGCAACAAACGTTTGCTGCTAACCACGCCAATTTGTTTCTATCATATGTCATAAGGTTTCGCTCAGCTTTAGCCAGGTAATCATTCACATATTCAATTTTCACTGGATTCTGGTAAAAAATTACATATGCAATCAACAGGGAAATACAACTTTTGCGAGCTCGCAACGCTAAACTAAATATGTTACAAACACTGACGTTTTTTGTTTTTTTAAAAGAAATTAACTGAAGTACGGGGCGGCCGTGGTGCAGCGGTAGGGCGGTCGACCCATGATTGTAATATTGCAGGTTTGATTCCCGCCTTGCACGCCCATGAGTCGAAGTGTCCTTGGGCAAGACACTGAACCCCACCTTGCCTCTGGTGGTAGGCGGGCGCCTGTGTTTGGCAGCGGAGCCGCCACCAGTGTGTTAATGTGTGTGTGACTGGGTGAA
Organism: Oryzias latipes; assembly: GCF_053564925.1. Taxonomy (NCBI): domain Eukaryota; kingdom Metazoa; phylum Chordata; class Actinopteri; order Beloniformes; family Adrianichthyidae; genus Oryzias; species Oryzias latipes. The sequence continues at coordinate 8,573,618 of NC_136259.1, read as the reverse complement.
TGGGTCCGTGACTGTAAAGCGCTTTGTCCTTGTAGGAAGAAAGGCGCTATATAAGTATACGCCATTTAATGCTGTTCAAAACTTACCAACTTTAAAAGCAACAGTTTTCCCCAAAGTTTGGTAGGGGAAAAAAAGATACTCGATGAGTTCGGAGACAATAGATAAAAAATCTCTAGGAGGAATTTAAATTTGTAGATTTTTTTTTTTAATTAAAAATGGTAGACTAAACTTGAGGTCAAACATCAACAAAACTTTGGTTGTAGACTTAAGCTGGCGCCATCTGTGTGAAATTTCTTAGAGTCCTCTTTTCCCATATTGTGCAAAAATGTGAAAATTGCCAAATTCCGTACTTTGCCACAAAATGCTTGACAAGCTATAAGTCCTGTGGTCATTCCAAAATGATTTTAGAAAATTGTTTTTGTGTTTTGGTTTCATTAATGAATTTTGCCCTTTGTTTTTCGTTTGTTTTTTCAGCCCCGTAAGGAATTTTGGCCCCATTCAGGGGTTTCACTCTGCCAAAAAAATTATTTTCACCAGGTAAAAGGTGTGTGGAAATTTTTTTGAGTTTTTGAGGATGTGGCGGGTAAATCTGGTCCTATCTGGTCCTTGCAGTCTAGGACCGCTGGAGGACATAGATATACATTCAATGATAGCCTAAAAATTTAAAACATATTTTTACGGTAACGTTTGTTGTGTACAACAAATTCACTATCTTACAGAAAATCCCCCATAATAAAGCCTAGAATATATGAAAAATTTCTTGTGTCTTTCAACCTTTTTTTCTTTTCTTTTTGCTTTGCTTTCTACCACTGTAGCACAAAATAACAGAAAAAATAATGAATCCCACTTTTGAAAAAACAGTTAAAGGACAAAAACGCCACCATAAGAACATCCTCTTAATGCAGGGTATGGAGCTTTTAGCACAGTCGTCCAGTGCAGCGGGAACGTTTTATTTTGTTTTTTGTTTGCTCTTCAAGCTTACAGAAATTTGTGCATGAGATTTTACGATTTGTAATTCCCTGCTGCATATTTATTATTCAGTTTTCCTTCAAGTTTTGCTCAAATCAGTCCAATTTCTCAGAGGATCTCCCAACTTAGATCCCAAAGTAGAGACTCATAGTGTGCCACTATTTTCTAATTAAATAGCTTTTTAGTCAAATTAACACAATTCAGCAGCAAATGATTTATTGTGAGAGAAAAAGGCTGTGGTACAAGTGAGGCATATTTTACAAAATAAAATCCAAATATGGTACAGTTGGCATAGTGTCAGAGTCAATCATTACGAAATAAAACCACAATTTTCATCAAGAACAGGAGTATGCATCCTGAGGCTCTGGAGTCACATGTTGCCCTTTTACCCCTCATTGTGTCACTTTTAGTCTTCCATTGTGGCTTTTTTACCCCTTCATTGTATATCTTTTACCCCTTCATTATGGCCCTTTTACCCCTTCATTGTGTCTCTTTTACCCCTTTATTGTGGCTCATTTGACCCTTCATTGTGGCCTTTTTACCAATTCATTGTGGCTTTTTTACCCCTTCATTGTGGCTCTTTTACCCCTTATTGTGGTTCTTTTCACCCTTCATTGTGGCCTTTTTACCACTTCATTGTATATCTTTTACCCCTTCATTATGGCCCTTTTACCCCTTCATTGTGTCTCTTTTACCCCTTTATTGTGGCTCATTTGACCCTTCATTGTGGCCTTTTTACCAATTCATTGTGGCTTTTTCACCCCTTCATTGTGGCTCTTTTACCCCTTTGTTGTGGCTCTTTTACCCCTTTGTTGAGGCTCTTTTACCCCTTTATTGTGGCTCCTTTGACCCTTCATTGTGGCTTTTTCACCCCTTCACTGTGGCTCTTTTACCCCTTTGTTGAGGCTCTTTTACCCCTTTATTGTGGCTCCTTTGACCCTTCATTGTTGCCTTTTTACCACTTCATTGTTGCCTTTTTACCACTTCATTGTTGCCTTTTTACCACTTCATTGTGGCTTTTTTACGCCCTTTATGGTTCTTTAACCCTCCATTGTGGCTCTTTGGTTAAAGAAAAATCATGGTCCCAAAAATATGATCAATAATTAACTAACAGTGGTAACATAATTATTTTGCGTTTTTTTTCACTGCTGGACAGAACACCACCTATGGCATTAAGATAATTCTATTAGGTACAGTAATTCTTATTTTGAAAAGGAAGTCATGGGAACCTTTGTCAAAACATTTATATATTTAGAATGAAGGAACTATAAGGCTATTTTCACTTCGTTTTATTTATGCCAAAAAAACAACAGTTCATAACCGGTACTTAACATTGTGGTAATAATGAGATAAATACAAATTTTATTTTTTCTTAATAGTGAAGCCAGACTTAGTAAGAATTTGAATGTATGGCTCTTTGAGTGTTTGAGTTTGCAGACCCCTGACCGTTTGTTACACTTTATTTTTTTCTCTTTTACCTATGCAATTTTATTATAGTTTGAAAACTTTTTAGATTTTTAAAATAATAGTTTGTAGTTTAAAAAAAATATGAAATGTAAATGTTTTTGTCAGCAATTTTTTAAATGCTAAGTCACTTTCCACGTACCAAATTATTATACAGTTAATATTTTACATTTTTCCTAGAGGTTGAAGTTTTTTAAAATTTTATTTTATTTTAAAATGCTGCACTTAAATGAGCATCTTTTTTTAAAGGAGACTTTTGAAAGTTAGATTAAACCCATTTGAGTTTCTCCTTCCTCCATTCTGAAAGACTGTGATCTTCTACTGCAAGACCAAAAACTGATAATAAAATATACATTACAGAAGTTTTCACTAGAGATCTAATATTTCTCATCTTCTTAGGAATAGTTGTTGGAGCACTTTGACTCCTTACAGGGGGTATTCTCACATCAAAGAAAAGGGTTGGGAGTTTTGCAGATTAGCCTCTTTTCCATTACATTTTCTGCTCTGAAAGATTTACAGACCACAGAAGGAGTTCTCAAATTTGCGCACGTGTTGTCAGACTGTAGATCAACTGAAGGAAATAACCATCAGTAGTAGCGCCCTGAGGTTGCAGTACCTCACAAGCGTCGTCCCATTTTTTTTTTTGCCATCCAAGCTGTCACTTCCATCACCGGGATGCAGTGAAACCCTCACATTACCGGGCTGCAACCCATTCAGCCCCAATTCCAGGGGTTAATAAGTTCCTTTGGCTCATTTTTATAAACGTGAGGATTCATGCGGCACTTCTATACGTGGGTTTCTTGACGTCCTGTACATTTTTTGTCACTGAACGCCCCTCAGAGAACACGGTGAGCACACGCATGAACGCATGGATGGTACTTGTCGTGGACAGGAACACCCACAGGCTATGTTCTATGTAATAATCACTCATTTTAGCGGTTCCGTGAGGCGTGTGCTCTCCAATGAAGGATCGTTGACACCGGGAGAGGCGTTGCGAGTGGGAAAGCTAATTACCTCAGCCTGATGGACAAAAATAAAAAAATAGTCCTTGCGAATGCAAAAGGCTGCTTGAGTAAACCAAGCATGGTTTCCCGCCTTTTTTAAATGAGAAAAACTGAGTTAAATAGCCACCTGTGTCTGTATCTCGTTTTGTAAAGAGGAGTTTGTGCGCTCTCTGCTCTGCAGACACGGATCTATTTGGGGTATCTTATTATATACTTCGGATGCAGTATTGTCATTGCAAACAGATTTGTCAGCTAAAAGAAATCTAAAACTCGAGGTCCAATGCGCTGCAACATCACAATGCAATACTTCAATCAAGGTATACAAATGGTTACCACCTCGTATAAAACTAAGATAAAAGACAGGTCTGGTTCAGTGACCTAGAGCTTTCTATTTATTGCACTCTTTCCTTATTCTAGAAGCTATTGAAGAAGAAACAAATAAACACAATGGTAAATTCTTTGGTGATTTAAATTACATCATTTCAAAGTACACGACAAAAAATCCAGGAGCAAGATTTGCACCGCTTCAACATTTCGCACCACATGTATGTATATATATATATATATATATATATATATATATATATATATATATATATATCACAGACATTTCAACCTGTCCCTCTCCCAGGCAACTGTGCCAACATGTTTTAAGTCCACATCCATTGTGCCAGTACCGAAACACTCCTCCCCAACGTGCCTGAATGACTATCGCCCCGTGGCACTCACACCCATCATTATGAAGTGCTTCGAGCGACTGGTCCTAGCACACCTCAAAGACTGCCTCCCACCCACACTGGACCCACACCAATTTGCCTACCGCAGAAATAGGAGCACAGAGGATGCAGTATGCACAGTTCTGCACTCACACACCTGGACAATAACAACACATATGTTAGGATGTTGTTTGTTGACTTCAGCTCAGCATTTAACACTGTCATTCCCTCCAAGCTGACCACAAAACTTGGAGACCTGGAAATAAACACCTCCCTCTGCAACTGGATTATGGACTTTCTGACCAACAGGCCTCAGCATGTTCGGTCAGGTCACACCCACTCCACCACCATCACACTTAATACTGGCGTACCACAGGGCTGTGTGCTGAGCCCATTCCTCTACTCCCTTTACACCCACGACTGCAAGCCCGTGCATGGATCCAACTCCATCATTAAGTTTGCAGATGACACCACGGTGATTGGCCTCATCAGTGACAACGATGAGACTGCCTACAGGGAAGAGGTACAGCACCTGGCCACATGGTGCGCTGACAATAACCTGCTCCTCAACACCAACAAGACCAAGGAGCTCATTGTGGACTTCAGGAAGAAGAATGGAAGCACCCATGACCCCATCCGCATTAACGGGATGGTTGTTGAACGTGTTTCCAGCTTCAAGTCCCTGGGAACCACCATCTCGGAGGACCTGTCCTGGGCCACAAACACCTCCAGCCTAGTCAAGAAGGCTCACCAGCACCTTTTCTTCCTCAGGACACTGAAGAAGAACCAGCTGTCTTCATCCATCCTGGTGAACTTCTACCGGTGTGCGATCGAGAGCATCCTAACGAGTTGCATCTCAGTCTGGTATGGGAACTGCTCAGTGGCTGACCGCAAGGCACTGCAGAGGGTGGTGAAAACTGCCCAGCGCATCACAGGGACACCACTTCCTGCTCTTGAGGACATCCAGAGGAAACGCTGTCTACGTCGAGCTCGCAGCATTCTCAAGGACTCCTCTCACCCTGACCACGGACTGTTTAACCTCCTCCCCTCCGGGAGGCGTTTCAGGAGCCTCCGGACAAGGACCACAAGATTCAGGAACAGCTTTTTCCCTAAAGCTGTCTCCTTGCTGAACTCTTCCCTCTGACACCCCTAAAACACCCCCCCACACCACCATAGACTCCTCCCCCCCTCTTCAACACTCTGAATCATTTATTTATTCACAACAAGCAAAAACAGTAACTTGTTATTACTTGCACTACTGTCTGTTCATCCAGGAACACTGTATAATCCATCTGCACATTGTAATATTTTTTATGCACTTTACTGTCCATTGCAATACTGTAAATTATGTTCATAGTTCTGCCTATAGTGTTCATACCCTTTTACATAGCCCATCTGTATAGTATATTCATAGTACACCTATCTGTATATCGTGCTTATAGTATTAATATCTGTAAATTATGTCCATAATACTAACCTGTATAGTTATTGTACATACTATAGAACTTTATTCTGTACTTACTGCTTATTGCACTTCTGGTTAGATGCTAACTGCATTTCGTTGCCTTGTACCTACATGTGCAGTGACAATAAAGTTGAATCTAATCTAATCTAATCTAATCTAATCTAATATATATATATATATATATATATATATATATATATATATATATATATATATATATATATATATATATATATATATATATATATATATATATATATATATATATATATATATATATATATATATGCGCGTCACAAGGAAAATGGAAATAAGATCAGAAACCCGTGCGTTTACTTTGTCTGTTCTTCTACTACAAGCAGAAACTCTTTCTTTTGATGATCCAGCCGTATTACTTTTTGATGGACGTATAATCTTCATTCGCCGTCATTAAAATCTCAGACTCCGTCTCACTGAAGTACAGCGCTTTCTTTTTTTTTCACCACACGTTTCCATGGTGACTCCAGAAATCGGCAATCCATTGAGAATGTCTTCATGTACATAACGTGCATGTGCATTAACCCAGGGTTACCAAGTCGAGCGTAATTAAGCTAACGCATATCCGGTGTTTTGGAACCGACATACCCCGGGTAAGCAAGTTCAGGCGGATTTCAGCCAGAGTTCAGGCTTAAAGTCAGGGTAGTTTAAACATGCTTCCTGGAATACCCCCCTGGTCTGTACCGTCTGATTCCCTGTCTTCCTGGTCACCCTGACAGTTGGTTTTGTTTGGGTTACCTGCTCGTCATTGCTTTTATTTATCTAAATAATCAGCTTTCCCCATTGAACTGACTGCCTCCCGGCTCTGCATTTTGGGTCTTTCGTCAACCCCCCATACCTGTCAGATATTTGCATGAAGCTTGTGGTGCTTTGATGGATCCATTCAGCTCAGTGTCATCAGTGTCACTTGTCTTTTTTTTTTTTTTAAACCTCGCTGAGAGATTGACTGCTCTGATAAGATACTGTAGCGTTACACCCGATTGGACCATTTGGTTGCTGAAAGACACTACATGAGCTCACTAATTCCACCTGAGCCTTTAATGGCCTCATTGATTTAGAGTGACAGGGGAGGTTAAAAACTTACTGTGATCCCAGGATGCATGGACATTAGCTGTTTTATGAGAGGCTGCAACCCCGTTTATTTCTTTTTGAAACATTTTGGTTCTAAAATAAAAGATTTATTCAGTTCAAAATGTACAGATTTTTTTAAGCTGCTTGATTGGTGATTAAATTAAAGGTGGGCTAAACCTTTTCCTTCATTTGGGCTAAAGTGAGAGCTTCAGGAAAGTAAAACCCGTATTTGGAAGCTGAGTTAGGATAGCCCTTTACGACTCCATGAGTTGAGAATTTTTACAGCGGCTTTAGCTAATCCATCTCCCATCCGGATCCATTCCATGAAAATGGTTGCAGAATGAAAGATGGTGGTGAAAGTACAATCGGCCGAAGCCTCCGGGAGATTAGATCAAGACAGAGAGGCAGAGGCAGAGGAAGAGGGCTCTGTGGGTCTAGCTGGATGGTAAAACAGGAGAAACTGCCATCAGCAACCCTCACTTAAGGTGGGATTAAACAATAAAACCAGTCGGGCAGATGGACAGAGATAGGGAACAGAAATGGAGGAATGACAGAAAAAGAATATATTGATGGCTGACTCGTCCCAGCCTGGTGACTCCCATTTCATCTAGCTCCAACTTCCCAGGAAACTTAACAAACAAAGAATGGTTCACCATAATGATGATTGATGGAAAGTTGAAGGTTTATCCATTAAGGGAGAAAGATTGGGGGGTTGCTATTTTAAAAGTCCTTCCAATTCACAGCTGAAAATAACGTGGCTAAACGGCATTAAATCTTTGTGACTGGAATGACAATTTTGTGGCATCTGGGGAGAAATTGTTTAAATGTGACACTTTGCTGATCGGGGCAGTTTAATCAAAACTTGGACACTTAGCGAAATGCAGAACTAAATAATTATGCTTTGCTGAACATTAATTTCAAGACTTTTTATTTGTGTGTATATATATATATATATATATATATATATATATATATATATATATATATATATATATATATATATATAACTAGTCACAAAAAAACTCAAATCAAGAACAAGAGAAAAAAGGTCATAAAAACAAAGTACATTTTACACACGGCTCATAATAAGGATCCTCATTAGTTGAGAAATAGGGCAGGATGTCATCAAGTGTAGTTTTTTTTATAAACAAAACCAAAAATAGTAAAATTAAAAGAACATAAAATAACAAGCCTATGCAATCAATAACATCTAAGCTATTGAAGAAACATAAATTAAACACATATCGTATAACGGCATAACAGAAAACCATAAATGTAAACACTGATAATAACAAACAGAAAGCAGCTGTGATTATTTAAGATGGAATTGTTATTTTTCTAAAAAGAATGATCCTTTTTCATGTTTGTTGATCAGAAAGCTGCTGGAAAACTGAGAGATTGGTGCATTTGCACAATTACATTATTTTTAATTTTCCTACAGAATCATAAAAGCTTTTGCATTTTGAACAACGAATATATCAATGTAAACCTTAAATAACCCATATTACATATACATCATTTAAAACCTGTAAACAAATAAACCAAGACTCCACAAGTACAAACTAAAACACAAGAAAATGTTAACCCTTGTGCTATCTTAGATGACCCCACCCTTACTTTGACGTGTTCTCCCTACCATGATAAAGGTGGAAAGATTTCATGTAATCCATGGACACCAGTGAAGATCACAAATCATTGAAGAAAAAAGGTTCAGTGCACTGTCTAGTGGGTCTAGATGACCCAACTCCCAATGTTAAAGTGCCTAGGATAGCACAAGGGTTACATGTAAAATACAAGTATAAGGCGCCCCTAGGACCAATGATAGACTTGATGTTTGAAAGAGTTCAGTGTGTGCAGACTTGAGCTTTGAACCAACCCACCATAGAGCCTCCGACTGAATGGACATTCTCATGTCACACCTGGAGACTGAGTGGTGTTCATCCCTAATATCCAAATCCCAAAACTTATCTTTACTACATAACTTCATGAAGAAAAAAAACTGCTCTCAATGGCAGCTCTTTCCTAACCCCTGGTGTCAATCCATCTGCCTTTTTTCGGCTGAGTCTTTTTTATGGTCATGGGGTTGCTGGATACACCCTGGGCAGGTCACCAGTCCATCACAGGGTCACACAACCACACAAACATTAAAACCAAGGGACAATTTAGAACCACCAATCAACGTATGAAGCATGTTTTTAGACTGTGGGAGGAATCGAAGTACCTGAAGAAAACCTACACATGCATGAGAAGAACATGCAAACTCCACAGAGATCCTAGCTGGAATTCAAATCAGGGGCTTCTTGCTGTGAGACAAAACTTCCAACCAATACTCTACTTTGGCGCCTTCTTGTATCAACCACAATACCAAAAAATGTCTCATAAAGACATATAAATAAGACAGAACAAACTTTTTCTTTTTTCCTACTCTGCTCTACAGTCCTTACATTTGGAAGAGAGGCATTTCCATCAAAAATCTTGGTGGCTTAACACAACACTTGCTTCAATTTTTCAGTGATTGGAACAAGCATGACCCTCAAACTTTGTTTAGAAGCCATTTCAGCACGTGACACCTTCAGGCGACAGCTAATGCAATAAACACCCAAAACAATTGACAAAGATATGAAAACTTTTCTCATCTGAACTCTGCTAAACTGGGTCAAATCCAGCAACAAGCAATAAATCATAGCAATTTCCTATCAAATAACTTGATAATAGTCGAGGCCAGTGAATGAAAGTAGAGATGAGTCCCCGGATGTCCTTCCCCTATTGCAGGCTCCCTTCCCATCCTTTAAAAGCAGTGAATAAACTAAACCGACAGCTTACAGGTCCATTAAATCAACTGGGATTGTGGCAGAGAAGGTAACCAAGAGGCATTACATTTGTGTTATTGGTCAAAAATCACTGTGGTGTGTGAATGTGTGTGTGTATGGGAGGGGGAAGGTGCGATACCCAGCACAAGTCGGAAAATGGAGAAAGAGCGACAGAACGGAGGGGGAGCATGTGTCAAAGCTCTGTCCGTTCTGATAAGTGAGTTTTCACTTGCCTTCAGCCCCCCTCCCCGATGTAATAAGAGCTGACACCTATTTGTGACATATGACTGTATCTCTGATTGCCCCGGGCCTGATAGCGTTCTGATGCCCCGCTCAGCACATGATGGAGGGATAGTGAGCAATGGAGAATTGGAGGGGTTGTGGCTCAACTGCAGTGAGCAGAGGGATATTACATCGTTGGCAAGTCCACAGGCTGTCTCTGTGTGCCCCGGGAAGGTCAGGCAGCTTGTGTCTTGCTTTTCTTATAGATTTTTGGGTTATACAATGGAGTAAACTTTAGATGTCTCTAATTCATGTCTATTTTTTGTATTATTTGGACCACGAGGCCCACCTCATTGTAGGGCCTATTAAGCGAAACAACATGGTCAGATAATGTGGTGTGACTATACAGAACTCAAAAGGCTTAGAGGGGTCAGAAGGATTGGTCAGACTTGTTAATGGGAAGTTTTTCTAGTGAACTGTTGTTCTGGATGTTTGCTTCTTTTACCTGCAATAATCAGTTTAATACGACAGATAAGAAACTTTATGGACTATAACTCTCAACAGCCATTCTATGGTACAGATGTATAGAGGTTTATGGAGAGTTTTCTGTTGTACCTCAATGACAGAGGCATTAATGCCTCTGCAAATAATTAAAAAATCAACAGCTGATCATGGCTAGTCCTGAAAGAGGCTCCTGTCCCATAGTTGACCTTAGATATGTTTTAATTACTTTTAACTTGGAGAAACTTCTCTCTGCAGATGCGACTGTTACAGGTATTGTACTTGCTATTCTGACCCCAACCCAAAAGCTTGGGTAGAAATCAGTAAGCTGTTTTTCCTAAAGGTAACAAAGAAGCTCAAAAGTAGTCATTCCATCTGGAAGATTTGGCAGGTTTTTGATTTTGTTAATTAATTCTCTCCAGTCCAGGTCTCTCAAATTGCCATCAGTCAAAGAATCATCAAGAACCTCACAATTTTTAGTAAAGGTCTTCTCATCCATGGTGGAGAACTTGTAAAGCACACTGAATTTGTCCGTTACAATTGTAATGGTTTCAAAATGGTCCTGAATGGGTTGAATAGCAGTATCAACAACAATGTTAAAGAATGACACCTCAAGCCTGTTCAGAGCATCAGTGATGGATTTGTCAGGAGCTTCATAATTAAACTGTCTCTTGGTGTTGCGCAAGCGTTTTTCTTTTAGGACTGCCTCCACGTTCATCTTCCCACATCGCTCTTTTGCCATCAACTGGGCCTCAGCAAATCCTGTTTTTCTGTACTCTAATAACATTGTTTGGTTATTTCGATTAGGCTCACAGCGACATCAATCTGCATTGTTGGAGATTGCTAGAGCTTACTATTTTTGTTTATGTTGGATAAGACCATGTACCAAACTACAGTACAAATCTGAAATTTGTACGAGCCTAACTCTTCAACAAGGAACTTTGCCTCAACTCTGGTTGTGGCATCATTTATCTTTTCTCTGACAATGATCAAAGCTTGTCGCAGTTTTTCCGGGTGTTGATCAAAAGGCTCAATACAATTAAGTCTGCTCTACCACCTTCTTTCTGACCAGGACTTCAGAGTTATATTGGCATGTTCCTTAAGAATAGACAATCTTTAGGTGGCAGAGGAAAAGAGGTTGTACAGTTTTTGCACCGTCCCAAAGAAACTGATGGCTTCGACTGACGTTTTAGCAGCATCTGCAACCATTAAATTTAGGGTGTGGGTTCCACATGGAACATAAAGTGCCCTAGGATTTTTTTGTAAGAGTCTTGCTTGGACCCCTTTGTTTTTACCCTTCATATCCGACCCGTTATCACATGACTGGCTTCTCCGGTCTTCAAAATTACTATTAAGTTCTTTGAGTCTCTCCAAAATGACATCAGCCCAAGACCTGGCAAAAAAACTATAAAATGTTCTTTTATTTTAGGATGACTTTTTAAGTTGACAAACCTTACAATTAATGACATCTGTTCTTGGTGACTTACATCAGGAGTGTAATCCAGGATGATGGAAAAATATTTTGACTCCCTGATTTCAGTAACATTTGCACTACAGATTTGTTTGTTGATGACATCAATGAGTTGATTTTGAATGTTTTTTTTTTTCCTAGGTAAGTGGTATAATTATCTCCATCTCTAATGCGTCTTACATGGTCCTGGAGAACTGGGTCAAATCTGGCAAGTATAGCTCAACTTTTTATCAATATTTTTTACTGTTTTATTCTTATTTCTAATTCTTTCGATCATAATAGATTGTGGATGTGGTCTTTACTTGTCTCAGGGGATTTCAAAAGTTTTCCAATATTCACCCAGTCATTTTGTCCATCTTTGAGAAGTCTCGACGATTTTTCTTGAGAACAGTTTACAGGAAAAGCAGTAAACTGCATCCTTTTTTACAGAATACACTAGCCATTAGCGTTTTATTTTTTCACCATTCAAAAGCTGCCGATGTATATGAAAATGACTAAAACTTCGGTTTGAAGGTGATTTTTGAAAGTCAAAGTCTTTATCAGTCTGGAAAGGACTTCTTTGCACCAAATCCATTCTTACTGGATCAGAAAGTATGGTTGGCCATTCAGCTGGATCAATTGGATTTGAGGTTGGAATTTTTGATCCAGCAGGCTCCTCTTCCATAAACCCTCTTGTAACCTCTGGAACATAAGAGACATAACTTTAACAAAGGCAAACTGTAAAAAAATTAAACGGTCCACTCAAATTTACATAACAGTAAATTCTGCTTCCAGTGATGCTGGAAGCAGAATGTTGGAAAGAAGTGCCTTCACTTTTGTGTGTGTGTGTGTTCGCAGATGTATGACTTTCTTTTAAGTAATAATGAAACGATGAGTTTGATATAGGTTCCATATTGGCTAGATTTGAACTTAACAGTGGCAACATCAACGTTTTCCCTTTTAACAGATAATGTGGTGACAGGAGTTTCTTCTGCAGCTAAAAAAACAAGAACTATTATTACTATTATTAGCTAATAAAATGACTAGCAGAATACTTACGGACAACACAGCTACCATCATCTTCACCAGGGGTCTCTTCAGCTGCTGTTTATGAAAAAAAGAGGTTATGCAGACAGTTTTTTAAATTACTTTACAAGTTATTACTATTAGGCATTACCTGAGATTGTATCTTCTGTGATGTCAGGAACATCTTGAAATGTGAATGCTGCACCACCTCCAATGCCCAAATACTTTTTGACTGCTCCTTCATAGCCAAAAAGGAATGCATTACATTATTATCAATAGAAGCTTGCAAGCTTATTTAATGCCAATAGACTTAAGTTAATATTTCTTTATGCAGCCATTAACTTTGCAACCATTAACTATGCATCAGTTGACCTTTCACTGTATTGTTTTCATTGCAGGTGTAGTTACTCCTCATCACTAAGGAATGTTGTAAAACGTGTGACGTGAGCAGAGCAGAAGAAACTGTAGGCTGAGGAAGAACTGTGCAAAACATCCTCAATATGTACAACCAAAACTGCCAAATACAAATAAGAAATAAATGTACCCATTTATAAATAATAAATGTGAATGATAATTTGTGTATAACTGAAAATATAAGCATTTATAGACTTTTTTTCATCTATTGTTTTGTTCATTCACAATTTTTAAATTAATACATTTATTTTTTTGTCATTTTTTTAAATGGGAATATTTATATCATATTTGTATTTGTCAGCTTTGGTTCTTCTTATTTTATGCCAATGCAAGATTTTAAGGCACACACATTGTTTAAAAAAAACCTACCTGACTTGCTGTAACAGAGTAATAGCAGTTTTTTTACTGACATAAACCGGAAAATGCAGAACGCTGTAAATATGTGTTAGCAAAACAATTAAACAATACGATAACCTGAGTTAAAACAGTTATCAGTCCATTATTTACTATTCCTTGCTCTCCGCCGTTTTGGGAGGTCATGTCAGACCTCGTCATCTTAGAAACTTGGGTATCAGAATAATTTTCGGGTTTTCCATTTGGAAATTACGACAAACGGGGTCGTTTATGTGCAAACTTGACCTCACTCAAATCGGTTAGTCTTTTACAAAAATCGCGCAGCTGCACAGAAAGGCAGGATTAATGTAAAAATACAGCCCCAACATCCTCCAAACTTACCTTGTGATTGATGTTTAAGTTCTTCATCTTTCATTTTTCAGCGCCTGATGGATAATGTCTCTTTGGCATGATGTTGTCTTGTCGCTTTGATCAATGTGACAAATGCGTTCGTGCACACTATGCCAGGCTCAGACGCAATGATGTTGACCAATCGTTTCTAAGACTGTCGTAACGTTATTACTTGGGTTGCCAGATTGGTTCAGGTGTGTTGGGGGGGGGGGGGGGGGTCATTAAAGTGCAGGCAACATTCATTTGCCCAACAATGACAGCGCACGTTCGTACGGGCAATGACATGGGTTGCCAGATTGGGGCCCTTTTTTTTTTTTTCTCCAGTTCGGGGCCCTGGTGGTGACGGACGGCCCTACGCGACTGCGTAATTCGCGCATAGGGCCCCTCCGTACGTACATTAAATTCAAATTTTTGCTATATATCTGAGCTGTCTAAATTTTACCGACCTTCATTAGTTGTCCTTCACATGTTTTAATACGCAAGAGGTTTCCTCAATGGTCTCCAAACTCTGGACTCCTCTACTTCTGTCCCTATTTTTTTTTATTTTGACACACTTGTACCGTAATTTCCGGACTATAAGCCGCTACTTTTGTCATGTGCTTACAGCCCTGCGGCTTATTCAGTGATGCGGCTAATATATGGATTTAATGAGCGGCTGCCTTGACTCGGAGCGGATGCTGCATGTGTGATCCAACTACAAGCAGCAAGCCAATTATTTTTCGACACACCTCTAAGCAGCCAGACAACATGGACTTGACTTCTTAGACACTTCAGTCATGGTTCAATAAAAAAAAAAGACATGCCCAGCCGCATCCCAGAATCCTTTGGAGCCATTAGACCCAACGTGCACGTGACCGCCACTACAATATGACGCAGCTTTCAAGTTAAAAGCAGCGTGAAAAAATCCACCATCGCCAACGGGTTTGGAAAAGCCGGTCAGCTGCGTGACGGACAGCACAGCGCATGCTCAGGAGTGAATTTACCTCAGAGTCACTGTGACACTAGCCCATCTAGTAGCAGCTCCGTAATATACTAGATGATCCTTTAAACGTGCTTTTATTATTGTTATGTTATGGTTATTATGAAGCACCTCTTCGCTCATCATTTTATTTTTAATCTGTGTGGTCAGTGCTTTTTTGTGGCAGAACGAAGCCGGAAGAACAGTTAGGTGAAGGCTCACATGCGCTAACAACATTTAGCCTTTAATGAACATAAATCCATGCGGGAAATGCGGCAATCTGCAGCTTGGCTGCACATAAATATGTGGGAATAATATCAGCCTTTATTTTGTCGGGACACGACTGGAAACACAAATCCACGTGATCGTTTGAACAGTTTCTAAGGACTGAGCGGAATTTTGCTTTGAAAAGCTCACACCGCCCCAAAGCCGCTGTGCGAGACATGTTTTCCTGAATTCGGCTGCTCGTTCACATAGAGCTGCGGGACGGATGGCAATCTGAAGGCTCCCACACGTAAACAGTGGCATCCTCTCCGCCCCTCATACACAAAACGTGTTAAGTCCGATTGCTCTGCACGGACACCATTCGCTCCGTCCACCGGCAGCAGTGGGGACGAAGCACTCCTCCCTGGTGCCGCCCTCGCGAGGGGTGTATAGGAAGAGGGAGACAAGTAGCCCGCGGGGCAAGGGCGGAGCGCAGAGGCGTCCGCGGAGCAACAGTGTATCACTGTTGTGGAAGGAAACTTCTGTCGCACGCGCTGCGCTGAGGCGCACGCGCGCGCGCTTTTCAGTCGCTGCTGCTTTATTTTACTGGTACGTTTTTTTAACCAGCCCTGTTACCACCATATTGGTTCCGCAACACAAGCGGAAGGAGAGCTGCTCTCCCGTTCTCCCCTCCATCCACTGCTGCTCCTTGCTCATTCTTAAACAATGACAACAGTGTGGCGACCCAGGGGTTAGCCCCACCTTAAGCCCCTAAGACTCATGGGAAATGGGGAATCGCAGGTGTTAATTTCCTCATCATAACTGAGGGATGTAATGTTGATTATATGGTTACTGTTTGTATGATACCTCAATTGTGAATAAGAAAAAAACAAAACCATAACTGAGGAACCTGTGAACAGAAGTTAGTTCCATGCTGTTTGGCAGCTGTTTGGCAGATGTGGGTGTGTTCAAATAAATGGGCTGACGCAATGCTGACTCCTCCCACAGTGAGGTCAATAGCTGGCTCTAGACTGGGTATCAGGACATCCATTGTTAGGCTGATCGTGTTAGTTAATACATGCGGCTTGTACAGTGGCGCGGCTTATATATGTAAGAAGTAAACTTACTACTTGAAATTGGGTGGGTGCGGCTTGTTATCAGGTGCGCTCTATAACCTGGAAATTACGGTAATTGTTTTTGTCCAGCAACTGAGCAAACAAATCTCAGAGCTGAATATCTCTTCCTGTCACTAAAAGGGGGTTAGAAATCTTTGGACACCTTGGAAACCTTTTCCGGTTTCTTCTTTTGTTTCATTTTTTTTAAATCTCATTTTGATTTCTAGAAATTACTTTTGTATTTCGAAATAGTTTTCTTTTTTACACAAACTGGAAAAAGGAAGATATTATGGGATATGGCTAATTGTATGATGTTTGTTCATCATTATAACCAAAAGTTATAAGAAATGAAGCCATACTTGATGTGCTCCATACCAATCATAAAATTCTTATTTGTGTGGAAATTGAAAACTCGTTTTTAAAATCTCAAACATCAAAACTCTAAAGTCATCGTCCAGCCAGCCATGTCCCACAATACCTACCTTTTCTGCTTTCTTATTGCGATTTGTTTTTTAACATTTTTTCTGGAAATTACTTTTTGAATTTTTTGGAATTGCATTTCGGTTTTCTGGAATTTTGTTTTGGGTTCTAAAATGTAATGTTTTTTCATAATTTCTCTCGCCTTTTTATGCATCGTTGTGATCTTTAATATTTTTTTGTATTGAGTAATTTGTTGGTGCGACTTGCACTTCAGGGCCACCATATGAAACCAAAGGTTTGTCACTTGACTTTTTGCTGTTGACAATTTGCACAGAAGCAAGAAAACTTCAAAAACTGTCACTTCAAGGACACCTCCATTAGGAGACATCTTTGTTGACACTGGAGCTCTTTCCAATCTAATGAAACACCTCAAATTATTGGCAATGCCTAATAAATTATTCAGCCAACTTCCTGATGGGGGGGGCGGGGGGCGATTGGATCACAGAGTAGGATTAAAAAAAAAAGAATGAAAATGAAAGTCTCCTCATCATTTTCAATTCATTCTCTTTCTTCCATATTGCCCTGCAGATCACAGAGAATATTCACCTAATCAGATTTATGATTTATCCCATTTAAATTCAGCCGACTTTCCCAAACGCCGCCGGGAGATGTGGGCGGGGGAAATTGGGGTTGGGGAAGAGGGAGACAGAGGTGCAATTTATAATCTACAGAAGAAAGACACCAAGTGAGTGACCTCTATTTGAATGAATAAAGACTGGCTCCTATAATGCCCTACTATTGTGCCATTTCTAATAAGCATAAATTTTTAACAATTAGTGTCTCAAACTAAAAGAAAATCATTTATAGAAGAAATGAAGGGTTCAAAAGTTATTAATAGGTAATGAAACGACAGAGGCAGAGCTATCGGACCATTATGACCGCTATAATTCTCATGTTATATTTAACTACTCCGTAGCATTTTATCATAGTGTATGAGCTGGTGAAGAGGAACCAACGTAAAGACGCACATTCAGTTATAAATAAAATGTATGGAGCTGATGCCCTTTGTGTGAAAAATAATGCTTCCTGCAAATGTAAGGGGGGTGGAATAATGTATTAGCAAGAATAACATATATATGTTAATTTTACTTTAAATGGGGTAAGCTAAACATTAGGACTACCTCTTAATATAATCCACCTGATGTCGCTCAACCACCTGCTGTGACCTCAATAACACATTTTTCTATTTTATCTCCTTTGTCAAAGTCTTTTCTTTAAAGAAAAGCAAAAGTTGACTTGACAGATTGTTTTAGTATGCACAATATTTTTTTTAGATTTAACATTTAATTAGGCTGCTTGACTTTAGGGCATTAATTGGGTTGATCCTTTATGACCCATAGGGAGAGTAAACAGAATGTTTATTGCATGAAGCTACGTTCACACCGGCCCTTGCAATGCCAGTTAAGTTGGCTACTTTCAGTGACAAGTCAAAGCAAATGCACCTAAATGCCCATTTCGGGCTTCTGTGTTCAAAATTCTGGCGTTTTACGCATGTTTTCGAACCCATTTTTGGGCTCTACTTGAGGCAAATAAACACTTATTGAAAGTCACATTAGTTAAACTTTGACCATCCAGGGATTCTGATTTGGTATTGACGTATGGATAGTGAACTTTCCAAAGCACAGCATTACCAACTGTTTGAAAATTGATCATGGAGGAAAAATTAATAATTGCATTTTGTGCACAAGGTCTTTCACATGTCAGAATAGAGCTGTGGAAAAAAAAACCTTAAGCAAGATTTATGAGATTTGCACCACTTTGACATTTTGCACCAAGCTTCATTCAACTGTGAGTACATGCACTAATGTCGAGTAGCAACAGTCCAGTGTGAACATCCTACATTAAAAGGGTGTTCAAGAAACCACGTTCAGGGGGTTCTTGTATGCGGATCACATGCCCTTGGTGTATGTAGCATGAGAGTTATCGATAGCATTCGTATGTAGCCATGTTTCTGCAAAAGGTTACTAAGGTTTTCCACCAATTCATTTCCAAAACCCGCTTTTAGGGGCCACCGGAATAGGCTTGCTCAATAAATCAAGAAGGTATCCACATTGCAATATCACCTTGTGCAATACGTATATCGCTAAAGATGGCGTAAACAAATGGTCAACCTAAATGTTTAAATGCATGCATAGACAAAGAAATCGTTATTATTATTATTTTTTTTTTAAAGCCAACGCGTGCACTACTTACATTGTTCTGAATTGTTGTCCATAATAGTTTGGACCTGTACAACCAGAACGTTATACTTGTTCTTTGGTGTTTTCCCCGACATACCTGTCTCCTATCGAGATAACTTTCCATATTTTGGCGTTTATTTAAATAAAACTGTTGCAGTGAAATGGAAATAATATAGTTTGATTATGTTTTGCTGTTTTTTTTCATGTATCGTAAGTAATATTGTCATTGTAAGCTTTCCTCATATCATCACAATACGTTAAAAACACTAAAAGAGCTAAGAACACTTTAGTAGCAGTTGATGGGGGAAGCTCTTTATTTCAAATCTTTGTAATGTCATCCTTCTTCAGAAACCCATGAATCCCTTGCAGCGTCACAGGGAAAATGGAACCAGCTACTGTTGGACGAAGGTTGATACACCCTGAACAGGTTGCCGGTCTGTTGCAGGGCCACAACACATTCACTCCAAATAATTTAGAGGACAAGGAGAGCGTGCTAACTCCACACAGAAAGGCAGAGGCGGTTCTGGCTAGTCTGACACCCTGGGCGAAACACTGGACGGCACCCTCACCCCCCTTTCTAGCCCCGCCCTCAATAACTGAAAGCCTGTATACAAACAAACACAAATCAAAATATATTATTTATCTTAATTTATTATTCGTATAAGTAAAATATACTTTTATAGATGAATTCACAATCAAGATCTAGTATGTAAGATAGTTCACACTTAACACGCATCAGTTTGTTTTCTTTTTGAAGGCTGGTTCTGGTAAAAATATCCACATTTTTCGTTTGTTTCTTTCTTGAGCTGAATACAACCCTGAGACCAATTATGAATGAAAAAATCCACAGCCTGGATTAGACTTTTACGTCTGTCTAAGCCCCTCCTCCGCCTCTCTACCTGCTCACATCCTCTGCAGCTGCCAGTTGGTTTCCCTCTGCACGCTCCTCCAGCGTGTTCTACGCAGACAGCGCGAAATACTGTCATGACAGCAGCACGTTGACACGATAGTGCAAATTTCACTAACTTTACAGGAAAGTGGCTCTAGTCTGGGAAAACTGTGGAGGATAAAAAACTGGCAACATTTTTTGAGCGCCCCATACAAGATTTCGCCCTGGGCAACCGCCCACGTTGCCCGTAGGAAAAACCGCCACTGCAGAAGGGACTTAGCCTGGAATAAACCAGGACCTTCTCACTGTGAGGCAAGAGCACTAACCACTACACCACCGTGCAGCCCATTTTTGTAATGTCTTGTTTTATTTGCTGCCATCCCTTCCCATCTAATCTTTTATAACTTTTAAAAATCCGATTATTTTAAAACCTCTTGACCCTGGACTTCCATCAGATGAGGAGAGAAGACGGTATACGTTTTCAGCGCCCACACAACATGACAAAAACAGTCTTTTCTTTGCGGTCCAAAATTGAATTACCAGAACGTTGCTACAGTGAGCGTGGCGAGAGGAGCATGCCTGTGGAAAAAAGCTCCTCGCTACGTGTAATCTTCTGGGCGACACAAATCACACTGAGAGGCATAGCTGCTTTTATTGTCTGCCGCCGTGCCAGGAAGCCTCAAAAACAGACTCCAATTCACACACACACAGAAGAGCAGGCTGTAAACACAAAACAAAGGCCAACTCTAATGTTTCAACGTCTCTGACCACATGCACGCTGGAAATCTCAGCACAACAAATCTAAATTGTCCACAGCCAGCGTCTTTCCTATTAAAACAGGTGTGAAATGGGTCTTGGAGACTTAAAAAGTAGAAACTCCCACCCATGTGCAAGTCAACGAGGCTCTCAAAGTTGGGAGAAAATTTATGACAGAAGGCTTACTGTAGCTTCAATTCAACCGCTCTGGGCCTATTAGACTGTAAATCTGTATGAGTAATTTCACATTGAAATTCTGGTAAGTTAACTCTTACTTTTCTTTGGTGATTTTACATGTATTCCTTAGTGGCCTGAAAGCTTACATTCATTCATTTTCTTTCTATATCCCTTTCGGGGTTACTGGGTTGCTGGAGCCTGTCCTGGCTACAGTTGGGGGAAGGCAGGAAACCCCCTGAACAGGTCGCCATCACAGGGCCACAAAATCACTAACACACACACTCACACGGGCACACAGTTCATCTATGAAGCATGTTTTTGGACTGTGGGAGGAACTGGAGTGCCCGGAGAAAACCCATGCATGCACGGGGAGAACATGCAAACTCAACACGGGAAGGTGCCAGCCAGGAATTGAATCTCCTCGCTATGAGGTGAGAAGGTTAACCACTGCAGCCCCACCTGAAGACTTTTATCCTAAAAAAGAAAGCTTCCACATTCTGCTCCTGAAGTAAAGAAAAAAAAAAAGAAAACTTGTGTGCAAGTAGTGCTTCACTTCCTTAAATGACCACTAGAGGTGGATTTCAAAATTTGAACAATACAAGTATTGACTCGTGTGTTAAGTTTTCCTAAATTGTTGATTATGAGAATAAATTAGAAAAATAAATCTTCGTCTTTTGAATTTATTGAAAAACAATCTTGTACATTTTTAAGGATCTGTTTGCGTTTTATTGCTTGTTTGGTTTTGATTGGTAGGTGCATAGAAAGTACGAGAAGGCATTTTATGAAACTTGAATTTGAAATCTTTTTAAATTAAGTTTCCTACCTGCTGTGTTGTAAACTGCAGGCTTGAGGTGTCACGGGGGGAATGGGAAGTACCCAGGCGCAGAGAGGAGAGGAGGCAGGAGGTTGCAGGAGAAAGGGGTTTAATAACAAAACTAAAGACAAAACCACTGCATACGGCAGGCAAAACTCGAAACACTAGAAAGACTCAAAACCGGGGAAGAATACAATATGGACCAGCCCAGGAGGAAGGGAAAGACAGGACTTAAATACATACAAGGCAACAAGACACAGGTGGAAACACTCAGGACTGATGGGGAAAGGTAAAACTCGAAACGACAACAAAAACAGGAAATACTACAAAACAGGAAATCCAGGAACAAAACACAAAGGAACTGAAACCGTTACATAACCCCCCCCCCTCAAGGAACCGCACCGAGGTTCCTCCAAGAGTCCAGGAGGAGGGGGCCCGAAAGGCCAATCCAAGGGCCAACAGCAGTCCGGCGAAGCGGGTCCGGAGGACGGCCCGGAGACCGCCCTGTCCGGCGAAGCGGATCCGGAGGGCGGCCGGGAGGCAGCGCCATCCGGCATCGACAGTCTAACCAGCAAACGGTTGGCGGCTCGGGCTCAGAGTCTGGAACTGGTGGCTCGGGCTCGGGATCCGCGGCGGGCGGCTGGGGCTCGGGGTCCGCGGCGGGCGGCAGCGGCTCGGGGTCCGCGGCGGGCGGCAGCGGCTCGGGGTCCGCTGCGGGCGGCTCGGGCTCGGGGTCCGCGGCGGGAAGCAGCGGCTCAGGGTCCGCAGCGGGCGGCAGCGGCTCGGGGTCCGCGGCGGGCGGCAGCAGCTCGGGGTCCGCGGCAGGCGGCTCGGGTTCAGGGTCCGCGGCGGGCGGCTCGGGGTCCACGGCAGGCGGCTCGGGTTCAGGGTCCGCGGCAGGCGGCTCGGACCAGGCGTCCAGGGCGGGGGGCTCGGGCCAGACGTCCGGTGCGGGGGGCTCAGGCCAGACGTCTGGTGCAGGAATGGGTTGAGGTGTCTCCAGTTCCCTCCGGTCTGCCATCCCCCTCACCAGGAGCCTCCTGGGAGCAGGAACGGGTCGTGGTGGGTCCAGCACCGTCCTCGGAGCCGGAACGGGTCGTGGTATATCAGGCGCCCTCCTGGACGCAGGACCGGGTTGGGGAGCTTCCAGGTCCACCTCCGGAACCACGACGGGACGCCGAGAAGGGCGGCGGCGGCGGCGGCGACGGCGGCCCCCTCTTACAGCCAGTCGACTCCCGTTGAAGTAGGAGGCGGGGAGCTGACCCTCCAAAGTCCACTGGGACTCGACCCCCTCCTCCTCCAGGTAAGGGTCCTCCCACAGCCACAGGTCCTGGTCCAGAGGGTCCAGAAAGGACTTATGCCGGAGAACTTCTCGCTCCAACCAGGAAACAGGGGAGGACTTAGAATGGGGGCGGCGGTGATGTGGTCGACCCCCCCCTTACGGCCAGGCGACTCCCCTTGAAGTCCCTGTAGATCTGGGAAGAGCCAGGGACCCACCAGAGACAGGTCCCCTCTGCTGGGTACTGGTAGGGCTGGTCCATAATGTCACGGGGGGAATGGGAAGTACCCAGGCGCAGAGAGGAGAGGAGGCAGGAGGTTGCAGGAGAACGGGGTTTAATAACAAAACTAAAGACAAAACCACTGCATACGGCAGGCAAAACTCGAAACACTAGAAAGACTCAAAACCGGGGAAGAATACAATATGGACCAGCCCAGGAGGAAGGGAAAGACAGGACTTAAATACATACAAGGCAACAAGACACAGGTGGAAACACTCAGGACTGATGGGGAAAGGTAAAACTCGAAACAACAACAAAAACAGGAAATACTACATAACAGGAAATCCAGGAACAAAACACAAAGGAACTGAAACCGTTACATGAGGTTCAGGTAGCAAATCCTCATCAACATCTGTGGTCTAGATTCAATAGAAATCTACAGGCTGATTTCAACATAATTTTGGGTCGAACATTAAATCAACAGACAGTCTGCGTCCTCTAAATTATCGAGCTATGCTAAGCTCACTGTGCATTTTGTATGTGCGGCTGCTAAGTTTAGCTAAAGCCAGGCGTTCCAATGTTTATATTTGGCATCCATTTCCTCCATTCTGAATTAAGCTAATATTGTCTACTGACAAACACAGCCTGCTCCATGTGTTGACCCACATGTGAAGCTTCCAGTGGGGTTAAAAAAAAAGTATTTGTCAGTCACTGAATATGTTTCTTGTTCCTCTTTAAAAGACAAGAAATGTCTGCAATGTTCATCACAAGCTGTGTTTTTTATTGACTCTGAAATTGCATAAATTGAATTTGCAATATTTAATTTGGCTAATGAAAACCAATAAAAAAAAAAAAGATCCCATTTTTTTCGAAAAAAAACTTCACTCAATGTGAAGTAGAAGTTATCGTTGGCGAGGTGGAAAAGAGGAGAAAAGTGTTGTTTGGAGAGCACAGTGTGGGCATTACTAACGCCAAAAAGGCACGTGAGTGTCAAACGGTGGCAGACGCCGTAAATGCTGTAGCCTCACAACCTCGGACCGTGGCCGAAATAAAAAATAAATGGTCGGACATCAAAGTCAAGGCAAAAAAACGTCTGGCGCTGCATCGCCAGAGTGTGTCTGCCACAGGGGGGGGGGCACTGGAGCTGACCCCTGTTGATGAGAGACTGGCGGCAATAATTGGGGAATCCCTTAGTGGAGTGGTGACTGAGGCGCAGGGGGAACACCGACTCGCCAGATGCACCGGGTGACACACCCCCAAAAGCCCGCATAGGTCCAACAGGACGGCTCGAGGAAGTCGGAACCGGCTCATAAGCCACTCGTCCTCGTTTGCCAGCAAGTCTTCTTGCTGTCTAAAGATGCGTTCACTCCTAATTCTTCCATTTGCCACATCTTCAAGAGCGCAAGATCAGCAATTGTGCGTCATTACGCATTGTGATGGGGCATTTTATTTCCAACCATTTAATTACATCTGACAAGCTACAGATGTCGGTAATAATCGACGTGGAAAAGGGAAATTGATCAGCGCAAATGTAATTTCTTGTTGCTTTCTGAATGGTTGAGACATACCCCATACATTGTTTTATCAAAAATAAAACAAACTAAAGGCATATGCATGAATACCAGAATTCCGTAGCTTACGAAGAAATGTTTTACTATGAAAACAACTTTCCCCAGTGGACAATTAATGCATCTCTCTCTATCTATCCATCTGTCTGTCTGATTGCACCTATATCTGCTCTGCCAGACGGACACATTGACGAGAATGAGTTTTATACATTATTTCGTTCTGTTAACTATATTATTTATGAGGATGAAATGCACAACATGCCAATATTGCAGAACATATTTCACTTTTCTTTTTGCAAATAAGTGTTCATTTGAATTTCTGTTGTAATTTTCGTTTGATCTTTTTTGTTTGTTTCGCTGCTGATCGATCAAACGGGTGTTCGTGTAGGCTGTTAATTGTAAGACTTGCTTTGTGAAGTCTTCATGTTATTTATGAGAGCCAGTATTGTCATTGTCACTTTCACGTGTTTCTTCCATCTGCCGACGGTGTTCGGCGTTTCTCATTTCACCCGTTTTTGGGCGTACGCCTGGGTCAGAGCTTACGTGAAGGACCGCACATTTCCCCATCAAGTTTGCTTTTTATAAATCTCAATTATTATGTAGAGAGTGGCATACGCCTTCTTTTGTGCTTACGCAACCTTTATAAATGAGGCCCCAGGTCTACAATCTCATCCCCGGTGCCCTTCGACAGCTCTTTGGTCTTGGTGGAGAGGTTGCAGTCTGACTGTTTTGCGTTGTGGACATATGTCTTTTATACAGATAACCAGATTAGAAGAACTTGTTAAAAAAAAGTACTAACAGCTCTGTAAGGACAGAATTCTTGCTTGTTTGTTGGAGCTAAAAGCTTATTTTCTGCTCAATTATTCAAATAAAATCTTAAAAAATCACACAATTTGATTACATAGGTATTTTTTTTCCTTCATTCTGTTGCATTGAAGTGCATCTATGATGAATATTACAGACCACTCATCTTTTTAAGTGGAACAACTTGCAGAATCTGTGATTGAACATGTGTTTGTCCCACTGTGTATCCCTGCATTACAAAGAAGCTCTTTTCTCTACAAAACAATCTATCATAGTGTATTTGTAAAAAGCTGCCAGAGATTGAACCAAAACAACAAAACTGTAGGTTTTTAAAGCCTAAAGAGAAAATTTCCTGAAACCGGAAGAAAATGTCAGTTTAATTACCTGCCAGGAATGTAGTGTGGCTGTACATCTGTCAGCTTTTCATGGTTTGCGATGTAAAAGACTGATAAAAGGTGTTGGGTGCAGATTTGACTAAAAACTGAAAGCCATTATGAACAGAACCTTAAACATTTGGACATTGTTCTCCCTATTATGGAGAGCCTAAAAACAATTACATTTTTTGACACTCAAAATACAACTCCACCATTAATTAACAAAAAAAAGTAAAGTAAATCTTTATCTACATTTGAAAGTAATCTTGGCCATTTTTCCACAGATTTTGTGTGTTTGCATGTGTGAAATTCCTCCAGGGTTGAAATTTGTGGACATCACTTCCCATGATCCAACAGTGGAAGTGCATGAGTCATCCTCAGACTTTGCTCGGGGATTGCAGGAAAGGAAGATCAAGGCTGAAGGTTAATCTGAGGGGAGCGCAGTTCATCAGATTCCTAAGGCAGCAAAAGCAGCTTTAACAACGCCTAGTAATAACAATGAACAGCCAACCTTTCAATGATGCAACCAGAATTTTACTGAGAGGTGTATGCATTATTTCTTTCTAATGAAATCATGTCATGTTTTCACAACTTCAGACATTTGTCTACAGCAGATGCACAACCTTTTTATTGATGAGAGCTCCAGCAGAAACTGACCACTGAAAATATTTAACAAATGAGCCAGAAACACCTAATAAGCTCATAATAAATATGTGTGAGCTGATGAGTCCCTTCTTCCAAATGCTAAAATTAGCCCACATTGGCATAAGCTTGTCCAAAAATAAGACAGTTTCTATTTATTCTCAACAACAGCACCTGTGATTAACCCTTATATCAAGCAAGAAGTCCCATATTTGCATAAAAATTATGAATAAATTTGAATATTTTTCAAAAGTTCTAAAACATCTACTAATATTAGCTTAGGAAATATTTTTGTGTTTTAAAAGGTTCCCTTGAAAAGATTTAAATTAAACATTTATGTTTTAGACAGAGACTTCATTTCTATACATTTGCAACTAAAATATTAAAAACTGCCTTTTTAACAAAATGTTACTAAGTCCTGTTAGTACAAATTATCAATATTTATATTTAGTTTATAAAGTCACACCCACTTCTCCGAAATAATATTGTATTTTAGTTTTTTGAAGCATATTTTTATCTTTTTTAAATGTGAGAAATCATAGAAATTCAATTTTTCTTTTTTTTTTAAGATATTATGGACAAAAATGACAGTTTAAACAAAAGACAAACATTTTTCTGCGCTTTTCGTGCTAGTTTTTGACACAATTACAACAGTGATAGAATAGCGATATCGGGACGAGCACACAAAACGTGTTTGACACGGAAACATTATGGATTTTTAACTTTTAATAATTATTATAGTTTTCATGAGCAGATAAGGTTTAGTGGCCAGCCTGCTTTTAGTCATTTGTTTTATTAGTTTCATAAAAAAGTAGCTTGAAAAAGATAAAAAATTAGAACAAAAAAAAAGATTTTTTCTTATTTGTTTTTCATACACAAAAAAATTGTACAAAAATCCCCTTTTTTATTAAATGCAATATATGTGTATAAAAAAGGAAAATAACATTTAAGAAAAGGTTTTAATATCAGCTGGAACTATCGTTTTTTCCTAATTATTTAGTCTTTAGCAAAAACTCTTTAAAATGTGCAACGCATCCTTTGAGGTACAAAAAAGTGGACAACAAGGTTGAACTAAGATTTTCATGTAGCCAAGCGGTCCTCCCAGTTGGACAGGCAACGCTCGCCTGTGCAGCGAGCTGTGACAGAAGCACACAGGCCGTCTTCAAAGAGGAACATAAGAAACTTTTGCTGCAGTCCAGCCAGAAGCTAGTAAAAAAGGGTTTGATGTGTGCGCTTTAACTCTGGAACCATATTTTGTTGCTTTTCATTCATATTTATTCTTGATTGATTGCCAAAAGCAGAGAATCGGGTGAATTCTTGGCAGTCACACTAAAAAGATTGTTGCTTGGAAAAAAATTTTGCGTACCTGCATCATGGGTATGGAACGTTCCATACCCATGATGCACCTAGACCGGTAAAACTTCCAGATAGTACGGGTGTAACAAAAAATTGATCAATCGATGAACCGATTTATACATCTATGATCCAGATTGATCTTTCTTAGGCAAGGTATTGATCAAATTGACCTATTCCATTATAAAAAAAATCATTTATTTATTATATTGATATTGGAAAATACCATTTGGATTGAGAACAGTAGGTTCATGTTACTATAACAGAAAAACTACCAAGTGCATCACAGCAGACAACAAACGTGTGGTGTCGAGTCCAATGAGTGGAAACCTTTTGAATTTAGCAAAAACATGGGACCATACAGTGTGCTGGAATGTTCTAATAATAATTGATTATTTTGATGTGGAAAAACACAGGGTTGAACTTTATGAAACAAAAATGTGAATGGATTTGCCATTCATTTTTATTTACTTGTTTGTTTGTGCACATATTCAATTAAAACTTGATAGTCTTGCAAGACATACAAGGAATTCACTATTCAGTGGCCAGGTATTTTTCTCTGATTCACGCTGGTTGAGTTTTGGCTAAAGATGTCCTGGATCCATTTTAAGTCAGTGATTCGAATTATCAAAAACAATTTATGACATGAATCGAACCGTTGTTAAAATGAATCGTAACAACCCTATTAGATAGAGTATGCCATATTAGCTTCTTTAATTTAGCAAAAAAGGTCCGACCTGAAATGATCCCAGTTGGATTACAGAAATATGTTTGTTGTAAATCCCTGCAAACTCTCTAAGGTGATGTTTTTAAATGTACAAAGCAGAAAGAATAAATATTCTCAAAGGATGATGAAGCACAAATAAACAAGAAATGAAAAGTTGATCAAATTTAATACAATATATAAACAGCCTGACATTACCTTTATGGTTAGATATTACTTTCCTTATGGTAATGTATGCAGCCCGCTATTCTCTACAGCTCCGTAATTAACTTTTACACAATCAAGAAACACTTGACTCTGCAGCCTGTTTACGATGCATTCAAGTCCAAAAAAAAATTTATAATAGATGAACAAGATTCGCATCGAATTAAGATTTTTCTTCATTTATTGTTTTGTTTAGTTTTGTGTGGAGCTCCTGCAACAGGAGCCACCAGATACAACCCAATCTGGTTTCCAAAGGAAAACTCAATTTTATTGATTTGATTCTGAGTAAAATGAATAGCTTCTCATACCCAGAGTGCAATTCCTGTAACATTCAATGCAGCAGGGATTCTGGGCTAACTCTATCTTTTATGGAAATTGCATTCTGCATGAAACAAGTCTGAATGTTAAAGGTTTACCTTCATGGAGTCATAAATATTGTGTTTAAAAAAAGGCTTTTAGAGGAATTATTAAGGGTAATAGTCTTAGCTACAGCTTTGGGTCAATATTTTCCTCCTTGGCTCCTGTTGCACCGAATTATACAAATATCAAGCTTTATAAATCTTTGGGCTGAAGTAAACATGTGCCAGGACACATAGTTCTACGCTCACACTGACATTTTTTTTATTTTCCAGCAGGATTATGATCCATAAAAAATAAGAGAACTGGAACAAATAAGGTGTTTTTTTTCCCCCGAACACTCGTGTCAATAGTTTTGTATCTTAAACTAACATTGTTGAGAACAAAAACGGACCAATTCACCCAACGAATTATCATTGATAATATCTAAATCTGATTTTTTTTTTTAATGTTTAAATTTGGGTGGATTTTTGAATTTCAAAGGGTTTAAAAAACAGTTTCATTCCAAAAGTCAGAGAAAAGTGGGTGAAAAAAGTGGAAAAGCCTGCGAACCATCCTTCTACCTTTTTGGCTTATTTAAAAAAAAATCATAATTTATGACTTTTAATCTGAAGGCTGTTAAACATGCAGCACTGTTCCTGAAACCTGGGGGGAACTGAACTCTTGCTGCAGCCGATACTTTCCTGCCTGATGTGCCACAAAATCTCCCCTTGTGATCCATAGCTGCTTGGTTGCGCTTTGCATTCTTACACTAAAAGTGAATTGTAGCTGCTTGGTTCAAGCTACCTGCACACCAACATGGACTCCATACATCAAGGAGCGAGTGGAAACAGTCTACATGTCAGCAGGCACGAAATGAAACAAGTCATCCTTATCAGTAAAACCAAACAAATTTGAGCCGGTGTTGTTGCTGGGGTGCAGCAGAGGCTGTGGAAGAGCTGGGGAGAAAAAAAAGAGCATAGACGGCAGCGGGATGGAGAGGGAATGATCTTTTATTCAAAAGACAAAACAAACCGAAGGCACTGCAAAGGCCTGATATCTACAAGACCAAAGACAGAGGAGACACAGGAGCTACTGACCAGGAGAGGAAAGGCAAACGTGACGGGGATCCAGAAAGAGGAGCTCAGTGAAGCCCTGGCAAAAAAAACAGGTGTGGGCATGAAGAACACAACCCAGGGGTGTGTCCTATTCCTTGACTTTAATGGAAAATGCCACATGGTCACAAAGGAAATATAAATATTCACTTAGATTTCATGAAGAGGCTTTTTTGAGTTAACATAAGTGAACAAATGGATCATTCAAACTGTTGTATTTTGAACATTGACTAAACAAAAAAGTGGACTTAGTGGCCCCTCCCCCCCGGTGTTCCAAACAGGAAGTACCTGCTAGCTCCAAAAAGTCAACATCCCATAGACTTGTATTGAGAAATAAACAGCTGTTATTCAGTCATTCTAATTGTCAGTATAACCATTCTGTCTTTTCTTGAAAAAGTTTTTGCCAGTCCTAAGTTTTAACCCTTGTGCTATCTTATGGGGTCCAGATGACCCCACCCTTACATTGATGTGTTATCCCCACCATGACAAGGGTGGATAAAGGTGAAGAGGATTTCATGTAATGCATGGACACCAGTGAAAAACACAAATCATTGAAGAAAAAAGGTTCAGCGCACTGTCTTGTGGGGTCAAAATGACCCCACCCTTACATTGATGTGTTATCCCCACCATGACAAAGGTGGATAAAGGTGAAGAGGATTTCTTGTAATCCATGGCTAATCCATTGTGGGGTCCACATGACCCCACTCCCAATGTTTTAGTGCCTTGGATAGCACAAGGGCTACACTGACCAATCAGATGCCTCAACAAAAAGTATGTGGTCTCATAAAACATTTGACAGATGTTGGGTATTCAAGTGGCAGGAGTGTGGACTTCCAACAAGCTGATTCCCGATTGGCAAGAGATGTTACCATAAAAAGGTTGACTCAGACTGACTTGGACCAATCACCGCTCACTGATGTCATCTGGCTCCAACACAGCGACGTCCACATCGCAAAGAAATGGCGAATGAATGACTTCATTCAGTTAGAAATGAGGTAAGTACGTTATTTTCTAAAGGTGATGTCACACTCACTCCGTACAATTCTCATATACAGTCAATAGTCAAAGAGGCAAAGTAATCTGTCTATCCTGGCTATAAATCAAATAATTATTAAAATGATTTTTCTTTAAAAAAAAAATCTCGCGCTGCTTTTGTCTTTTTTTGTTGTTGTAAAAATCTGGTTTTAAATTGTGTGTTTGCACAAAAATTGCACATCTCTGCAGACAGTTTGTCTGCAGAGATGTCATTTAAGGACAGAGATGCCTTATATTTGTATTCATCTGCATGCTCAAAGTAATTACAGGTAGTTATGACTCCGCATAGTGTTTACCGTTTTTTTTTATTTGTTTTTTTAAGCATTTGTGGCAGGTGACTGACTGATCCAAGCTATTATAATACAGTTTTGTTTTGTTACATTTATGCTTACATATTTCCCCCCAAATTTAGTCTTTGATTTATTGAAAAAGCATATTTACTGCACTTTTATTCCTTGAATGAGTCGTTGTGCTTTCAACCTCAGGCCATTTCAGACTTTCAGTGTCTGTTTTCTTGTTGTAAAATCTGGTTCATGTGCAAAAAAATGTAATTTTTGCACATCTTCATGGAATGATTAGCCCACAATAAATTCAAAAAATTCAGACTTTTTCTTTTTTTTATACATTGTTTTTAACTTTTCCTGTTATGCAGCTGAGCAAACAAAAAGAAGCCGAGAACCTCTACTGTTTGTTATCAACGGGGTTATGCGGTCTTCATAAAACACAAGGTGCACATTTGTAAAAACGTCTTGAATCTCTGGGCGTAGGACCCAAAGTGCAGAAACCTTTGATTAAACCATTAATAAATAACCACAAATATGACAAAACCAACGACGTAACGGAGAACCAGAAGGTGACCGAACAGATGACCTGACAGTGAAGAACCTGATACCAGACACTTATAAAGGCTGCGGACAAATAACACAAATAAAAATAGCTGTGGATAATAATTAACAGGAACCTGGAGTGACTGAACAACTCAAGAACCAAAAAACATCATTAAAAAGACAAACTCTACGGCAAAATCCTCACAAATTTGTATTTAAGGCTAAACTATATTTATTTTACCTTTTTTTTTAAATCCCATCTTCCTTTCAGGTTTCAGATCACACAAATAAGGGGGGGGGGAGAGAGATGGAAGGGTGTAAATCTAAGGGAAACAAAGGCTTTGTCAAAAGAAAAAGCAACATAAACAACGAAAGACCCACTGCCATGAAAATTGTTGGCGGTGGTGTTGTGTGCTCATAAAGAGGATAGATAAAGAAAATTCAGATTAAAATTGCATTTCTGAGCATTTTCATTTATTTAAATCATTGTGAAAACATACGCCGCTTGAAAAAGCTTGCAGTTGTGACGTAGGTGCCTCCAAGCTCTCCGATCTATTGTGATGCGTCCACTTATAATTTAAATAGATTCTTTCACGTCTTTGTTTTCCTCATCCGAGCTGGTTTCTGGCTCTAAACCGGATGGCTGGATAGCTCCGATAGTGGTCGCCTTTTTTGCTGCTACTATTAGGTTGGGGGTGTGAGGAGCTGTAAGCTAGCAGGAGGGCATGTAAACAAAGAGCCCCTAATTATGGGTGACGGGAAGAGGGGTTGGGTTGCTCTGTGCCTCCTCTATGTAGAACTTCGTAAAACAGCTATCAGGACATGGATCTTTGAATTCAGGCATAAAGCAGAGCCTCATGGACTTTAGACACTGACATCGGTGGGTCTACATTTGAACTTGATCCTCATTTAACCCTGGTATGTTTTATTTGTTAAGAAAGATCTCATGGCAAGACGGCTCCCTCTCCAGTCAAGATGGCTCCCCTCCATAGCAGGAGTGCAAAACTGGAGCATGTCAAAGTCCCAATAGGACCTGGTCCTCTCTGCTTCGAGGCAGTAGGCCTCCAAAAGCCGCATGTTCCGCTCTGCTGGGTCCAGGTAAAAATATGGCTGGTCCATTCTGTCATGTGCAAGGGGCTTGAGAGCAGGTAAGGACCCAAATGCAGAGGCGGAGGCACACGGTTCAAGGGCAAGGGGTTTAATAGAAACAAAAAGTGCTGCAGAGCAGGATGACTAAGCAAACAAAACTCACTGTGGCTTGGCGAGGGACATGGAACATGGCATGAAGGGACGAGGACACATTAAGACGTTACATGAGACGTTAATGGACCAGCACAGGAGGAAGGCAGAGACAAGACTTAAATACAGACAGGGCAGACAAGTCACAGGTGGACACGATCAGGGCTGATGGGGACCAAAGGAAGTAAAACTCAAGAAACCAGACAAGACAGGAGACTTTCAAAATAAAACAGGAAACAGAAACTAGACAGAACAAGGACCAAAAACAAGACAACAAATTCAAATCATGACAGTACCCCCCCCCCCTCAAGGAACCGCTCCGAGGTTCCAAAAGTCACATGAGGGGGGGGCCCCGGAGGATAAACCTCGACGGGCATAAAAGTCCAGAGGACGGCCGGTGGTCCGCGCCGTCCGGCGAGGCAGGTACGGGGGACGGCCGGGGGGCCGAGCGGTCCGGCGAGGCAGGTCCGGCGGACGGCCGGGGGGCAGAGCGGTCCGGCGGACGGCCGGGGGGCCGAGCGGTCCGGCGAGGCAGGTCAGGCATGATGGAGTCGTCAGGCATGATGGAGTCGTCAGGCATGATGGAGTCGTCAGGCATGATGGAGTCGTCAGGCATGATGGAGTCGTCAGGCATGATGGAGTCGTCAGGCATGATGGAGTCGTCAGGCATGATGGAGTCGTCAGGCATGATGGAGTCGTCAGGCATGATGGAGTCGTCAGGCATGATGGAGTCGTCAGGCATGATGGAGTCGTCAGGCATGATGGAGTCGTCAGGCATGATGGAGTCGTCAGGCATGATGGAGTCGTCAGGCATGATGGAGTCGTCAGGCATGATGGAGTCGTCGGGCCAGCAGTCGAGCTCTGGCGGGTCGGGCCAGCAGTCGGCCGGCGGGTCGGGCCAGCAGTCGGCCGGCGGGTCGGGCCAGCAGTCGGCCGGCGGGTCGGGCGTGGAGCCGAGCTCCGGCGGGTCGGGCGTGGAGCCGAGCTCCGGCGGGTCGGGCGTGGAGCCGAGCTCCGGCGGGTCGGGCGTGGAGCCGAGCTCCGGCGGGTCGGGCGTGGAGCCGAGCTCCGGCGGGTCGGGCGTGGAGCCGAGCTCCGGCGGGTCGGGCGTGGAGCCGAGCTCCGGCGGGTCGGGCGTGGAGCCGAGCTCCGGCGGGTCGGGCGTGGAGCCGGAAGCGGGGACCGGTCGGGGTTCAGGCGGCACCCCCCCTGGGAGCTGGAACGGGTCGGGGCGCAGGCGGCACCCCCCTGGGAGCTGGAACGGGTCGGGGTGCATCCAAGACCACCACTGGAGCGGGTTGTGGTGCGTCCGGGACCACCACCGGAACAGGATCGGGTTTGGGTGCAGCTGGCACCCTCCTGGGAGCAGGGATGGGTCGGGGTGCGTCCATGACCACCACTGAAGCGGGTTGTGGTGCGTCCGGGACCACCTCCGGAACAGGATCGGGTTGGGGTGCAGCCGGCACCCTCCTGGGAGCAGGGATGGGTTGGGGTGCGTCCATGACCACCACTGGAGCGGGTTGTGGTGCGTCCGGGACCACCTCCGGAACAGGAAGGGGATGTTGAAGGGGACGGCGGGGACGACAGCGACGACGACCACCCCCCCTCATGGCAAGACGGCTCCCTCTCCAGTCAAGATGGCTCCCCTCCATAGCAGGAGTGCAAAACTGGAGCATGTCAAAGTCCCAATAGGACCTGGTCCTCTCTGCTTCGAGGCAGTAGGCCTCCAAAAGCCGCATGTCCCGCTCTGCTGGGTCCAGGTAAAAATATGGCTGGTCCATTCTGTCATGTGCAGGGGGCTTGAGAGCAGGTAAGGACCCAAATGCAGAGGCGGAGGCACACGGTTCAAGGGCAAGGGGTTTAATAGAAACAAAAAGTGCTGCAGAGCAGGATGACTAAGCAAACAAAACTCACTGTGGCTTGGCGAGGGACATGGAACATGGCATGAAGGGACGAGGACACATGAAGACGTTACATGAGACGTTAATGGACCAGCACAGGAGGAAGGCAGAGACAAGACTTAAATACAGACAGGGCAGACAAGACACAGGTGGACACGATCAGGGCTGATGGGGACCAAAGGAAGTAAAACTCAAGAAACCAGACAAGACAGGAGACTTTCAAAATAAAACAGGAAACAGAAACTAGACAGAACAAGGACCAAAAACAAGACAACAAATTCAAATCATGACACTATTGATTTTTTTGTTTTAATTTTTTTAACGAGTGGTTGAGATTGTACCAGATTTCTTTGAAAATATATTTAGTTTATATTATTCAAATCAAAGTCTTTGAAGTTGGAATCTATTTAAAACTTGAATGTTTGCAGATCTTCCTAGATGGGTTTCAGAGAAGGAGCATAAACAAGTTCTGGAGCTTTTATTTCATCTCCAATTCGGATATCGCTGCCTTTTCTTTGTGTTTTGCAAATAATGATAAAAAAATAATTTGACCTCCCATCACCGCTTTTGCTGTTTCTTAAAGAACGATAAAATGTCTGGAACACATGTGTCAAATGGCCCTCCATTTCATTGTATGTGGCCCGCCAGAGCATAAAAGTTTTTAATTTCTTAAAATAAAAACTGGTGTGTATTTATTCATATCTAGGGGGAATCTGCCTTAAATATGGGATTGGTCAGCTATACATTAGGACTTTATGATTGATTTTCAAACGGTTAATACTGAAATGGTTAGTATTGAAAAGGACGCTACCTGAGCGATACTACTAATTTCGAGTCGCTGGCTGGTCAAAGTTCAACTGGTTTAACTTTTCAATGCCATTGTACTGTACCTAGAACCCCACAACAGACTTAAAAACTTGCATATTGACATCTGAAAGCAAGAGTATTGAATGCGGAAGCCTGAAATGGAGATATACCTTAAATGCTTTTACATTGACTTCTCATGAGAAATGGTTACTCAAATGCTAGTTTTCGAGCCCGGTGTGAACGTAGCATTACAGTCACAGTACTTTTCCTCCGTGCACAGATTCATGCACTGTTGGCGGCTCCGCTGCCTTATACTGCCACCAACCTTTAACCCGCAGGAGCAATGTGGGGTTCAGTGTCTTGCCCAAGAACGCTTTGACACACTTGAGCTTCTGATCCACAAAAATAAAATGTTGATACATCCAAATCTGGACAGGTTACATTGTTCTTGTGTGTAAACATGGTATTATTTTTTTTTTCTTTTCATTATCACGGTAATTACCACGGCTCTACGTACAGTACCAACGTGTTCTTGTTTTTTTAAATGACCATGTTTGATGTTATAACAGGCTGACGGGAAACTGTGGAGAGGAGAGAACAGGACCTTTTGAATGAGACACGTGGGTCACCAGCAGTTAAACTCTATCTGCTTTTAGATCATGCATGTAATTAAAAAACTTTCAGCCTCTTTACCCCCAGAACATAGCCCACACACAAACCAGTGTTGAGTGTTGACACGGCAACATCACTGAACAGGAGGAAAGCTGGTGACTGAGTGGCTGATGTGTGAGTTCTGCATGCGGGAGCGCTGTGCGTTTGTTCGCCTGAGTGATTCCTGACTGTTGGATGTCCAGCGTGTGCAGTGTGCCCATGAGTGTGTGTCTGTGTGTGTGTGTATGCTGTGGATAAACACAACACAGCAAATATTTAACGTTCAGGTGTTATAGATGTAGCAGAAAAGTGGACGGGGTTACAGGGAAATACAAACGAGACAAGAGAAGAGGGGAAAAAAAGGGGGCGGGGGAACTGAGATTCATTATATAGCTAAATTTGATCGACATATGAGTGTTGGTATTTTTTAAAAAGACAATGAATGTCACCCGGCTCCAGGGTCAGACTGTATGAGCATCTGACGCTGCAAGAAGTCATCGGGAAAATGACAGTCCGTGGTGAAGCTGGGCTTCTCCAACCCTCACCTGCAGCATTTCATCACGTTTTCTTGCTTGTAACTGGAAACTTGATTTAAAAAAAAATGGGCAAACTTTGGTTCCTGCGCAAAATATCACTGTCATAGAAAAATGTGCTTTCACATTTTGTCTATGGCAATGCTGCGAGCGCTAGGTCAGAGTGAGAACTTGTGCAACACACAGTGGAAAGTTAGGGTGAGGTAGGTCAGACAGACAGATAGATCTTGTCATTGTCATGCATACAATGAAACACAGACGTGTCTATTTTTCAGGAGTTTTCTTTTTTTTAACCCCTCAAATCCTGCAGTCTTTCCATTGGTGCTGTTCACATGTGGTCCTTGTGGGCTCCTTGGATGTAGCCTGTAATGAGTTATTTTGTACAGACATTGGATTTATTTGAATTAATGTGGTGATAGATAAAAAAGTTTTGATTCTTTTGGGGTTTTTAGTTCTTGACTAAATTGTACTCGATTGTTCAGTAGTTCTAAAAAAACATGTTCATGTCTTATATTTAGATTTTATGTATATATTTTCATGTTCTTCTTCGTGTATTTTGTCTTCTGGCGTCTTTTGTCTAAGGTACTCAGACTGCATGCTTTGATTAAACCCATAAATTATTTAGACTGCATTCTCAAGGCAAAATAAGTTGGAAAAGTGAACCCCATTTTTAGGAAACATTAAAAACAAACCCTTTTTCTGGTCTGCTTTTCTGAGTTAGTCATCTACGCCAGTGTTTTTCAACCTTTTTGAGCCAAGGCACACTTTTTATTTATTTATTTATTTTTAACTTGTCCTGTCCAACAGCTGGGCAGACAGATGAGAGCTGAGGGCCTCTTGTGTTGGACATATTTTACTTTAACAACAGGGGTTATTAATCTTCAGACAAACCAAAGGCATGACTGAATAAACCCCTTTTGTAATTGAGGCCAAACTTTATTAATTTCAATCATGTTTGAAAATCTTTGGTGTTGGACCGGACGGAAAAGGAGAGAAGGGAAGAAGAGAGAGGGATGTTGGGGGGGGGGGGGGTAGGAGGGTGATAGTGGGAGGGGGGGGGGGGGGTAAGACCATGAAGCAGCATAGAGCAGACAGGTTTACTGGTTGTTTATCATTACGGTAAGGTTCAAATGTAGTACAAAAAGGGCGGAGCCTGTCCACACACACACTGAAATGTTATCAACACACCTGCTAGCTGTAAAAATGTCCACATGTCAACATGTGCACAAAACAGATAGTGTTCACACACGCATACCTATGCCTTTAAACCAACTAGTGTGAGATCTTTCATTCATTCAATCATGCAAACTATAAGTGCAAAGGTGAGCTAACACCTGTGCTCAGGTGAGTGTTTTTGTTCTTCTAAAATGGATGGTGGAATGTGAAAAGAAGGAGGAGGAGCGCCCAGCCACTCCCACACCCAGACCCCCGCCGCAGCGGCAGCCGGAACCCCCCAACGCCACACGGCAACAAGCAGGGGACAACCGCCCCCCAGGCGACCAAATCCGCCACCCAAGCCAGGACCAGCAGGACCGCCGCGAGGCCCCAGAGCCAGAGAGCAGGGAAGCACGGGGAAAGAGTGCGGCGCCCCAGCCCAACCAGGAGAGCAGCCCCCCCGCCGCACCGGAAAAGCCCAACGCAGGGCCCCACCCGAGAAGGGCACCCACAGCCCCAGACGAGCACCCCACCACCACCCAGGAGTTCTGGGCATCCCCCGAGCGAGGGAGACCTGCTCTGCGCTCCAGGCAGCCACCCACCCGGCCCACGGTTGGTCCAGGGAGGAGCAAGGCAGGGGCCAGCCACCCACACCCCGGAGGGGAGCACCCCGGGGGAAAAAGGGGGGCCCACAAGGTGTGTTGTAAACATGGCCCGACCTGTTGGAAGTTTGGCGGGGCCCAGCGCCCAGTGGCAAGGACCAGAACCCACCCCCAGGGACACGGACACCCCCGGCTCAGGTGTAATGTTAACCCCCCCCCCGAGCAGAGAGAGCACCGCCGGGCCCAGGAGACCGGCACCCAGGGGACACGGCAGCCGCCGCCAAGGGACCCGTACCCCCCACCAGGGAAGGGGAAGTGGACAGATGGTCCTAGGTCCCACCTTCCTTGCAAAATGTGTGTGTGCGTGTATGTGTGTTTGTGAGGGGGTGTGTGTGCATGTGTGTGTGTTATATGTTGGAGTGTATATTTTGAGGGGGAAGGGGTGTGTGTACTGAGAGGGGTGCAGTTAAAATTGGCGGGTAGGGCACTGAGGGGACATCTCCCAATTACTCACAGTGACGTCCCCTCACCCTCCCCACCAAGGGGCCCTAAATGTCTAAGGTGCGGTTAAAATTGGCGGGTAGGGTGCTAAGAGGACATCCGCTGCTTGCTGGCAGTGATGTCCAAGCACCCCCCTTACCAAGGGCCCTACATGTCTAAGGTGCAAATAAAACCGAAAGAGGGGGGGCCCACTCCATACGGCAACCATGGGAGGGGTACCACTGCCAAGTAAGGGCAGTAGGCGCATCGCAGGCTAAACCCCCCACCCCTTCACCCTAATATGAGGTTATATGAGGAAGGGGGTAGGTTGGGGACAGCTGGTAAACTGTCCCCCCCGTTGGTCAAACAGCTGTCCCCCAGCCCCCCCCCCCCCCCCCCCCCCCAGGGACCCCATCCCCCGAGGAGCCGACACCCCAGGCCCAGCACCACCAACCCCACACAGAGAGAGAGGAGCCAGAAAGCGCCCCCCCCCCCCCCCCCCCCCCCCCCGGCACACTTTATCCTCGACAAAGATCCAGCGGCACACCAGCATCCAAAAATTAAAAAAAGGAGAAACGAATATTCTGTATGTATGTACAGTCCCTCCACAATCTCACATGCGTTTTTGTGATAATTGTGGCAGAAAAAGCTTGAAGTTGCAGCTGTTTTTTCTAAAAGCTGTAATAAAAGTTAAGTTAGTTTTCAGTCAATTTTAACAAAATTATTTGAAATTTTACCCTGGTAATTGTTTTTTCCTCAAGTTTATTAACATATAATCTTATGAAACCTCACAAAAAAACAATTATATTCCTTCTAAATAATGATTTACTTAAAAATATTACTTTCAATGTTGGTGCAAGGGCAACTTTTAGTTTAATTGTCTGTTGGCCACTTCACCTTAATCCTGTTTCTAAAATGTTATTACTTCTACTTAAGCTTAACTTTCCATTTTTGAAAAGTGACTGAAGTCTGAAACTGAATTTGTCCTTCAATCCAGACGTTATTGGAAAAGTGTTTCAGTTAGAAAGATGACTTGGACCAAACTCTGGGATGTTTGTCTGTTAATAAACACAAACCTTGAAGGAGAACTAAACTACTGACCTTTGACTTCATCAAGAGGATTTAAAACTGTTTGATGTGTGTTCGTTGTAGTTTCAAGACAGCGAAGACTCATTTTACACTGAGATGCTGTCACTTTAACCCGATGCATCATGGGAAATGTAGTGCGAAAATGGCCGGAGATTGCCTCTCTGAGCTTCATTGTTTTGTTCACTTGTTCCACGGTCTGATACCGGATCCCGCGGAAAGCTACACCGCTAAAGACGAGCTTTAGCTGTTATTTTTGTTGGAACTGAGAGACTTTATGAGCTAAATCGGAACAAGGAAGTGAAAACTTTAACCACTTCTGATTGGTCAGACTGATGACGTGTGATTAAGCCTCCAAGAATGGACTTTTCTCTCTGGACTGTTTTCCAAAAACAGAGCTAAAGCTGTGGCTACATCGCAGTACTGTCATTCTTATCAAAGTGTCTTTAATAGAATCAAACAAAAAAAGAAAAAAGTATTTTATTATCCTTCATATTCCTAACTACTCAGTGTCTTGTTTGGATGATCACAGAGCGGATATCCTGAAGATGGGAAATGTTGTTAGATCAGTTAATGGGTAATTTCCCACGGCACACCTGACCATCTCCTACGGCAAACTAGTGTGCCGCAGCACAGTGGTTTGATCTACACCCTTCAAACGTCTAAAAAGTTCTCACTAAATGATTTTGATGCAAAAAAAATAAAAATAAAAAGAGAATATAAGACAACCAGCAAAATTGCTAAATGGAAACATTAATACCACCCATTGAAAAAGCATTTAAACCATTGACTGGGAAAGCAAACTGGACTAAGTGATCCCACCCCCCTGGTGTTAGAAATAGGAAGTACCCATTAGATCCTGGCAGGCAAAATCCAATAGACCTCCATGAGAAATAAACAGCTATAACTGTCATTCTATTTGTCAGAATAACCATTCTTGCTCTGATATCTTTTTCTAACACGTTCTTGTCAATTTGCTTTATGATATTTTTTTCTTTATTGCAATTAATTCAAGTTATACACTGGCCAATCAGATGCCTCAGTAAAAGTACGGTGTATCACGTTGAACGTTTGAAACATTTGATTGACAGATTCCCCTGAACCCGCTTTCAAGTGGTTGGGGTGTGGACTTCCAACAACCTTACTCCTGATTGGTGGGATTGGTTGCCATAAAAATGATGGCTCAGACCGATTTGGACCAAAAACTTAAAAAACTGACTCCAACACGGCGACATCCTTATTGGGAAAAAAGGGTGACTGAATTGGCTTTATTTTATTGGATCCTGAAGTAAACTATTTCCTAGGGGTGACATCACACTCACTCGCTCCAGTTCTCATCTACAGTCCATGAACATGCAAAGTGCACCTCTGATTGACAGGAAGTGAGCTGTCAGATGCTGCGTTTTTTAAAAAGTTTTCTTTTAATACACCAAATATAGTATCAAAAAGTTGAAGAAAAAGTTTGCCACCAATTTGTACAAAAAATATATGACAAAAGTTAGAAAAGTTAATAAAGTTCGATGAAATTGTGATGAAACACTTTTCTATGGGTTGTGTTAGTTCTACCTGTAGCTGTAATTAGATTTTATTCAAGGGGTTCAGATATGTTTTCACGTGTAAACTTTCTGAACAGCTCGCCTTCACCAGCAGGAGGTTTCAGCTTCAAAGGAAAGTTAGCGTCGGGATCCCACTCTGCTGGGCAAGAAGGCGCCAGAAACATCTGACAAGCTCCACATCAAGATGCAACAAATGAAAGGTGTGAAATTCTCTCTGAGAAACGCGACTCTCGCAGACCGCACAGTGTGCTGAAGGTGCAGCCAAGATCCGCAGAACTGCTACAAAAAAATAAAAAACACAGCTCCACTTCTTCTGGCTCAACAAGTCTTGTTTTGTTCGTACTAATTCCATTCCCCTCCATCATACACACCTCTTCCACACAATCTGCCATTTTTTTTCATACTCCCTCCTACACATCCCTTCTTGTTTTTCCCGTTTTCCTAGAAAAACAGTCCTGCGCTTTTCTTCTTCTCTTCCTGCATTACCAGGTACAGCACTTTGTATCCTCTCTTTGCTTTTTCCCAGCTGGGTCTGTGTGTCTCCTGTAATGAATTGTACCTAATTGCCAACTGAGACCGGCGGTCTTAAATATAATTCTCAGGACACTTAACCTGGGTCGATATGAATGATAAACACACCTTAATAAATGGTCTGGAGACCGGGGCAGAAAAGAAAACCCCTCTTTTCTTCCTTCTTTTATTTCAGGTCCAACAACACCGCAAGGAGAACACACAACACACTCCAAATGATCAGGGCAGTAATTAGCATTGTTAAACGAAAACACAACATCCCACATCTGCACTTTAAATGCATGAAACATTTATGAAACACATTATGCTCGTGTGCTACGGGCGTATTATTAATCGGGGTGATTAAACTGAAAACAAATTCAATTATATGTTTGGACTCCTTTTGAACCCTGCTTTCTTTGTGAGTGCTCCACGGCCAGCATGGGGCCAAACATCATTTCCACAGTCCTTAAAGCTAAATTTGCCTCTTTTGTTTGTTTGTTTTTTTAAAATATTGATTCATTTTCCATTTGTCTCGGCAGAAAACAAAGGGGCTCTTAAAAACCCAGCAAAG
Organism: Oryzias latipes; assembly: GCF_053564925.1. NCBI lineage: Eukaryota > Metazoa > Chordata > Actinopteri > Beloniformes > Adrianichthyidae > Oryzias > Oryzias latipes. The sequence continues at coordinate 8,530,578 of NC_136259.1, read as the reverse complement.
CCTCTTTCATTGTGTCTAATTAATGAATTGAGAGTTTTGAGGTGGCTGCTGTACTTGGCTTAGTGTTGCCTAACGCCTGGAGGATTATTAGGTAGCATAAATGTGTAAATTAAAAATTGTTTTCATAAGCAAAACATTGGAAAAAATATTTTTTATGCTAAATTAAATGTTGCTGTTTAATTATGAATGTGCTGTAGACATTGTGTGGATCAATATATTAGATGTACACAGTGGGGCAAAAGAGTATTTAGTCAGCCAGCACTTGTGCAAATCCTCCTTTTTAAAAAGATGACAGAGGCCTGTAATTTTCAACATAGGAAAATCTCAACTATTTGTTTGAAAGTTATAGAGGAAAATAAGTATTTGGTCACCTAAAAACAAGCAAGATATTAGGCTCTCACAGACCTGTAACTTTTTCTGTTAGAGGATCTTCTGTCCTCCAGTTGTATTAATGGAACCTGTTTGCACTGGTTATCTATAGAAAAGACACCTGTTTACAACCTCAAACAATCACACTTCAAACTCCACTATGGCCAAGACCAAAGAGCTGTCTAAGGACACCAGAAACCACATTGTTGACCTGCACCAGGATAGAAAGACTGAATCTGCAATAATCAAGCTTGGTGTGAAGAAATCAACTCTGGGATAAATTATTAGGAAATGGAAGACATACAAGAACACTGATAATCTCCCTCCATCTGGGTCACCCGATGAGGTCAAAATAATCACATGAACGATGAGTACAAATCCCAGAACCACACGGGGGACCTAGTGACTGACCTGCAGAGAGATAGGACCAAGGTAATAAAGGCTACCATCAGTAACACACTACACCGCCAAAAATTCAAATACTGCAGTGTCAGACGTGTCCCCCTGCTAAAACCAGTACATGAGCAGGCCCGTCTAAAGTTTGCTAGAGAGCATTTGGATGATCCAGAAGAGTATTGGAAGATTGTCCTAAAAAAAAAACAAAGAAGCACAATCACACTGGGGAGGGAAGATTGGATAGAAGGTCTTTCCGAGCTGAGGTTACCAATAGAGCGCTGGGCTGGCGAACGTGGAGGAGCTCAAAGATTAAAAAAAGAACATTTTTACACAACAAGCACCTGGCCCTGTAAAGGAGGGGGGCAAAGAAACACAAGACAGGAGTGGGTAATAAGCTGTTAGGGGAGCTAAAACGGCAATTGGTGCTCATGCACACACAACCACTCCCACAAACACACACGGACACAATGAAGGTTTCAAAGCCAAAATGAAACCCAGCACGTCAGTTGCGGGTCCCTTGGGAGGCACCTCTTGGTGGGTCCTATGTCCAATGAACCCCGAGTAGAGAGGGGGGGGGGACCTGCTCTTCAGTTGGCCGCAACATAGGCCCGCGGAGGCAAAAAGGAAGAGTGCACCGACTGCAGCTTGAAGCCCACAGGCAGGAGCTGAAGCACCGTGGCATGGAGTTGGCAGCTAGGAGCTCCAGTTGTAGCCGACCACACCCATAATCTCCAGACGCCCCGTGCCCGGCTGCAGAGAGGAGTGCATGCGAAGGGGCAAATGGGTGAAGTTGGTAGCCCACTGGTTCAAGTTAGCGGCCGCAACTGCTAAGCAGAAAAATCCAAGAAAAGCGAAAATAAAGCAGCAGTGGTGCCTCTGATGCACCTGAGTGAGAAACTAATCAATTAAAACCGAATAAATATTAAACCAAAACCGGCAGAAGCACAGACACGAAAATTAACTTTGGTCATCTGAGGAGCGAGGAGAAAGATCTCCACACCGTAAACTTGCTTGAGCACAGAGGATGCAAGTGTTCTTTTTCTCAGCTAGAAAAAAAACCTATTGAGAAACCCAAAAACAGGCTCACAGGGAGACAGCATCACCATCCTTACCAGGAAGCCCAGAAATGGGTGGGGTATTAGCACCGCACAGCAAGTGCCTAAATGTTGGGCCAAACCATTTTTATACCCCTGCCAGGTAGTCAGGGGATTGACTGCAACTGTGCAGCATAACACTGCTACACATGTAAATGTATTGTTACGACATTAAGTTGGCCTAAACTCTAATGCAGTCTGTTGTGCACTGCAAGAAACACGGAATATGTGTTCACTACCATGAATTACTGAAAGCTTGATATGGATAAAGTTTATGTAGTAATACCTTATGAGTTGATTCTGTAGTAAACCCAATTGGATAGAACAGAACATCATCCAGTGGAGATAAAGTCTAGTAGTGTTTAATTCAATAGGAGAGAGAAGCAAGATGATGGGATGCTTTTCAGTAGAAAGAGTTGTGTTGGTTATTGATAATGAGTTGTGTGAGATACAAGTGAGCCCATATGGCTTCCAGACGGCGAGGCGGGACTTGTATTTCGGATTTGGTTTAGGAGGAAAGAGCATTTCAAGACCTGTACTCTGTAAGTAATTGTGCTGTGAGGCGTATCGCAAATGTGGGGACAGGCGTTGCAACAGACGTCGCAACAGGAGGCGGAGACAGGTGGTGGTCAGAATCACAGAATGGCAACTCGTTGTGGAAGGGACAGGTCAGGATTTTGGTGGAGCAATGCTTGGTCACAAAAAATGCTGAGGTCTGAAACGGAACTCGGGTTGGCGTTGAGGAGGCGCTGGAACAAGCAGCATACACCGCTACAGTCTGGCACCAATGGGTCTGTGTGAAGTCTGGACACGGGTGAAGGAGGAAGAACCTGATCGCCAAAAGGATAACATGGGAGAATCACAGGGAAGCAAGATGGAATAAAGGGAGGATAAAGCGCTTGTGGCTGATTAAATCACATAATAATTAGTTTGATTACTCTGTTACTTAACTTCTAACGCAGTTATACTTCAGTGCTGATACTCCCAGCACTGCTAACCAAACAAGTTTTTTTTTTCCTGAAAAAATCCCCCACTAAGTTGGCAGATGATCAGTGCCATTTTTGTTGGAACTGAAAGTCAGTCATTTTCAATGGGGGATATCACACTCACTCAGTCCAACTCTCTTATACAGTCAATGGTTCAAACACACAACATCACAACCTGCGGATGTTGTAGTCTCACAAGCAGGGGTATCTGCTCAGGACTATAATGTTTGAACGTTCCACAAACCAGGACATAATGCAAACATGTTGGCCTATATGATTTCTCATTCGTCTGACTCCCCAATTTGAAGACTTTTTTAACCCTTGTGCTATCTTAGATGACCCCGCCCTTACACTGACGTGTTATTCCTACCATTGCAAAGGTGGAAAGATTTCATGTAATCCTTGGACACCAGTGAGGTTCACAAATCAATGAAGAAAAAAGGTTCAGCACACTGTCTAGTGGGTCTAGATGACCCAACTCCCAATGTTAAAGTGCCTAGGATAGCACAAGGGTTAAGAATGAAGTTTCCTTTTATGTGGTGTGGAGGCTGTAACACCTACAGTTGTGTTCCAGCTTTTGAATGTCTCCCCTAAAATGTGGATTTATTCTGTGACAGAGTGAGTGATCACTGTTTTCTGTGGATCTTTGCATGAATATTGTTTGCAGGTGTTGATTCCCTGATGGGTGTTTACTCCGGATTGGACGGCAGCCCGGGGTGAATCTCAGCTTTCTTCTGTCGTCCAGCAGCTGCTTTTTGGCTTGTCTCAGCTCGTGGAGAGCTTCCCCCTTGATGCCAACAGAGATGTGTAGTTTGTGTGTCGTTTTATCGTGCATGTGTGGTGCTGTAGCCCGCCAGCCTCTTCAGTGTATCATTGGTTGTGGTTCACATAGGAATAGAGGCATATTTGTCTGTAGCTTTATGGCTTGTTTTTGTCGATCTAGGTTACAAATTAAAAGTTTTTCTTAGATTCTTTTAAAACAACATCAGCACTTGTAAAGATAGGTTTGTTTTTCTTGGCCCTGATTCACCCTCAAGTCTTTAAGCTTAGTATCACTTTGTTATTGGCTGGTTTAAGCATTATAAATGAATTCACCATTTACATTATAGGTGAATCGCTACTATACTTAACGTTTTGTTTGGCAAACGCTGCGCAGACAGACCTTTATGCTACGACCTTAAAGGCCCATTCCAATGAAAATTGTGTTTTAAACCTTTTTTACTCTTTTTCTTGACTTTTACCATCACTTCTCGGTCTGAAACAGTCTGTGGGTGCATTGTCTACACCAGGGGTGCTCATTACGTCGATCGCGGTCGACTGGTTGATCTTCAAGGACATAACCAAGAGAAATAACCAATAAAATAAAAATATATTTCTAAAAAATCCGTCAGTAAATCAAAATCCTCACTGAGTAGTACATGACTTGATTGACATGCTGGACAGCCAATAGAACATCCTCTGATGCATACGTCACGGCACATGTATGTATATATACACTGAGCGCAAATTCTGTCTGTCATCAGAAAGTCGCTACTTGCCCCGCGGCACGTTAAGTCCCCGGCAGGAGACCACTCCGGCCCACTGGAGTGTTTATGAAGGCCCGGATCGGCCCACAGTGAGGCAACAGTGTTTTCCGTGGCACGTGCTTATGGAGCGCCGCTCATGGAGCCAGCAGCCCTTTAGAAATGCCATGCTGCCCCCATTGCACGGTTTACCGCAGAAAATGAAATACGATAGTCACTGCTTTCTGTTTTTGTAATAAAATGCCTCATCTGTTAATACTAAAGTATCTTGTGTACTCTTACTATGTAGGTTTTGAATTATCAGTACATAAACAATGTTATCTACTAATAGGTCATAATACTATGTTTATTAAACAGTATTTTTGTCTCAAAATACTATATATACATTATATATATATATATATATATATATATATATATATATATATATATATATATATATATATATATATATATATACATTTTGACTGGAGATTGCTTTAATTATAATTTTTTTTCAACATAGCTATAAGTTATTTTTCCCCCATTTTAGAAATCAATAAAGTTCTATTCAATAAAAATTTAAACACGCGCACTTTGTTAAATGTTTCATGACCTGATATGCCTGATATGCCTGTGACCCAGTGACAGTTTTCGACACTGTTTTAACAGGGGACATTTTGTATAAAAATCAACAAGATTTAAGAAAACAGACTACCATGTGCACAAATGTGTCTATATGTATACATTTCATTTTGACAGCTATCTTACCCAGTAGGAGTGGTGCTGGGTTGTTAAAGAGGCACAAGCTCTTGGAGAGACAAGATCGGAGCAAAATAACAAGCCTTATGAACCTGTGCTTCATAGAAGGGAATCAAATTATGGAGTTAATCGCAATTAATTAAGTACATACAAATTAGCTCTTTCTTTTTTTATTAGTTAGTTCTCACTTACACACATCTGCACACACCTATAAATAGTCTGCACACAGCTATGTACAGGTTTTAAAGTATATTCGTACATTAATGTTGGAATATTTATCTCACAAGGCAGGTATACACAAGATTTGTGCAACTAATATTCTTGAAGAGGAGTTAAAAAATATTACCCATGCCCATATTTGAGTAAAAGTGAATAGGCAAGTGGGTTGAACCAATGTGTACCTTGATCACACTGAATGCTCCAGCAAAGGCAGGAGGCCTGGCACCTCACACCCCAGAGCCATGGGTAGGCAGCGCAGCAGCACAGCAGCCCGGCCGATCCAGACATCCAAGAGCCCCACCGTCAGACAAAGACCCCGGAGCAACAACCCTCCCACACGCCGGACCCCAACCACAGGGTCGTAGGCCAAGACCTGGCAGCCCCCCTGTCTGAGGAGTAGGAGGATCAGAGAGCGCGCAGAGCCCCCACCCCCGCCAGGGCAGGGACCCGTCCCACTCCAAAGCACTCTGGGCCCAATGCCCAGACCGCTCGAGACCTACGGCGCCCAGACGAGAGGCACGCGTGCACGGGCACAAACTTCGGTTGGTAGCAATTCAGGAACTGGTGGAACCAGCCTTTGCTCTTCATCTCCGCTCCCCCTCCTCAGAAATTCCTGCAGCAACACTACACACCAAAATGAGGCTTTTTCACAGCAATTATTAGGTTCAATTAAAAATGAATTAATTAGATTAATTAGTTCCATGTCATAATTAATCAAACACTCAATGAAATGTATTGCATTACAGCACCAGGAAAAATGTCAGAAAAGGATAGCTTTTTGATAACTTCTGTATTTGCTACCAAATGTTAAATTGTTTCATAAAATGTCTTTTTTTTGAAGAATGAAGAAAGAAAACACGAAACAAACAACAGTTGAATATAGCCTGCAACTTAAACTGCATGGAACCATGCATTGTTGATCCATTTCATAACCTAAGGAGGTAACATTTTTATTAGTTAAAAAAAGAAAAGGTTCACTTTTTCAATTTGGTCTTTCTCATTTCTGTCAACAAATCTGACGGTTTCAGGCTAGTAATTGAGGGATTTTACTGGCCAGTAATAAATTTGAAGCCATAGATCTGCCACTGTTGTCACAATAAATTGTTTCGATGTAAAGGAAGGCTCACTGATCATAGCAACTGTAACCAAGGACAAGACTCCGCTTAGTCTGACAAGAACAATCACTGACACATTCTAATTATGCCCCAATTTAAAGTTGGCTCTTCTTTAGAATGTGCGCCGTGTTGCTTTGGTAAAGCGGACAGTCCCTCCCCTCATAGCCAAAGACCACGTCCGTTCACGCCGTTCCTGCGTCTGGCAGATTGACTGTACTGCTTATGACACTCATGCATAATAGAAAGCCCATGGAGCCCCGAGGAGCTGAAGAGTGTCAAAAAGCAGCGCTGGTGTGAGTTAGGGTGTCTGCGGGAGAAAAGTCCTGCTTCGCTCCCACCTCCCGGCTCCCTCAGTCTGACATATGCTGCACATGCAAAGCCAGATCAAAGTACGAGTATCCCTTATGAATAAAAGAGTGAAACCCATCTGTGCAGCCGCAGAAACAGCACGTCTCTACACAGTTTCTTCAAGAGAGAAGAAGTACACTTCACACAGTGAGGGGGAGGGGGCGTGTTGACCACAGCGATGCTGTGACCCTTCAGCACCTCTGGGAAAAATAAGCCCTCAGACTTCCCCCTCTTCTCCTAGCAGCCAGCGGCATGATTGATCGCTTATAAAAAAAGACATTTATGTTTAATGAAGATATAATGATGATGGCGTTTTCATTTAAAGAGCTGCAACATTCCTGTCGATTCAGACATTAAAGACCCACATCCGGTCATCTTTGGATCTATGTTAAAAGGGTTCCCTGTGGTCTTTTACTTATGATTGTGCCGTTTTAGCCAAAATCAAAACACTTGGGTGGTTTTTGGGACATAGTTTCTGCAGAGTGGCAATTGTTTATTACAAAATGTGTTTTTTTAGTTTGCTACCTGATATTCGCACAACCTACATTTGGAAATGACTTCGTGCAAATTTCAAAGTTGTGTAAATCTTGTGAATCTTGCTCCAAGATTTTTCTTTCACAGCTCTATTCTGATATATGAGAGATTTGGAGTCATACAATTCCGGCTGGGTACAAACCCCAATTTGGGATTTCTCCTTCATGATCAATTTTCAAGCGGTAGGTAACTTTGTGAATTAAAGGGGACGCCATCCAAACGTCCTTGGTCCTTGATTCACCAATGTTCGACCTGGTTTAACTTTTAATACAATGGCCGCGCATTTTGCAAGCAGAGTCTGAAAGCAGTCATGGAAACTCGCTTAGCTATACTTGAACCTGAGAGTTTTGAATGCAGAAGCCCGAAATGCAATTTTACGCACATATACATAGACTTTACAATGACCGCTTAAATGCGCGTTGCAGAGAGCGGTGTGAACGTAGCTTGAGTTGTTGGTGAGACCATTGGTGCAGAGAAACTGCACCCCAACTTCCCGTAACTCTTTACAGAGAACTCTCGCTAGCTTACCGGCTGAGTAGCTCGGTTGGAAAAGTGAGAGGCTGCAGGAATCCAGGGTACGATTCCTGGAGGGGAATGAGCGATGGTACTGGGGGCACTTACCATATCAATGGCGAGCAATTAACATCACTCAGTGAGGGTCCTTAGGCAAGACCCTTAACGCTACTGCCTCCCGAGTGTGGTTCGGCTGCAGCTCACCGCTCCCCCAGGGGATGGGTCAAATGCGGAGAAGAATTTCCCCATTGTCGGATCAATAAAGTATCAATTACAGCCTCTCACACCCCCAAACGAACATTAATAGTGCAAGAACACAGCTATCTAGCCATGTAGTTTTAAGCCAGATGGCAGCTCGGACGAGGAAAATTACATGGATCTAGTCATGGAACTAGTCTACAACTGGATGCATTGGAATGGAGAGCAGCAGGGATTATAGCACCTCCGTTAGCTACAAGCTTTTTTAAACTGCATTTTTCAGAACGAGTCGGATAAAGAAGGACTCAGAAATGCAACTTTGAGTTAAACCATCCAAAAAATTCCGCAATATGTTAAAAACATCAGAAACACAATTTCTAGTGAAGTCTGTAACTCTTTAACACTGGAGATGTCGCTGGTGACGTCTAAATAATACATGGTCTTTGACAATGTCATTCTTCCGTTTACAAGAGTAACGCAAGTCAGTTGATTCTGACACAGAGAGAATGTCATGACTAGTGGACGAGGCAGACCCAGATGCTGAAACCCGGAAGGAAGACACAGGTAAGTTAGAGGGTAAGTAACAGGATTTATTTTGATCCGGCGTGGTAAGAAGTCGTGGTGTGGCTAGAGGCTCTGGCATTGTTTGGATTCTTGGCGTGGCTGGAAATCTTGACGAGTTCAGGATTCGTGGTGTGACTGGAGTTCTGGCGTTTACAGGATGCGTGGCGTGGAGATCTTGACGTGGATTCAGTTTTCTCAGGAGTTTCAGGAACGTAGCGGCTGCTCGTGGGGACATCTGACTCAGGTGACACTTGTGGTTTGAAGCAGGAAAACAAAGTTATTGAGGAACCAAAACGTAGGGACCAGACATGAGTCTAAAGACCAGACTAAGCACCATCAGGGGCAACAAACTGGCGATGAATGCTGGAGCTGGGTCTCCTTATGAAGAGCTGAGGCTTGATGAGGTGAGTAGTCACAGCTGGTAGAGTCAGGAGCAGAGCAGAGAGGGGAGGGGGAGGAGAACTGACAGAGGCACCATGACAGAGAAGTGGTTTTAGATTTCGGCTTTGCACCGATGTGCAATCGCGTCAACAGCTGAACAGATACAGTAGCTGAAAGGATCTCAACATTGGAGCTAAAACTCGGATCATAAAGGGTTAAATGATCAGCGACTCTTAGAGTCTAACAGCTCCATCAGGTGCTAAAATATTTCTACAGCAGAACTTGTTTTTCCAAATGTTGGCAGCCACTTTTGTTGCATCTGAGTGTGGGGAGGCTCTAAAGTAAATGTGTGATTTCATAACCGGACAAATTTCCTCAATTACAACAACAAGACTCTGGCATATATATTATTATATATATTATAAAAGAAATAACTAAAACAGCTAATCAAGATATTTGAGGATTTTTTTCCCCCAGACTTACTCAGACTCCGCTTCTACTAGCCCCTGGGTAAATTTACTTTGAAACCCCTACTTCAAATCTTGCAGGCCTCCAGCAATGACCTTTAGGTTGTTCACAGAGCCAAAAATAAAAACTACGATGAGACATCTTTCCAGTACTGTGCCCCAGAGCTGTGGACATACTGTACCTGGAGGCTGCAGAGAAAGTATAAACTTTTAAAAACTTTAAAAAACAAACTCAAGACTCACCTTTTTAAATCGTGTTTTTCTATTATTTTATTGGTATTTAATAGTTTGGATGGTATTAGATCACATTGGTTTTAAATCTCCCGATTTATGGTTTTATATTTTGTTTTATATGTATTATGTAGTTGATGTTTTCTTTCTTTATTTTATTTCTATTTGATCATTTTTCCAGTGTGTCTCCAGCCAAAGCTTGTGCAACCAGGAGTTTGTTGGTTCTGGCTGGGGGGGATGTTTGTCCATGCTGCTGATAGCGTCCTCCTGATGCAGACGCCTCAACTTTCATGTGTTTCCCCAAAGTTTTTTATTCCCAACTTTGTATTTTTAAGGTGAATGAATTAGAATTGGGATGTTTTATTTTGTAACTTTTTCATTTCTGTTTCATTTATCGCACAAAAAGGCTTTACAAATGGTGATGGATGGGTGGCTCAATAGATAAATGAATAAATAAATGGATAGATGGTCATGGCTGGGTTGATTGATTGAGGGATTGGTTATTATTGTTAATATTATTGGAAGCTTTTGTTCCATGAAGTCGGTCAAGGACGGCAAACTGTTTTCCTGCTGCACCTGTGATTCTGTATGAAGAATATTCCAGCCGTTTACGCCGCAGCACTTTTCCTTCATCTTGTTACTTTGCTCATTAGTTTCTAATCATCAACTGGCTTTTGAAATGAAAACAAAATGCTGTCTGCAGTGCACAGAATGCATCTTGTGAGCAGAAAAGGGTGCAACAGTCTTTTATTGTGAAAAGATTTGAAATGGTTTAAAGTGGTACACGCCGGACACTTCCTGTTTGACCTGTTGCCTTCAGGCAGAGGCTGCAGAACTGTTTTTATCCAGCTACCATATACATGTTAAACCTGGATCTCGTCTTATGAATTATGTTAGTTTGGGACCTTTCTTAATGTTAATTGTTTTTATTTTTATTTATTATTTTTTTGGTTTTTAACCATTTTAACAAATATTGAAGCACTTTTCATGCAATTTTTTGTATTATCTATTATTTTAGTGGTGAGTTGTTTACATTTTTTTGAGGATGAATGCTATACTGACCAGAAGGCACTTTTAATTTCATTGTACGTAAGACAATGACAATAAAGGTCGGTCGGCCGGCCAACCGGTCACATAGGTCAAAGAAAGGGGATGATGACGTTGCAGCATCACTTTACCTAAAACTACCTTCACACTAGCTTCATGTCCACCGTCGACAATTAGAAGAGGCTTGGTGCAAAAGGTCGGAGCAGTGCAAGTCTTGTGATTTGGGCAGGAAACGGTTCGGCTCATTGCTAGCGTCCTTGCAATGGTGGACGCGGATTTGCAGCGCGTCAGGACAGCGGCCTTGGTTTATCTTTATTTGAAAAACAAACATCGTCAGGCTAATCGACGTTACCGAGTTCAGCAGTGAAACCAAATCAATGCCTCAATACCAAATCTGAGGCCCTAATTGGTCAAAATTTGACCTGGTTAAATTGGAAATGAGCATTTAATGTGTGATTGCAACTGTTTTGTATGTGGAAACCCGAAACACGCATTAATGTTTGTGAAACACTTCTGTTTGTATAGATTTTTCAATGGAAGTGGTCGCTTGAACATTCATTGGCGAAGGCGTTGTGAATGTAATTATCCTAAGTTGATACGACTTTGTATAAATGTATTACTGCTGATTGTATTGTTTTGTGCAATATTCTTACTTTGATGGCGTAACCCTTGTGCTATCCTAGGCACTTTAACGTTGGGAGTTGGGTCATCTAGACCCACTAGACAGTGCTCTGAACAATTTTTCTTCAATGATTTGTGATCTTCACTGGTGTCCATGGATTACATGAAATCTTTCCACCTTTATCCACCTTTGTCATGGTAGGAAGAACACATCAATGTAAGGGTGGGGTCATCTAAGATAGCACAAGGGTTAAAAGAAACCATTTCCAACCAATCCAACCAACGTAGCATAACACAAAGTCAACAACAAAAGGGTAGAAACATACTTTTCACTACATGGGAAAGGCCGCCGCATAGCGTATTAAATCTCAAAACTCCAGGAAAAACTTCCCAGAATGCTTTGCCCTTTGCAGCAACCCTGCCAAGCTGAACTTGTTAGTTTTTTTAGCCCCTGAAAGCAGCAATAACAGGCGTGTTCAGATTGATTACCTAGTAACATTCAGTCATTTCTGTCAAAGTGGATGAAAATTTCAGATGAAGCACATATCGTTATGTTTATTTTTTATTTTGGTATCATGTCAGAATAACCACCAACTCCTTTATGGTTTGAGGATCCCAAGAAACAATGTGATGTAACACTTTGGAATTGACACAAACAAACTCATTTGTTCCTGCTTGTATCAGATCGCCGCTGCAGCTTCATCCTCGGAGCGTCGCCAAGGAGATGGAAACGCTGTGCGGTGATCTGCCTGGCACAGGCACGTTTACAGTAAGTTATTAATCACAGGAGGATCGTTTACTCCTCCCAGCCGCCCAGGAGCTTAATTTCATTTGTTCCCATCGATTTAACGGCCTTTTCAGAAACAAGAGGTGGGGGAGGGGCGGGCTCAATGCAAGTTATTGATCAGGAGCTAAATGACCTTGTGCACCGTAGCGGTGAGAGGTTAGGAGAAATCCCATCTTTCCGAGGTCTTTGCCGTTTGCAAGCACAGATGCAAATGATCGCTACTGCCAACGCACAAATACGTCTTAGTCTGAGCAGAAGTCATCTTTTCTGTTAACATTTATGCTTGGCCTTTCCATGACAACACATTATAGGCCGCGGGGTATTTTTCCACGCTTTGGGTCAATTATCAATACTTTTGCGCCCAGGTTAACCAGGTTTTATGTGTTTCTACTCATAAAATGCTGTAACCTCCTGGTTAAGCGGCGACTCTGCTTTGACGTGGTCCCCACCGCATGATTCATGAGCTCTTCTGCATTTACCTGCTTGTTTGTGTGTTCAGACCAGAGGATGGTTATCAGAATGACAACATGCTGCGGTTCCACCAAAACGGGGAGAAGTCACAATAAATCTGGTGAATGATGGACATATCTGGCTGCCTCGCTTACCTTATCAACGTTGGGGGGCCAGCGTGGCTTTTATCAAGAGCTTGATGAAGTTGGAGATAAAGTTAAGTTGAGCAGCTTTTGAGGAGGGGCACACATGTTAGGGGTAAAAAAAAAAAAGATTGGTTTGTCGTTGTGGTGAAAAATAAATGATGTTGTTGAGGCTGAGATAGTCAAAGAAGAAAAGAGAGGCTGCTTTAAGTGCTAGCTCATACGCCATAAGAACTCGACTGGGATTTAATAAAAAGTAACACGGGGTTTAACGCAGATCTCACTGTTGGAAACTGTCTGGACCTTTTTTACATGGGATGTTGTGGAGACCAAACAGAACTGTTGCAATGTGAGGATGCTGTGTGTCACAATTACTGCATTGTCCGCACTATAGAGTGTACAGGTTTACAATGAATGGTCTATTTTTGAATTTATTAAGCAAGACATAAAAGTCAGAGATACATCCATCAGTCAGTCAGACTTTACCTGCGTTGACACAGTCTGTCAGTTTCCTTTAGTTTTGTGTTCTCACTCCTTTGTCTTTTTTGTTTTTTGTGCAGGTTGGCTGTGGCACCTGGAGGGCTCCGCCCAATCAGAAACAGAAATACTGATCCCACATGTGGGAAATGTGTTTGTTACCATAGCAGTAAAAGAAGAATAGTAGACATAAGAGAAAATAGAATATAAAAAAAAGGAATGTAACATGAATGTAAACAAATAAGGTTGTATAATTTACAGACGGTACCAGCAAAGATGTGCAAAAATGTGCAAAAAAAAAAGAAAAATGTGCAAAAGTTATCTGCTACCCTGTAAATTATTGTGCAGTGTTATTGTATTTGGTAGGAAGGATTTCCGGTATCGGAGCTGTCTGAGCCTCCTGGAGAAGGAGCTCCGCTGTTTGTCCATGACAGGGTGGAGAGGACGGTCTGGGTTGTCCATGATAAATAAGAGCTTGTGAAGTGACCTCCTCTCCATTACTGCTCCAAATGTTTCCTGTTGACAGAACCCGCCTTCCTGATCAGCTTGTTCAGTCTATTGGTGTCACTGACTGCAATGCTGCTTTCCCAGCAGACCACAGAGGAGAACAAGGTGCTGGCCACCACAGACTGCTAGAAGATCTCCAGCATCTTGCTGCACACATTAAAGGACCTCAGCTTCCTCCAGCTCAGTTTGCTGTCGATAGTCACTCCCAGGTATTTTTACTCCTCCACCACCTCCACATTCTCGCCCAGGATGCAGAGAGGCTGCCAGACTGTCCCATTCTGTCACGGTGCCTCGGTCAGTTACCTCCCCCCTCCCAACTCTGCTCATTGGAACCAGCTGCCTCACATCATCTCATCACTTGCTGTCCTTCATAAGGAGATCCATCCCAGCATTCGACGCCAGTCCGTTATACACTCTCCGGTGCTTACGCCTGGCTCAAAGTTAAGTTACACCAATTCAAGTCTAAGCCTTGATTTTACCTCTTTTGCGCTCCTTCAGGTCCTCTTCACCACAGGTCCAGCTGGTATCCTGTTCTCTCTTCGTCTCCTCCGCTCAGGCCACGAAGTCCTTCTCCAAGACGTTCTCGCACGACGCTCTGGTTTCCACGCCACATACTCACCTCTGGTTCACGCTATTCTCCTGAACTCTGGGATTGTAAATCCATTAAACCTTTTCGATTGATCTCCTAGCCTGAGTTTACTTCCGGGTTCCAGCATCTGGGTCTGCCTCGTCATCGCCGTTATGACACATTCCTTCTGAAGTCAATCAAAATCTCACTGGTCGTTGAGCAGCAGGTGATTCTTTCCAGCCCCACTCCACAAATCTGTCCACCAGCCTCCTGTATTCTTCCTCCCGTTCCCCGCCTAAACACGCCACAACCACAGTCATCAGAAAATGTGGCTTGACTCCGAATTGTGCTGAAAATCTGAGGTGTACAAAGTGAACAGATCACCTGTCTGTACCTGAAGTGATGTACAGCTGCCTGCACCTTAGTCAATTGTTGTGTTCTATTTAACCCTTGTGCTATCCTATGACCCCACCCTTACGTTGACGTGTTCTCCCTACCATGATAAAGGTGGAAAGATTTCATGTAATCCATGGACACCAGTGAAGATCACAAATCATTGAAGAAAAAAGGGTTCAGTGCACTGTCTAGTGGGTCTAGATCAGTGTTTTTCAACCTTTTCTGAGCCACGGCACACTTTAACCTTAAAAAAAATCCCGCGGCACACCAGCATCCAAAAATTTAAAAAAAGAAGGATAAACTCATAGTCTGTATTGATCTACAGCCCCTCCACAATCTCACATGCATTTTGGAGATAATTGTTGCAGAAAAAGCTGGAAACTGCAGCTGTTTTTTTCTAAAAGATTCAATAAAAGTTAAGTTAGAAGATTAAAAAATAGTTTGATGTGTGTTCGTTGGTTTCAAGACGTCTAACGACAGATCTCCTTGTGCCCTGTCACTCTCACAACCCAATGCATCATGGGAGATGTAGTGCATAAAACGGCCGGAGATCGGTTTTCGGAGCTTCATTGTTTTGTTCACTTGTTCCACGGTCTGATACCGGATTCTGTGGAAAGCTACAGCGCTAAAGACTAGCTTTAGCTGGTATTTCTGTTAGAACTGAGCGACTTTACGAGCTAAATCGGGACAAGGAAGTGAAGACTTTAACCACTTCTGATTGGTCAGACTGATGACATGTGATTAAGCTCCCCAAGAATGATTGGTGGAGACAGTCAAAGGGACGGGACTTTTCCCAAATACAGCCGGAGCTGCAGCTGAATCGCGGTACGGTCATTCTTATCAAAATGTCTTTAATAAAATAAAATAAACGCAAAGAAAAAGTATTTTACGATCTTTTATATTCCTAACTCCTCAGTGTTTTATCAGGGCCTGTTTGGATGAACACAGAGCTGAAATCCTGGAGATGGGAAATGTTTTTAGATCAGTTAATGAGGGTAATTTCCCACGGCACACTTGACCATCTCCCACGGCACACTAGTGTGCCACGGCACACTGGTTGAAAAACACTGGTCTAGATGACCCAACTCCCAATGTTAAAGTACCTAGGATAGCAAAAGGGTTAAGCTCCCCTGTTTCTCTGCTCTCAGTGTGGTTTCTGTTTGGTTCTGGACGTTCTCGGCTTTGCTAAATGCCTGTGTTGCTGCTTGGAGGGGTGCCTTTCGTTAAATTAAATCATTCTCCTCACTCCACTTTGCCTGTTCCCTGTAACATGTGTCGACACGATTTCTAGGACTTGTTTATAACACGCCACGCGTTGGTAACTTAAGAAGCGTTAGCCATGTTAGTATATTCTAGATAACATCCAGTTTATGTGTTTGCAACACGTAAAATAACAGACTGACACCGCTAAGACAAACGTTACTGTAACAGCGCTAACCCTGAAAAATGGTCATTTGATGAACATTATGTGTATCCTGGTTGGCATAGAACCCTAAAACTAAAAGTGGAGGTGGGGATTTACCTCTTGAAGCGTTCTGATGCAAATATGCATCAAACCACTTTTGCTCCATGATTACCTTCATTTAGCGTCTACATAAAGGTGATTTTTATTTTCACAGTTAGAAATGAATTTGCGGTTTCAAGGCATTAAAAATTTGGTCTGATTTGTGCCTGATTTAAATGGAGTTTTCAGATGCTAAAGAGTTTCTGGTTGCTTTTGATGCATATATTTTTACGGTTTTACCAAAAAAAAAAAAACTTATAGGTATTGTTTTAAGGGTTTTACACAAAAATGTGGCAACAAATACAAAGCTGCACTCATGAAAACAGCAACCAGAGTTTTAACATCTGCAGAATGGTTAAAAAATAGCATTCTTTCAGTAAAGTTGCCATAAAAGCAATTTTCCATCTTTTTATTTATTTTATTTTTTTGTGTTGTTGTTGTTGTGGGTTAACTCAACAATCTCTGCAATCTCTTACTTCACTTCTTTTCAAAACCTTGCTTAGGTGGATGAAGTAAGCTAAAAGCGCGATCAAGAACCCGTGTTCACATTCTGGTGTGAACGGAGCGTTACACTGAAAAACTCTGATGTTGAGGTGTTCTCAAACTTTTTTAACCCTTGTGCTATCTTAGATGACCCCACCCTTACATTGACGTGTTCTCCCTACCATGACAAAGGTGGATAAAGGTGGAAAGATTTCATGTAATCCATGGACACCAGTGAGGTTCAAAAATCATTGAAGAAAAAAGGTTCAGCGCACTGTCTAGTGGGTCTAGATGACCCAACTCCCAAAGTTAAAGTGCCTAGGATAGCACAAGGGTTAAAGAGAAGAGGACATGCTAAACCCCTGCTAGCACGTCCAGTTTGCCTTAGCGACAATCAGAAACATTGATGTTCATTCAAAGATGATGTGTTCTCTTTTTTGTGTTTGCGGATTTGCTCGAGGCTTACAGTCAAACATCCATGGCAACAGAAAATTTTGAAAACTCGTTGATTTTATTCCTAAAAATCAGCAAGTCGCCCACATTGCAAAAAACAGCCCGAATCCTCAATTCTCCACCATCGTGCTTACAGTTGTGTAGAGGTGTTTGAACAGACATGGTTGTTTGACCTTCAAAGTCAACAATTTTGATCTTCCTCTCTGCCTTGTGCTTTCAAACCCATGCATACCACAAATCACGAATCAGCAAATCCTTTGATCTCGTTTCCTTCTGGTTTTAAATCAATTATTTATGTGTGTTTGATTGGGAGTCACACTTAGGCAAGTGCAAACACAACAAAGGCATGACTTGTACTGTAAACACTAATTATACATTTTAAGTTACTGTTTAATAAGTAATAATACAGTGTAATTGGTTACATGTAATGTCATTTTTACGTAACGTTAAGGACAAACTTTAGATCCTGGAGCTTGTGGCCCCCCCAGCGTGTTTTTCTAAATTACAAATGCAGACTTTTTTTTTGTCTGCTCCTTTTTCACAATGACTTGAATAAACAAATCCTCAGAAATGCAATTTTGAGCATACTTTTCTTTATATATGACCTTCAAAATCAGAAAATGCCTCAAGAGCATCAGAGTGGGTCTTTAAAAAAGTTCATTTTAACCGTAAATTAAAAACATTGATCTGCTGGGCAAAGCCACCCTTCTTGGGATGTATCATCTTTCTCGTTTACCAGCTGCACTACATGCTGATAAATACCCAGATTAGTCAGGTTCCGAACCTGGAATAACTTGATCCTGCTGATCGGCACTGATTAGGGCAGGAACAGCTGGAAATCTGGCAGATCTAGAGGATCAGGATTGGGCGGATCTGATGTCAGGACATCCAGCATCCTCCACTTCTGTCCAACTTTATCTTAATCCCAGCTCAACCCATTCTTTGCACCTATTAAAATTACTAAAACTTAAATGCACCAAATTCTTTCTTTGGTTTAAAGTCAACAAGATGTTGCGGCCGCTTCTTGCTTTGCAGGAATGAATTGATGTTGTTTGACAACCACTGCAGGGTACAGGCAGCCAACAGTTGTTTCTGAAAGCCAACATTTTGCAAACACAGAGTGGATTTTTTATTTTATTTTATCTTGCATTCTGCTGATGCGTTAGCCTGCCATGAAGAACGGATGTGCAATGCCAAGCTTTCCTTTCTGCCTTCAAGCCTGGCCAAATGTGCAGACACGGTCAAACGATAGTTCTGCAGCTTGCTGCGGAGGAAAATACAGTGAGCTGGGCAATTATTAATGTCTAGAGTCCACTCCTGCAAACTCAAGTCAATGCCTTGTTATGAAAGTCTGTTTTCAGAACCACTCAAGACATTCCTAGATGTATTCCTTGAGTTTTCACTGAACCTTGTGAAGCGAGGCAGCATTTTAATCTGCCAGAAGAAGCCTGAAACCTCTGCATCGGCTGCAATGAAAAAAAAGAAAATGTCAAGAGCTGCCGTGACAGAAAGCAAAGTGTCGACAGTGGAAGGAAAAAGGGTGATAACACTTCACCGTGGGGTGTCTTGTTCTTCTCTGAAGGATGTCCTAAAACACAGTCTTTGATGCAGACAAATGGTGGCTTATCAAAGAGGGGGGGGCTCATAATCTGAGAAAGCAGGCAGGTGTTGGCCACCTGCTCTTCCTAGGTGCCAACCACTTCAGAACTGCCAATTTCAGGAGTGAAGAAAGAGTGCTGGAGAGGAGAAAGGAGGACAAAAGAGGAGAGAAAAGGGGGCTTCTGCACAACAAATGTATAAGTGGTAAAACAGTAGAATTTAGAGAATAAAAAAAATGAACATAAACGTTCTCTACAGCAGAGTTTCTGGAAAGTGTGTTCCTGTTTCTCTTTATTTCTTTAATATTTGTCTTCTTATTGCTCGCAAGTTTCAACCTCATAACTCTTAACTATTCAACTAACTACCACTTTTTTACCTCATTGGATAATTGCTTACGGAATCTTCAAATCCTCCTTTTTCAACTGAAACTGTTAGCTCTACAAAACAATAAATGTCACGGAGGCCTACAGCTACAGAAACAATTCAACCATTTAACCCTTGTGCTATCTCAGATGACCCCACCCTGACATTAACGTGTTCTACCTACCATAACAATGGTGGAAAGATTTCATTTAATCCATGGAAACCAGTTAGGATCACAAATCTTTGAAGATAAAAGGTTCAGAGCACTGTCTAGTGGGTCTAGATGACCCAACTCCCAATGTTAAAGTACCTAGGATAGCACAAGGGTTAATCTATTCAGCAGACTGTTGGCTCTTGAACTTGTATTTTTCGTCTGAAAACTCCTTACAGTTCTTGAGATCTTAGAGGTTATATTCCATATCATGTTTTTCCTAGTTCCACTTTAAAATGGATGTCTATGGGTGTGTCCAAATTCGAGGGCTACATCCTTCAATGGCATGACCTTCCCGGGCGACGTTGGCAGCGTCCTTCGTTGAGCGGGTAGGCCGCATGTGAACGGCTGTGAATTTGGACGAGTCCAGCTTTTAGATAATTCCAGCCATGACATCGGTGAATATCCAACCGTGAGTCCTGAACGGAGAGGAGTAGTGAACCAGGCATGGAGCTCAATTTTTTTCCTGGCTTATTTGATCCAACTTTTAATCTTAGAGGAGTAATTATAAAAAGATGTCATTATCACCAACTATGGGTCCCGCTTCACAGTCCGCCATTGTTGTCAGAAAATGTTCGGGTTCGGCCGCAATGCATCTTGGGGTATGGACAGCATAGAAGGATACATCAGACCATCCTTGAAATCTGGAAAAAGAAGGCCGGATTCGTATTTAAAGGAGTTTTACATAAGCAGCCTAAAAATGCTCAGGAAGAACACCAGCCACAAATGTGGACACGGCCTTTGTGAAACTGTCAGCGGTTTGTGTCTGCCATAGCCAGAAAAAGGCGGGAACCCCCTCTCTGTGCTTCTGCAGAGGTGCCGTTGCTATGACGAACAGAACTTTAGCATCAGTTTTAGCATCAGAAAAAGGGGGGAAGCAGCCCCCAATGAGGGAACTCACGGCAGTTGACCTCAGTCAGCAGAGTAAAACACAGAGGGGCAGAGAGGGTAATATGATTTTGCAGCTTTCTGCTCCCCCTCTGGCTGCCAAGAGGCTGTTTCCATAAAAACGATCAGAACACACAGACCCTGCAGCTTTCAAAGCTCAATCTGACACTTTGAATGAACAGGTTTGACTTTTTTTTCACTGTGTGCTTCAAGTCTATGACAGATCCACTTCACACGACTGGACGAAATTTAGTTTGCATGAGTTTATTAAACTAAATTACTGATTAGCCTTTATAGTGGCATCATTCTAGCCTTTTGGTAAAATTTTTAAACTTTTCCAATTTATAAACTATTTCGTCGGATGGTCATTGTATAAAGCATTTCTGCAAGCTCATTAAGCTAATTTGACAATTTTGGCTAACATTTTAGCAACACGCTAGCTGTATTAAATTCCTTCCCTACTCACTATAGTGTACTATACAGTGTGTTCACCATTTTGTAGTGCTGTACTAATTTCTACAATTCCAAATTTCCCAGAAATCTCTGCAAAAAATCAGTGTGCATCGATGCTCACTCGTTCAGCGAATACAGACCACAATGCATTGCGCCAGAGCAATTTTTGCCAAAAAAATATTTACAGGTTTACTACATTTTTTTAATGAACCATACTCATTTTTATCGTGAGAAGATAAAATAAATAAAATAAAATCGCAAAATGCTCATATTAACTAGATTTTTACTTCGTGAAATCGATGATGTCATATTTGCTGTAAAGAAATAAAGTAGTGAGGATGGAGTCTGATTTACTTTTAAAATTCAGGGCACTACATAGTGCCGCAATATATTGTTTTTTAGTAATTAGGGGTTAGGGTGGGAATTCAGACATAGCCCAAGACTATTTTCCAGTATGATTAGGTTTATTTGCAGTTAAGATAATATTTTAGTATTATGCTAGCTATATTAGCTAAATTAAACATTTCACCTTTTTTTTTGGCTAGAGAAGAATAGATCCATAAAATCCCATTGTCTGATTTTTAAAGAACATGGACTTTCAACTCCCTCTAAAGATTTTCTATGGGGTGATGATCTGGAGACTGGCTAAGCTACTCCATGACCTTGAAATGCTTCTTGTGAAGCCATTGCTTCTTTACCCAGCAGTGTGTTTGGGATTATTGTCACACTGCAAGACTCAGCCACGTTTCATCTTCAATGCCCTTGCTGATGGAAGGAGGTTTTCACTCAAAATCTGACGATACACGTCCCCATTCAGTCTTTCCTTTACAGTGTACAGCTACATCAGTCGTCCTGCTCCCTTTGCTAAAAACAGCCCCAAAGCATGATGCTTCCACCCTTCCACATGCTTTTCAATTGGTATGGTGTTTTTTTGGATGCAAATCAGCATTCTTTCTCCTCCAAACACGACAAGTAGAGTTCTTACCAAAAGGTTCTATTTTGGTTTCATCTGACCATAGGACATTCTCCCAATCTTCTTCGTGATTATCAAAATGCTCTCTAGCAAACTTTAGATGGGCTCACATGTACTGGCTTTGGCAGGGGGACACGTCTGGCACTGCATGATTTGAGTCTTTGGCGGTGTTTAGTGTGTTACTGATGGTAGCCTTTGTTACTGTGGTCCTAGCTCTCTGCAGGTCATTCATTGAATGACTCTTGAATGGTTCTTGGATTTTTACTCACTGTTCTTGTGATCATTTCGACTCCACAGGGTGAGATCTTATATAGATATTGAGTTCAAACAGGTTCCATTAATACAGGTAGCGAGTGGAGGACAGAGGATCCTCCACCACAAAAAGTTACAGGTCTGTTAGAGCCAGAAATCTTGCTTGTTTGTAGATAACTAAATACTTATTTTCCACCGTAATTTGCAAACAAATTCTTTAAAAATCAGACAATGTGATTTTCTGGATTTTGTTTTCTCATTTTGTCCCTCACAGTTAAGGTACACATATGATGAAAATTACAGGCCACTCTCATCTTTTTAAGTGGGAGAATTTAAAAATTGGGAATTGGTGTCTAACTAAATTATTTTTTTCCCCACTCCAGTTTCTGCAGACTGGCAAGAGTTCATTAGAAATTCACCCACTTCATTGAAAATTGTGGTTTTTGGTGTTTTTAACCTATTCTTAGGCATTTTTCTGATGAATGATGACGTTTCTAAAGAAAATTAAGCTTAAAATTCCAAAACTGGGTATTTCTTCATTCAAATAATTGTCAATCAGTAGCAGACAAAGGTTTTGTTTTTGTTTTTTTGGCTTAAAGCAGTATAAATATAATTAGACCACTAAAAAACACTTTTTAAATTGATCCAAAGGTGTGGGTAAGTATTTAAAATGAAAAAAAAAAGTGTTCAAGCCTTAAAGAGATGAATAAATGATTGAGTAAATGAATGAGTGAGTAAGAGTGTCACACTTGAGCTGACAGAACATCTCCTCCTGGTGTCACAAGGAGAGGGAGGCCTGGTTTGGGGAATTAGGATGAGTGGAAAAGGCTGGATTGGGAGCCCAGAATGCCCATCACTGTCACTCACGAATGGCAGCACAATGCGATCCAGTGACACTCCCGAGATCCCCCGAGTCTCACATGGAACAAGAGACCCTATACTTTCTCCCGTCCCCTTGACATCCAGACATCGCCTTACTGTCCCCTTACATCATTTGTCATCCATCTGTAACCACAGTACTCTGTTCCAGCTTTATAAAGTCCCCACTTTCTGTCCAATACTTAGGATCGCATTACGTTGAAATATTAGACATCTATTTCTGGAGGAACCCCTCTTAACTATAACATATGTTTAAAGTCTAAATAAGTTTAGGACCTGTCAGACAAAGGAGCCAAATTAAAAAGATCATCTTTCAAAAAGACAGAAACTATGGTTGATATAGAAAAGAGTTGTGGTGGCTAAAAACACTGAAAACTTATAACTTTTTTGCCTAAAAACATCAAGAGTCTGAGAAAAAGACTCAGACTTTAGCTGAGACATCTCGCCTTATAAGCGTCTGTCTCTTCTAGTTCTTTATTTTTCTTTATACCTGATCTCTCAGAGGTGCAATTAGCACAGCACTCCAAGTTTTCAGTTTTTAGAAAATACAATGAAAAAAAGAAAAGCTCTTCCACCCGTGAATCTGCCTGCATATCGGTTTTTGTTAACCCTGTAACACCGGAGCTTTAGTGTTTACATTCCTTCGACTGCCGCAGCTCTTCTGAACTCAATGAATGTAATTCCAGCAGATTCTAAAACAGAAAAAGCAGCTTTCTGCTAATATGCAACACTTTAAAGATGCTTTTCTCAACCCTTTCACAGTAAACTATATCCATGTAATAAAATTGCACCAAAGCTTGACTTGTGGACAAATAGATCCATGAACGTCTTTTTTTTCTCTCGTCTGAACTGGTATCTGGCTCAAAACTGAACATCTGGATGGCTCCAATACTGCTCATTATTTTTTGTTGCACCGGTAATGACAGCTTCGGGGGTGTGAGGGGCTGTTAGATTGCGGGAGAGAGTGTAAACAGAGAGCTCTCAGCAGTTGGGAGGGGAGGAGGGGGTGGAGTTGCTCCGCGCCTATACAGTCCCCTCCACAACTTAGAGGTGAATTTCTGATAAGCTCCTTCCACTCTGCAAAAACTATGTCCTAGAAAACGAAACAGGTTTTTGGAAAACGTCATCATCAGAATTAACAAACCACGGGGAAGACTTTCAAAATAGATCAAAGGATAATCGAAATGGGTTGTAACCCTTGTGCTATCCTAGGCACTTTACCATTGGGAGTTGGGTCATCTAGACCCACTAGACGGTGCACTGAACCTCTTTTCTTCAGTGAGTTGTGAACCTCACTGGTGTCCATGGATTCCATGAAATCTTTCCACCTTTATCCACCTTTGTCATGGTAGGGAGAACACGTCAATGTAAGGGTGGGGTCATCTAAGATAGCACAAGGGTTAATGCATCAGTCTGCAGGCACAATCAAACATCTATATCTGGTATTTTCCTTCTCAATTCTCTAAACGTCCATGCACGGTGGTCCTAGCTCCTTGTGGGCCTCAGTTAAAGCAGAAGTGATGTATATTTAGGTCGAATAGTGATTCCAACCTTATTAAGAACTACTAGATTACAGGCCTGAGACGTGGCCTTTCAGAGTAGGAGATGGGGAGAGCAGGTTGTGGTGCAGACCAAGTAAGACTGGCCACATTAACACATTTCCTGACACTATTTTCCAATTAGCTCACTATCGATCAGCTAGCATGCCTCTTGTTGCACTGTGCCTCTACCTGAATGAGCTTGAGGCCACTTTCTGTCCAGGCTTTGTTTGTATTTTAACACACAGCAGAAGTGGATAAGTAGCGTCGCTCAGGAAACCATCTAGGATTCTGTGAACAAAAAAAAAAAAAAACTTGCCTCAAATGATCCTTTTTTCCTTTATTTCTCCCTCCTTCTGCAGTAAAGGCTAGCCAAAAAAAAAAATCAATTTCTAAGTCAGAGTGTTATCTAAAAATAATCAACACTTGTGAGGATTTAAAAACGTTCTTGCTGCTGGTGTGAATAAGCTGCATTTCTTTGTGGATAAGCACCGAAAAAATGTCAAAAGACCACACTCGTTGACATTTTAATTCTTGTGTGACTCATTTCCGGAGAGGGAAGTGAAATGACTGTGTAAGACAAATGTCTCACTGGTCAAACATAATCACTCCATCAGATCCAGGAATATGTGTGTTTGACTGCGAGTCTGAATGATGGACAAGACAGGGGAGGAGGGAAGGTGAAAGCCTCTGTGATTAAAAAGGAAAGTGGGGCTCTGCTAATGGCCCCCATCACACTGCAAGGACAGCAATTAGGGTGACTGTGGCTCTATAAACGCCTCTCTTTGATTTAACATATTCCAGTACAACGTGCTATAAGACAATGATGGTTCACAGTTGGGGAAACTTCATAAAAAAATATCATAGGAACTTCAATCCTCAACAAATCATTGTATCTTAAATACCCAGACTTTATGTAATTTAGGATAGATAGATCTTTATTTGTCATTGTCACACATACAATGAAATTAAAAGTGCCTTCTGGTCAGTGCAACATTCATACGTTTAACCCTTGTGCTATCCTAGGCACTTTAACATTGGGAGTTGGGTCATCTAGATCAGTGTTTTTCAACTTTTTTTGAGCCACAGCACACTTTAACCTTGAAAAAAATCCCGCGGCACACCAGCATCCAAAAATTTAAAAAAAAGGAGAAAATCATAGTCTGTATTGATCTACAGCCCCTCTGCAATCTCACATGCATTTTTGTGATAATTGAGGCAGAAGAAGCTGCAGCTGTTTTTTCTAAAAAAATGCAATAAAAGTTAAGTTAGAAGATTTAAGAACTGTTTGATTTGTGTTCGTTGTGGTTTCAAGACGTTTAACAATGTTGACTCAGCGCCGAGACGCTGTCACTTTAACCCAATGCATTATGGGAGATGTAGTGCAAAAATCCGCCGAACGCAGAAAGACAAATGTCTCTGAGCTTAATTGTTTTGTTCACTTTTTCCACGGTCTGACACTGGATTCTGTGGAAAGCTACACCGCTAAAGATGAGCTTTGGCTGGTATTTTTGTTAGAACTGAGCGACTTTATCAACAAAATCAGAACAAGGAAGTGAAGACTTTAAACACTTGTGATTGGTCAGACTGATGACATGTGATTAACACTCCAAGAATAATTGACGGAGACAGTTAAAGGGGCGCTGGAGAGACTACGTCTCTCGGCTGGCCTGGGAACGCCTCGGGGTCCCCCCAGAGGAGCTGGAGGAAGTGGCTGGGGTGAGGGAAGTCTGGGCATCTCTGCTCAGTCTGCTGCCCCCGCGACCCGGTCCCGGATAAGCGGAGGAAGATGGATGGATGGAGTTAAAGGGGCGGGACTTTTCAGAAAACGGCTTTAGTTGCAGCTAAATCGCGGTACCGTCATTCTTATCAAAATGTCTTTAATAGAATCAAATAAAGACAAGGAAAAAAGTATTTTACGATGTTTCATATTCCTAACTTCTCAGTGCGTATCAGGGCCTGTTTGGATGAACAAAGAGCTGAAATCCTGGAGATGGAAAATGTTGTTAGATCAGTTAATGAGGGCCATTTCCCACGTCACACTTGACCATCTCCCATGGCACACTAGTGTGCCGCGGCACACTGGTTGAAAAACACTGATCTAGACCCACTAGAAAGTGCTCTGTACCTTTTTTCTTCAATGATTTGTGATCTTCACTCTTGTCCATGGATTATATGAAATCTTTCCACCTTTATCCACCTTTGTCATGGTAGGAATAACACGTCAATGTAAGGGTGGGGTCATCTAAGATAGCAAAGGGTTAACAAATAAACAACTTACCCTATAACCCTTTTAGCTTTACCTCCAGTGTTTGCATTATTTCGACTACAGTGACTCTTCAACACAGTTAACATAATTCCAACTGACTCTTAAGTGGAGAAAAGCGGCTTTGCGCTGATATGTGCTTACCCGATCTTTGACTGTTTATGAGCATGAATCTGCTGGTTCTGTCACAGAGAAAGAATGACTTTGCACGCTATCTAATACTTTGCGTTGGTAACGTGTTGCATATCGATTCAAAAACAATATAAAAAAAACTGTTTTTCAGAATCAGTTGATTCACTTTGATTGCGTAAATTAGGGATGTCGAACTCCAGGCCTTAAAGGTCGGCCTCCTGCCTTATTTGCTGATGCTTATCTGAAACAGGTGTGTTTAGCCAAAAGGAGCTTCAGTGGTAGGTTGGTTAAAAAACATGTGGCCCCCGAGGCCTGGGTTCTGACACCCCCCGTGTAAACAGTTGAAGAGTTACTGGATATCAATTTGTCGCCGGTGACATATCCGGAGTTAAAGGATTGAGAAGTAACACATAACATAATATGATTTAAAAATAATGTAAAGGACAAAGTAGGTAAGATTTCTTATTATCAGATAAGAAATGTGTGTCTGTGTGTATCGAATGTCACTGTGTGTGTCCGATTCACAGCTGACCACCTAGACTCAGCCATTCAGTGAAATGTTTTGTGGCTGCACGGCGGCGCAGTGGTTGGCGCTCACAGGGACAAGGCCCCCAGTTCAAGTCCCAGCTGGCGAGCAGAATATCAAGGCGGGACCTTTCTGTGTGGAGTTTGCATGTTCTCCCCATACTTCCTTCCCTTTCTCCGGCTTCCTCCCACCATCCAAAAACATGCATCATAGGTTCATTGGTTACTCCAAATTGTCCCTGTGTGTGAATGTGAGTGTGCATGGGTTTGTGACTGTGGCCCTGCGATAGACTGTCCAAGTGGCCGGATAGGCTCCAGCAGCCCCCGTGACCCCGAAAGGGAACAAACGGATTGGAAGATGAATGTTGTGTGTAGTTCTAAAAGTGGTACTCAAGAAACCTCCAGGATTACCCAATGAATATAAATGATGAATTATGGCCATGTGACCAACTAATTTAAATTTAACAAAACTGAGTTTTTGTTGTTATTGTTTTTTTGTTATTTTTTCAGTTATCAAACCTTTTGCAATTCGTGGCTGTTCCAAATTCATCATCCATCAATCCTCTGAGCTTGCGGAATCTCTTTTGGGGTCACTGGGTTGCTGGAGCCTATCTGAGCTATAGCTGGGTCAAGGTGAGGTACATTCTGAACAAGTTACCAGGTCGTTGGAGGGCCTTACAATCACACACACATACACACCTTTGGACTATTTAGAATAATCTATGAATGTTTTTGGATTGTGGGAAGAACCCGGAGTGCCTAAAAACGGTAAAACTAATGGGGGAGTCATTGGATAAGGTACAGTTTCATTCTGCGGGAGGAGAAAAAAAAATTGATGGGGATGAACAATCTTTTTTATAGTGAACTCCTAAGTCTCAGCTTTTCATAAAACTATCTAGTTTGATTTGCATGATGCAAATTTATTTAATTTCAATTCCACAACAGCAAGAAATACAGAATCCTGTATTACTCAACCATCAGATTACAGTTCTTTTATTCTTGAACATGACTAATAAAAGGTAGATTTGTGTTTTAAATCAATAAATTGTGACGACAGTAAATTCTCAGCTGCATCAATAGTTTTTTTTACACCCTATAAAACCAACAGGTGCTGTTCTTTGACTGTAATGGACAGACAAACAAAGGCATGAATGAAGTCTGACGATCAATAGTTCCACTCAAGCGTCTCCTTTAATTTCATTATAGAGGTGAACCTTTTTTCTTAACACATTAACGGATTTATACGACCTCTTCAAGTTCCGTGTATTGTATCTTTTGTTTATGTGTGGGTTGTTTTTTTTTAGATTCTCTCTTTTGTAAGGTTGTCACCTAAGGAGCTATTAAGCTCATGAAGATGGGAAACAAAAGCTGCTGTCAGCAAGGATGTGGTGGAGCTCACCGCACAAGCTCAGCAAAAAGTTCCCATCGATTGGTGCGCTGATTGTGCGTCTGTCAGCCTACCTGTCCGTCCCCCCTCCATAACCAACCCCCCCTGCACCCACCACCGCCAACGCTCTTCCATCCATCCTCCACCCAAGGCCTCATTGATCAGTGTGCGTCTAGCTCCTGCTCGTTGATCAGTCAGTTTGATGTCTTTTGTGTCTAGGTAGAGTGAATAAACTATTGGGTCAATCGAACGGGAAGCGGGGTGTCAGGGGAGCCGACGCTTGGCTCTGGGATGGGAGGTTGGGAAGGATGGAGGGATGGGAGAGAAGGGAGAGATGAAAAGGCTACAGGCAAAAGAAAACAAGAGGAAAAGGGCATCCAGCTGAGATGACTATATACCACATCAAGGACAAGCTCCTGCTATAAACATGAATGAAACTGGTATCCGGTTCCTGTTGAGTCCTAAAGCATCCCTATGGCTCCTTGCAACTGTGGTCACAGGGAATAATTGCATCCATGCGACTGCATAAATTAGAACCGTGGCAGATCCACAGACAACTGGATGAGGCCCAAGCGCAAGGATCACTGCCTCTCAGATTCCTGAGCAGAGGCTCAGATGGGCCAGATTGATGAGGATGCTGGGATAAAACCGTCATTTCCATTTCAGCCTTGTCAATAAACATTTTATACAGGGGGATAAAACAGGCCGGGAGGAGGGGGGGTTCCTCATTATGATAAGTGAAGCTTTTATACCACTGCTTTGTAGAAAGGTGACAGACAATTGCACTGATGGAGGCACTGATTGATCATGCATTTCCCCACATAATGCGGACAATTGGTGAAGGGAAATAACCAACCAGATGGTGGCTCCGAGTGGGAGCACATCAATGCATATATTCACATACTTACGATTTTATAAGAAAATGTGATGGTCAAAAGTGATTATGCATAAATTGTCATTGGTTTGGCTCTCTCTATTGGAAATAAAATTTGCATATTTTTTACTTTAAAAGATTTAAAGGAGATGACCCTTTTCCATAAGTTGGTGTAATTTCCCAATGTCTTCTGGAAATGTTTATAATATACTTTGGTCCCAGTACTACAGAAGGGGGTTTAACCCTTGAATATTCTTTGGATTATCGTAGCTCTTCAACCTTTATCAGGTTGCATAGGTTGCAGGTTGCATATCAGCTATGTGCTGATATGCAACATTTTGGAGGATTTAGGTATTTCATTCAGCTGATTCTGTTATGGAAAAACGTATCTTTGCGCCGTTATGCAACTTAACCCTTGTGCTATCCTTGGCACTTTTTAAATTGGGAGTTGGGTCATCTAGACCCACTAGACAGTGCGCTGAACCTTTTTTCTTCAATGATTTGTGATCTTCACTGGTGTCCATGGATTATATGAAATCTTTCCACCTTTATCCACCTTTGTCATGGTAGGAATAACACGTCAATGTAAGGGTGGGGTCATCTAAGATAGCACAAGGGTTACACAAAGTCGCTTTTCTCGCATCAGAATCAGCTGATTGACTGCAAAGACAGTCAAAGAGTTAGAGTATGCCAAAGACAGCATGTTATTTAGGTGTTGCCGACGACAGGATTATTTCTAGCCGCAGAGGGGGTAGGAAAGTATTTAAAACTAAAACTTAGGTTTGTACATATAAAAAAATTGAACGTGGAAGTGACAGAAAAATGTCTTGCCTGCATTCGTGCTCCCTGGTGGTTACTTGGTGAACTGCGTTTGGGTCCCTCACCAAGTTTTCTAATGTGTTTTAATCCAAAAGTCAATAGGTTATCCTTAAAGTTAACCACCCTGACTGCATTTTTTTGTTTTACTCTTCTCTTCAACAGAATCAGCTGATTCTCATTGATCGCGTAAACAATCGAAGATATGCGGTAGGTCAAAGGGTGTGTGTTATTTAGGTGTTGCCGAGGGCATGTTAAAGGGTTAAGCTGGGCCACAACCCAAACTGTTAACCCTTTAACACTGGAGCTGCCGCAGCAACCCGTGAAAATCAGCTGATTCTGATGTGGAGAAAAAGTGGCTTTTCATATCGGCATTGCATCGTCTGCCTGGTTACCTGATGTGGAAGATGCTGCTAATCATATTAGCCACAATCTTGTAAAAAGTTGCAACACAAACAGATCAGTTTGGAATCACCTGATCTGATTCACAATTGGAGCATTTTATTTCTGTCCTCTGTGTTTTCAGTCAATCTGTCCTTAGATAAAAAGAGCTTATAAAGATTATCCCCCTGGCTTGCATGCTATTATCATTAATCAGTAGGTTATTGACTGCTCTGTCCTTCCCTGTTTCAAGTTCAGACCTCCCTTAATCCACAGATTTCACCCAGAAGACACACACTCCACTCTCTGAGGCTCAGTGCGGCTTGAACCATGTCTACCCTTCCAGGCAGGAATCGATTTGCAACAAGCCCTCTCCCATCTTCAAATCAAAATGCCAAAAACATTGTGACTGGCATTGTAAATGACCCTTTATAGTATCTGTAGAATGATTGAAGAAAAATGTTTGAAAAGGGCTGGAATATTTTAGAGGTTTGATTCATAAATTTTAAATGTAAACACCACCCAAAGCGCAAAGAAATGGTCTGAGCTGAATGTTTATAACTTAATCTTATTGCCAGTAGAAATATCATCAAATACTGATAAAACATCCTTGGAAAAAAAACGATTTACTGCTGCACTGTTTTAGACCTTTTAGATCTTCATTAGGGAAAGAAACCACTGTATGTTTGAAGAAAATCACACACTTACATCAGACTTACATGACGTTCCGTCAGGACAGAACTCAGGGCTGGACTCAGATGCAGAGTTTAGAGCTTGTAATCTCAGATAAATGCTTTCGCTGTGGCACTGGATAACACTGGAACACACTGGCACAGGACAAATGGAGACTCAGACTATTTAAGACATGATGGAGGGAATCACTGATGGAAACAATCAGGGAAGATTAGACAGGAAAACCAGTCGGGAAACACACCAGGGCAGGAAGTAACAAGACCTGAAACGAGAGAAGAGTAAGTGTTTCAAAAGAAAACAGGAAGTGCAACACAAGACAACACAGGTGACAGACGTTGACCAAAAGGGCACATCTTAGGACATAACATAAAACTAACGAGACATGACTCATTCATGAATTAGAAAATGCAAATTCTAATTTTTGTCTCAAACGTTACCTCATTTTACTCTAATGTTAATATGACTTACACCAGGCATGTGATGCACTTTCGAAAACGCACTAAAAGAGCATTCCCAAACTTGCTTTCAGCATACGGTGTTCACGCTGGACAAGCAGGGAGGGGCTTCTTCTTCCCCTGTCTACTAGCACATGTCCACCACCTACAGTTGGAAGAGGCTTGATGGGAAGTGTCAAAGCGGTGTGAATCTCATGAATCTTGCTTCAGGTTTTCTCTTTCACAGATTTATTCCGACACGCGAATAACTTGGTGTCAAATAATTATGGCCAGGAACTTACCGCAATTATTAATTTCTCCCTCATGATAAGTATTCAAACGGTTGGCATTCCCCTGAATAAAAAGGGACATTATCCATACATCCCTACCAATCCTGTCCTTGATTGGTCAAAGTTAAACCTGGTTTAACATTGGAAAACTTGTGTTACTGATGCATGAGCGCAAGCGTTTTGAACGCAGAAGCCCAAAACACACTTAACCCTTGTGCTATCTTAGATGACCCCCCCTTACATTGACATGTTCTCCCTACCATGACAAAGGTGGATAAAGGTGAAGAAGATTTCATGTAATCCATGGACACCAGTGAAGATCACAAATCATTGAAGAAAAAAGGTTCAGCGTACTGTCTAGTGGGTCTAGATGACCCAACTCCCAACGTTAAAGGGCTGAAGATAGCACAAGGGTTAAACATGCATTTACATGGATTTCTCCTTAAAAGAAGTTCTTGAATGTGCCTTGCCGAGGGCGACGTAAACGTTGCTTTGCTGTTTAAATGACGCAAACTACATTAACGTCCCACATTGATCATCTTTGGATCTATTTTAAAAGAGTTCTCAGTGGTCTTTTAATTATGAACATGCCGTTTTTAGCCAAAATAAAATAAAATAAAAAACCTGTTTCGTTTCCTAGGACATAGTTTCTACAAAGCGGCAGTTGTCGGAATTTGCCTCTGAGTTGTGGGCGGGACCATTGGCTCGAAGCACTCTCGCCCCCCTTCCCGTCAGCCATAACTTAGAGCTCGCTGTTCACACTCTCTCCCGCTAACTTACAACTCCTCACACACACCCCATAACATTACCAGTGCAACAAAAACAGTGAGCAATATTGAAGCTATCCAGCTGTACAGTTGTTGGGTGGAGCGGAGCAGGGAAGTTGTGGCTCCCCCAGCATAATTTTTTTCTACGTCACAAATATGACCAAATTTCAATATAGACTAATTTTTTTTTTATATGTGAGTGTAACGGGACGAGATCTCTTTGTTTTAATTTCACAAAATATTCCAAAGTTTCTGATGACCCAACTTCCAATGTTAAATTGCCTAGGATAGCACAAGGGTTAATGTGTTCTTCTTCGCTGGTTTTCCCTTTATAAGTTTGCCGCTTGCTTTCCCTCTCCCCTTTCTATTTTATTGTCCAGTGGGAGAGGTGGTTGTCCTGTAACGTTAGCTATGTGAATCCTCATTATAAGTTAGTTTTGTTCCATATACTGTTATTATTTGAAATCTGTTGTGAAAATACAAAAACTTTTGTAGATGTTGACTGTTTATTTCAGCATAAGAATTTCCTGTGCTCCATCTACCTCTCACCCTCATGTAGGAGCTAATACGGGATGCTAACAGCGTTGTTTCTATTTTCTTTTTGGAAAATTGTCAGATCCGCAATAAACGGAGGTGGTCTCCAAGGGTGCTACATCTTTTGACTCCCTAAAACACAACGCAGGAGTGATCTGGTTACATGTCCTCCATCATTAGAACAATGTCTCAAGAACATACTAAAAACACAGAAAACCCAATTTTTATCAGAGACTTTAAGAACCATTTGAGACCGATTTGAGACAACTTTAAGACCCTTGAGAGAAGATATGCTGCAAAAATTATTTTATCTTTGCCTGAAGTCCTTGTGCGCTAAAACAAAATCCTTCAGCTGAGAACAGAAAACTCCCAAAAGCATTTTTCAGAAACTGACAGATACAGTTGGATATTTTTTTCCCAACAGTCAATCAACAGTGGTATCCAATTCACAATTAAAACGGTGCTATTTTTATCACTCTTTTCAATACTTTAAAGCAGGGGTCCCCAAATCCAGGCCTTGAGGGACGGTGTCCTACATGTTTTCCAACCAACCTGCTTTTGAAGCTCCTTATTGGCTAAACACACCTGATCCCGGTAATCAGCAGAAAATAAGGCAGGGATTCTGGAAAACCAGCAGGACACCGGCCCTCGAGGCCTGGATTTGGGGACCCCTGCTTTAAAGGAACATGTGAATGTGCTTCATGTGGGCATGCGAGGAACTGCACTTTTTGGGTGTGATTTCAAATGTACAACTTTGTTAATGAAGAAAGTGACTGGAGAGCTCCGTTGGGTAAGCACAGGACTGAAACATGGAAAACCACCGTTTGATTCCCAGATGGCGAAATTAGCTCCATCCAGTGTAAGTCCCTTGGCAAAACCCTTCATGCTACTGCCTGTGTAGCTACAAGGGGGCCCAAGACGGGGTCTCCCTGTGCCAGTCCACAGCCATATAAATACAGCACTGAGTCAGGAAGGTCATCTGGCATAAAAAATTTCTGCCAAGCCACCTGTGCGAATCAGGGAAAGCTTGTTTGGTGTTGTTGCAAGCCCTTTTAAAATAAAATCCAGGAGCTAGCAAAAGGAGTTCAAAACAAACGTCTTTTGAACGTTTCTTTGCCAAGGGGAAAACACCCAGCCAGGAGACAGAAGAGGAGCCTTCGACTTCCAAAAAAAGAAAGCTACATATAGTAGACAGTACGTCTTTTTTGCACCATGAGTGTGGGAAGGGGAGAGGATGATGACACCTGTGCGATGTACAATGTCATGCGTGTCAAAGTAAAAGCTCAGGGTTTGTTTTGTCACGTCTCTGTTCCTCCTTCATTGTAGCGTTGCTACAATAAACATCCGCCTAGATCTTAAGGACCGGTCTGTGTAAACTTTGTATACCGGTCCGTGGCGGTTAAAAAAGGTTGGGGACCGCCGCTTTAGGGGATATGCCAAAAGGTGTGGTTAATGAACTCTTTAGGTTTTACTGTCTGAACTACAGATTATAGGGAAGGTGTACTGCAAGATTTCCTATAACTATCAAAAAGTAAGACTAAATATAGTAGATTAATGTTATAGACCAACATACTGTATACCTTTTAAATTAAAAAAAGCAACATTTCAGAAAATGGCAGATGTACAACCAAAGAAATTCATATCAAAATTTGAGAAAAGCAATAAAGTATAATTTATTGGTTTTTCAAAGCAGCACAAAAACCTACACACATCCCCACATCCCTGCTTTTCAAGATAAGATGGGTTTTGTTTACACTGTGTACCAAAAGTGACCATAACGGTCCCTAAATGTTACCTGAGTATATAAACAAAGACGTGATTTACACACAGGGGGATGGATTAAGTGATAATCTGTATCCAGACCAGACGAAAGTGCTCCTAAGGGAGGTGTAGCAGCTCGGCAGCTGCCGCGAAACTCAACCTGCAAATGGGGAATAACACGGTCACAGGCATTTCCCGGTCCTACCGTGGGAATTGATGATGCCAGGCATATTTGTGTTGGGTTACAAATCATACTGTCAGTGTCTGCAACACCTGTCAAAGGAGTGAGATATCAATACAGCCAGATGGGAACGACAATAAGCCAGAGTCTATTGGGGGAGGGAGGGCTTGAACAATGACTGGAGAAGAGTGTTTGGTTGCATTGGTGTGGTCCTGTGCTGATTATTTTTATATCTGTGCAGAAAACACATCTCAGGCTGTCTATTTTAGTAATGATGGCCTGTAAATGATCAATAATCTCAAGCAAGGAAACGCTTCAGGCTTTAACCACGTTAACTGGAAGCTGTCAAAACCCACCGCCCTCCTGTTCGGTCCCTGCGGGTCCTTTATGTGCACAAACTGTTTGTCTGCAGGTATAAGAGATGTTGGCTTAACCGTGCTTGCGTGTGGCTGCTGTTTATGTTGTTCAACATACTTGGGCTGAATTTGTGAACCATCCAGGCTTTCTCCAACGCCTCTCACTGTTGACGGTGCTTGTTTATGCACGCAGTTTACCAACACACACCCAGCCTGGTCAAATAGATGGAGATAATCTATGCAAATGCAGCGCTGTGTTTTCTCAATCAGAAGCCATTTAACTGGCTGTGTAGCTTCCTGTACGTGTTCATTGAGACAGTTCCCACAGGGCCTCCAGTGGAGCTGGTTTGGTGATATGAGGCTGATTAGAAAACATCGCAAGGTAGTTTGTTTTTGCTCCAAGAACACCAGATACAGTTGTGTTCTTTTTAATGTAGACCGTATCACGAGTATTCAAAGAACTCGTCTAATTTGTTTTCTTTTCTTGTCGTGAGACGTGCCGTCTGTATTTGAAAAAGCCTGTTTTCAGGGAGAAGTGAAGCAAGGCTGCTGTAATCACATTTGTTTCACACAAACAGTGGCTCTGATTGGGTTTAATAAAAATAATTGGTTGCTCAAAATCTCATGCCAAAAATTGGAAAGCAAGATAGGGAAGAAAAAATATTTTCTTGCATGTTTGATCATATTCATTGATGATTACACTCACATAAAGCTTATTATAAATGCAGTTTGTATACATAAAGGCTCTTTTTTATACTAATATACCAATAACCCTGTGGGGACATTGATGTTCACCATTTAACTCAAAGATGCTTTGATGTCGTCCTTGAGGTGAATATATTCACTACATCTATAAAAGCCATTTAATTAAAAAAGGAGTTTTACCTTTTCAAGAATTAACATGATTGTATCAAATTGTCAGGGTAATGCAAAAGTTTTACTATACATATTTCTGTATTACATATTGTTAACCTTAGAAACAACAGACAAAGATTGGATTTGATTTGAAATTTAAAAACCATTGATCGGGTTATAACAGGTGTCCTCAAAAACTATGTGAGCTTATGTTTCAAGTGTTTTACCAGCTTAAAGGACAAATATATAAATGCAATTTCCCATTGAAATTGTAAAATCTCTGGAGGACAATCACTTTTCACAAAGGCACTGCAAGGACAGTCCATGAAGATAAAAAGATGTTAAATGAGAACGGGAATCTACTTCCTTGTTAGTATGTATGCTCAACCCTTCGGTCGTGTTCTTGTCAAATCTGACCGACATCCAACTTAAAACACTCACAAATAACGTGTTTTTACATCTGATTGCCTCCAGGGTTTGTAATATCCTACACACTATCACCTCTTTCATTGAAACTTGAATATTTTAATCCACCTCGGTACACCTGTGTGGTTTCTGGTCAAAAGTGACTGCCATATGAAATCAATGGGTATCCGGACTTGACTGTATTCATACATGACAGAAAAATATCTAATACACATCAAACCAACTCCATTCATTCACACACTCACTTCAGACCAAATTATGTCTTTGGTGGTACACATGTCTTCGTCACGCACACATGAACCAACTTTAGGACAAAAAAATTTATCATGTCTTCACACAGACTGAACAGGTGTCTGTCCTCCTTCCCTTCTCCTCCCTGTGTCCCTGTGTCCTGGGTCTGATAGAGCTAAATGTTGGCCGTGTACTCTGTTAAAGAAGTACCCGTCCAGATTTTTGGACCTGATTAAAAAGGGCACTAATTTGTCCCCGCCAGCAGGGAAATGGGCAGATAAAGAAGCCCTGTGAGCTCCTTGAGACAACAAAAGAAGCCTGAGAAGCTGCAAAGGTCATGTTATCCCTATGTTTGCCATGTCCACTTGACCTGAAGTCACATGACATTCATGTACAAATTCATATGCACACACAACTTCAGGTAGAGTTTGGTCTTTGGTGTTCCAGTTTTTTGTGATAGTTATTTTTTGTATCTATGTCTATAAATTCATGATAAACACTACTTTGAGACTTTATCTCTGCTTTTTGTTCCAATTTAGGAGCAATTAAAACAAACAAGTCAATTTTAACAGAGAACACTAAATTAAGGGCGGGAAAGAAACACAAACCGGAGGTTTAAAAGATGAGTTTTTGTCAGAATAAATGTCAGCTTAGCTTAATTTTCCAGTTTTCCTTTTTCTCTTTCTTGTCATTTTTTATCTGTTTGGGATAAAAGTATACACCTTAGTGACATGCACTCATATGGGGGTTGACCTGGGCAGTGACTGTGAATTTTTGGGTTGTCTGGCTGCGTAAAAGAGAAGCTGCTGCGTCTTGAAGGGAGTGCAGGTGTGTCTCGCAGTTCTTTTGAGGCTTGTATGGCTTCCTGAAGGGACGTCATGAAAATAGAGAGTGCCTCTGTTGTTTGTGTGGTAAGTGTATCGTGATGTATTTGTATTTTTACACCTCCAGTATTCAGTCCCTATACACCTGTAAGGGCAGTTGGGACTAAGGCCTTACATTCATACACCAGTCAAAGCCCCCCAAACCATGAATGTTATCTACTTTTTGACTTTAGTTGGCTTGTCCAACATTTTGTTTTAAGATTTAGAACGGATCATTCTAAATCATTTTAAAAATGACAAAAAAGTGAAACCAATAAAACAAAATTCTACTATGTGCTAAAGTATTTTATGAAATACTGGTGGTAGGGACTCTTTTTGTTGGTTTACCATCTGCCAATCAATAAATGCTGTTTGGTGGCTAGAAACCACAAAACAGCATTCTAGCTTACCACCTCCAGCCAAAAATTGGGGTGTTTTAACCCTTGTGCTATCTTAGATGACCCCACCCTTACATTGACGTGTTATTCCTACCATGACAAAGGTGGATAAAGGTGGAAAGATTTCATGTAATCCATGGACACCAGTGAGGTTCACAAATCATTGAAGAAAAAAGGTTCAGCGCACTGTCTGGTGGGTCTAGATGACCCAACTCCCAATGTTAAAGTGCCTAAGTGGCCACACCAGCCAAATGAACTAGACTTTGAGGTCAAATATGATTGAATATGCAATGAATTGCTTTAAGTAAGTTGCCACATCTGGCCCCATAGATCCGGTATAGTCTAAAAACAGTAGGTTACTAACGAAATCTACCCTGAATGCATTACAGCCGGCTGCACGATGGTGCAGTGGTTAGCACTCCTGCCTCACTTCAACTATGTTGAACTGAATCCCAGCTTAGACCTTTCTGTGTTTACATGTTCTCTCATTGCACGTGTGGTGTTACGTTCACAGGATGTGCAAAAAGCATACAGGAACTTGCCAGAGAGAAAAGTTAAGATAACAGTAATTGGGGCTCCAATAGTGTTTGTTGCTTTATTAATAAAGTTCTTGACCTTATAAAGCTCTGTTGGATGGCTAATGTCTTAAGAATACATTAATAAAACAAGAGCTAAACAAACCCGAATTTCACAATTACAAATAAATAAAATAAAAAAAGAGACGTACAGTACAGCAAACTTGGCAACAGTGAGGGCATGCTTCCTTCCAGAGAGGCAAACTGATGACTTCATCATTAAAGGATACCTTAATGTCCCAAAAGAACAACTCTACCTCTTTGACCGCTACAGTAGGTTTTCTCCTGGCACTCTCGTTTACGCCCACAGTCCAGAAATATTATTTGTCGATGACTAAATTGTCTCTCAGCGTGAAAGGATGTGTTGCTCTGTGACGGACTGGCAACCTGTTCAGGGTGTACCACCTTCACCCAAAAGTAACTGATAGGCTCCAGCAGCCCATTAGGAATTCAGCGGGTTTAGAATATGGAGGGATGCATTCCAGCCTCTAAACTCTGCTTTTTATGGCCAAACTGGAACACAGGTGTCTTAACAATCTGCACATTTTTGATGGAGCTTCTCCGTTTGAGAAATCATGTAACACTGTAAGGTGTTAATGATCCGTTGTTTTATTATTTCACATATAAATGTTACAGTGTGTGAACTGTATCAGATTAATATGAATATCTTCAAAACATATAAAGATCATTATTGTATTTCTATACAAATATGTCTAAACTGTAAACCGTTTAAACTCAAAATTGAATTGGATCAAATGGAATTGAGCGGACCAAAACAATCGTGAATCGAATCGAATCCGTTCTGGAAATTATTAGTGAAACCCTTCCATCTATTTTCAGAACCCGCTTAATGTATTTTGGGGTCATGGGGTTGCTGGAGCCAGCCCAGCTACTGTTTGGCAAAGGCGGGGTACATCCTGGACAGGTCGCCATTCTGTTCCATTGCAGGACTTAATCCTTCATGTGACTTTAACAAGTACAAATTCCCTTCCAAAAGAAAGCTCTAGACTGGCCGATCAACACCAATTTCTCGTTCAAACCAAGAAATTCTACTTTCCACACTTCTCCCAAACATACGGGAGAGTTTCAAGCCAAAAAACTGCCTCTCCTGATCATTCATCCTTCCTTCCTCCCTTCGTTCTTCTTTCAACCCCTCTCAACATTTCTTTTCCCAAACCACATCTCTTCCTCCTTTTCCTTCTCTCCTTCTAAACTCCAAAGTTTCGTAATTCCTGTCATGCTAATTGAAGCTGACAGACACAGCTAATTATACACAGATAATCTGCTGCATCTGACTAATTATGATTCCCATTAGCTGCCGATAATGCTCATTAGATTAACTTTCTCCAGCAGAAAT
Organism: Oryzias latipes; assembly: GCF_053564925.1. Classification (NCBI taxonomy): domain Eukaryota; kingdom Metazoa; phylum Chordata; class Actinopteri; order Beloniformes; family Adrianichthyidae; genus Oryzias; species Oryzias latipes. The sequence goes on along the minus strand of NC_136259.1, from coordinate 8,490,205 downwards.
TGGAAATAATAGGTCAGGCTCAACGCTGCATCTTTTTGGTAATCATACGTGGGGGAGGGGATGTTGTTTGGCAGGATGGTTGTTCTCGGTGGCCGCCTTGGAAATAGATACACCGTGTGATCCAAATTAAATCTGATACAACTTGACTGCTCCAGTTGAAATAAAGAGAGACGGCCAAGAAAGCAGATTCCAACATGTCAGCTTGTGTCAGGTAGGATGTGGGCAACATTTGAAAGAACGCTCAGCCGAAAATGTTGCTCTTGATGGCAAATAAAGAAGTTCAGGGTTGCCAGAGAATCTGCTGGAGTTGACTGTAGGCTAGAAAAGCAACAGCTAGCGCATATATACCTAAAACGAGGCGTGAAAAGCCAGGCAGGAAACAGACGCTGGCCTCAGCTCATTAAGCCCACTCTGCAATACAATCACCATAAAACACCGTTCACACCGGTTCTTTTCCACTATTTGTGACCCAATCAGTCTGACTGCCCAAGAACACTTTGGTTCAGCACCGCCAGGTACCAGCTGTCGCTCCGATTAGGGTTCTGAACACAATTTAGGGACTAATGATAGATCGCTTTATTAAAATTGCCCTACGTGTGATGTAAAAGATGATCAAATAAACGTCAAATACGTCATTGACATACTAAGATCTCACTATTGCCATCTAACTATATGAAACAGAGAAACCCTCTTCTTTATCGAACAATTGGTCACAGAAACTGTGTGTTATTTATTGATGCAGTGGGACTTTGAGGAGCCAGCAGCCTGGCTAACACAGAGGTCCTAAGAACCCATAAATAAGATATTGATTGGGTTGAGAGGTGAGAAAAGAGAGAAAAAAGTTGTTATTTAACCATGAACTACTTCACTTACTCTATCGAGTGGTTAGCGTTCTCTTTCTCACAGCTCGTCTCCCTCCTTTTTCCAGCCGTCCACATTTAACGCTCAATGTTCCTATGACAACCCATCAAATCATCTGCTAGGAGCTGAGCTGATGGTACCTCAGGGTGCTGAAATGAAAAGAGTAATCTAACCCATAAGACAGGGCAGGTCAATATGCTCAGAAATATCATTTTACTCTGTGATAGGAGACAAGACAGAACTTCATATCTTCTTTGTTCAGCTCTGAGAAGCAAGCTCCCACCACCACACCACCGTCCGAAGGATGAAATAAAAGAACAGCTGAACACATCTCAGGTTTTCATTTACTGCTTTAGTTTGATAGCTGCGTTCACACCAGGCTCAGAAATGCGTGTTCAAGCAACCACCTTCAACGAAAAGTCTATGTAAACGTGCATATATGCGCATTTCAGGTTTCCGCGTTCAAAACTTGTGTTCACGCATCGCTCCGTATGTTTTGAAGTCCGTTTTTCGGCCGCACATTAAAAGTTAAACCAGGTTGACCAATCAGGGACTTGGATTTGGTAGTGACGTATGGATGGTGTGTCTTTCAATAAATGGAAGTGTCAACTGTTTGACAATCGATCATGGAGAAAAAATGAATTATGTGCGGTTTGTGTCCGGCCAGAATTCTATGACGCAACGTCTTTTACATATCAGAATAGAGCTGTGAAAGAAAAAGCCTTGAGCAGGATTCATGAGATTTACATCGCTTCAACATTTGTCACCAAACCTCTTCCCTGCAGGTATGTGCGCTAGTTTTGGGTAGTGACAGTCTAGTGTGAGCACCATATGCTAAAAGCTTGTAACAACCCGCGTTCAGCATGTTCTTGAATGCACATCAGTTGCCTGGTGTGACGCAGTTTTATATTTAAACCTACAAATTACCAGCGTGACTCCCAAAAACAACGATTTAGCACTTGGTTTTACACCTTTGACTTGTCTAAATGAATAAAGCAAAACAAACGAAGCCGCTTGATTTATCATTTCATTAGGACAGACAGTGCTGTGTGAACGTGCGACAGCCTCAACACAAGACGTGTGATGTGGAGCAACCACATTCAGAGTGTTGCTGCCAGTGTGCTGGTTCACTGAAGATAACGTGAAAGAGCTAACATGGGCCAGGACAGCCTGTCATCATTGATGAAACAATTAACAATCTCATGTCATTTCAAAAAAACACAAAGGTTTGGCCAAAACTTGGAATAATTTAGGTACATTTCCACAGTAAAGGTCCAACTCCTGGACGTTAATTGTGGAAAAGGTGGTAGAGGAACGTAATCAAAACAATCAGTGGTTTCCATTAATATTTTTCTTGTGACATGGCAAAAATTGTTTTTTTTTTTCTTCTGAAATTTGCCACTGTAATATGCAACTGTCTACTTTAAGCTGTCATCAAACACTCTACATGTTGTCCCTCTTTCTTCCTGTTCTTTCTCTAATTTCCAAAATGCATAGAAATTATAGTTTATCAGAAGTTAGAGCTCTGTCTCCACCTCTGGTCACCATTGGGAACTGTCTCCAGAGTGCACTTCATCTGCCAGCAACCCCAGCACACAGCTTCTGCATGCCACACACCTGACTTTCATTTGCAAATCATTCACAGTCTTCTTAAGCACTACACTGAGCCTCACTCAGTGTGAAGTATTGTTTGTGCCATTCTGCCTGCATTACCGAGTGTTCTATCCAGGGGGTTATTCCAGAAAGCAAGTTTTGCTAGCTCCCACGGTAAGTTTGAGGCTAAAGAAGTGTACAACCACCGCTTTCGGTTCCAAAAACAGATGTTTGTTTCGAGGTATGTTTAATTCCCCTGGCAACTCATGCTCTGAACATAACCTGGTCTGGAGCAGGTTTATTTGAAGGTTAGTTTGTTTTCAGAGAGGTGAAGCAGCATGGCGTGTCCATTTGAAGATGATTTAGTGGATGAAGAAGCTCAGATAATAATTTTTCCACCATGAGAGGGTGATAAGCCCACGTATGGATGTTGGAAAGAAACTTTTTTACTTTAATCTAACATAATTATTTGCTTTAGTTAAGATAAATCATGTTTTAGTTAAGTCAGCTTAAAAATAACACGTAGTTATCAGACAGTTATTTTACTTTGGTTTACCGTATTTTCCGGACTATAAGTCGCTGCAGAGTACAAGTCTCACCAGCCCAAAAATGCATTATAAAGTAGAAAAAAACACAGATTAGTCGCACTGGACTATAAGTCGCATTTTGACTGGAAATTTATTTGACAAAATCTGAGACCAAGAACTAATAACTTGCACAACCTCATGTGACACAATCATAGCAGACTGTTTATTTCATAATTTCACAGTAATTCTTTCTCATTTATTTATTCCTTTCATGAAGCATCATTGGCCAACTAATACTCTGTTTTCATCCTGGTCTGTAGAAACAGTTGTCATTTTTATTGCATTTCTGAATCTATGAAATCATTGGAAAATAGAATATTATGTTTTTAGCCTTCAATATCTTACTGTAAAAAAAAAGTTTGCTGATTCTCTGAGTCACTTAACATACTCTTAACACTTAACATACCTCATACATCAAATTTAGCCAGTAACATCATCTCTGTTCCTCACTAATGAACACAACAGGAGGGTTAACAATGTATTTATTTCAATTTATTTCTAATATAAGTCGCTGCGGAGTATAGGTCGCACCCCTTATTTGTACTGTTATATTTAATTCTTTCTGCACCATGAGTGGGAGGGAAGAGGATGATGAGGTAATTTAGCACCCCTACTATGTGGTGGTGTAATGATAAATTCAGAGATATGGTATATGGGTACATGATTAATAATCTGTTTTGTTACATTCATTTTATTGTTATAAAAATGAGAAAATCTGCAGCCTTCAAGAAGTACAATAAATTAAGAAGAAAAATCATTCATTCATTCATTCATTTTCTATACCTTTTTTCCCTTTTGGGGTCACAGCACTGCTGGAGCCTATCCCAGCCACTTGTGGGCGAAGGCAGGGGATGCCCTGGACAGGTCGCCAGTCTGTTGCAGGGTAGAATATCCCCAATCACACATCCATTCACTCTCACATTCACACCTATGGTCAATTTAGAGTAGCCAATTAACCTATGAAGCATGTTTTTGGATGGTGGGAGGAAGCCGGAGATCCCAGAGAGAACCCACGCATGCACGGGGAGAACATGCAAACTCCACACAGAAAGGTCCCCCATTGATGTTGAGTTTTCACGTCCCCCAGCCGGGACTTGAAGCAGGAGCCTTCTTGCTGTGAGGCAAGAGCGCTAACCACTGCGCCACCGTGCAGCCCTTTCGTTTTTGACCCTGCCTGCCTGACCCTGATTTAGTTTTGCGGACTTTTAGCTGAGCTAATAAACTTGCTTCCATTGGAACCAACCGTCTGCCTGTTCATGTTAAAGAATATGTTAAAATACAATACAATTCTGCCATTGCAAGCCTGGCATAAGACTGAGCAGCGCTTCTTCTTCTACATCGAAGTCAATAACAAATACTGATACACACCCTCTAGTGGTTGTTGCCATTTATTTGTGTAAAACCTCACATGTAGGTCACATTCCTGTCCAAAAGTATGCCAAATATCTTCCCTCAAAAATACAGAATATGCCAATTATCATTAAAACCACTTGCATTTGTTGCGTTTAATTGGTATTAAAAGGTTTAGCAACAGGCAGACCAACTGTCAGTTTCATCAACTATAACGTAAAGAATTTCCATTCCAATAATTGTCCAATGAAATTCCTTTACCAACTATGTCTCTGCCATAAAAACTTCCAGGGTTTAAAGTGCGGCTGTTGGCTTTATGTGCCACCACAGAGCAAACACTTACTATGTACGACTCCATGAGCTCTCATCAGTGGTCATTGCAGGGGTGGGGTTTGTGCTGAGGGCAACGCAACTGGCGAGGCTCTCGCTTTATCAGCCAGGAGAGCCCTGTGTGATTCACACCTAACAACTCTCTGTCGTCCCCGCTTGCCTTTCGTCCGCCAATAACGAACCGGCTCTTGCGGGATCCGTGGTGAGAGGGACGATGAGCACCTTAAGAGGTGCTTAGAGGCCCTAACGACGAGCTTGAGTGAGCGGCGCCAACGGGAGAACGGGGAGCCGGCCGTCAGAGTGAAGAGCCCCAGCCATCAAACTAAAGTACACCCCTGACCCCCGTTTGTGCTCCACTGCAGTCAGTCACATACATAAGTAAGTGCCCTTCATCAGAGGGTTTATTTCATTCGGTCTCTCACTTTGTTCTCTTTAAACTCTTCAGCTTGCTCTTCATTCCACATTTCTTGCTTATTATCGAGTAAAATGCAACAATGGCCACCCCCCCCTGTGCCGTCAATCTGTCTCTCATCTGATGTCTCTTCTCCATTTGTATTTTCCACGCCGTGCACGGCTGCTCCGATGGTGCGGGACGCCTATAAGGGGAAACAACACATGGAAGTATTCAAAAAAAGGCATCCAGGATGTCTTAAATGAGCTCGGAGTTAAAGGAAGAGGCGCCATCGCATCTTATTTGCATGAGCAGACAGAAGGTTAATAACACAAACCCTGCTGTGAAAAAGGAGAAAGAGAACTAAGAGCTGGCAGGAGGGGTTGGAAAGTGCTGATCCTCCACTTCTGTCTCCCACAAACTCAAACGAGACACAAGAGAGGAGCTCGGGAGTAATTATATCCTCAGATTTGCAATGGCTCTCCCGTTCGGCACCACCTTCCTTTTTCCCGGCTGCACCTCATTTCCCTAAATGGATCCTGAGATGAACTAGTAATATTAGCAGCAACTGTATATGACGAAATGTTTGTCATGTTCAACCAGGAGCAGTGGAGCAGCTGGAAACGGCAATAGTTTGGAAATAACTATTTATACGGATAGATTTATTTATATGACACTTGTAAACAGCGGCATAAAAATTAAAGTCATAGCCTCCAGTTTTGTCAGGTTGTGATAAAACGTGACACAGACAGATAGGAAGATATTAAAAAATATTGAAAAAGACAAATAATTAACAGATGTACTAGAAGTGGTACCTGTATTCTCAATGTGGCAGCTGTTATAATTTAATTTTTGCTAACTAAAATCCCCAAAGCAAACATTTAAACTTTTTTTTTTCATTCAGTTTTGTTAACAAAATGTAAATTTAGATGTCAGCTATGTTAATTATGACAGCTGATGCAACAAATTAAACTAGGAAGTGCTAAAAAGCCTGATAGTTAACATCCAGTCGGCCTGCAGACAGGAAGAACTATTTATAAAAGAAACGAAAACATAAAAAAAAAATCTTCTCAGTCTTAGAAACAAAAGTTTCTTCCATTATGAGCTTTGTAAAATGTAGAAAAGCTAAGTCTGATGCTACGGACATACCAGGCATGTGAGGCGTCATAAAGAATGTGCTTTTAGCATAAGGTGTTCACACTCTAATGTCGCTACTAGATACTAGCACAAGTACCAAGAGTCGGAAGAGGCTAGGTGTCAGTACTAGTAGTAGTCAATGATACAAGATTCAAAGGGTTTATTGTCATATGCACAGTAAGAAACGGGTTTCCCTGCACAATGAAATTCTTACATTGCTGTCTACTCCGAATGCCAAAAAGTATACAGTAAAAACTGAGCTCCCTGGTTGCAGAGCACCGGTAGTGGATGAAGTCCGCCCTGAGTACGTCAAATTTTCTAGATGCTGTGGGACTGTCTTGGCTGACACATCTCTACAGCATCTGTGTGGCGCCGTTGGTACGGCCCAACTGGTGGGTCATCCGTAAGCATCTCTATGGACAGAGATGTTTTATTGCAACAACTGACATATTTTATGTTTTTTTTTTATGGTCACCCCCATAAAACCTTTCTGACTCAGCTTCCAAGGCAAATTTTGTCTTTTAGACCAATTGCAAAAGGATTGAAGAGAAATTAACGCTGATACAACACAAAATACCGCAGAAATACACATCTCTAATAATATAAAGACATACATCGCCAAAATTTGAACCCGCTTTTGTTTCGTTGCTGCTATTAGTGTTGATTCACACACTGTTTTGACTGAGTGGGGTATGTAGCGGCCAGTGGATTTCCACTTCCTGTCTAAAGTGTGAAACGCTCAAACAAATAAAAAGGTCTGTATGAACCAGCCATTATTCTATACGGGGAATTAAAAAATTCTATTTGGACGCTCAATCTCCAATATTGTGGATTTGCCAGATTATTGGCTGACTTTAGCATGGATGTTACCTCAATAGTTAAGGGTTATGTAACTTATAATGATTGCTTATTCTTCTAAAATTTGTTCTCTTTTTGAGCACCAATGTCAAACTTTTACCTTATTTATAAACCACCATAGAATTTGCCTCTTTATTTCACTTAAATGCATAAATTACATTTTCAGCAACATTAATACCTGTAGATTTATCAGTTTAGCTGAAAAGAGATTATATCAGATTATGGGGGAATGTAGCTGTTCACTTTTCGAAAAGATAATAGATACTTGGAATATTTAAAACAGAATGAGCTTGTTTTTTTATTTGAACGATTCCATTTGTCAGACTATATTTCTATTTTACAGCTTTAAACTGACCAAACCATTTAGGTTTAAAGGAGAAGGCCATACAAGAGGCTGTTTCTAGGGAATATTTAAGTTTAAGCATGTAAAAAAAAATATATTTATTGGTTTCAAATGCAATATAAGGTCCAAAAATGTGTTTCCTAAATTGAGCTATGTGAAGACGTTTCACCCCTTTGCATTAGGAGGCGGTGGTTTGGACATCTGGCAAGAAAGAAAGCTACCCGGACGGTAGTAAAAATTATTACTATTATGTATCTTGGTTTTGCGTAGTTGCCCCCCCCCCGTATCCTCCTGAAGGAACTAGAGTAAGGGGGATGGAGGTCTGAGGATCCTTAGATTTCAGCAGCTGAGCCTAAAACTTTGATAAACTAAAGAAATGAGATTTTTGGATAGATGGGGTTTAAAAGTGGATCAATTTCTCTGCATCTAAATCAAAACAAGTCATGTTTTGCACTCACACAGGGGATTGACCTGTGTGAGTGCTGCGAGTTTTTTGAGTTGGCCAGGACTATGAAGGGTCATAGACCTTGTTCTACCTTAAAGGGAGTGCAGGTGTGTCTTGCAGTACCTGTGAAGCTCCTGCAGCCACCTTAAGAGACGTCTTGAAAATGGAACGTAACATTGTTGTGCGTGTGGTAAGTGAAATTACAGCTAGACTTTACACTTTACTTGAGATTACAGCTAAAGACTTAGAACTTAAATCAAAACTTCATCTTAGACTTAGATTTGACCTGAAACTACAGCTGAAGACTTTAAACTTGACTTGAAAAAACATCTCAAGACTTGAGGCTTGACTTGAAATAACAGCTAAAGGCTTGTGACACGGAAGAGATTTACAGACTTGGAACTATCACCGTGTTGAATTAAACTCAAAGCCATTAGAGTTTACTTGGACTTCCAGAACAGGACGTGAGTGTCTCTGCAAAAGCTGGTTTAGATGACATTATCAGTGGGCATTTATACATATAAGAACTATTTGAAAGCTCATTGGAGATCAGAAGATTCAGAAAGGTTACAAAAATAAAGCCATACATCTAACTAAGAATTGTCTTGAATCGCAAAAGTTTCTCTGAGACCCCCTGTTCTCATTGGGGCTGAATGCAGCAGCTCTGAAGCCACCACAGGGAATTGATCAACGGACGAGCTGGTTCCTTCCATGCTCCGGCATAATTAAGCTCTCTATTTTAAGGCTTTCGTGTTATTTTTTTTTTTGCTGTTTTACCTCAGCTATCTTCTTATCTGTACCCTTGGATCGTACCATCCCAGATACAAGTGAACTGGGAATACGGACACAAAGACTTTTTTTTTTTTTTTTTTTTTTTTTAAGTCAAACTCAAAAATACCCATCTCAGAAGTTCTTTCTTTTACTTTCCTCCCCTTTGGTTCGGCCACAGTGGGATATAACTACATCTGCACTGCAGTACTTAGGCTGGGACGGCTTTTTAAATGGGCAGTGAAAAAAAATGGGAAAAAAAAGCAGCCATCCAAACGTAGAGTTCAGATAATTAAAACACGCAAAAAACCAGGAGCAGTAAAACCACACAGAGACACACTAAGAGCCTATAAATAGTGGGGATCCATGGCAACCTGAGAATTGTTGTTTGCCGTCACATGCTGCTGAGAGCGAGACAAGAGTGGGGACTTAAATAACACTGGAAGATTGGTTTGTGTGAGAGGCAAAGTCAAAACAAATTACGCCTTTTCCGTCACCACAGACCTGCCGGTAAAGCATCTGAAATAGCTTTGTGCCTGGGGACATTTTACCAATGAAGGAATATGGCGGCGACATCCTCTGAGGAACTTAAAAAACAAAAGGATGAAGGACGGAAGAGAGGATTGGGAAAGAGAGTGTTTAGTTTTCCCGTGGATCACAGGTGGCGACTTGACCACCCAACTAACCCTTATCACTTTATCTGTCTCCATCCCTCCTCCTGCCGCCTGTCCCTTTCCATTTCACCGCGAGGTGGGCTATCAAATTGAATGCGTTGAAAAAGGGAGAAATACCATCACACATTGTTTTTTCCTTGTTTTTTGGGTTTTTTTTTTAAGGGAGAGGCGGGAACGTAAATAACAACTTTGTTTAAACATAATGAATATGGAATCCTCTCACGGGGCGAACCCGGACAGTTTTATCCAATTTCTATCTACTCCAGCTTGTTGATTTAACTTGTTTATCGGGTAAACAAGTGGGAAAGGATTTTTTTTTCTACTCTCCATTTACATTGACCTTCAACAAGCCTGCTCCTGCTTTGCCTTTTAAAGTCCCACTTTAATCATCACTTTTTTTTTTCTTTTTTTTTTTAATTTTTCTTTTTTTTTTTTTTTTTTATTTAACTTGACCTGTCCAACAGCTGGGCAGACAGATGAGAGCTGAGGGCCTCTTGTGTTGGACATATTTTACTTTAACAAGAGGGGTTATTAATCTTCAGACAAACCAAAGGTATGTCTGAATAAACCCCTTTTGTAATTGAGGCCAAACTTTATTAATTTCAATCATGTCTGAAAATCTTTGGTGTTGGACCGGACGGAAAAGGAAAGAGGGGAAGAAGAGAGAGGGACGCTAGAGAGAGGGGGGGTAGGGGGTGATAATAGGAGGGGAAGGGGGATAAGACCATGAAGCAGCATAAAGCAACAAGTTTACTGGTTGTTTATCATTACGGTAAGGTTCAAATGTAGTAAAAAAAAAAAAAAAAGAAAAAGGGTGGAGCCTGTCCACACACACACACTCAAATGTTATAAACACACCTGCTAGCTGCAAAAATGTCCACCTGTCGACATGTACACAAAACAGATAGTGTTCACACGCATACTTATGCCTTAAAACCAACTAGTGTGAAATATTTCAGTCATTCAGTCATGCAAACTGTTAGTGCAAAGGTGAGCTAAGACCAGTGCTCAGGTGAGTGTTTATGTTCTTCTAAAATGGATGGTGGAATGTGAAAAGAAAGAGGGAGAGTGCCCAGCCATCCCCACCCCAAGACCCCCACTGCAGCAGCAGCGGCAGCCGGAATCCCCCCAACGCCACACGGGAACCGGCAGGGAACAACCGCCGCCCGGGCGACCAAGCCCGCCACCCAAGCCAGGGCCAGCAGGGCCGCCGCAAGGCCCCCAGAGCCAGAGGCCAGGGAGGCACGGAGGGAAAGAGAGCGCCGCCCCAGCCCAACCAGGAGAGCAGCCCCCCCGCCACGCCGGGAGAACCCAACGCAGGGCCCCACCGGAGAAGGACGCCCACAGCCCCAAACGAGCACCCCACCACCACCCAGGAGTTCCGGGCATCCCCCCGCCCCAACCCCAGGTACGAGCCAGGACCCCCCAAGGGAGACCCGCTCCGCACTCCAGGCAGCCATCCGCCCGGCCCACGGTTGGTCCAGGGAGGAGCGAGGCAGGGGCCCGCCGCCCCCGCCCAGGAGGGGGGAACCCCGGGGAAAAAAGAGGGCCCACAAGGGGTGTTATAAATATGGCCCGACCAGGCTCGGCCACAGTTGGAAATTTGGCGGGGCCCAGCACTCAGGAGCAAGGACCAGAACCCACCCCCCAGGGACCAGACACCCCCGGCTCAGATGTAATGTGAACCCCCCCACCGTGCGGAGAGAGCACCGCCGGGCCCAGGAAGCCGGCACCCCGGGGACACGGCCGCCGTTGCAAAGGGGGCCCGTACCCCCCACCAGGGAAGAGGCAGGGGACAGATGGACCCAGGTCCCACCTTCCTTGCAGAATGTGTGTGCGTGTATGTGTGTTTGAGAGGGTGTGTGTGTGCATGTGTGTGTGTTTATGTTGGGATGTATATATTGAGGGGGGAGGGGTGTGTGTACTAAGGGGGGGTGCAGTTAAAATTGGCGGGTAGGGCACTAAGGGGACATCTCCTGATTACTCACAGTGACGTCCCCTCACCCTCCACACCAAGGGGCCCTAAATGTCTAAGGTGCGGTTAAAATTGGCGGGTAGGGTGCTAGGAGGACATCCGCTGCTTGCTGGCAGTGATGTCCAAGCACCCCCCCTACCAAGGGCCCTACATGTCTAAGGTGCAAATAAAACCGAAAGAGGGGCCCACTCCATACGGCAACCATAGGAGGGGGGCCACTGCCTAGTAAACCCCCCCCCCCCCCAAGGCTCATCGCAGGCTAGGCCCCCCACCCCCTCACCCTATTATGAGGTTATATGAGGAAGGGGGTAAGTTGGGGACAGCTGATAGACTGTCCCCCGGTGGTCAAACAGCTGTCCCCCCCCCCCCCCCCCCCCAGCAAGGGGGCCAGGCCCACCCAGCCCAGGGGCCCCACCCCCGGAGGCGCCGACACCCCAGGCCCAGCACCACCCCCCCCACACAGAGAGAGAGGAGCCAGAAAGCGCCGCCCCCCCCCCCGGAGCAAGCCCAGGCCCCCACCCCCAAACGCCGGCCCTAGAAGAGCTCTGGTCAGGCCTCGACGGGACCGAGGCAGCCAACCGGCCGGGGAAACCGCCGATGGCCTCAGCGGAGACCCCGACCCGTCAACCCCCCCTGCCCCATACCAATAGCGGCCCCCCCCCTCCTCCAGAATGTAATTTAATCATCACTTTTGATCTATTGTCAAAGTGTTTTCAGTGGTCTTCTATGTCTAATTATGTTCTTTTTAGCCAAAATCCCAAAAACCTGTGTCATTTTCTAGAACATAGTCTCTGCAAAGCAGCATTAGGACTTCACCTCTGAGTAGTGGGCGGGACTATTGGCTTGTGACTTCTTTCATTTCCCATCATCCCTTTGTTTACACTCTCTCCCGTTGGCTTACAGCCCCTCACAACTCCAACCTACTAATACTGGTGCAACAAAAATGGCAAGCAATATTGGAGCTATCCGTCAGTACCGGTAAGATCCAGATGCAAGCTCAGAAAACAAAGATGATTTGTTTGTCTGCAACTGGATGCATCAGGATAGAGCATTGCAGTGTTGCCGTGACAACTACAAGCTTTTTCCAACTGCACTTTTATTTATCTGACCCTGATTCACAATATATTAATATAGAAATCCTCAAACACAATTTTAAACGTAATTTTCTTCATTTATATCCTCCATCGGAAGAAAAATGGTACAAAAACGTGAAGAAAAACTATTTTCCTTGGAGTGGATCTTTAATGCTAATAAATTCCAGAAAACGGCACAATCCCATCCTCCTCCTCCCTGTTTCCCCCTTCTGAACTTAAGATATTTATCAGTGCTCTTAATTGATTTTTTTTTTTTGTTTTGTTCCGCAAGATAAAGTAATCTGGTGCAATTGTTTGAGTTGTGTATCTGCATTTGCTCTTCGTTAATTTATATCTAGCGTGTAATTTATCAAGCTATTAAACGCAGGAACCCCACGGCTCTGCCCCCACCCCCTCTGGAGGGGCAGGGGGGGGGGGGGGGGGTCTCCGCAAGGCTGCTTTGGTGACTGGTGCGCTAATGCTAAAGGGGTTGGGAGCGAGCCAGGCGGTGTCAACCGGCAGATGGATGGCGGCTCGCATGCCAGCCTCGCATCGACTGGACGCAAACCAGCCAGGCTCATTTAAAAGTAACAGCGAGGATGAATGGGGCAAAGCGAACTGGCACTAAATGCTAATGCCACGAGATGAGACGCACATGTAATCACTGCAAGGATAAAAGCACCTTTATGAGGTCGAGAGCACTTAGATTTATTAACAACCCAGGAATAGAATGAACAGTTCAGGATTTAGAGGACGTGTTTCTAAGAATTTAAATAAGCCCCGCATAAACAGATTGCAGCTCTTAACTCAAAACAAAAACTAAAAGCTATGGTGAAGTGTTTGTTATTTTTCTTCTCCGCATTCGAGAAAAAAACTGCGTTTTCTCAGGCTTGGAGGAAAAACTGAGACATCATTTGTTGAAATTCAGTTAAGATTGCGATTCTTCATCAATGTAATTACTAGTGACATGTTTGCGTTAACTCCTAAATCTGTTGTTTGTGTGAAGCAGAGATAAGGGAGGAGGGAGCGACAAGTCTGCTGTGTTATCGGTGAAAATGACTGTCAAAATTAAGAGAGAGAGAGAGGGGGAAAAAAAAGCTTCCTGTGAGTTTTTAAAGGACTAAAGTGGTAAAAGAGTTATATGGTTGAGTCATTTAAAGCTTTTTAACCAATTAAGAAAACTAAAACAAGAAGTAAATACCTTATGATTGGTTTTTGGTGCTAAAAGGCCTCTCGTTGATTTTACTGACAGAAACCATGGTTTCTGTAATTTATGAACCATAAGGATGATAAAGACAGACTATAGGATATGACTACACTTCCCAGAATGCAGGTGATTTTTTAATGGGAAGTTTTTTTTTTTAATTATTGTCTGTTGTTGTTATTCTTTTCTTTTTTTTTTATCTGCAATAACCAGCGTGGAAGATTGTGACTTTGAAAATTAGATCTACATTTGAAAAAAAAATTGACAATGCTTTTAATTTGAAAGTACACATTGTGAACTTGAAAGAAATCTTGGAAATTAAAAACGAATATTTTAAAATGTAAAATATATTTAAAATTTGAATTCAAAAAATGTGTAAATCTGAACAGAAAAAAACGTTAAGCCTAAAGCTGTTCCCAAATGGAAAAATGTTTATGTGTAAAAGCTGTTTTTTTTGTTTGTTATTTCTCAATCAGTTTCAATTCAGAGTTTTGGCTTTCGGTGTTGTACCAACCGATGTACAAAAGAGAGCATTATCACGACTGTACGCCACATTAGAGGAGGGATGACACAGACAGCGCCAACATCAGAAGCTGTTTTGGAGAGAAAATTATGCCCCTGGGACCTTTCTCACATAATGTCAATCATGTCCCGGTAGCCAATGGGCTCAAGGCCCCACCCCCACATAAACTCAGAAAGAAAATACAATTCAGAATTGGTACTAAAAATGGAGGAGTGAAAACGGAGAGTGAGGGAAACAAAAAAACAAAAATGTGAACATGCAAAACAGCAGCTGTTACAAATAAACCTTTTTTTTGGTAACACTTTCATGTTTATATTTTTTTTAAGTCATGTTTCAAGTGTAAAAGTTTTTCCAATATTTCTTTCATGTGTGACCTGCGACAGACTGGCAACCTGTAACAGTAGCCGGGAAAGAGCTCTGGCATCCCAATGTCTTTGACAATGTCCTCGACAGGGATGTAGTGCGTAAAGAGGATGGATGGATGGATGGATGGATGGATGGATGGATGGATGGATGGATGGATGGATGGATGGATGGATGGATTTCTCCAAAGCTTAGAATATTGTCCCAGTTCCTGTGACATAAGATAACCCCTTGTTGGCCTATTCTTGTTGGTCAGAAGAAAGAGCGTGATACTGGGAGTTGAGACTAAGTTTGTGTAAAGATATAGAATTAGAAGGTGCTCAACGCTCATCGCATAAACGGGTCCCGTTGATCCTGATGTGACCTCATTCAATCACTTAGAATTTATTGACAACAATTCTAAACATTGTTCAGTTGTAACACATCAAATACCAAACAATACTTTCTCACATCATTATGTGAAACCACAGTAGGTATCACTCCACCTCTACAGTACCCATAATGCTCCAACAAGTGGTAAAGCTTCATAGGTGACCAAAGTATAAAAGTAATGAATATTGAAGTAAAAAGCATTAAAACATTTGGAGCAATTTATGAACGCCGTGTACCACAGAAAATTGGTTCCAGGTCTGTAAGGTCAACGAGAATTTTAACCCTAAGGTTTACTGGACTAGAACTGTCAATGAGTGATGACATAACTTTCAAATTTTCTGGTAGTTCCAGATCCTCTCCAGGTTTGTTCTTTGTGCTAAATGACAATACAAATGGTTGTGGTATTAGCTTTCAAATGTTGGGACTAATGAACAAGCATAACAGATCATATCATATTATCTTGTGTTTGCTCTCGGTGACAATGAAACCATGGTAACGCCTAACCCTACTGATTTTTGTTCACTGAACAGTACAGACTAATGGTGGAAACCTGAAGGAAAGTTTTGATGTTTTATTGAGGGAAGTCAATATGTGTTTGTCCAATATCTCATGGTGGGATTAAGAGCATCAGATTATCTTGTCTACATGTCGCTCAAAAAATCCAATAACCTAAGAACTGAGGAAACTCGCTTAGATTGCAATCAGTTGTAAACAGGCTTTCTGTCGTGATGAACATTTCAACAGAGGAAACTTTCGACATGCCTCTATCACCAGCCATGGTGCCGGTTCTACCAGAGTCTCTGAAAATGAGCTTTGACGGCAGAACCAGGCGTTAAAATAAATTAATCCCACACAAGGCCTGTAACACTCATACAACATTCACACCGGGCATGTGCCACGCGTCCTTGAATACGCTTTTAACATACGCTGTTCACACTGGACTGTTGCTACCCAATTCTACCACATGTATCTACAGTTGGAAGAGGTTTGGTGCTCAAGGTTTTTATTATTTCACAGCTCTATTCCGATGAATGATCAACTTGGTGTCATAATTCCGGCCGGGCACAAACCGTAATTATTAGTTTGTCGTCTGTGATCAGATTATTTGGATTGACTTATCTGTTGTGTTGCTCTTTACAGTTGGCACTTACATACATTAAAAAGCGCATATGTCACTACCAAATCTGGGTCCCGGATTGATCAAGTGGTTTAACTTTCAATATGTCTTCAATTGCTGCGCGTTTTGCACGTAGAGCCCAAAACCTGTGTAGTGAGGGATGAACAGGAGAGTTTTGAACGTGGAGGCCTGAAACCCACATTTACATGCATTTATATATACTTTTCATTGGAAGTGGTTGCATGAGTTGCCAAGGTTGGTGTGAATGTAGCATTAGGGAAAAATGTAAAGAACAAACTTCAGACAGCTACCTTAAATGCTAAAAGGCTAAAGTGTCAATTACTCATTTTGTGAAGCAAAAGTTTTAAAATAATATGGTTTTAATCAATTTTGACGAAAGTACTAAAAGCAATAATTACAATCCACTGAACTAGGAAATTGTTGCATTAAGCAACGTCTTTTTGTTGTTGTTCTGTCCCTTGGTATATGGCAATTAGACATTGCAACGCTGAGCTCGAACTGTAGACCTAGAGGGCAAGTGTCCTGCACGTCTTCTTAGATACACCTGCTCCAACTGCTACCTGGACCTTGTGTGTTCAGACGATAAGAAACAGCAAGACTGCAGTCGATTGAAAAAGGAGGACATCGACCCCTGAGGACTGCAACAGGACGCTCTTGCTGTAGACGCTGGAGATAATAACCCGCACTCCCCATCAGAGAATCCCATTGTAAGCAGCACCAGGTTTAAATGTCAGTGTGACTTCAGGAGGCATCCTTTGGATGGAGAGAAAGGACCACCGGGTTGATGGGACCTTTGCCCCAGTAGTGCTCCCAGTATATCTTTCTTCTTTTGATGGTTCCTGTTCTGTAAGCCTCTTTAGCAACAAAGGTTTTGGCTTAATTCTTTCTTGACTATGCAGCTTTGGCGACAAGAATACGTCCATGTGTTTGCTCCAAACAATATTGAGGAGATCAAATAATGTATTTGTAATTCAATTAAATCCATCTATAGGTGGTAATCCTTTATGGAGTCACCATTTTAGAGTCAATTTTTTTTATGTGCTTCTAAAATGTTCCATTAACAATGTTTCCGATTTGCACTGCAAATTTTTCTCCGTCACCTCTGTTCAGACGCACAGCAAACTCACTTCTGGACACTTGTTCAAAGGTGTGTTTATAAACGTGCTGCTCCTGACTTGTGTGAGAGAAGCTTCTGTCAAAGGTGGTTAGCCTCATCGCTACATAAAAGCCCTGACTGTATATAAAGTCAATACATGGGAGACATGATGTTAATAGATCAAGCTTAATTTTTCTGAAAAATAAGAAAACGATCAGATTCTCCTCCTTTTTGGTTTTCTAACTCCACCTCCTGATGACATCCTCAACACGGCACAGGCCAAAGCTGGCTTTCTGATTGGTTGATGTGCCAAAGTTGAAATATTTGATTTTGCACGGCGCTTTAAAGTTTCAAAATTTTGATTTTTTGTTTTATTACTTTTTATTTATTTGTTACATTTTGTGTTTTAAGTATATATACATATTATTTTTATTAAAGGGGAGGGAGAGGGGGAAAGTGTGTGTGTGTGGGGGGGGGGGGGGGGGGGATAAAGAGGGAGGGGGAGATAGTGAGGGTTACAAGTGCCGACCTGCTAATTTAAATAGGTTATGATTTTAAGCTATGAAACATTTATGCTAGATCTGCAGAAAGGCAAATATTACATCCAAACGTGAAATTCTGACACTAAGATAAGAGGAAGATATCTGTCCATCAATACACTGGGGGTTAGGAGGAGGGATAAGGCAGACAGGGACAAGTGTGCCAGAGTGCACGTGCACGTGGAGCTGGAGCTACATGCACGCTGCCAAAGTGAACCATGTGATCATAAGGGGAACCAGATCCTCCCCAGCCCGACCAGCCAGACCAGGAGAGAGGAGGAGACCCCCGGACCAGGGACGTCCCAAGCGACAGGAGGAGGCCCCCCTACAGGGGACCCTCCGGTACCAGGAGGCATGGGCGAGCCCAGTGTCAGTACCCCCAGGCCACAGGCCAGGCGCGCTCCGCCATACCGGGCGGCAGCCATTGGGGCCACCGGGCACTTGACACCGAAACGCGGGCCAAGGACGAGGCCAGGGCCCAGAGCACCCAGGAGCCCCCCACCATATGTCCAACACAAGAGGCCTTCAGCTCTCATCTGTTTGCCCAGCTGTTGGATAGGACAAGTAAAAAAAGAATAAAAAGGATTGTGAAAAGCCAAGCTGCTGTCATGGTGCCTCTGTCAGGTTCCTCCCCCCTCCCCTCTCTGCTTGGCCTAATTCTCCGCAGCTGCCGCCACTCAACTCATCAGCCTGCCAGACCTTCATCAGGAGCTCCAGGACCAGTATTCAACGCAAGTTCGTTGCCTCTAATGGTGCATGTTCTAGCCTCTAGTGATCCTTTTTATGATTACCTCCTACATCTCCCTTCACGACACTTTCTCCTGTTCCAGGAATATCCTAGTCCACGGGTGGACGGTCAAGCGGACGCGCCGAGCAGATTTCCATCCACACTCACCTCCTTCAGTGGAGCGCTGTTGGAGTCCACGCCAACTCTCAAGCCACAGTCGGTCCCTCAAGCTACGTTTCCTGTCCTCGTCTCGTCTCGGATCCACGGACCCCCTCCAGCCACGTCGCCTCCCTGCCGCATCAAGACTACATCACCAGCTGAACTAATAAACCCATTACTTACCACTACTCACCTCCTGTCATCCTTCCAGGTTCCAGCATCTGGGTCTGCCAAGCCTAGTCAGTCATGACAGAACGAACTCCCCAAAGCCCCGACCCAGCTGACCCGGAGGGCCTTCGTCTTGCCGTCACCCAACAGGGCTTCATGCTCAGACGTCAGGCGGATGCTCTCGCCCAAATGGCCTCGGCACAACAGGAATTATTCCGCCGACTAGACGGTATGTCTCAAACTCTCGTCGAACTAACCGGACAATTTGCTAACCCTGCTATAGGATCATCCATGGCTACTTCCGACAACATCTCCGCTCCCGCTTCTGTTCCGGATCATTTCAGACTGCCGAAAACTTCCGGCTGCAGCCGGAGCCATTTTTTGGTGACGTAGAGGTCTGCAGCGGCTTCCTTCTACAGTGCCAGCTCATTTTTCGTCAAGCCCCCAGGTACTATCAGTCTGATCATAGTAAAATCACGCTCATCATCAACAATTCATTACGTGACAAAGCTCTCCGGTGTGGCAGTTCGCCTACAGAGCCAATAGGTCTGTAGACGATGCCATCAACCTGGCCCTACACTTCATCCTGCAGCACCTGGACTCCCCGGGAACCTATGCTATGATCCTGTTCGTGGACTTCAGTTCTGCGTTCAATACCATCCTCCCCTATCTGCTCCAGGAAAAGCTCCTCCAGCTCAACGTGCCTGACTCAACCGGCAGGTGGATCACTGACTTCCTAATGGACCGGAGTCAGTGTGTGCGGCTGGGGAAGAATGTCTCCACCACCCAATGCATCAGCACAGGAACTCCACAGGGCTGTGTACTTTCCCCTCTGCTCTTCTCCCTGTACACTAACTGCTGCACCTCCAGCCATGACTCTGTCAAACTGATCAAGTTTGCAGATGACACCACCCTCATCGGACTCATCTCTAATGATGATGAGCCTGCCTATAGGAGGGAGGTGGACCGGCTGGTGTCGTGGTGCAGCATCAACAACCTGGAGCTGAACACCCAGAAGACAGTGGAGATGATCGTGGACTTCAGGAGAGTCACAGCCCCCTCACCCCCTCTCACCCTGTCAGACTCTCCCATCATTTCCATCCACACTCACCTCCTTCAGTGGAGCGCTGTTGGAGTCCACGCCAACTCTCAAGCCACAGTCGGTCCCTCAAGCTACGTTTCCTGTCTTTGTCTCGTCTCGGATCCACGGACCCCCTCCAGCCACGTCGCCTCCCTGCCGCATCAAGACTACATCACCAGCTGAACTAATAAACCCATTACTTACCACTACTCACCTCCTGCCATCCTTCCGGGTTCCAGCATCTGGGTCTGCCAAGCCTAGTCAGTCATGACAGCTGCAATTGGATCCACTGCGATCTTTTCTTCTTGTCTTTACTGAGTGTGGCACCTTTTCGCCCTCACTAAATGGCCAAAAATTTAGCTTAAACACATCAAAAGTACCACTAAAGCTCAGCAAAATTCTTGCACTTACGTGTAGCTACACAAGACTATACTTCCAAAACATGTGGCTGTTGAACGTGCTTTTAAAGTTAAATCGGGTCAAACTTTGACCAATTGGGTTGACCAGTCGGGTAATGACCTTTTAACTTAAGGAAGTGCCAATTGCTTGAAAATTGATCATGAGGGCGAAACTAATAACTACAAAGCAGTAGGAGCCCTGTTTAGCACTCTTGAATGTGTGTCATATGCCCAGTGGGTTTGTAACTATAGTGAAGCAAAGCTATGTAGGATGTCCACTCAGATTTCTGTGAGGTCTTAAAAAGAAAAGCCTTAAAGCAAGAATGTTTTTTTTCCCTTTAGTGTAAAAGGGCTGCAGCGGTTTAATCCATATTAATTATTTTCAAGCTAGTAATTCCACTTAATGAGCTACAAGGTGCAGAGCTGCCACTGTTCTTTCCTCCAAAGCAATCAATATTTTCACTAAAGAATGACTTTTTTTTTAACCAGCATCCAAAAAAAGGTATCAATATCAAATCCCGCGAGTTCTCAGGAACTCTTGTGTTATTAGTGTTATACACATCTTCTGCAATACAACTTAGTATTAAATAGAATAAAATCAAATAAAACACAATTTAAACATTTCAATAACACAATTCTTCCTTTGAACAAAAAAATTAACCTTTTCAGAGACACTTAGAATAATGATCAAATAATCAACCTGTAAAGTTTATTGAAATTTCATCTTAAATTCCACTTGCTTGTCAAAAAATAGGATCTTTTCCAAACAACTTTTTTGTCTGCTCCTGATTCACAACAGTTTGAATGTAGAAATATTCAGAAATGCAATTTTGAGCTTAATTTTATACTACATGTCCTCCGTTATGAGAAAAACGCCACAAGAGCATGGTAAAAACACCGAAAAGACCATTTTCATTCATGTGGGTCTTTAACTGAGAGTTTATATGTCAGTTTATAGAAACCCAAGGCCGACAGCAATCACCTCCTTCTCGGCTAAAGTCTGTTTTGGGCTGCGTTTGCTTCATCACAGATAGAGATAAGAGGGGGGAGGGGGGGGGGGGGACACTGTTGCAGTAATGTCAGACTTGTGCCAAATGGATAAACCTTGATGACAGGCTTTTCAGCGGCGATAAGGATGTTAACCGCCACCGATCTATTGGAGACAAGGAGGCTAGATAGCAACCCTGCGATCATCCAAGAGGAAAACCGATACGGCGACAGATGGAGATTTGAACTGTTGAGACGGGCGCAGCAAATCTCTGGCTTCTGGATGGATATTTTGGTGACAAAAGTTCACTAAAGACGGAGTTTGACTTTGATTCTTTGGTGGGCAGATTAATTACTTGACAGAGGGAAACTTCTCATCTAGGAGTGACTGAACCAGCTTATCCCTTTTTTCAAAAAGCGTACGGTCATGTGACCCCATGGTTCCAAATAAACTGATCACTCGTCTATTGCGGGAGTAACATCCTAAATATGACCCACGACAAGTGAAATCAACAAAGTTCAATTACAGACGATTGAAGACTGTAAAACCCTTCACTAAACACTCCAGACACTTATCTCAGACAGACATGACCATTTTCACTTTTGTAAAGAAATAAGTCCACAATTATACAATCTTTGATCTTTTAGCGATTGAAGTTGTATGTAAATTTGGGCAGCTAGTCTGTACAGGAGGCACAGCTCAGAATGATTGACAAGGCCTACAGCCAATCAGGACGCAGAACACACTGCTCGGTTAAAAAAAATGTAAGAAAAAAGCTAAATTGCAATGAAAAAAAAACAAGGGGCCATTGTAATTCATCTTGTAACCAGGTATTAAGATCAACTGATGTTTCTACTTTGCCTGTTCTGATGTCCGGTGTTTCTAAAAAAAAAAAAAAAACAAATAGGAGGGGCAAACAAGCTTGACGTTCGTCAGAATTGATGGATTTCAACAATTCAAAGACCGCCCCCAAATGTCTGAAGTTTGATTTCCAAATTTTTAATAAATAAAAGGTTAAAACAAATCAACCTCCAGCAAAGGTGTCATTATCATACACCTGAGCGTAGAAGTGAAAAAAAATGATATTAAAAATATTTGATATAAAATTCCCCACTGGTAGAAACAGGGACAGACTTGATATTAAAACAAGCCACCTAGTGGGTATTTTTGAGAATTGCATCTGACCAATTTCTTCTTTAATGTGCTTCAATCTGGAAATTGTGGGATGTCCCCGTCTTTTCTTAGAAACTTGATGAATAAAAGTGGTGTTTTATTACATAAAGGCTTTAAGGGGTGCACAATATTCAACCAGACATAAAACTCAAAATATACATGAAACATTGCTTAAAAAATTATTACCAGTTTATAAAATAAAAGACACTTTTTTTTTTTACTTTCAGAAGCACAACCCCCCACACACACACCACCACCACTATTCTTGCACCAACAGGAAAAAACAAAAACAGAGCAAAACCAGCAGCTGAATCACTCTGTGACATTGATCCACACATGATCTCGCCTCAACACAAGCGATGGTGTAATTCTTTTTCTGTTTGTTTGACACAGACAAAGGGACGGGAAAATAGAAGCGCAGATGAGGAGGGGGTGAGTGTGAAACATAAGGGGCCCCGAAGCAGAGCCCCCAGGATCAAAGTCAATTCTGGTAAGATATACATTAAGCCCTGTCAATCACAAGGGTGTCCTTGGAATGTGGCCGAATGGTGACGAGAGGAGTCTCTCCTACCGTAAAACTGAACCAGTTACATCTGCACATGAGGAAACCTGCTTTATCCTGCTGGGAGGGGGTGACACCCCCATCAGGACATCCATATGTACCTGTAGCACATTGTCAAATAACGTCAGCCTCTTTTACATTCCACAGAAAGAGGTTATTCTTCCCCCGAGCTAAGAGAAAATTGATTTTCAGCATCATTTAACCACAAAGAAATAAAATAAAACACAAAAAATGATAAAATAATAATGTGAGGCTGTGACTCGGGTCGTTGAACTGCTTGTTTTCACTGCAGCTCCTCTAATAGCACTTTTAGTCTTTATATTGTATGTGAGACAATAAAAGAAAAATCAATTTGATTGTTTAGGATCATATGCAAAAAAAGCCTTTTTTCCAGTTAAATGGTGGAATATATCCTATAAAGTAGTGTCAGCCAGTGCTCAACTTCTCCACCAAACATTTTGTAGTCATGAACTTTAGTTATTTAATTTTATCTTTAAATTATCTATCTTGTTAGTTTGTCGAACCCTTGTAAAAAAAAAAAAAACACACATTCTGGATTAAACAGCAATTTCACAAATGCTCTGCACAGAAGAATCGTGTCTCTCTGGAAAAATTAGTTTCCGAGCAGAGGAGCGGCTTTGGGACAATGTGTGTGAGCAGGCGGAGGCGGCCTTTGAATGCAGACACGCCGCTCCGCACAGTCCTGAGAAACCATGTAAACAATCACGTGGATTTCTACTTCCAGCCGTGTCCAGACATGAGAAAGGCTGATGTTATTCCCACATATTTACATGTAGCCAAGATGCACAATGAGTTTTTAAGTTCATCCACGGCTAAATCTTGTATTAATCTAATCCTAACTCTCCTTTTTCCGGGTCCGTTCGTCCAAGAATAAAGCACATATTTAGAAAATGATGAGCGAACAGGCACTTAATAATAATCAAAACATCAATAAAAGCACATTTAGAAGATCATCTTGCTGTATGACACTGCTCTATTTGTTTACAACAGTTTACAACATTTCTTTTACGGACGTTTCCGGTATTTTAGAGAGTTCTGCGCATGTCCAAATGATTTGTTCCAATCAAAAAAGTGAGGCGTATGTAAACATTTGTTAGAATCGGATTAAGTTTTTCTGGGGCCATGTACACTGTTCGATTCTAATCCAATCTTTGATCCGCTCAAAGATATTTAACACATGTGACCGCAGATAGTGACCAGCGAATTAGCGAGGGACGACTGAAGTCGGTTAAAAAAAAAAGATAAAATCTGTTTATGTCAACGGCTTTAACCTCAGTGTTGACAGGCTTTCAACTGTCGTGTATGCAAACAATGTAATTCCACCAGGTTCTGAAGTGAAAAAAAGGCAGCCTTCCGCTGATATACAACACTTTACAGAGGTGAAGTGTTTACACAATCAATCTTACTCAGCTGGTTCTGACTCATTCTGATCATGAAAGCTGAGATGAAAAGCCGCTTCTATCCGCGACAGAATAAGCTGATTAATGTTAGTGTGTCAAAGAGCGTGTGTTCTTTAGGTGTCGCCTGTGTCATCTCCAATGGTAAAGGGAAGTAGATCACTACGGTGGTGGTACAATCATCATGTCACCAGTTTTGCTTCAGGACACGATTAACCTTTTTAACCCTTGTGCTATCGTATGGGGTCAAAATGACCCCACCCTTACATTGACATGTTATTCCTACCATGACAAAGGTGGATAAAGGTGGAAAGATTTCATGTAATCCATGGACACCAGTGAGGATCACAAATCATTGAAGAAAAAAAGGTTCAGAGCACTGTCTAGTGGGTCTAGATGACCCAACTCCCAACGTTAAAGTGCCTAGGACGGCACAAGGGTTAAACAAAAAATCTTGAAAAGCTTAATATGGTTCCACACATCCCAGTCCACCAAAATGACTCCAAAAAGCAGACTCTAAATCCAATTTCACTTTCAGCAGACAGGAAAATTGCATGCAGTTTGACTCCCAGCTTGAGTTCATTCAGCCAGCAGCGGAAGTGACAGTTAGCCTATTTACTTTTATTCTGGACTTGTGCTAATTATCTTAACTACACAAGTAATTATCTTTCACATCAAAGGGCCCTGCCACAAGCCCCGCCGGAACCCCCCCACAACCAAGCAGCCAGCCTCTGACACGCCACCCCCATCCCGTTTCCGGAGCCAGCGGAATCGTGACATTAGCGGATAATTAGGCGATCGGCTGAATGGATTTGATGGGGGCAACATTTGACGAGGAGGTGTCTGCTGGATGAGCTGCTGGAGGAGAATCCAGAGATATCAGAGCCAGATTAACAGTATCTATTCGATCTCGGATGTTAAGCTGCTGCCTGCGTAGCATTTCACAGATTAGCAGTAAATAAATGACATTCCCGCGGGATTATTGATTTTCCTTTCTTTCTCGCCTTGGGCTTTATCTTTCATCTCAGCCTTTCTCCCAACCGAGTCCACTTTGATCACTAGTGTCGCTCAAAAGGCCGTGACTTGATGGCCACTTTACGGTTTTTTGGGACAAAAGGCTTTTTGCTGGCTTCCTGCGCCGCGCCACCAAACCCCCACACCGCCGCAGCTTCTTTGCGAAAAATATATCAACCGGGTCGTCTTTTATCCGGCCTTCATTAACGCCGGAAAAAAGATCATCTCTGCAGAAAACATGTGACTGCAGAGGGGAAATTTACATCCGCTGCATTTAAATCCCTTTGAAGTTGTTTGTTTTGCTCACCTTGGAAACACTATTTCCACTTTCTCCTCTGTGTGTGCTAAGAAAGAAACGTGCCTTCATAAATATTTATGCGCCTTGAGCCCCGCGCCATCCCGGCCCGGTGTTTTCAACGCGGCCACTGGAGATCTGGCCTATCGGGGACCCGGCTGAGAGGAGGAACAGAGGGAGAATTAAAAAGGAGAAAGACGAGGAGGAGCAGCTCATATTCATGCGTGTGAGGTGCTTAATGCAGGAGGATGAGGTGCGGTTTACTTTGTTTAGTCGCCTTTAAAGTGGCATCTTTGTCTGCTAACAAATGGATCATCATTGGAGTATTTGAGGTCATTGGACTCCCAAAGGACTCTGGACCTTAACCCTGGTGCTATCCTATGACCCCACCCTTACATTGACGTGTTCTTCGGCTGTGTCATCTCCAATGGTAACCCTTGCCCTATCTTAGATGACCCCACCCTTACATTGACGTGTTCTCCCTACCATGATAAAGGTGGAAAAAGGTGGAAAGATTTCATGTAATCCATGGACACCAGTGAAGATCACAAATCATTGAAGAAAAAAGGTTCAGAGCACTGTCTAGTGGGTCTAAATGACCCAACTCCCAATGTTAAAGTGCCTCGGATAGCACAAGGGTTACGGACTTGATACCAGACGATTTATTATTTTTAATATTATGTTCAACCTGCATTGTTTCAAAGGGACATTATCACAACAAAGAAATTTTACAATTATTTGAAAATGTTTTAGGTAAATATTTATTAGCATGGTTGTGCAACTGTGTAACTTTATCAAATTAAGCCAGCAGCTTTTCAGTTTAATTTTGAGACATTTGTCCTTCTTTTTTCCAATTGAATGCTGTATTTTGGTTCCGTTGTGTCTACACTTTGCTTAAAAAAAACACTAAAATGTCTTTAAAACTGGCTGTTAGTGAAGGAAGATTAAATGGAACAATGACGGATTTTGTAATATTTAAAGTTACTTTTTTATTTAAATATCTTTTGAATGTATGGTAACACCATTGACTTCACAACAGAAAAATGACAAACGATTCCACTTTCTGTGTTATCGTCTCCTGTGACCCACTTAGCTGAGTGAGTGAGAGAGTTTTAGTTATGTATTTATTTATTTTTTTAACCTGTCTGTCTGTTTATTCATCTCTGTTCTTTCTTTCATTTTTCAACATCTTATTTATTCATTTATTACATACTTAGTCACTGTTATTGATTGGCTTTTAAGTTTAGTTTTGTGCATAAGTCCTGACAAATGAGTCCATATCCAGACTTTTTGTTCTGACCTAAAATAACTACATTTTGTTTTCTTTCATGTAGCACGGTGCAGCGGTGCAGTACTGGAGAAAAGTAGGGAAAGAGCTCTCATGTGATGCAGATGATCCACCAATCACAATGGAGGTCACAAACATACCATGGAGCTGAGTAAAAGCCTTCTTATACCTGCGTAGATATTTGCAAGCACTGGCGAGGTCTACAGACTCTCCATTGCCGTCAGCATCAGTCTTTTTGAACTCTTTTTTTTTCCAACATTATGTTTGCGAGAACAATCTCGTTGGACAGTTCGTTCTGTCACTTCCTGCCGTTTCCTGCTGAGGACTTAACATGGTAACATCCAGAAAAGAGGAAGACTGACGTTGAAGACAATGAACTGCTTTCATGAGGTCCAGATTGCGTTTGGAAAATCTTGTCTCCATCTCTGCAATGGCTATGTCCAAAATGTTAAGAAGAGGAGTCAAATGAGTCTTCCGCCCAGCCCACAGTGGACGTAACAGTGAGCACTGAGCTCATCGTTCTCCTTCTTTTAGCAGCTGGTGAAGGCGTGCTGGCTAATATAATAATAATAATAAAGCAGAACAAAGAGCGGCAGATAGACAAGAATGAGTTGAAATAACGAGTGATCAAATCATTTGATGAAAACTCCAAACAGCGGCTTTATCTGCTGGGCTGACCGAGTGAGACGAGCGGGGATGAAGCGAGAGGCCACGCCCTCCCTTCCATCTACCAATCAGCACAAGCAGCTAATTTGAATTGCAGGCAGAGAGTGCAGAGAAGCACTCAGTTTTTCTGTAGATATTTTTACAATTTGGAATGTTTGCATGGCGTCACGTTTGGAGTGGCAGTCCTGGCATTTGGGGGGGGGGGGCATTACCCCCCCCTTGCCCATGCCCAGATCCGGGTCCAATCGGAATCAGATCTTTGTGTAAAAAGGTTATTGTCCGTCTGAGAAAACTGTATAAAGTGTTTAGTGAGGAGTTTTACAGCCTTCAAGCATCTGTAATGCAACTTCACGAATGTCAGCTTTCACAGGTTATTTTTGGAACATAACCCCCTACAACAAACGAGGGAACCCTGTCTAGAATGTTCTGTCTTCAATTTTATTCATTTACTTTTTACTGGACGACATTTTGGAAGCAAAAGTAAAGCATAAATGTGCTTTTTGGTGTGTAACTAAACTTAAAAGTTACAAATTCTTAATAAAAAGTGCATATTTAACAATTTAAATCATTTCTCCATGAATAAAGCACAGTTGGGTAATGTAGGATTTGCTTAACTAGGTGGATTTTTAATATAATTTTAAACTTTTTTATGCCTTGAACAGGGCTCTGCAACCTTTAACGCAACAAGAGCAGATTTGGACCAATTTCTTAAAGACCAAAACCCAGTGAGAGCTGCAAAATCCCACATCACTGTTTAGGAGAATATACTTTATTTATGTTTTTGTGGCCATTAAACCCTTCCAAATATAATATGTAGATAGTTAAAAACTACAATAATTAAATTATAACAGTGTTACATTTTATTACCTTTTAGAGCAACATACAAGTTCCTTTCAAAATAAAATACATCCTGTGTAAGTTAATATGCTTCTGCTGTAGATGGACTTGCAAACGCATTCTATTAATAAATCACTCTGACATTAGATCAGATTTTTCACCATAATTTAGGCTCGTTATTTGACGTGTGCATTTCAGAGGAATGGTCAAACTCTCAATGGCTCTTGATTTAGTGAAATGATGGCAGTGGTAAAAAAAAAAAAAAGAAGACAGGCAATTTTTTACTCATGTAGGATCACCTCAGTTTAAAAACCTAAAATATATATGACCAAACTTTACTAACAACCCTATTATTTATTTAGATTATCACTTTTATGTAAAGCCTAGAAAGTGGAGGAATGTGTTTGTATTTTGATAATGATATTTGTGACGCTTATTTCAGCAACAGAACTTTAAATGTGAAGAAAAAAGGTTTAGCGCACTGTCTAGTGGGTCTAGATGATCCCACTCCCAAAGTTAAAGTGCCTTGGATGGCACAAAGGTTAAACATGTCCTCTGTCAAAAGGAAAATGCATCAAGAATATTTAAAACATCATCATCTTCAGAGTGGATCTTTAAATCTATGCCAGGTGGGGTTGGGGCTATAGGCTCCACCCAGCATCCTGTGGCTCCAACCTGTTCAGCTTCCCAAACCTCAGGGCCCTCCACCTCCAGGTTACCTCAACACCCAGCTCTTCCACCCTAATGAGCCCAACTCAACTCAGCCAAAGTCATCTGATGACACTGATGGGGGGAGATTGATATTCACGCTTGACTCACCGTCCTCTCCACTTGACTGCCGTGTTTACCTCCCCACACAATTAGTATCTGCCGGAGACAGGCAGACGAGCGGGCGGAGAGAGGGATGGAGTCTGATTTCTGCCGAGTGTTTGCGAGACTCCATTAGCAGCAATTGTTTATGAAGATGGGAGATGTCTTTCAAAGTGGCTTGAAGGTGGCGGTCTATATCACAACGCCATTACGAGCTCATTTAATCCCCATAAAATGTTTCTACCTCTCTGAATGTCAGGGGCTCGGGATAACCGAGCCTCTATTGGCTTAAGCAGGGCGCATATTTAAACAGATATGAGGCAAATTTACATCCCAGAATCGCTTCGCTTTAGACAGTTAGCTCATCAGCGGAGCAACAGATAGGCTGTTGGCTAAGTTTTGTATCGAAAGTTATGCATGGAAGCAAATCAAACGCCTTCACTTCCTGCCTGGACTCCGAATGAGAGGAAGTGGAAGCAGAGGCGGCAGCAGATTCTCAGAGGAGAAAGCCACCAAACCTGAAGACTTCCATCTGAGTTAGATTTAATTGACGTTCCCTCTAACTTGTGCAGCTGAACGCAGCAGTATAAAAAAAAAAAAAAAATCTGGTCAGTGCAGGTGTTAAGGTCCTAGCTGAAGCAGAAGGAAGGCTTTTCTTTGTTTTTTTGTGGTGCAACAGCGCCCCTCTGTGGGCACTGGGGAGAATGACACTTCTCACAATTTAAGGGCCTACAGTGTATGATGTGAGGCTTTTGACCCTTGTGCTATCCAAGGCACTTTAACATTGGGAGTTGGGTCATCTAGACCCACTAGACAGTGCGCTGAACCTTTTTTCTTCAATGATTTGTGATCTTCACTGGTGTCCATGGATAACATGAAATCCTCTCCACCTTTATCCTGGTAGGGATAACACGTCAAAGTAAGGATCGGGTCATCTGGACCCCATAGGATAGCACAAGGGTTAAGTGCATTTTTACATGCACTTACATTGTAATGTCACAAAGTGAGGACCTGCTCATTCCAGGAAGGAAGGAGCCCTGCTCCCCAGGCTAACACACACATCCACTTTCTCCACGGAGCTCTCAGCAAAACGCCTTTACCTCATCCAATGTGCCATTTTGTGGGGTCCAGATGACCCCACTCCCAACGTTAACAGACCCCACAAGATATCACAAAGGTTATATGCACCTCCATCTTTGGAAAAGTTTGGACGTTGTTTGTTGTGGGCGAAACGTTAACAGGGTTGCAGGGGACGGCTGTATGATGACATCATGACATGGGCGGCACCCACAAGGGGCGACAGGCGGAGCCTCAGTGTGCCAAAGAATATATACCTATGGATATAAGTTTACTCTTAACCCTTGTGCTATCCTAGGCACTTTAACATTGGGAGTTGGGTCATCTAGACCCACTAGACAGTGCTCTGAATCTTTTTTCTTCAATGATTTGTGATCTTCACTGGTGTCCATGGATTACATGAAATCTTTCCACCTTTATCCACCTTTGTCATGGTAGGGATAACACGTCAATGTAAGGGTGGAGTTATCTAAGATGGCACAAGGGTTAAATAATCAAAGTTAACAAAAAAATTTACCCAAAACAACCAAATCTAAATCAAGTTTCATTTTAAAACTATCCGTGCCTCTGAGCTGCATGGAAATGCTCTAATGTAAATAAAATGTACTAAAATTTCACTCCTAAAAACATTAATACAAGAAATAAGTCCTTAATATTTTCATATCTGTAATGTGGTAATGTAAAAAAGCAAAAAAAAAAACATTTTTGAAATATGTTTAATTCTGTCTTTAAAAGAAAAACACAAAAATATTTTATATTTGTATTTTTATTTAGATTTTGGTAGAAAAAAAACAGTCCTGGTGTTTTTTTTGTTTGTTTTTTTTGTAGTCCCATTTAAAAACCCTTCCCACTCACTAAAGTACAAAAGGAAATATACAAAAACCTACCCCATGCTACCCAGAGAATATGGACAACCGTATGGAAAAGAAAGAAGAACGAAATGTTTCAATGTCTAAATCTACAAGAGAAAAAAAATGTTATATTAAAAAAAAGGCAAGCATCCAGCACAAAATGTGACACTTTGTCACATGAATTTCTTTTGTGGTATATAAAGTACTGTGAATACTTTACAATAAGTTAACGCAGGCACATTTCTTTACCACGACAGAAAAATCAGGTAACAGTCAAATGTTTGACATAAAAACAAACTAATGCTTAGTTTTTTGTTTTTTTTTGTTTGTTCTTTTTTAGCTTTTCTTTCAATTTTTTTTAGATCAGCTTCACATTAAACAGACAGACAGAAAAAAAACAAAACACTTCTGGGTAGCACTATTTTTGGTTTTGTCAGAACAAGCTCCGCCTCCTCGTTGTTCGGCTGCATGCGTCCGAGATGCACACGTTGAATATTCAAATGATATAAATATATTTCGACAAAAATATACTAAGACTATTCTCAATACAAATGATTAATGCCAAAAAGGAAGGGTTATCATATAAACTTCAATAACTTAAACAGTATATATATATATTTATAAAAAAAAGAAAAAAGAAAAAAAGCAGCACTTTCTTACTCTGCAAAAACAAAGACAGCGAATTTCCTTTCCGCCAAGGAAGTCAAATGTTGTTTCCCTCTTTATTCTTGGTCACACGGCACACCTTTGTGCCAAGAGGTATAAATACTACCGAAGGACCTGTACAGTACCCATGAATGTCCACACTACAAAATAAGTTAGTGTCACATCGCTATACAGATTCATTACAGCTTAAATACAAAAAGAAAACAAAAGGAAATGAAGCCGCCTTGAAAGTACAATTCTTGTAATAATTGAAATGAATGAAAATACTTCATAGTTGGCTTCTTGAAACTTCTAACTGATTTCGTGAGAATAAAAAGTACTTTTTGTGTTGAAATGATGAAAAGTCACAGGAGTGAGGACTTTTCTCGACACAGTGACCACCCGGAGCTGTGGGGGGAGGGGGCTCAGACACATTCGTTCCATGTTGGAGGGGGTTGAGTTGTTTGTGTGTGGGACACCAGAGGGCGCCAGAGGACGGCTGTCAGTCCACGTCGCTGAGATCGCTGACGGGCTCGTCCTGGACGATGCTCAGGTGGTTCATGGCGCGGCTGAAGGCGATCTGCACGGCCTTTCGGATGCTGGACGTGCGTCCCTCCATCATTTTGATTTTGTCGATGGTTTTGTCCATCCCCAGAGGAACCATCTTGGATCTAGGAAGCCATTGCCTGAAGAGAAAGACCACCAACAAGCAGAATCTGGTCTGAATGAACTGTTGATGGAAAGAACAGCTGCAGGATTTGGCTTAGAGGAACAGAATTAGCCTTCTAAGCTGCCACAACTGCACCAACACTACAACGGAGTAATAACACGAGATTTAACGCAGCAAACTTACAAGATTAAAGTAAAAGTTAGCATGCAGTGCTGCAAGTGAACGCTGTGCAGCAGCAGAGCAGACCGCCTAGACTTACTTGAATGTTTGGAAGCTCATTTGTTTGATTTACGATTCATTAATATTTTATTTATTGACTTACAGGATCTCTGCAACCCGTTGATGAAGCCATCTGTGTCCCTGCAGCTCTCCACTTCAACGCTTTCTTCCTCCACTAAAGACAAGATCTCCAAGTCTGTGTGACGCTTCCGTCTGAGCAGCCGCACTTTTTGGCATTTTTAAAAATGTTTTTATGCTAATCTAACAGACAATTTTCATTCCTCTGTACTGTTTTATGTTGAAACGAGACGTTTCATCTGGAGGAGGGGGCGTATATTACGCTGTTTACTTGCGCTTTAGTGTTTAGTGTGCGCCTGACACTCATGATGTAACAAGACAAATGGACTTCTGGGTATGTGAATGAAAAGGGAGAATAAAGTAGCGGTCCTTTAAACCCAAGCGTGTCTCTGAGCTCCTTCATTTACATATGAAACTCCGCTTTACCGACACCGAACCCGGAAACCCGGTTATACTAACAATAACTTGATTTTGAGTCGCCAAAAGGTTAAGAATTTCTTTGTTTTTGAAACCTATTTGGAAATAAAGCTTCACAAAATGCTTCAGATCTTCGCCTTCAAGCTAGGCTCTGATAAACAGACGATTTTGTTGTTTTTTCTCGTCAATTTATTACGAGAATAAAGTCATAAATTAACAAGATTTCAAGTCGTGAAACTATGCCTTTTTTCTCGTTTATTAAACATAAATAAATAAAGTCGTAAATTTAGGACTTTATTTTCGTAATTTAACAGTTATGACTTTTTCCTCGTAAACTTACGACTTTAAAGTCATAGCTAAAGAAAATGTTTTGTTTGTAAACTGGCGCTGAAGCTCCCTCGTACCAACACGGTCCTTTCGGGGCGCCATGATATCCGGTGCAGGAAGTGACGACAAAATGAGGTAAATGAGGAGCCAATCCAAGCCTGTAAGGGGCGACGCTCATAAGACTACGTTCATGGCGAATGCATGGCTAATTTGTGGTCGCCGCCTCTGTTTTGACGCGCATCAAATCCGTGTTCATTAAACTGATGCTCCTGCCCCGGGTGGGAGGAGTTATTGTCAAAACCTCCTTTCCCATGTTTTTATTTTGGTGAGCTCTGCAAAGACGCCGTGTCAGCGGCACATGAGATCAGTGCGGTGCAGTGAGCTTCACCGTCTGCTGCAGAAGCGGCGTCTGGATTACGGAGCTTCCACCTCTCTGTGACCCGGTTTGATGACTTCCTGTCCCGCATTAGTCCGAGGAAGAAAAGTAGAAGAATGTATCTTTAGGACTGTTCAGGTGTCCTGTTGGTTATTGGGATGACTACAGCCCAAATTTGACTAGTGGATGAACTTTTTCTAAACTTAAACAGAAGAGTTTTCGTGCAGACGTGGGGGAGTAACGAGCATCCCAACTGTAGGGTCGTTTTCATCGAATATATTTTTGCAACAGTGATGTCAGCGAGCTCGGAGTAGAACGGCTTGTCCTCCACATCGAGAAGAGGCAGTTTAGTCCGGATGCCTTGGGGAGGGGTTCCGGGTGTGTCCCGGGGAAGAACCAGGACACGGCGGAGAGACTACGCCTCTTGGCTGGCCTGGGAACGCCTCGGGGTCCCCCCCAGAGGAGCTGAAGGGAAGTCTGGGCAACATTGCTTAGAATGCTGCCTCTGCGACCCGGTCCCGGATGAGCGGAGGAAGAGGAGGAAGAAGATGGATGGATGGATGGATGGATGGATGGATGATGTCAGAGCATTGACTGACGTCACCCAAAGAAAAAAATTTTTCTCCAACTCTCTTGCTCCAACCAAATAAAATGTATTTGCTTTATGGGCGCCAGACCTTTCTCACTAAGCGGGGATTCAAGTCAAGGTTTCTATGGGAGCCGCTTTCGCCAATCCGGTGTTAGCTTCTCGAACGGACACGCATCTTCTACTTGAAAGCGGTCGATCAGTTAATCAAACGTCGTAAACGTGAGACCGCATCCTTTTCTTGAACCACCGGTCATTTTATGACTTAAACAAAATATCCCAAAAGACAAGAACCTGTTAAAAATGTTTTAGATCAAGAATGGGTATTCTGACTGAGCTAAAGCTGTTTGTTTCTCTACAGAAATCTATTTCTGCTTTTTGGGACCAGCGGGCACTTCCTATTCGGAATCCAGGGGGGGTTGAGGTGGGGAGGCAGAACTCACCAGCTGCGCTTGTTGTCGAAGAACAGGACGAGGTGCAGCTTCTCTTCGGCCTTGTACTGCATCTGCTCTCCGATGCGCAGCACGTCCATGGGGGGGGTGGGGATGGAAACCCCGTTGTGCTGACAGCCGACACGAGGCATGTGGGGGTCGATAATCTACTCGCACCGGGGGAGGCCGGGAGAAACGGGTTAGACGCACACGACACAACAAGACGGCAGCTGGGAGGATTACAGTGAAATGCTGCCCCCTGGAGGAGAGTCTAGACTTCAGGAGTAAAGGCAAAAACACATCAACAGCTCGGCAGCACACACTCACCAGGGCGGGGTAGGAGGGGTATCCACTACATTTGGCCCAAACTAGCTTTAGGGGTTCCAATGCAACGGTTGCAGCACTAGCAGGCATCCAAATGTTGCTGTTGCCAACCTCTATGGAAGCGGGGAAACAACACCAAACAAGTCAGACGGGAGCAGAAAAACACCTGGCTTGGAATCGGGACAGTAAAAAAAAGGTGGACATGGCGCTTTCTCCGACAATTTTCGGGTTTTAAACAGGGAACGTGGAGGGCCTCTCCAGCTGCTGACTGGTTCTGAGAGCCAGAGCGCTCGTGGACCTCGCCTGCAGCTGCTGTCGTGTCCAGCGATGCCGCTCGTGTTTATGTGAGGAGCAGCGGCGTGAAAGCTGCTTAGCCCTTCAACAACGGGCAGAAAGGCATTGCCGAACCGCCATTAGCAGCATTAGAAATAAGGGGGGGGGGAATGGTTGTCTGAATATTTGGCTGTCCTCCCCAATTTTTGGTTGTCCTTCGATACCAATATTCAACAGCAACGAAACCTACTCAGATGTCAGTACTTACATCTTTATTTGTTCTATACATCTAATATCAACTGCCTCTTATGATGGACATTTAAAAAACTCTTTAAATATTAAAAACAAACATTTTACTAAATATTGAAGCATCTGGTTACACAAAGTATTGCCAAAAACTTGAAACTAATATCTTAATAACTAGTATCTTTACACAGATTTAAATATATTGGTTCTTTTTTTCCTTTGGTTTTGATAATTGTTGCTTAAAGAATATAAAATACAAAGACTGTTGTAAAAATGTAGAATTTCATATCAATCTCATGGAAAAAGGTTTTTTTCAGCTCATGTCAGTCTGTTCTGTTATGAGTGAAAATTAAAAGTGTTTTATGAATGTGTTTTAAATCTTCTCTTAAATCTTCTCTTTGAAATCATCTTTTAAATCTTATTAAATCTTTTGTTAATAGGCTGATTATTTTGAACGTGTTTTTGGAGACCTCTAGCGGTCGCGCCAGGTACTGTTGTTCAACACATTAATTTGAATAATCTTTATTGAAAAGTGCACATGTACAGTAGACACAGAAAGGATTCACTAGCATGCACGCACTTCGTTTGTCAGTGGAAAGAATTTGCTGCATACGTCTCAATTCAGAGGTTGCCAAAAACTAACCCTTGAAACTTGAAAAATAGTCGGAAAATACCAAAATGTTGAATAAAAGACCAGGTTGTCACACGGACAACCATCAGATTCATTTTTGGTTGTCCTCCGTGAAATCTGGTTGTCTCGGACAACAGGATAACCGCTTATTTTGAACGCTGATTAGAATACTTTTCATTCGCAATCTAACGGGAAGGCATAAAAAAGGTTTTACGCCTCAAGATTCTCGCTTTAAAATGAAAATAACCTTCAAATTTGAATGTCCAAAAATGTGCAACTTTCTACTTTCACCTTTCAAGCTACTAAACACGCCACTGTCCTCCTTTGTGGTGCTGAATGAGACGATAATGTGCCAATAGGAACACTTGTGAGGTCATCACTGCTTTGTAATATTAGCGAGCGAGAGCGATTTCATTTTTCAGAAGGTTTTTTTACATTTGTGTTCCCTGTGGGCGTGATGGGCGTACTGAAGTATTTTGACGAATTTGATTATTTAGAAAACATTCTTATCAGGCCTGCACAAAAAAATCGCAAATTTAGCGTTATCGCGATATCAGGCTGTGCAATACGCATATCGCAAAAAGCCACGGAAAATCACGATAAATGTAACCTTAAATGTGCTAAAACAATCTTATGACGACTTGAAGTATTTATTGAAACTAACCAATCCATTTATGTATTTGACCAATCAGATGGAGCCTTTTATGTTAGATGCTCGACTCTTATGTAGACGAGAGTCATTTGGACTGTAATTTAAGTTATGTTGTCTCTTATTTCAATAAAACCATTGCGGTGAAATGTTTTTGGTTGTTTTGCTATTTGTTCACATATCGCAAGTTATATCGTCATCGCAATATTGATCACTAATATCGTAAATTGCGACATTTCCACATTTTGTGCAGCCCTATTTCCTATTTGACATCTTGAAATGAACGATCGTTCTTACTAGATTAAAGAGGAAACACTGGTGGAGACGACAGAGGAGGAACGTCGGCCCTCAATACAGAACATTAGAGGTCGCGTAGAGATAGGTATCCACCGTATTTTCCACACTGTAGGTCGCACAGGACTATGAGGCACACGATGGGTTCTTTTTGAACCTATGCTAGACTCAGCAAACTATAAGGCGCATAAACGAGAAAAAGGATCCCAGAGGCAAGTCAGTGAGACTTTATGAACTGCGTTCACAGAAACTCGGTTAGGGTTAGGGTTAGGGTTAGGGTTAGCGTATTCACAATACCTGTAAACCTACGTTGAAATGGCCACTTCCAATAAAAGGTCTATGAAAACGCTTATTTCAACAAACGCAAATCGTTACTCCACAAATAAAATCAGCTACCATTAAAAACTGTGTTGAATGTTAAGTAAGGGTTAAGGGCCGATGAAGTGTGCATTATCAGAAATTAACACACGCCGTGAATGCCGGAACCATCCGACGCAAAGCGGGGGATGGTTGCTTCAACAAAGTGCGTTTAATTTTGATTATGCACACTTCAAAGG
This sequence comes from Oryzias latipes, assembly GCF_053564925.1. Classification (NCBI taxonomy): domain Eukaryota; kingdom Metazoa; phylum Chordata; class Actinopteri; order Beloniformes; family Adrianichthyidae; genus Oryzias; species Oryzias latipes. Next base: position 8,452,350 of record NC_136259.1, on the reverse strand, counting down.
GCATATCATGGTCATTTACAAAAGAAATAAATATTCAATCAGTTTTTAGTACTATAGTCTTGTCATTTTTTCGGTTTGGATGACTTTTTTCACAAAAAGTGGACTCTGTTACGTGGTGCGGCGGGTTGTCACGTTACCGCTTAGCCAGCTGTGCCAGCACGGACCTCGACTGCAGCGGTAAAGGAAAGCAATATTCTTCGTGATCGTCACGATGGGTTAAATAAAGCATCAGATCAGAGAGAAAGTTCACCTCTTACTGCTTGTTTTTGTCCAGATGATAAAGCTAAAGCTTGTTTTAAAGAAGCCGGCGCAGTGATACAGAACATTTGAGCTATATGACCAGAACTTCTTTTTCAGGCGTGCATTATCACTTTTTAACGCACACCCAGCAGCCAATCAGAATCGAGTATTCACCCAGACCATGGTATTAACCACCTTAAACTTTGACCTGTCGGGGAATCGGATTTGGTAGTGGAAATTCAACGTTGTGGTAAAACTCTGTTGTGTTTCTGTAGCATATGAAATATTGATAAAGTAGGTTTCAGAATAAAGCAAAATAGTTGTGTATCTGTCCGTGTGGGTGCACACATTTGTTTTCAATTTGAGGGGGTTTTATGCAGTAAAGAGTGACTCAATTTACTACACGGATTTCATGCTTTTTGCACAGTTTTAGGTTAATTGAGAAATGATTGCATAACATATTGAAAAACTATCTGTAAAAAATTTAAGCTGGGGTTGAACTAGAAGCACTGCCACAAAAACTGCTTTCAAAGTCAATTTCTAATTGTAATGTAGTCAAATATGTTCAAAGACCCAAAGCCTTTTAAGGGTTAGACTGAAAGCAGAAGTGCACTTTATAAACCTTGAAAGGAAAATCCTTTCTTCCAAACAACAGTTTGTTAGTTCTTATTACGAACCCCAAACATCCCGTTTGTTTTGTTTTTTTACTGAGGAAATGTTACCTGCTGCAATCCGGGCGGCTTTCGCAAAGTTTCCCGTTTCGATGCAGGCGATGAGCTCGCTCTTATCGTCCACCGTGTGCCTTCGGACCAGAGCGGGTTTGCCCTTCCCGCATTTCGGGAGACTGGGAAGGGTGCTGGAAGCCAAAAAAGGAATGAACAAGTCAGAACATCTGCTGCCCTCTTGTGGAGCAGAAGGGGTTGGTTGGACGCATCACCTTCCCAGCAGGCTGTTGCATGAAGATATAGAGGACTCGGAGGCGCAGCGTCTGCGCGGCTCCACGGCCCGGCTGTTCTGCTCCAGCCTTTTCTCCTTCTCCACAAGCGGTCTGGACAGACCTGGAACGGAACAGGAACGAAGCATCTTTAACACTCTTGTTTGAAAAGAAAAGACTGAATGATGCCATCATTTCTTGAGGACATCCATTTGATGGATAGAGTGCAGTATCAAGTATCAAGGGGAATACTTGTTTTACTACTCATTCATACGTCTTTATTGTTAGCAAGGATTCTAAGTTAAACAGCTACAGGAAGTGAAAACCGAGAAGAAAATAAGTCTTGGTTTTATAAAGGAAAGTGGGGTCAAAAAAAAATCTATTATTAAACAATCAATATTAATATTCCCTTAAAAAAGTTAATACTGATACATCGAATCAAGAATTACATCTTCTATTAAAAAAATTCTAGTTTTTTTTTAGGGTTTTTTGATGCAATAATTCCTGATTTTTTTCCACTTCAGTCCACTTATCAATATTTATGTATAACTGTTTTCAAAAATAAAATAATAATTGTATATTAAATGGATTCAGTGTTAAAATAAATAATATAAGAAAAATGTATTGACTATTTTTAAATGTGGTTTTTTTTTGTTATGTTTATCGGCTAAGCAAACAGGTGAGAGCTTAGGGCCCTTATGGTGGAGGGATTTTTACTGTTATGTAAATGAAAACACACATGGTGTGTATTTTTATAAAACCCTTTTGGATTTATGTACGGGACAGAAGAGGGAAAAGAGGGATACAAAAGATGGGCAAAAAGGAAACAAAAAAGAAAAACAGCTAAGAAATAGGAGAATTAAAGAATAGAAGGGGATTCATTTTTTGATTTCAAGCCCAAAAACGTCTCAAACACAGAAAAATAAGGTAAAAAAAGACATTAGAATGAACAAAAGTTATGTTTTTTTAAGCAATATTCCTCCTTCTCTTTCAATTTGTAGTATTTTTGTTTTTAAGGAAAATTTGTTTATGAATGCTTTCGTAATAAAATAATTATTGTAAAATGAATTGAATCCGTGAAAAAGGACATCAGATGTTCCTCAGTCAAAATATATATTTAAAAAAAAGAACATTTTTGTCCCGACCATCAGCTGAGAAAACCTAAGAGCTGATGGTCTCTTGTGTTGGACAGATTTTGCAGTCACTATACGGGTTTTCATGTAAATTCAAACACATGAGGAGTATATTTGTATAAACTCCCTGTTATTTATTTGGGGCTCACCTTTGATTGGATGTAATTTTGGTGCATTTCTTATTGGATTGCAAAAAAGAGAAAAGAGAGAGGGATGTAGGAAGTAAAAAGGTTAAAGGATGATTAGGGAATGGGGGGGGGGGGTACTTTATTATTTTTTTAAAACACCCCAAACACAGAAAAATTTAGAAAAAAGAAGAAAAAAAGACATCCAAACAAACAAAAGTTGTTTGGTTTTTTTAAACCATGTTCCTCATTCGGAGAGAGTGAAACCACAGACTGTTCATTTGTGAAACACAGTCATGACATGAATGATCTCCAGCTTTACAAACCTGACGTTTAGCAGGAAATAAGCACAAACAAACTAAAAACAGCTTTGAGGGGTTTTGTGTTGATGCGCCTCATTAAGGTTGTACTCAGCCGCAGAACAACAGGAGAAAAGCCGGCTGGGTGGAGGATGTTGCGGCTTTTCACAGGTTTGCGTGACAGAGCAAAAAGCAGAAAATCGATGATAGTACCTCACTGCTCATCTATGACTGGTGAGGAGGAAGCTTGTAGACATGAAATCACCGTGTCTCTGATATAAAAGCACGTCCGTTTTCTTCCGCTTCCTCTCTGCTGATTTCAGCATGAGCTTTTAAGTTAAAACACTATTTTTATATAATCATTTTTAAAAATTCTTTTCACAGATGGAAGGCCATTATAAAGCGGGTCTGTGTGAAGATTGGACAACACATAAGAGCTTTTGCAAAGACAAAGCCTGACAAACTTCGTCAAATGGGCAGGAAATTGGGAAAATGCAACACCACGCTTGGTTTTCTTCTATGCTGCAGTGGAGGAAAGTGGACTGAACCACCTACAAAGGTTCCACTCTTGCAGGAGGTATTTGTTGGAGGTGGTATGGCCCAACGCAGCACCTTCACCTGCGTTTCTGCGGTTTCTTGACTCAAGCGTAACAAATGAACCTGTTAGGTCTGTTGCTCTCCTAACATCACTTCCAGCTCCATCATCTAATGAAGAGTTTTCCAAACTATAGGTTCAGTTTGATTCAGTGGTTCAGTTTGATTCAGTGGTTCAGTGGTTCAGTTTGATTCAGTGGTTCAGTTTGATTCAGTGGTTAAATTGATATCTGATTTACTTTTCCAATTTGAATCAGATTCACTGTTTTAGGTTTGATTCTTATTTACTAGTTGTTCAATTTGATTAAGACTCATCAGAAATTTTAAATCCTAAATTAGTTTAGATTTGTTACGAAAACCAGTTTTCACAAGTGAATTAAATTGAACAAAAGTGGAACTTTTACAAATTTATTTATGAATATCTTTTTGAACTCCTCCATCAAAACTAAGTTTAGAAAGTCAGAAATGTCTTTCAATGAATTATAGATTTAATTTAACAACTTTCTATTTAAAAAAAAAAAGTACTTTTCAATACATATTTTTAAAATTTAGTCTGGAAAGTCTCTGTGCTTTCAGACTGCAGTGAACCACATCAGGGCTCACTTGTTTGGTTCTCACATAGTCCAGTTAACAAACCTGTTTAAAAAGATTTTTCAAATTTTATTTAATTTTTTGGGGAGACTCACTGACTAAGAATAAACTGTCCGGGATCAAAACGTTCACTGACTGAGGTAAAAAAAAGGTTTAAAACCCTTGTGAAACTCTGAAAAGGGGTCTGGGTTCTTATGGAATAAAATGTATATAAAATCAAATTGAAGGTCATATTACTGAAAAGGTTCTTTCTAAAGTCAAGTAGAGGATTTTGTTACAGCAGTGGCCGTAATATTGCTTTTTTGTACTTTTGGGGTATTTTTCTTTCTCTGTTTCCGTTATTTCTTTATTTTTGCTGCAGAGAAAGGTTCTGTCTTTCTTTTTTTTTGTCCGGAGCACCTGATTGGTTGAGGACGTCCAGCTCAGGGTTCAAATACTGCCACATCACCCCACCCTACCCACAGCTGCCAGCAGCAGAGCTTTACTTTGTTTTGCTCTTGTTAGAGGCTTTGGTCCATGTATTTTGTTGTTTTTGTATAGTTTTGAATTTTTTTGTAAATTAATTCGCAGCTTAGTTTCAGTCAGGGTTTGTTTGTGAGAGTCGTTGGTGTATTTAATTTGTTCCTTTGACCTTTAAGTTACGTCCTTTTCCAAGCCTCTGTAGGTTTCCAGGTTTCCACGCATCCATGCAAGCACAGCTGCTGATGTGAGAAACACCAAATTGCTTCACTTATTCGACAACCCTGATGTTGTGACATTGACCACATAAAAAAAGAAAAAGCTGCTGCGACTTCAGGGGTGTGAAAAAAAACAGATCTTGTCTCACCACTGTCGAGCTTCTTCATGGGAGCCTTCGTCTCGTCTTCGTCGTCGGCCTGCCCTTCCTCGTCTTCTCTGCTGTCGCTGCGTTTCCTCTTCTTGCTGTGAAGCAGTGTCTCCAGCCGCGGTATGACCACAGACAGGATGGATTTGGAGCTCAGAGGCTCGCTGTCTCCCTCCTCTTCGCCGTCGTTGTCTTTCCCGGCCGCTCTGTCCGAATCCTCCCCTCCGCTATTGGAGGAAGCCTGGGGGCTGGCGGTTTTGGACTTTTGGAAGAGAACAGAAGTCCGACGGTTGACCGTGCCTGTGGGCTGGGCCAGTGTGGACGTGGCGATCACGCTCACATCTGCGTCCAGCACTGCCAGCCCGCCGTGGGAGTGGCCGTTGAGGCGCGGGGGAAAGGACAGCAGGTCCGGTAACTCTGCGTCCAGCTTTGCCCGCTTGCTGTGGGCCTTGTCCTCCCGGTTTGGGGCTGCGTCGACTGGTTTGAGGGTGGGGGGTCCGGGATCTGAGTCAGAGTGGATGGGGGGGGGCGTGGCATCTGACGGCTCTAGTTTAGGAGGAAGAGACTTGTCCGCTGTGGGGAAGAAACAAGCAGACCCTTTAAAGCCCCACTCAGATCATCTTTTGATCTATTCTAGTGGTCTTTCAATTATGATTATGCCTTTTTTTGGCCAAAATCTAGAACACTTCAGCCTGTAACACCGAAACTTTAGCTTCGGTGTGGACATCATTTTGACGACAGTAACTCGTCAAACTTTTACGCTATTGCACAGTACCAGCACTGTAAAAAGCAATCATCATAAAATATTTACAGGGTGAAAGTTCATATGGTGCCTCAATAAAGACAATTAAAATGAAAATACAACATTGTGCAAATAAAAAGTGTGTTTTTTATCTTAACTTTTTTAAAGACGCAGTCAGTAAACCCCCGACCCCTGACTGCTTGCAGAAAAGGCGGTTAGGCTGAAAAACTGTTGTGAATTTTCATTTCCACTGTTATTATTCGTTGAGGTGATTTAATATACTATGTTAATTGGAGCTTTGTTTATTTGCGTTGTTACCTTAAAATGTTAATTATGTTAGTATTTATAGATCATTTCAGTTTACTCTTGCAATGGACGTTAAATTCTTTTTTTGCATTCTAATTTGTTGTCAAATAAAAGCTTTTTCGTCTACATGGTGTGCTATTTGTCTTCTTCCTCCAGGTTTTCACACAGAAAAGTATCAATACGATACCAGATCCAAAAGCAGCGTCTATAAGAGGAGTAGTACGGATAAAATCTTTGATGATACCCGTTCCTAGTTCCAACTGCTATTTGAGGGTGTTTTCAGACAGGGAAAACCGTTTGTTCCGGACCAGGTCTGCTTAATTTGGTCCGGATCCAGCTCTGAACCTTGCGTTTGGTCTGTACTCAGACTGCCGTCAGATGGACTTTCCTTATTCGAACCAAAACTTGTAAACAAAACCATGTGGTGGGGGCAAAGCAACTACAGACAGAAATGATGGAAGTCCTGCACTTTGCAGTTGCTGTGTCTCACCGTTGTGGTGTTAGGGCATTGTTTTAAGAGAATTCTGTAAAGGAACTACAAGGTCGCTTTTAGGATGACGAGACACAAAAGCATGTAAAACGTGTTTTAAATTAAATGTAACAAGTAGGGAGTTGGACTCTTATTTTCCTTTTTGATAACACGACAATTGTTGCTCTACATTTGTCCGCGGCTCATCTGATGCTACATTCTGACTGTGTTTGGATCACGTGACCACCGCTATGGTGGCCGTTTTGGTCCGGTTGTTTCGCTCCGAAGACTGAGGAATCTTAGAGCGAACCCAAAAGCTCAGTTCGATTGGAGTCAGAAAAAAAAAACACCTTGAAAGATGAGTCAGAGGGTCCAGGACCAGGGTCCGCTTGGATGCATTCCATGTCGGAGAAAACAAACTTTGGTTCACTTTAATGTGTCCAGTCTGAATGCACCCTCAAACCCATTTCCTTTGTTTTTGAGGAAACCCAATACTTTATTCAAAATAAACCTGTAAATTCCAAACATTTGGTTAAAGTACTTTGGAATCTGGTCCAAAGATAGAAGAATTCTGGGGGGATAAACTGGAACCAAACAAAGCAGAACGATGGACAGAAGAGAGAGTAACCAGGAGGAGGTTCATGTACAGGAAGAGGGGTGCAGCTCTGGTTGGCTCCGGCAGAGCCTGTGAACCCCGTCAGATGACGCTAGCTTAAATTGGCACGCTGCGATCCAACAGGTCCACAGAGCTCCAAATGTTCTGCTGGATCTTTGTTCTCTTCTGAAGCTTTTGGAGGAAACCAAAGCTCAAAGATCCAATCTCAGCTAGACTTTGGTGTTTGCGTGTCACGTGACCAGAACAGAATCCCAGTTCAGCGTTTTTATAATATTATGTTATTATAAAAATGGGAGCTCTTGTCTGTTATGGACGTTACAATCCTAAAAAATGGAAACTTTCATACACACCTTCATCTTCTGGAAAATGGCCGTTGGACTTGACCTCCTGGTCTTTGGGTTTCTCCGGTTCTGGAAGCTTGGGAGCTGATGACGACGTCGGCGCCGAAGAGGAGCAGTGGTGACTCGACGGCACTACTTTCTTCAGGCTTATTTCGTTACGCACGTCGTTGATGGTCTTCTTGAGAAGCTTGAGGCGTTTGCTGCGCGACGGGCTGGACTTCATGGCGCAAGTGAGGTCGAACTTCTCCAGGAGCTGCTGCAGCTGCTCCTCAAGGGGCAGATGCTCCCGATTGGCTGGAACCAGCAAACGGTCCACTGCAGGGGGAAAGGAAGGAGGTAAAGAACAGACGCGAGGAACTCTTTCTAAATAAAAGCTGTTCCGGTTTCCGTCGCTTACCATCTTCCCAAGAAAACGAGGGCGAGGCTTTGACTTCGGGAGCTTCTGCCAGGTGAACACCACTCTCCGCGTCGAAGCCGATTTTCTCCACATCCCGTCTCGCCTTTCTGAGCAAGACCCCGCCCTGATCTCTGAGTCGGACAGCGGCTCGATAGAAGTACGTGTCTTTCGAGTTGTACTTCAGGCAGTTATTGACGATGAGGTTGAAGTCGGCCTCGAACTGGTCGAGGTTGTTGTAGCACTGGGCATCAACGCGCTGGCGCATGGTGGAGAAATCCATCGGGTTCTTGATGTGGTCCAGGTAATCCGGCACCTGTGAAGAGAAGCCGACTTCAGAAACGCTCCGAAACATGACAGGCAGGTACTGTAGGATCCGATCTAAAGACCCTCAAACATATTGGAACCTTTTGGAAAAAGATTTAAGTATCCACGCACAATTTGAGGTTTGAATTCTAGACGGAAAAATTCAGAATCTCATGCTCAACTGACTGAGCTAGCTGGACCTGAACGTTCAGTGTGTGACCTAAAACCTTGGGGATCTCGACTGAGACAAACATTGTAAGTGCCGACTCATGAGAGAGAAGTAGTAAAACCACCTTTGTCCTGTAGGGTCTACAACTGAACTGCAGGAAAGTTAGAAAATACAAAACTTTACGTCAAAATTCTTCCATCTGTCCATTTTCTTTTGCGTGTCTGGGCCCCGATCGCGGAGGGAGGAGTCTAAAAGATGCCTAGACTTCTGAGATTTCTTTCTCCAGCTCCTCTGAAGGGATTCTGAGGCATTCCCAGGCAAACCGAGACATCTCTCTAGCGTGTCCTGGGTCTTCCCTGGGGTTTCCACCCACTGGAACGTGCCCGGGCAAGGAATTGTCCAGAAGGCATCCGGACCAGATGCCCAACCCACCTCAGCTGGTTCCTCTCAATGCGGAGAAGCAGTGGCTCTAATGTGAACTCCTCAGCCTCTTTAAGGGAACGCCTAGCCACCCTACGCTCATTACCCCTGCTTGTATTCAGGAGCTTCGGTCATGATCCAGAGCTCATGACCACAGGAGAGTACTGGAACCGAAGCATTAAATTAAGAGCTTTTTTTTTTCTGGTTAAGCTCTCTTCACCACAACGAACCGGTGCGGGAACCGCACAGCAAAGGACACCACCCTAATCCGCCTCTCAATCTCACGCTCTGATTTTCCGTCACCCAGAGTTATTTAAACTCCTCCACCTGGGCCTGGAGCAGTCCATCCACCCAGAAAAGGACAAACTACAGGGATCCCTCGCTATATTGCGGTTCCCCTTTCGCGTTGTCTCAGATTTTTTTGTGCAATTTTTCCACCTTTTTTTGTTTCTTTTTTAACAGTGCATTTCATTCCATAATACTGGATTTTTGCTTTTACTTTGAGAATTTAAACAAAAGAGAGAAAATTATCATGTCTGTCTTTGGGGCAGTGGTTAGACTTTGGTTGGAGGCGGTCTAGAATGGGGAATTAAGATGCCTCCATCCCTCCGCTAGTCTGAGGGCAGACAGAGACCAATAGCTTTGGTTGGCATTCAGTCTAGGAAAAATATAGCACCGATTACAAACTTGGAGTTCATAAGCCTTGGTAGGCAATTCTTCTAGCCCTTGTACTATCCAAGGCACTTTACCATTGGGAGTTGGGTCATCTAGACCCACTCGACGGTGCGCTGAACCTTTTTTCTTCAATGATTTGTGATCTTCACTGATGTCCATGGATTACATGAAGTCTTTCCACCTTTATCCACCTTTTTCGTAGTAGGGAGAACACGTCAATGTAAGAGTGGGGTCATTTTGACCCCACAAGACAGCACAAGGGCTAGCAGAACTCTAATTTCAAAACCCCTCATGCCCTGGGGGAAGGGTCTTCAGTCAGTGGCTAGGACAAGGTTAAGGCCCGTACACACCGGGACGAAAATCGGCGCACGTTATTCGCCAGCGTTTTTCAACACGTTTTTTGTGTTCACACCCAGGCGATATTTGCTGACGATGAGCCGAGCGAACATGCAATTTCATTCCCTGACATTAGATGGCGCTTAATGTAAAACAGAAATACTCCTGTACACAAGGTGGCACTGCGCAACTTTACGCTTCTTAAACTCGCTTTTCACTCAGAAGAAGAGAGCAAGTATTTAAGAGCTGAAAATGTATCATGAACGTTTTCGGGGATATTTTAGAATGTCCGTCATTATTTCTTTGCGGCAATTTAGATGCTACTTGGCGTCTATCTTCTTCGCTGGTATGTGTGCTCAGCAAGACAGTTTTGTGTTTGAGCGCCCCCAAGTTGTGTTTTACTGTAACTTCAGAAGCTCCAGACACGTGTGCAAAAGCGCCATTCTTATTGGTCATATAGTTTTTGACGCGGCGCGTCAAACCAAAAAAACGAACCTGAAGCGTTTTTTAAAAAATTACGCTTTTACGCGTGGCGTTTTTCGCGTCGGTGTGCACACTCACATTGGTGCACTTTGTTTAGTCACGAAGTGTTAAACGTCGGCGAATATCGCGCGCGAAATTCGTCCCGGTGTGAACAGGCCTTTAGTCCAAAATAAAACGTACGTTAGGCCATGGCAGACGAACCAACGGTGTAACGGATGGAGCCAGTTCTACACAAACTGTACTCCACCACAAAGCCCCGTGGCGCAGGCCTATGGTTATCTCCGAGAACAGTTTAGAAAGTGTGTAGGGAGGAGTTTAACAGCAGTTGAAACACCTAGAATCGCAGAATGCAACTTATGTGATAAATGAGGGAACACTGTACCTTCCTCCAGTCAAGAACCATGTCCTCAAAATCAGTGCTGCTCACACAACATTTTTTTGTTCTTAAAGACAATTAAGTAAGAGTTGTGAGGTGAAGTCAACAGAAAATTGCAAGGGGAAAAAAACCCTCATCTGAAAATAATGAAGGGGGTCTTAGCTCGCATGATTTTAAAAACAAGAGTTAGATAATTCGCCGCTGGATTAGGACACTTAACTTCATGCACTAAATGAGATTAGTCTGTCCTAAACATCAGGGACTCATAAAAACAGTTTGTGTCTCTTTCAGCTTCATATTATGTCAGCTGGACCCTTCATGAGCAGACAAGTGAAGGTTTCCTCTGACAAGAGCGTCCTTCATCCTTACAGAAATGTCCAAAAAGTGGCGTAGACCATAAAACAACCCCAACAAGGTGAAGGTTTGACTTTTTTTTTTCTTATTGAGAATTTGAAAAGTTTATTAATTAGTAATTATACACATGCCACAGTTTCTATTCTGTTTTCTATTTCTGGGAGGGTTTATCAGTAAAAATCCAGATTTTATCCTGTAAATAAACATTTTCTCATTAGAAAAAAGGATACATTTCAACTTTATTGACAGTTTATTGCGATAACATTGACGCAATAATGACACTTTAGTGTGTTTTCTGCACATCACCTCACTAACGTCGACAGGCTGGGCAAAGATCCTGGCCTGGTCTTTGGCCTGGAGTTGGTCCAAGAGGACTCGGAGCAAAATGCTGAACGGCGTGAGCTGCATCTCCAGGAGGGTTTCTTGCAGTTTGATCTGAAACAAACACATTTTAAGGGGAAATGATGAGCAGAGCTGGTTCTGTGATTGGCCAAAAGCTTCGATGGGTCTTCCTCACCTCTTCCCTCTTTAGCTTCTCCCTCTTGCGGATCAGCTCCAGCAGCAGCCGGGCCCTTTCCAGGTCGTGTCGGAGGCGGTGCCACTCCTTCAGCTGCTCCTTCAACGACCTGCTTTCCTCCTCGTTCTGCCTCTGTGAACAAAAATGACATTTTTAAGCGTTTAGGCGAAAACCACCATAAGTTAACGACGGGAAAGTGTTTGGCAAACAAACCGGCTGTGCGTTCTTTTGGGACTGTAGGCTGGTCTGGAGGCGTCTGATGAGCGGCATCCCGTTTCTGGACTGTCTTTTCAGCGTCCAGTAGTTCAAAACCAGCTCCACGAAGGCCTTTTTCTTCTGTATGGACACTTGGTTTAGGATGGTTTGTAACCTAAAGGAAGCACATCATGAATGCAGATTTATGAGGACAAAGAGAAGGAATCAAACTGTATATGAGAACAATAGTGAGTGACCCCTCCCCCTTCGCACACAAAACAGGAAGTACCCACCAGCTTCAATCATTCTTACTCTGATACGTTTTCTGAACATGCTCTTGATAATCCAATTGTTTTTCAAGATATATTTGCTGTAGTGCAACTTTCTAAACCGACCAATCAGATCCCTCAATGTGGTCTCACATCAGACATTTGAAACGTTTATGTGGCTCACTTTCCAACAAGCTCACTCCTGATTGGCGAGAGTGGTTGCCATAGAAACAAGAACTCAGACCGACTCGGACCAATCGCCGCTCACCGACAACGTCTGGCTCCGACATGGTGGTGTCCAGATTGCGAAAACTGAATTGACTTCATTTTGTGTAAACCATTCTCTATAGATGACGTCACAGTCGCTTGCTCCAGTTCATAGTCGATGTTTAATAAACAAACGTGAAACGGAACCATAGAGCATTGCATTTCAACAATTTCTCATTAGAAAAACAAACTTATAGTTTAGCAATCATCCGAGTTTGCATTTTCAGAACAGGAGGAGTCACTGAGTCCGGTTCTCAAATATTATCTATGAACTGAATAGAGATTCCATAGAAATCATTTGGAATTGTATGGACTTCTGCATTAGAACTGGTTTGCTGTTTAGGTTGTTGCTGGTTGTGAGTTGATGATTCATAAACGAGTAGAAGAAAAAAGAAATCAAATGATTTACAAATTGATTAGTTTGAATATTCCAATTTCCTTTAAAGGTAATAAAAACATACTCCCTTTGGATCGGTAGGAATACCTGTGTGCTGGAAATGTAGGAACCACGGCAGGAATCGCGGCCTCGACTTCCTCTTTGGGCTCTGGCTTTTTGCCCTTGCTCTTCTTCTTCAGTTTTCCTTTCGGCTGTCCTTTCTCGTCTCCTCTCCCTTTGTCCAGTTTTTTACAAAGTCCGTTTTTGGGTTTTGCGTCGTGGTAGATGGACAATGGCCTCCTTACGCAGCCGTTGGGCGTGTGCGCTCCACAGTAGGCCGTCTTCTTGACGGAGAAGGTGGCCTCTCCCGTGTCCGTGACCTCCTGGATGGGCTCCATCTTCATGAAGAGGCCGGCTTTTTGGGCGCAGGTGACGTGGAAGGCGGTGTAACAGTTCGCTTTGTGGCACTGGATGCAGGCGCCGACGCCCTTCTCCTTGCAGATGTAGCACGTCAGCTTCCAGCGGGCTGGGGGGATTTGGCTGACGCCGTCAATGGGCTCGATGAAGGTGGTGTTGGAGAAGCCGACCTCGGGGACCCAAAGGGCGCACACCACGTGGCCCCAGCGCTCGTCGTCTGTCTTCTTCACCGCGCCGCCCTTGTTGGGACAGAGGATGCAGCCGGCGGGTTGGGTGGGTGACTGGAGGCAGTGCCTGCAGTGCCACTGGCCCTCGGGAATGTACGGCACACCGTAGCATTCCTGGTGCACTGCTACGTTGCACATGTCACAGAAGAGGATGGCGTTGCTGTTGTGACACTCTTCATCCATGCAGATGCTGCAGACGGCGTCCTCGTCGACGGGGGCTTGCTTTTCGCTGGCCTGATCCAGACTTTCCAGGTGCAGTTCTTTCTCAAAGCGGTCGATGAGGAACTCGAAAACATTGTGCGACACCTGGCTGATGCCTTCGCTTCTGCGCTTTTCGTTGACCAAATCCAGCCAGGCGTAGTCCTCCTCGTCCATGTCATACTCCGTCTCCTCGTCGAGTTCTTCGTCTGTCTTTTCAATTAATTTATAATAAGACGCCGGGCGTCTAGGAACTGCAGGGAGATTATATTCCACAGTGCGAAATTTAGGCTCAGGAAGCTTTGGGCCAGGATGCCCACCCGGCGGCTGGCCGCCTTCTTCGCCGTGCCCCAAAAGGCCGAGAGCGGCGATCTTTTTCTCCTTGTTGTTTTTTAGCCGCACCGACCGAAGGAGGACCGGCTGCTGGGGCTTGTCGGCGTTCTCCTTGTTGCTGAGACACTCCATCATCTCCCGGACGACCGGGTCGTCATCACAGACCACCTGCAGCTTGTCGTAGATGCTGAGGCGGTGGATGCAACCGTCCATCTCGAACTCCACCAAGCGCTGCGCCTGCTCGTATGTCAGGATCTGCTTGTTGGGCGAAGGCTTGATTGGGGACGGCGGTCTCTGAGGCACCGCCGCCCGGTGCTGCCGAGCCTTCTTCTTCATCCTGATGCTCCGTGTTGCTGTGGAGCCGCAAAGAAGTACAAACTGTTAACAAAAACCTCTTCAGAAATCTATAATCTTTATTTTTTTGTATGTTTTTGTTTTATTTTATTCTAAGGCAGTGAGGAGAACCATAGATGTTTCATTGCGATGAGAAAAGCTGACAACGTCTGATAGGAGTAAAGCAGAGTTCAACCTCCTCCATCAAAAATGATCCAAATCTCAAAACACTTTTTCTCGCAGCTGGACAATAACATGTGACCATGAGAGGCTTAAACTCATCCCAAAATCAACCAACAAGTCACAAATAAAATAATCTGGGAAATAAAATGACTTTTTTTCTTCTCTTCTCATCATCTTCAATAACAACCTGATAATTTTGGATCCTCGTCTAAAATTAAACAAAGTTTCAAAAATACCAGCCTTGCAAAGAAAGCTAAAGGTTTATGAACTGAAGCTACAATGTAACTTTGACAAAAATCTTTTTCATTTACATGATGCACTAGCAGATAAGGTTTTTTAACAAGTGATCGGCAATAAACTAGCGTACAGGAGGGAAATTATTCAATTGACTTTATTGATCTAAAAACATTGACGATTACCAGGATATCAGCTGTGTTTTCATCCAAACACATCCAGGTAGAAACATGAAAAATCACAAAATACTTTTTTTTTGTTTTTTATTCAAAGCACGGGTCTGTCAAAGCACTTTGACAAATATTGCTTTTTTTGTTGTTGGTGGTGGTTTGTCATGTGATTTTTATCAAAGAAAAAACAAAAACAAAACCACTGGATTTGAACCCACTTAAAACGGTTGAGATGACAATGGACTTCAGGAGGAACCCCCTTACCCCACCCCCCACTCACAATTCTTAACAGCACTGTTCCCTCACAGAGGTTCCTAGGGTCCACCATCTGACGGGACCTTAAGTGGACCGCTCACATTGACTCACTCCGGAAAAAGGCTCAGCAGAGATTGTACTTCCTGCGACAACTCAAGACGTTCAACCTGCCTCAGGAGCTGCTGACCATCTTCTACTGGGCAATAATCCAAGCTGTCCTGACCACATCCATCACGGTCTGGTTTGGATCAGCAACTACACACAACAGGAACAGACTACAGAGAATCATAAGATCTGCAGAGAGGATTATTGGTTCCACTCTTCCCTTCATTCAGGACCAGGGTCAGGAAGCGGGCTGGCAGAATAACCAATTGCCTTTTCGGCCAGGGCGGCGCTTAAGGACTATGCGCACCAAAACCACTTGCCACAAGGACAGCTTCTTCCCCCGAGCTGTCACTCTAATGAACTCCTGACTGCAGACCACTCAAGAACACAGAACAAAACCACAGATACTGTCGCACCAGAACTACTGTTGCATTTTTACTGTTGCATTTTTTATTTAGTTATGTTAGAATATTCCTATCTTTTTATTATTTATCCTCTCCTGTCTTACTCCTGTAAATTTTTTTCATATCTTTCTAGCTTGCACGAGAGCATAAATTCCTTGTACATGCGCTTTACTTGGCCAATATAGCAGATTCTGGTTCTGGTTGACATAAAAAATACAGAAACACACATACTAGCTATACTGGAAACCCAACTAAAAAACTGCTGACTTTATTTTTGTGTAAATAATCCTTTTCTTATTTACAACAATCACTTGAGATATAGAAGACAGAAAGTATATATTTTTATTTTAAAACTTACACATTTCTTAGCCTAATTAAAAAACGACATTTATTTACTATGCAATTTTTCAAAATAAAATAAATACATATATTATTAAATTCAATGCAATTGGGGGCGGGGACACAGGAAACTGGTCAAAACTAAACACTTATTCAGTTTTTAGCATCACAGCTGACTAACAGAGAACAGAAATTTTCATTCTTAACGGTCTTCCTGCTTCAAAACACAGAATAAAAGGTATTTAGTGAACTGGACCGTGGAAACTAGTTCGTTTCCTCAATGAGACAAGACATTTAAGGGGCGGGAGGCGGCCAGACGGGGCAACTTCAACACCTAGAAGTTGAAACTTCTCCATTTGTTCGAGGGCAGCTTTTCACTCATTAAAGTAGCCGAGATGCTAACAATAACATTAGCCTACGAGCTAGCTAACTAGCTAGTACAGCTAGCTAACCCCCCCTTTAACGAAGCAAATGGCGTCCAACAAAAACATTGCCTTTTTAAAACTATTTCACTAAACTCAACCCGGAAGGAATGCAAACTTTACAGCACGAATTCGACGTCCAAAAAGTGGTGGAAGACGATGGAAGGGGAAAGCAGAAAGACAGAACAGGACACCTACCTCCTAGCTTGAATAGTTTTTGCTAGCTGAATTAAAAGCCAGCTAGCCAAAAAAGCCTTGAAAAGAACGGCCTGCTAAACGGTTCTTTGAACGGAGCTAACCAATGAGCGACGCTTCGGCTAAAAAAAAGGACAAACCCGCCGCGTGCCTGTGGAGTTTGGGCTTTAAATCGTGCAAACACGCCGTTAATGTGTTTAACGGCCATTCAAAGGCTACAGTCGGTGACTAGCCACAAGCGGAACAGAAGCAAATAGCAGAAACAAGCAGCAGACAGGCAGGCAGGGCGACGGAGGATCATCCCCCAACACAACAATGCGTTGAAGCAGCAGACAACTCCCACCCGTACGCAACCGCTCGACGTGTGACGCTGGAGGTCATTTTGGTGAGTCGTGCGTCTTTTGCACAATGGAGTCCCATCTGTCACATCATAAATGCGATGCCTCGCTTCTTGGTGCAACACATTCGCGGACAAAAAACGCTGCTAACAAAGCGGCTGTGCGCGGCGAAGGCTGGGGCGGACATGGCATGCACGTGCGTGCAGAGGCAAGTGCCATCGAGAACCCCAAGTTTGCAAAAGAAATAAATAAACCATACCCCAGAGCATTTTTTTTAAAAGCCTCTTTTTTGTTATTTTATACATTTCCTAGATCAGAAATGTATAAAAGGATAAAATAATGCAAGTCATGTATTAAAAATAATAGTTTATGAGCCCCATTTGAAATTTACATAAGAAAAAGTAGTACATTTAACGTAACTTTACATTGACCAAAACCTTGGAACAGAAATCTTTTTACACAATTTAACACACAAACTAATAAAAACATTCTTTAATTAATTACTGTGTTTAAAATGTCAATCAAGCTAGTTGTGACATAATTACAGTGTAAGAAATATGTAATGTTTTTTTAATAAATTACACCAAAAATCGCACTAAGTTTGTGCTAAC
This sequence comes from Oryzias latipes, assembly GCF_053564925.1. Classification (NCBI taxonomy): domain Eukaryota; kingdom Metazoa; phylum Chordata; class Actinopteri; order Beloniformes; family Adrianichthyidae; genus Oryzias; species Oryzias latipes. The sequence continues at coordinate 8,435,236 of NC_136259.1, read as the reverse complement.
GCCTAAACCTCATGACAGAAAAATATCAAATATATAGCCAGCTATTCTTGAAAATTTGAACCACAATGAGATTTATTACTTTGTAAATAATGCCATTAATTGTGCTACATTTGAATAAACAATACATACAAATCAATTTACGTGAATAATAACAATAAAGTTAAGTTATTAAGTTTGTATACGACTGTTTAGCCCTTCTGCCTTCTTTTATTTGAATAAACTTTATTTATAAAAAGAAATTCACACAAAAGTGGGAATGCCACGAGGTAGAAAGTAAACAAATGCGAATGTTTACAGATTATATGGATGGCTATGAGCATCACAGTTTTTTAAATTAAATTAAATATGTTTATTTGCCATTTTCTTGTTTAATCTGATTAATAATTCAAAGGTTCCGATTTTGGTTTGGACTTTGACCATTTTGTTTTATGAAATTTTCCAAACAACAAAACTTATTTAAGCATGAAAATAAAATCCCGGTTCATGTAGTCATTATACTAGCTCAAAATTATGTCTAACAAGCAAACATTTGGAATTATTTGGCCTCGGTCAGGACCCGGTGACATCATTAACACGTTCCTTCCGTCCGACGCTGCGTGGAGCTGCTTCTTCGGCCGAACGTGAACTGCTAGCAACCAGGAGACAAAAGCAACAAAGTGAAGCCCCCTCCGGATCAATCAAATGTGTCATATTTAACCGTTTCGGAGCCGAAACCCTGTGATCCCACCGCTGGATTCGAACAGTAAGTATGCTGGACGCCTAAAACAGTGGCCGAACCGGGGCTGAATGCGGGCAGGACATCGTGGCGAGCGTTTCGCCCGATCCGGATCCTGGTTCGTGTTGCCACGGCCGGGTTCTGCCTCGCCAGGTTAGCTTGAATGTCCTGTGTGTTGTGTGTATGTGTGTGTGACCTAGCTTGGCAGCTAACCAGCTAGCAGTCGTAGTATGGTCCGAAATTTCCCGCGAGCCTTTTCTCAGCCCCACATTAACCGGCTCGTTTTTAGAAACCTACAAGCTGACAGGAAAGGCACTACAAGAGCACGTGACAGAAGGCTTTTTTCTGCGTGTTGTTTTATTGTGTTTATTAGCTTCGAGGCTAACCCAGTTAGCACCAGAGTAGCCCTCGACGTTATATTTTTGCATTTTACCCTAAAATTCCGGCCGGATTGCGTTATTAATCGGGTTTTATTATTGTTCTATGGGTTTCTTATCAGTAATATGTAAGAAAGTAACAGTTTTTTCACATTAAAGTGAAAAACTACGATGTTCGTGCTCATTGAAACTAGCTTACGAGGAATACTGAGGGCTAGTCAGCGCTGACTATTTTACGCTGTCCTGTAGCATCTTCCTGATTTAGCACGTAAGCCAAACCCGGAAAAGTGCCTTTTAGTGACTCAAAACTGAACCATATCTCACCAAAACATCATTATTTTTTCCATTTAACGTATTCCTTTAAAGTAAACAAAGAACTTTTTATAGTAGCTATTGCTACACTTACTACTAATTAGGTAGCAGTTAGCCTTATTTTTCTATGTAACACACTTGGTTTCTTTAGTCTAATCACCTCAATCAGCACGTGTTTTACACGCACACATCCTAAAATAATACTGTTCTTAAAGAAATACATGTAATTTCATAGGGCTTGACTGCACAACGCCACGTTTGCTAACCCTTTAGAAGAAAAAGAACCGTAAAAATACTAATCATTACAAAAATAAAGTGACACGACGTGAAAATGTGCACACAAATAATTTTTAGTTTCCTCTGTTTTGATTTAAATGGAATCACAACTTAAAAAAAAAAAGAAATATATATATATCCAGGTTTGAATATATAAGACTGGAGCAACGTACCCGGATTACAACAGATAAACCCTCTTATAATCTGATGTGGTAGTCTAGTTATGCTGTTATGACACGAGTGAACAGGCTGGTCAACTGACAGAAAGATACAGCAGTGGTGTCTGCAGACAAGGAACTAACCTCGCATTATTAGGTTTTAGTGTATGGTTTTATCATTTGGTTCTTGTTGCCGGGTAACAACAGTACTGTTTGTGGCCACTTGTTTTATATCTTTTTTTCTTTTATTCCTCTTTCTACCAGATGTTCTGGCAATTATGAGTTGTGTTTCAAAATAGGAGTTAAATCATTGATATTAATGGAATTAAAAATAACCCAAAAAGGTGTGGGATTCTGTATATATATCTAGCTGTTTTTAAAATTAATCTGTCAATTCATATGGGAGTGGTTCAAAACATTTACACTCATAAGGACCCAGACCCACCTTTAAGAAAAAAAAAAAAGAATTTTGTGTGTTTTGCCGCAAACCAAGTGAACCACAGAATCCATTTCTGATTTTTTTTTTCTGTTAAACTGATGTCACCATGGGTTCTTATGGGTTACGGTTCTGGCTGAAATTCAATCTGAGCCTTTAAAGACTTACGTAGATGAATATAGTGTTTTTAATATGCTATAATAGCACAATATGCTTCAAACAAATTTGGTGATGGACATGTATAAAGAAAATTAAGCTCAAAATTGCATATCTGAATTTTGCAAATTCTTGTGAATCAGGTGCAAATAAAAAGAACACTGTATTTGTAATTTAGAAAATACGCTGGGCGGGCCACAAACTCCCTACTCCCCTCCATTCTGATGCATCCTCTTGTAGACGACTAAATCCATTAACATCATTGTTTTCCTCGTCTGGGGTGGCATCAAAACTGTACGGCTTGATAGCTTTAAAAATTGCTCGCCATTTTTGTTGCACCGGTAATCTTAGGTCAAGAGTGTGAGGGGCTGTAAGCTAGCAGGAGAGCACGTAAACGGATGGATGACGGGGAGTAAGGGAGGGCTCACTCTGCGCCAACGGTCCCGTCCACAAATGAGGGGGCAAATTTCTAAACGAACTACTGCGTCTCTGCAGAAACTATGTCCCAGAAAACGACAGAATTATAATAATTAAAAATATAATAATTAAATCTCTTTTACAATGGATCAAAAGTTGATCAGAGAGGGACTTTAAATCAAGTGTTTCAATTGACTTTAACTCTTAGAAGTCTCCTGACTCCAGTCACATGGATTGTTTACTATGACAAAGGAATGACTGGCCATTAGTATAATTTTTATTCAAAATTCAACATGAACGTTTAGGGGGGAAAAGGGCAATTAGCTTTGAGTTTTTTTGGTTTAATCCAAACTTAAAAATAATTATGAAACATAATTGGGATAGTAATAAATCCTCTGAACATCGTAAATAGTTTAGGCGAGATTCATAGTTTCTTTAAATACATTTATTTTACATTATTTTGAACTTTTCTTTGTCTTGTTGTTGGATACTGTTTATCCTAGTTATAAAAAACAGTTTGTTCTCAATTTTTGTAGTTTTTGGTGTAAAAAGTGGCCAAATTTACCCCTCTGAATTGAGTTTTTTTGCAGTTTTTTGTGTGACTTTATTGTTTATTATAATGAAAAACTATCTGAAAAAAAACAACTAAGTTGGGGTTTTACTAAAAAGTTTGATTTCAAGCAATGTCACAAAAACCTACTTAAAAGGAAAGTTAAATACTTCTTATGTTTTGGTGCTACAATCTGTAGTTTCATGTGGTTTACTGCAAAATGTCAAATCAGAAATCATTTTTATTGCTTTTGTTTTTGCTTAATAAAATTTATCCCATTTTATCTTTTAATTTGGATATTTTGATTGAAAAAGGTAGAAGGACAAACCAATAGCATTTGCCCCCTATTGACAATTTCTGATCAAATTATAAAACCTGTGACAGACATGTTTCTATATCATTATGGACATAACAGAAGCTCTACACTGCTGTCTCATACATTTTTACCATACAAAATTTGACACTTAAAAAAGAAAACTATTACCAGTAATCAAATTTTCTTTAAACACACCTTTCCATTATCACTGCTCTAAGTATCTGTCAAATTATGAATACTTTTATTTTGAAGGTTGTTTGGTAGAGCTTCTGCGTCTCTTACACATACGTTTCAGAAGATTAAAATTTACCACTTGATTACATTTTAAAACGTTTAGTTAAATAAATGTGTAGGATCTTATTAATAATCGCTTGTAATTGTCTTCTGCCAGAGAAAAACTGGATTGATGTATGTTTTAAAAAGCATTTCCTTCAGAACTTAATGCAAAAAGTCAGATAAGAAAGAGTCAGTGAATTATATCGAATGTATTTATTAGCTTTGTAGATTCTTTTACTGTCCAGATTTGTCAATAGACTCCAATTTTGCTGCCGTCCAATTCTTTTTAGACAATGCTAACTGTCCTGTTTACTGTAGACGGTTGTGTCCTTTTCACGTGGACAGTTTTCTTCTAGGTTCAATCTGTCTATGAAGTGATGGTTTGGCTGGTTTTAACGATCCAACTAACCAGCTGATCACCTGGATTGGGTGCGTTCGGTCAATCAGAATGTGGATCAGCTGATCAGCAGGAAGAGCTGGAAATCCAGGGTCAGCCAGTGCTGGTCGAGTGAAGTTTAGTTGTAAACTGGTCACCGGGGGGTTTCATTATCTCCCTTTCTGGTTGTTGCCCTCTGACCTTTAGCGTTGACACAGCATTAAAGATGGTCCTTTTTTTCCCTAAATTTTCTTTGTAAACTTTAGTGATGTTTATGTGTGAAAGTCCTACTAAACGAAGAGATTCTGAAATGGGCTAGAGCCAGAGAGACACAAACCCAAATTCATCTGTTTTAAGACGAAATGAAAACAAATGCCATGTAAGGGAGGATGTGAGGAATAGGAACAGACAGGTGGTGGAAAACGCCCAGCAGACTCTAAAATGACCCTCAGCCGTCGAGTCCCGGCTGTAAACCTGACAGGTGCGTTGTCCCCACCCTGCTTGTTCCGTGTAAATAGCTCTAAAGCTGTTGGGTCACCAGAGATCACAGCAGAGCAGACAGAAAAATCCGGTCAGAGGTGCAGATGTTGATGCTGTTTGGAAAACATACTGTGGTTAGAAAAAAAGCTGGAAGCTTGGTTGGTCACTTGAGCTGGGGGATGGGTAAAATACAGTAGATAAAACGTCCATTTTAATTTCTTTGGATGGGTTTAAGTAACAAACTTTTCCAGTGGTCCCTCGCAATATCGCGGTTCACCCTTTGCGGTCTCACTGTATTGCAAATTTTTTAATAGCAATTTTGCAGGCATTTTTTTTTATTATTACAACATTTTGTGTTCTGTGTCCTAAATGGCTATAGACCATTGTAAACCGAGCTTCTCCCTGTTTTTTCTACTGTACTAATTGTGTTCAGTTCCCCTATTTACATAAATCTTCACGATCAGATCTTTGGTTTCACTCTATAGTACTGGACTTATTTTTCCATAAAGCTTTGAACTTTAAGAGTTTAAGATGTAGAAAATGTAGAAAAACGACATTTTTGACACCGCTCGTTGACAACGGGTGACTTGTGTGGTCCTTGCAGGCGACTTGATGCTCACAGGTCCCGAGTTTGTGACCCTTGCACTAACAGTTTAGTAGCAGAGCTTTAGCACCAGTGTTAACTCTTGAAGCATAGCTGTAATTAATGTAACTCGAGCTGATTCTGAAGCAGAGGAAAGCAGCCTTGTATTAATATGCAATTCTTTACGTTAGTAATGTGTCGCATATCGGTACAAAGTCACTTTCCTTTGCATCGGAATCAGCCGATTCAGGCGGATAGTATAAACAGCCAAAGATCTATGTAATATGTCAAAGAGCGTCTGTAACTCATGCCGGCAAAGGCTCAGATGTTAAAACGGTTGAAAGAGCTAAAAAAAACATTACTGCTTGGCATTAGCTTTTTAGCTAACGTGTGTACCTTGTAATGTTTGGTTTATTACCACACATCTGGTATCTAATCCCTGCTAACTCTAGATTAGTATCTAAAATAAAACTTGATTTTATTCTTTCTTTTCGATAAGCAAATTAACCAGAATATCATATATTTCAAAGTGCTTAAAATATTTATATCAGGCCATAAAGGGTTGTTTATTTTGGGACATGATCTAATATTTAGCAATACTTCTTTGGAAGAAGTTTGATGGGGCGCACGTCTGTTTTTCCTTAGACAGAAGTGAGGCAATCTGCAGGTCCGGATCATTGACAAGATCATCAGAGTGAATCCTTAGGATGTACTGGAAGTTCTGGTTGAACCTGCACCTGCAAACAAAACCGAAACTTCCCACTAAGCAAAGCTAACACTGCCTGGAGGTTATACGTGTCAGAACAGAGGAGTAAATGGGTTTTCATTTAAGTATATCATTTAAAAAAAAAAAAATGAATCAGTCAACAGTCATGGTGAAATGTTTCGTTCTATGTTTTACAGATGATGTCTGGCCTTAAGCACGTTGTTGTTGCTTTGGAAATGTATGCTGTAGAGATAATCAACTGAACGAGACATGGAAACATGTGTTGGGTCACCTGCAGTATCTTGCAGGAATCATTTTATCCATTTTGCATTCTCCACTGATCCTATCTGACTTGTTTTCTGTCTCTCTTTCCCCCTGCAGGTCGTGTGCAAAGTAGTTGAACTGATACAAGTCATAAATGGGACAGAACAAGCAAAATCTCTATGTCCTGGACAGCAAAAGTATCAGTACGACTCCTGCTTGAGAGCCGCTTTATTGATGAGTATACCTGAAAAGAAGTTGCTACATCTGACAAAGCAGACCTGACTGACGGAAATCCTTGGGTTGCTGCCATGGATGGAGAAGAAGAGGTTCCCCACATGAGTGAGGATCTAATTATTGAGTCCAATGGCCTCATCGAGAGTAAGAAAAGGGAGGCAAAAGCCACCTGCCTGAAAATCGAGGGGCAGGACGGCTACGTCTTCAAGTCCTACAGCATTCACCCTCATGACGATGAAGACCCAAAGTCACTTGCTTGCTCCTCAACACTGGATAAAGACATACTCCCTTGTTTCCATTTTACTTCTCAAATGGACAAACGCTTGGAGATAGACCTGGCATGCAACACGGGTCCATCTTCTCCCAACACTGATACCGAAGGAAATGCAGAGACTGAGAAGTACGAGAATGGAAATGAATCGAGTGAACTTGCCAGAGAGGACATTGAGGATGCTAACGAAATGGAGGACGAACCGCAGGACGATGAACGGCTAGCCTTTGGCAGCTCGATTGGCCCCTTTGCAACAAAAGATGTTGATGATTATAGTAATTTACTCAGCGGATACACCAGCACTCTTTACGATGTTGCCATGGATGCCGTTACTCAGAGTCTTTTGTCATCTATAAGAGGTCACGCCAACCCGAGGAAAAAGTCTCCAGCGTGGAATCACTTCTGCATATCGCCGCGAGACTGTACCAAAGCAATCTGTTTATACTGTATGAAAGAGTTTAGCCGCGGTAAGAACGAAAAAGACCTCAGCACAAGTTGCTTAATGAGGCACGTGCGAAGGGCTCATCCCACTGTGCTTTTACAAGACGGAGCGGATGTATCGCTCAGTAACCTCTCCAGCTCTCTTCCCTCTCCTTTCCTACCTTTCCCCCCGAGCTCACCAAAAAACGGAGACTTGACCAATAGCCTTTTTACTCCTGCCTCAAAGAATTCGTCGCCGTCCACGTCCTCAGCAGAAAATTCAGACCCGTCATCCAAAGAAACTTTACCCAAAGTTGAACCAAAACTAGAATCATGCGCCAATGCTGACACTGTCTACGGCTCCCTCCTGCCCTCGCATTCCATTGAAAACAATGTCGAAGAACTGTCAGACGGGGGGTCTGAGCGCCTTCCGGGAACCCCGAAAGGCTCCAACTCCCGCCGCAGGTCAGCTGTATGGAAACACTTCTACCTGTCGCCCGCGGACAATTCCAAAGCCGTTTGTATTCATTGCATGAATGAGTTCAGCAGGGGGAAAAACGGAAAGGACCTCGGGACAAGCTGTCTTATCCGTCACATGTGGAGGGCCCACAAAGAGGTTGTGATTGAGGAAAACGGGCAGGGCAATCATATTCCCCCGCCCTATACAAACCCACCCTCTCTGTTGTCCCGCACACAATTGCTGGATTCGTTTGAAGTGAAAAAAGAATCGCCACTTCTTCCATCCTCGCCAGAAACCATAGCCGATGAGTTACCCCAAAGCATTGAGGAAAGCATGGATATTAAGGAGGAGTGTGAGGAGGTGATGCAATTCTCAGGGCAGGAGTCCTCCCTCAACTTCTTTAAAGCTCAAGAGGAAGACACGCCCCTGACTTCCTCTCCATGCGAGCTCTTTGACGGGCCTGGCTTAAGTCAGGATCATTCAGTTTTTCAGCAAAATAAAAAGATCATGAAACGGGTGAAATCCGAAGTGTGGCACCATTTCATAGTGTCGCCGGTTGACCAGTTAAAAGCACTGTGCCGTTACTGTCCATGCGTTATCAGCCGGGGAAAGCGGGGCGACTTTGGGACAAGCTGCTTGATGAGGCACCTCACGCGCCGCCACCCAGACGTTCTCAAAAACCAAAAAAGCACAGATGAAAAGGAATCACCCCCGCACCCCTACAACAATTTAGCCACGACGGATACAGTTTCTGCCAAAGAAACTGAGGTCCCGGTCACAGAGGCAAAGGCGCAACCCGTGCCAGCTTTCAGCAAGAAGACATCAAAGTTGTGGAACCATTTCTCTATATCACCTGCCGACCCTACAAAGGTGGTCTGTTTGCACTGTAACCGCACAATAAGCAGAGGCAAAAAGACTACAAACCTTGGCACCAGCTGCCTCTTCAGGCACATGCAGAGGTTTCACGGACACGTTCTTGAAAGTAACAATGCGATCTCAGGTGACGCACAGGATGCAGAAATCCATGTCAAACAAGAAGTCATGGAGACCTCCGTTTATGAAACTGAGCAAAACTGTGAGAGGTTCGACGAGGAACACCCGGTTGCCAAAAAAATCACCAAACTTGTAGCGGAAATGCTCGCACTGGATCTCCAGCCATCAGCTGTGGTAGAGAATGCTGGACTGAACAGACTGCTAGAGTACCTCAAGCCTCAGTATTCTCTACCACCATCATCTTATTTTACCAGCACTGCCATACCAGATATGTACGAAAAGGTGAAGGACGTCGTGCTTACCCATTTGAAAGAGGCTGAAGGAGGTGTTGTCCACTTTACAACAAGTATTTGGGTCAGTAGCCAGACTAGGGAGTACTTGACCCTTACCGCCCACTGGGCGACATATGAATCCAGTGTCAGACCCCAAGGGCAAGACTTTCACTGTTCTGCTCTTCTAAGTGTCTCACAAATAGACTGCGACCAAGATATGCACGACATCCCGAAGCAGCTGGAGTACCTGTGGGATTCTTGGATCACCTCTTCAGGGCTGAAAAGAGGGTTCACTCTGACGGATAACATCACCATCCAGCACACTTTGGAGGAGCACGGCCATCCCATCATGGAGTGTTTCGGACACACCATCGACCTCATTGTAAGCGAAGCCATAAAAAGCCAGAGAATGGTTCAGAACCTCCTAAGTATTGCACGAAAGATCTGCGAACGTGTGCACCGCTCGGCGAAAGCTAAAGAGAAGCTGGTGGAGCTGCAGAGGGCCCACCAGCTGCCAGAGAACCAGCTCGTCCAGGACGTGCCCTCCAAGTGGCGAACGTCCTTTTTCATGCTGGAGCGGCTGGTGGAGCAGAAGAACGCTATAGACGAGATGTCGATCGAGTGCAATTTCAGGGAAATAATCAGCTGTGACCAGTGGGAAGTGATGCTGTCGGTCTGCAATGCACTGAAACCTTTTGAAGTTGCCTGCAGGGAGATGAGCAATCACACTGCCACACTAGGACAAGTGATACCACTCATCCACATCCTTAGCAGAAAAATAGACTTGCTCTTTGACGAGACCGTGGGCATAGACAACATGCTTAGGTCTCTAAAAGAGGCCTTGGTGAGCAGAATGTCTGCCACGCTACACGACCAGCGATACACCTGGGCGACCATGCTCGACCCGAGATACAAAACGTCACTGTTCACAGAAGAAGAAGCCGAGCAGTGCAAACAAGATCTGATCCGGGAGCTGGACTCGTCCTCTTCTACCTCAGCTGAAGCCAAGTCGCTGCCGCCCAATGGCTGCAGTGACGACCCGGCTTCGCACAGCTCCTCCCACTCAAACGTAGACGACCTCTGGTCCCTGATGCCCGACATCAGGCAAAGAACGAAAAACGAGGAAAAGCCAAAGTCCTCAGAAGAGGCGGTGCTGGAATACCTCGAGGAGGACATTCTGGATCAAAGCTGCGACCCTCTCGACTATTGGAACCTGAAGAAGTTCCTGTGGCCTGATCTCGCCAAAGTCGCCGCCCGCTACGTGGGTTGCCCCCCCAGTATTGTCCCAGCAGAGACACTGTTCAGCACGGCCAGCGTCAACTGCGCTCTAAACCAGCCCAGGCCGATGCTGGACAACATCGAGGGTCTGCTGTTCCTGAAGGTCAACCTCCCTTTGATTTATTTCCAGTACTGATTGAGCATTAAAACAGACCAAGTCGCAAACCTGTGAAATGGGAATTTATTCTGCTGAGCAAATGTAAATAATTGATTTTTTTTAATACACTGATTCTCAATCCAAAGGCCAGATTGAGCTTTTGTTTTACTACTGTTGAAAACACTTTGGAGCTGTTGTGAGGAAAAAGTCCCAGAAGTGTATCAGGGAGGGGCGGGGTTTTTCTAGCTGTAGGAGTCGGGGATTGTGTGTTTGCTTTTTAAAACCGGTGTCTCGTTTTGGGTCTGCTCTCTCCTCGTGCCTTATCCAGTACTACTTCAGGTCAAAATGCTGTAAATACTAAAATCGAGCAGATCATGTCAGGATTTTTTATTTTTTTTTAAGATACATGCAGGGTTGAATGAAAACTAGGCCCCAAAAATAAATGCTGTGACTGAAATGTTTTAAGTTAAATGTTATTTAATTTCCATTGTGACTTTGTGGCTCATGGTACCGTCACTTAGAATTAGAATTTTTTTTTTTATTATTTGCTGAAATGTTTTAATGAAATTGTGTATGATATTGCTGTATTTTCAGATTTAGGGGTTTGTTTGGAATATCCTTTTTTCATTTTCCCTTAAGCACAATTTTAAGTTTGTCAAGGGGGATTAAATTAATGGGTTTAATAATGATTAAAGCAACGTACTGTACATTTTTTTTTATATTAAATTGCTTCTCAGCCCTGATTTGATAATTGTTTTAGCATTAAAAACTGGAGACAATTTTGTGGTCATTTGTAAATAAAGGTTTTCCTTACACAAGAATGCCGACACTTTTTGCAAAATATGGGAGACGAATGAGATTTTATTTACAAATTTGAGGTTTTCTAATAGAAAAAATTAGACTTTATTTCTGTCATCGCTGGGGGGTCGTCGTTCTCTCCATCAGAACAGTCTTCCTCTCCAGTTGTACACTGGCAGGGGGGAAGCGGGCCGTGTCGACGACGATGTTGTGGTAACCTCGGATGAAGGCTATCGGCCGATGAGTGTTGCGGAGCAGCTGGATCCTGCTGTCGTTGGCCTCCATCAGGAGGTGCGACAAAGTTTGGATTTCAGGGCTTGTGGGACCCACGTCTTCTCTTTTGTCATATCTGTCCAATAAGTAAGAAGTGCAATCATTACAAACTTGATCAATAACGGCTGTGGCGACTAGAAATCCAACAAACCTCCAGTTTGTGTTTTGCTGTAAGAAGCGCGACACTCCAGTTTCAGCCGCATAAGTGTCGATATGGAGAGAAACATCTGCAAACGCGCAAAAATGTTGTGTTTTCTGGGTTACAAGCAACAAATCCATGTCCATTTATCATGACTCTATAGCCTGAACATAAAGACTAAATATCAGACTACAATGAAGAAATTCTTTACCTGCTGTAGGGGGCAGCATTCTGTGCAGCTCCAGCATCCCTTGGCCTCCTGGGTAGTTGTGGTGAGAAATGTAGAGGCAAACGCTTGAGTAGAGAGCGTTGACCAGCAGCTGACCAACCACAACTACTGAACCCACTTTGTACATCCAAGACTTCCGATAGTTATTCAAACTGGAATCAAAATGAAAGGTTTATTTCCTCTTTACTGCTTAGATTCTTACATTTAGGTTGTGTCTTAATTCCCCTCACTACTTTGGTGCTCTATATAGAGAAGTCTTTGCAAAACAACTAGTGTGCATCAATGCCATTGACCGTATATGAGAATTGGACTGAGTGACCCCCCCTCCTTACATTCCAAACAGGAAGTATCCACTGCTTTCAAAAAACTCAAATCTTGTATTGGGGGAAAAAAAACAGCTATTGGTCATGTTTGTCCAGAAAAAAAAAAATAAATCATACTTTCTCCACTACCTTTAACATGTTCTTGATAATATTTTTTCTTTAGTGCAAGTTATTCATGTTACTAAATCAGATGCCTCAATCTCACATTGAATGCATTAAGCGTTGTGTTCCCCGCTTTCAGGGGTAGGGGTGTGGCTTTCCAACAAGCTCACCCTTGATTGGCGAGGGCAGTCGCCAATGAAAAAATGCTGACCCAGACCGACTTGGACCAATCGCTGTGTGGATGTGACTGAGGGAATTCAGACGACTTTGTATTGCTAGCAACGCTCAACTCCTGAGAAGTTGTACTCACATGAAAGAGCATCCGCGTGCCGCCACCAAACTGAACACCGGGAAGGTGTAAATGATGAAGCGCAGCTCCTTGTGCGGCAGCAGCGAGTAGACGAGGACGAAGCCGACGGTTGGAAGCAGCAGCGGCCTCATCCGCGCGTCAAGGAGGCCGAGGGGCACGAAGAGCAGCGTGCAGCCGAGGCCGCGCGGCACGGCGGAGTAGAAGTACCACAGAAGAGGGGAGGTTTACGAAAGCAAGGAGTCAAAGAAAAGTCTGCTGAAATTGAATGGCAGTTTAGAAACGTGAATTGGAGTTTTTGAACGCCAAACAGGAGTTCTTGTTGGCGGGAAGGATATTCCCCAGTTGGAGCTTTTGTTCAGGATGGTGTTGTACCACAACACCTGCCCCTCGGGCCACAGCATCTTCCTCCAGAAGAAGGTGTCGACAGCAACCGTTAGAGCTGCAGAGCATAAAAAAAGTGTTTTTTTTTAAGCATAGCATATTTTTAGCGTGTAGAGATGTTAAACTGTTTGTTTTTTTAACTTGTCCAGTCCAACAGCTGAGCAGACAGAGAAGTGCTGAAGGCCTCTTGTTGAAGCTGAAGGCCAAAGTTGAGTTACAGGTATTGTTCCAACGCTTAACGTGACTAAAATGTACAATCAAGTTCTAGAATTACTGTGAACCCAAGTAATAAAGTCTGATTGACTTGACTGATAAGGCGCCTTATTCTGGGATCACAATGCAGCCAGTCCAGCTTCGGTGCAGCCACCGTGGCGGTCTAGCTACAGCAGATGACTCACATCGTCTTCGGACGGCTGCAGTCCTTTTGCAGCCACAGGCTCTGCTGCCGACCTCCCAGGACTGTAACTCACAAAGGTTCACGTGATAACCCGCCATTTATATAGGAAGTACTAGTAAACAAACCCTTATCACGCAGTGATTTGGTATTTTATGACACTTCTTTTCCTGCGTGACCCGTCTGCATACGTAAATGACTTCACGGTAAAACACTCGCTCGCATGATTTCCGGTTTAGGGTGTTTCATTTGCCGCAACGTCACAAAAATAAAAGTGCTCCAGCTCGCTCCGGTGTCCGGCCAAAATTTGAAGCCAACAAAACGGATTCGAAGCGCCGGAGAGGCCGGACCAAACTGGATGCCGCGTGAGAGCTTCTCGCACTTTTTAAGTTACGTAAAGACTGGCAGCCGCACCAAAGCTGGACTGGATGCAGTGTGAGGTCAGGGGTCTAGTTCAATTCACCTTTTACAGTACACACCAAAAGTTTGGACACACTTTGAAAAAAAAAAGTAAAATTGACATATTTCTGCTAATTTTACAAACCTAATGAGAGGATTCCAGCAGGAGCAGCGTACCAAAGCAGCCGCAGCAGCCCCAGTCTCCTGCTCAGCAGGGACAACAGTAACATGAGGCCCAGGAAGATGCAGAGCTCCGACCGAAACACCACGATGACGAAGGCGGAGAGGCCAACGAACTGGCCGTGTTTCTGCGCCATCCACGCTGTGAACGCCAAGAGAACTGCAGGCAGGAATTTTTGCAAAGTCAGCTTCAACAAAACAAGGGGAAATGAAACTTCGGAGCACAATGAAAACTCACCTATCGGCAGTGCAAAAACGTTCGGGAGAGTCCTGGTGCTGTAGAACATCAGGTGAAACTGAGAAGCACAGATCAGGCAGAAAAGGCTAGAAACCGTGGAACCGAACTGCTTCCTCGCCTCCTTCTGCATGTGCCACAAAGCAGCGGTTACACACAGCCCTAAAGAAGCTCTGACTACACAAGAAAGACACACAAAAAAAAGCCGCACCTGGATGTTAGGAAACAAACTGTGGCTTAAAGTCCCACTCCGCTCTTCTTTGAAGCTATTGTCAAAGTGTGGTCTTTTAATGACGATTATGCCGTTTGGAGGCAGAAGTTTAAAAGAACCTGTCGTTTTCTAGATCATAGTTTCTGCAGAGCGACAGTAGTTCATTAGAAATTCACTTCTGATTTGTGGGCGGGACTGTTGGCATTGAGCAATCCCACCCCCTCTTCCCCTCTGAGCTTTATTGCTGGAATGGAGCAGGGAGCTTGTTGCTCGCCCAGCGTATTTTCTACAAAACAAATAAGCTTTTTTCAAATAGAATTTTTTTTTGATTCGTAACGGTTAGAATAAAGTTAATATCCAGAACTACAACTTTAAGAGTAATTTTCTTTATACACATCCTCCATCGTCAGGTAATCAGATCAAAGGCAACAAGAACATTTTCATCGGAGTGGGACTTTCAAATAAATAAAAATAATCTGCTTGCGATTCGATCTACCTATGAGCTGAGAGTAGAATTTCGGCGCATCCAACAGAGAAGAGACAAAAACAAAAGGGCTGCTGATGACGGAGAGGAAGAGTGGGCCGAGGAAAGTGCGAGGTACCACACCTGGAAATTCATGATGGTCATACTGGAGGAGAGGAGAACATCAACAATAATTACAGAAAAATCACTCATTTTGGGTCAATGAAATAGGTTTTAGAGACAAATTACAGCCATGTCTGAATCCTAATGCCTAAACAGAGGCAATTCAGACACAATGAGCACTACTTTTTTAATTGCACTTTACAAAGACAAGTAATGAATCTGCTTTCATCTGAGAATGAAAACTTGGATGATTTATTAAATAAATGAAAACACATTTTTTTCCACTTGAAAAATCATTCAAACGCAATGCATTGTGGTCTATATCCACTAATCCAGCAAGGAGTGATGCACGCCGGTTTTTCCCAGAGGCCTCTGGGAAATTTGTAGGACACTAGCTTTAAGAATGGAAGATTCAGAAAGCTCTACAAAATGGCGAACGCACTATACAGTTGTATCCCAACTTGAGAATTATAAGTCATTGTTTGTACATCTATTGTTTTGTTTTTCTCACAAATATGTAAAAAATGTGATCACACTGTTAACAAATAATAAATCAGTTTGTTTACCTGTCAACTAAATATAATAATGCAAAAATAAACCTTAAAATACTTTCCCTTAGCTTTCACAGTAAGGTTTTTGACATTCATTTATATTAATTGGCCTATCTTTACGTTTGTTTGTTTTTTCATCATATTTTGCATTTTCTATAAGCACCAGCAGCAGGCATTACCTTCCTGTGCTGACTGCTGTTATGCTAGCTTACTTACTTTATCAAAGTCGAGTCTGTGATATAAAATATCATGTGTCGCCTGCAGATTAAAGCTCTCTTCAACTTTGGTAAACGGACAGATAAATAAATGAAGAAAAGCCACACAAACTAATAAAAGGAGCAAATGTCCACCCCAAACAATCCTCTTTTCGGCCATGACGGCTATTTTGCCCCTTTTTCTACTTCCGTTTAACACCGGAAACTAATATCCCTTGATATGTTTATTTCTAATTATAAAAATACATTTAGGGCTAACAGAAATTACACTATATATTTTTTTTAAATGTTACACTGTTTAAAAAAATAAAACAATTATTTAGGCGTGTCTTTTTTCGTTTCAGGATCTCTTCACATTCCTCGTTGTCCCGCGCGTGGCGGCTCCTGATTGGCTATTTATTTAAACGACGGACATTCCAGCCAATCGATGCAAGCCACAATCTGTTTAATGAGCTGACGCGGAAAACTAGAACCGCATCAGGTTATCCTTTTTTTTTTTTTTTTTTTTTTTACCCCTAGTACAGCCAGCATGTAAATATTACTCTCCTGTGCTTTGCAAAGGGAGTTTGTATTGATGATTTAATGCCAGGAGCAGCTCGTTTAGATGTGTCCCAGCGCTAATACGCTTTAGTAGCAGCGGGCAGTTTGCTTCATTCTTTCTACGTTCATGTGTGAGAGTGTTGACTGAGATGCTGTCCACCGGTCCACTGCAGCTCCGACTGTTGTCCTGCGTCACCATCCTTTTAGTTTTCCACGCCGTCGTCGCCAAAAAGGACCTAAAAAGCGCGTGCAGCACCTGTCGGCAAATTACTGATAACTTCAACAAGGTCAGACATTGAAATTAACCATTTGTTTTTTTTAAGAATGATTTACCAGATTAAACACTGGTCCATGGATGATGACACGTGTCTGCAGTGATTATTGACCTTAAAGCATCACATCTTCTTATTTTTTTGACTTTGTTGTTGTTGTATAGTAATTGATTGCATTGTTTTGTGTTCAGGGTTTTGATAGAACGGCAAAGCAGAACTTTGGAGGAGGCAACACAGCCTGGGAGGAGAGAAAGCTTTCCAAATATGAGACCAGGTGGGACAAACACAGCGGGTCAGCTCGACCCAGAGCTAATAGTTCAGACCCCGTGTCAATATTGATCACCCATCCATCAGAGTCGGCGTTTTGCTGGATGAGGGCCTGTCCCGTGTCTTTGCAGTGAGATTCGCCTGGTGGAGATTCTGGAGGAGCTGTGCGAGAGCAGCAGCTTCGAATGCAATCAGATGGTAGAAGAAAACGAAGAGCTTTTTGAGACCTGGTGGTTCAAGCGGTGAGTGTGTTTGTGCGTGTGTGTGTGTGTGTGTGTACGCTTTCTCTGAATCTGCTGCAGGCTAAGCAAAGTGCTGTAAGTTTCCATGAAAACGACAAACAGGATAATCCAAAAAGTTTCGAGAGGAAACGATGAAAGACGCACATCTACAAGTGGATGCATCAGAACGGGTCATGGAGCTTGTGTCCCACCCGTTGTAGTTTCTACATAAGTAGTACGATATTTTTTGAAACTGCATTTTTTTTCCCCCGACTGCTCCTGATTCAAATGATTTGACTAAAGAGATACACAGAAATACTATTTTAATGTTAATTATCTTTAGATGCAGTGCTCAGCAAAAATGAGTACACTCCCTTTAATCCTTGTGCTATCTTGTGGGGTCAAAACGACCCCACCCTTACATTGACGTGTTCTCCCTACCATGATAAAGGTGGAAAGATTTCATGTAATCCATGGACACCAGTGAAGATCACAAATCATTGAAGAAAAAAGGTGCAGCGCACTGTCTAGTGGGGTTAACCCTTATGTCACAAGATGGCATAAGGGTTAAAAAGTACGAATTTAATCAGTAGCTCAATGAACAAAAGAAACATTTCTAAACTTTCCACAAGGTTGAGTTTTATTGAACGCTTCTTGACGTTCATAACATGAACTTAAGGTTAATGATCTAACTTGGATCAAATAATCTTCAGTTTTACTTCATTTGGTTGAAGCAAAAATGAAAACACCCTGCAACAAAAACGACCACAGCTAGGATTTTGTATGAGCAGCGTGATTTTGAAGGACAGGACCAAAGTCGTCGAGGCGTGGAATGAACATGTTGCAACACCTATCTTTTTCCATTCTTCAAGAATGACCTCTTTTAGAGCCTGGATGCTGGATGGAGAGTGATGCTCATCTTCAGAATTCGATTGGGTTCAGATCTGGAGACACACTTGGCCGTTCAATCACCTTCACCCTGTATTTCTTCAGAAATGCCACAGTAGCTTTAGAAGTGTGTTTTGGATCATTGTCGTTTTGGAAAATTGCTCCACCATGATGGGAACATCTTCTCGTTCAGTACAGAGCAGTACATTGTTGAGTTCCTGATCCCAGCAATGAAATGCAGCCCCACATTAGGACACCGCCGCCACCATGTTTCCCTGTAGGCACCATATACTTTTCTTTGACATCCTCACCTTTGTGATGCCATACAGTTTTAAAACCAGATAGGGTGATCTTTGTCTCATCACTCCAGAGTATTGAGTCCCAGTAGTCTTCATCGTTTTTAGTAGCAAATTCTAGGCATGCTTTTTTTTTTTTGTGCATGGGTTTTAGGAGAAGCTTCCTTCGTGGACGATACCCAATGCGTGCCGTTCCGCTCCAGTTTGGCTTTCCACTGCTTTAGCTAACTGCAGTGAACTTGCATGGCGGTTCTCTTCAACCCTTCTCATCGGAAGACGCTATTCGCTTCCGTAGACAGCTTGGTCGTCTCTGTAAAATAGTTGTACTTCCACCTTTCTTAAATTTTCGGATCACTTTTGCCATAGTATTTAGACTGATATGTAAACCTTTGCTGATCTTCTTTTAGCCCTCACCTTTTTTGTGCAAAGAAAGGATTTCCTTTCTCAGTTTTGGTGACATTTCTTTAGCGATTGCTGACAGCATGAAATGGGACGGACTCTTCTTTGTCAAGAAATGCCCTTTTCTAGTCACACGTGTGCTGGACACCTATTAAATGAATCACGAGACTCACTTGTGGTTAAGGCTGCACGAAATGAGGAAAACTTGCAATATTAGAGATTAATATTGCGATACCGATATAATGTGCGGTATATAAACAAACGGCAAAATAACCAAAAACATAATTCTTAATATCATTGCAACAGTTTAAAATTATACTCCAAATGACCCTCGTCAATATAGGAGGTGAATCTCTAACATAATAGGCCTCCATCTGATTGGTCAACAACATGAAGGATTCCATCCGATTGGTCAAATGCATAAAGGGATTTATTTGATTCGTTAAACGCTTCAAGCTGCCATAAGATTGTTTTAACACATTTAAGGTTTACGATTTTTTGCGACATGCATATTGCAGGGCTGGATATTGCGATAACGATAAATCTGCGGTATATTGTGCAGGCCTACCTGTGGTTGAATGCCTGTTAATTACAATTTTGCAGTCCTAAGTTTGGCTTTTGTCCTAAGAAAACGACGGGGTTTTACTCATTTTTGCCACATGGACCTTTTCTTAGGAAAATCACTTTTTTGTGTGATTTTATTTTTATTTTTTATTTTTATTATTTTTTATTTTTTGTCATATCTTGTTTGCAACCTTTTGTAAGTGTTTTCATAGAAAATGTTGATTCTGGAAGGACACTAGAGGTTTTCTGACAAATGTAGTGGGGTGTACTCATTTATACTGAGCACTTTATATCCTCCATCATGAAGAAAATGCTACAAGAAAAAAAAAACAAAGAAAAAAAACGTGAGTCTTAAAAAGTATGCAAGATCAACTCAGGTCAACATGATTGACCCACTTCATTTTGTCTCTTCATAACCCTTTTTAGTGAAATCTGTCCAATGCTGTGTGTGAATCTCATCATTTCCTCTTCCTGTTGGAATGCAGGAAAACCAAAAACCCTGATCTGCACAAGTGGTTCTGCGTTGAAACTCTTAAAGTGTGCTGTCCTAAAGGAACCTTTGGGCCTGATTGTACCGGTAAGGAGAACTCATTCAGGAGAGCGTCTGCCTCCTCAGCCTGCTGCGTGTTTGATGGGAGTCGCTGTTGGTGTGTCTGTGCCGTCAAGCCTGTGTCGGGGGATCTGAGAAGCCCTGCCATGGAAGGGGAGCGTGCGACGGCGACGGGACTCGCGGAGGGAACGGGAAGTGCAGCTGCGACCACGGTTACAAGGGAGACCACTGCTTAGACTGCACGGACGGGTTCTTCAACGCAGAGCGGAACGACACCTTCTCTTTGTGCGCAGGTGAGGAAACTTTCAGAATCTGAGGTTTCGCCAAACCTGCAATGGTTTTGAAATGTGCTACTCATCGTCCTGCGTCAGAATGCCACGCTGCCTGCAAGACCTGTGACGGAGCGAGCAGTCAGGATTGTGATGAGTGCAAGGAGGGCTGGGAGGAAGATGATCAAGAGGCTTGTGTTGGTAAGAGGAAGAGGAGGAGGCCCCTTCTTCACTTTTTCTGATCATTAAATTGGATTACTTGTGTATATAATCTTTTATTTTGAAAGTCCTTGAACTAATTGAATGTTGTTCTTACAGAGTATCAACTTATGCTAAATTAAATTGAGTTTTATCATAAATGTGGTCAAAAGGACTCAAGATAAGTGGGATTTAGTCTGCCAAACTGCTTTAAAAAAAATTTCTTAAAATTAAGAGTTTATATTATAAAGGCTTGAAAGGGATTACATTTCAAATAACATCATTAGTGGAGTCCATCAGGGCTCCGTATTAGGGCTTCTACTGTTCCCAAATGACAAATGTTCGTTATCAAACAATAATGTAATGCAGATTATCCATTCATATACAAAATATTTTGTACAGGAAATATGTCATCTAGTTGTTTAAAGCTCCTCTCAAATGGAATAAAAAAAGTTTTAAACACTTGTTTCACAAACGTCATTCGAAAAGTAAATTTATGAAACCTGGAAACAAAATTCACTCTGGTTAAAAAAACAAGTGACAATGTGGATTATGAAAATACATTTGTTATACCAGATTTTGATTGACACGACCAAAAGTTGACCTGTTCTGAGGAGAACTTCCCACCACCTATAGATGGTAAAAACCCTTTTCTATATTCTTCACTGACATCACAGTGTCTGATTTATGGAAGAGAAGTTTACCAAAGAAAGAATTTTGAGCCACCTTTTGAAATTGTAAAACAAAATCAATGGAATAATTTTTATTATGGCTAATCTCAAAACTACTTTGATATAAAGAAAATGACAAATTCCTCCAAAGATTTTCCGAAACAACTCAGATAAAATAATAAAAACTGTTCAAAACTAACATTGATTTATCAGGCTAAATTCTAAGATGGTTTAACCAGTTAACTATTTTTATACCACGGTCTGGGTGAATACTCGATTCTGATTGGCTGCTGGGTGTGCGTTAAGTAAGGGTTAATGGCCGACGAAGTGTGCGGTTACTACTTTTTAACGCACGCCGTGGAAGCCTGAACCGTCCGACGCGAAGCGGAGGACGGTTGCTTCCGCGAAGTGCGTTAAAAAGTAGTAACCGCACACTTCGAAGGCCATTAACCCGCTTATACCATGGTCACTTACAAAAGCAATACATATTGACCAGGTTTTAGTCCTTAATTCTTGTTTTTTTTTTTCGATTTGTATCACTTTTCTCATAAACAGCGTACTATATGTTACGTGATGCGGCGCATCGCGCCGCATCACGTAACATATAGTCCGCGTCGCGCAGCACCACCGCTGCAGTTAAGATTCGGCGATATATATATGCTGATCGTCCCGATGGGTTGAATAAAGCATCAATTCAGAGGGAAAGTTAATCGCTTACCGCTTGTTTTTGCCCCGATGATGAAGCAAAAGGTTGTTTTACAGAAGCCGGCGCAGTGATACAAATCATTTAAGCTAGCCGACCGGAACTTCTTTTTTCACCGTGCGGTTATCAGGTTTTAACGCATACCCAGCAGCCAATCAGAATCGAGTATTCAACCGGACCATGGTATAAAAAGTGATGTACCACAGGATAACCACACAGTGAAAAAAGAAGTTCCGATCACCGATCTTAAATCTTCTGTATCACTGCGCCGGCTTCTTTAAAACAACCTTTTGCTTCATCATCTGGACAAAAACAAGCGGTAGGAGGTGAACTTTCTCTCTGAACTGATGCTTTATTCAACCCATCGGAAAGATCAGCATAGATATATCGCCAAATCTTGACTGCAGCAGTGGAGCGGCGTGACACGGACTATTTCTTATGTAGTTCGCTTTTTGTGAGATTAGCGATCCAAATTGGAAAAAAACAAGAATTAAGGACTAAAAACTGGTAACTATTTATTTCTTTTGTAAGTGACCATGGTATAAGCGGGTCAATGGCCTTCAAAGTGTGCATTATCACTTTTTAACGCACTTCGCCGAAGCAACCAGCCTCCGCTTCGCGTCGGACATCCACGGCGTGCGTTAAAAAATGATAATGCATACTTTGTCGGCCATTAACCCTTACACGGTTTTGTTAAAGTAAATGATATACAACAATATCCGATTTTTCTTAAAATTGAGAGATTCCCTCCAATCTGTCATGCGTGAGAAGTCTTAAAACATTTCACCTTTTAGGTGTTTTTTTAATTTTGAATTAAACTCTAATAAAACATCTATTGTGCTGCAGATGTGAACGAGTGTGCAAGAGACCCTTCTCCGTGCAAAGAGGAGGAATACTGCCTCAACTCCGAAGGCTCTTATTCCTGCAAAGGTGAGGAGACGCTCTTTAAAGCGGCGCCGGCACACGGCGGTTTAAATAGAACGAAGGGAGAATTCCTCCGATTGCTTTGGGGATCAGATGTTCGTTTAAAGCCTTTCTACATCTTCTTTCTGTCTGCTTCTCTCTCAGCCTGTGACGAGGCGTGCTCTGGCTGCTCTGGAGCCGGCTCCGATGAATGCCAGGCTTGTGCCAACGGGTACCGACATGTGGAGGGGTCCTGCAAAGGTACAAAGGAAAAGTCCGTTTTTTGTTTTTTTTATTAATTAAAATGACAGGTCAGTCGGGGACAAGCCTGCTGACCTCTGATCTGTAAAACCAAAGAGGCAGATGGAGGTACTCGAGGTAATGTAGTGTTTGTACTGATTAAGTAGTAATCAGTAGTTATCCAAATATTACTCGACTACGACTTAAAATATAACTGGTGACCAAAGTGCTTATTTGGAGGTTCTGAAGTAAAAATTTTAATGAACTGTTTAAATAGCTTTCTTTTCCAATACTTGAAGTGCATAAAATGCTTGTAGTCTTATTGCTGATGAGCAAAACATATATATATATATATTTTTTCTTTATTGGAGAAAATTCTCATCACTGCTGTTTTACTGATGACTCTCTGAGATTCCAACAAATTTTCTGCAGCACCGCATGCAGTGTTGCTTTGAAGTCAAAGCTGAATTACACTCACTAGAACCGGGTTGGACGCCCTTTTGCCTTCAGCACTGCCTTTATCCCTGGTGGCATAGGTGCAACAAGGTTCTAGAAAGATTCCTCAGAGACTTTGGTCCATGTTGACATGACAGCATCACGCAGTTGCTCCAGATGTGCCGATCTCCCGTTCCACCACATCCCAAAGGTAATCTGTTGGGTTGAGATCTGGTGACTGTGGAGGCCGTTTGAGGACAGTAAACTCATTGTTCTGTTCAAGAAACCCAGACATGGTGCCTTACGCTGCTGGAAGTAGCTATTGGAAGATGCTTCACTGTATTGTAGAAAAATGATTGGAACGGACTGAGTTGGGCTGGGCGGCTGCTTGGGTTTTCTAATGTTCGGAGGTCAGTGAACGCACCAGGAAGAGAAGTCGTTTGGAGGGGGGGGACGCTACAGTATATTTGTTGTGATCATGATAAAACGATATTTGTTTTCTCTTGATAACAAGATAGAAAAATGATTTTAAAAAATCAAAAAGCAGAGTAGGTTATTTTTAAATTCCAGATTTTGTGGCTTTAAGTCAGTTTTTTTTTTTAAACCTCATTTCTACTCTGCATGCTAGGCATGTCAAGTATGCAGTGCCCAGCAGAGGGCGCTCACACCCCAGAACTCCCCTCACAGGAAAGCAGTTGTTCATTACACGACTGTATCAAATCCAATGAATTCCATTTTATTTCATTTCTAAATCTGCTTTCATGAAAAAAGGGCAGCTCAAGGCGCTGTACATAAAAACAAACAAGGACGCCAAAACCCCAATCCCCACACATGCAATAAAATATTAAAATACCCCCCCCCCCCCCCCCATAATAAAATGCACAAATAAGAGAAATGACAATAAAAAGCTAAAGAAGAGAGAACCCAGAAGGCCAGCAGGAAGCAGGGAATCTGATCAGAGGAAGTTTGTGACTGAATCAGAATAAGATCACCATTTCCAGAAATGACCGGAGTCTGCGTTTCTTGCAGACATTGACGAGTGTTCGGAGCCTGAGGCGGTGTGCACCCAAGAGCATCAGGAGTGTCTGAACACCCACGGCAGCTACAGGTGCCTCTGCTCGGCAGGCTTCCAGGACCAAGATGGAGAATGTGTTCAAACGCAAGATCAAGGTGGGAAACGCCACTCAGGTTAGACGTATTATGAGCCGCAGTGAAGCCCTATGAAAGATTCTATCTCATGCTTTTATTCTTCTGTTAGATCAGACAGAAGAACCAGGAAGTCCTGACGCAGCAGAGAATTCACACGGGGAACTTTAATCGCACAACTGAGGAACATCAGGAGCATTTAAACCCACTTTTTTATTTAAAAAGACCAGCTGCTCCCAAACTCCATCGAACTCCAGTTTTGGATTAAAGGACAAACAACAAATGGGGACATTATCTGCTTTAAGACCACCCATCTTCATTTGTTCATTTTCTTGAATGCTTTTACATTTGTTTCAATAAAGACAAAACTTCTTTAATTTAAATTAGACTGTGTCTGAATTGATCTAAATGTTTTGCCCCATTCTGTGGGGTCACCGTGTCTGCAAGTTAAAAAGATGAGAGATTTGTGATGCTCCTCATAGAAAAACGTGACAAAATATAATCCAGGAGATTATATTGAGTGAATTAAGACATCTGTCCACACCTTTAACCAGCCAGACTTCAAGATCTCCATCAAGACCCAAGAGCTGTCGAAGGACACACTCTTAAAAAGACACTAGACAGTGAGCTGAACCTTTTTTCTTTAATGATTTGTGATCTGGTGTCCATGGATTACATGAAATCTTCCACCTTTATCCACCTTTGTCATGGAAGGGAAAACACGTCAATGTAAGGGTGGGGTCATCTGGACCCCATAAGATGGCACAAGGGTTAAAGAGCCTAGCGTGTCTAGATGTAAAAAAAACTGATGGAGACACATCCTAAGAGACAGCAAAAGTTGGCGCCACAAAGTATTAATTTAAGGGGGCTGAATAATTTTTGCGCGCCCAATTTGTCAGTTTTTTATTTGTTAAAAATTTTTTAAATAACAGATAAATTTCGTTCTACTTCATGACTATGTCCCACTTGTTGTTGATTCTTTTCAAAAAATACAGTTTTATGTTTTTATTTGCGGTCTGAAATGTGGCCAAAGGTAAAAAGTTCAAGGGGGCTGATTAATTTCCCAAGGCACTGTAACTGTGAAGCATGGGGGTGGAAACGTCATGGTGTCGGTCTGAATTTCTAGAGTGGATTGGACAATTAATCCGGATTAAGGAAAGGATGAATGAGGCCATGTATGGTTAGATGTGGGTCAAACACCTCCTTCCATCAGCGAGAGCACTGAGGACGAAACATGGCTGGATCTTCCAACAGAATAGAAAAGAATAGAGTAGAATGACTTTATTAGCTCACCTAGGACAATTTATGACAATTTTCAATGACAATTTCCACTGTCATCTGCAGAAGTTCTCAGATGCCATTGTGGGCTGTGTATCAGGGGGGGATGAGCAGGAGTACAGGGGGGTCGTCTCTGACTTTGTTGGCTGGTGTGAAGTTAACCACCTGCTGCTTAACACCAGCAAGACAAAGGAGCTGGTCCTGGACTTCAGGAGGTCCTCACCACCACAGTCACTGGTGAACATCCAGGGTTCAGACATTGAGGTCGTGGACATATTTAAATATCTGGGTGTTCACCTGAACAACAGACTGGACTGGTCCAACAACACGGATGCTCTGTACAGGAGGGGTCAGAGTCGCCTTCACCTGCTGAGGAGACTGAGGTCGTTCGGCGTGTGCAGACAGCTGCTGAGGACCTTTTACGACACTGTGGTGGCCTCAGTGGTCCTTTATGGAGTTGTGTGCTGGGCGGGGGGCAGTACAGGCAGAGATATGAGGAGGCTTAACAAACTGGTTAGGAAGGCCGGCTCTGTCCTGGGCTGCACACTTGAGTCCATCGAGGAGGTGGCGGACAGGAGGATGTTGTCTAGGCTAACATCCATCATGGATAACCCCTCCCACCCCCTGCACCAAACTGTAGAGGCGCTGACCAGCTCCTTCAGCACCAGACTGTTGCACCCTCAGTGTAAGAAGGAGCGTTACCTCAGGTCATTCCTCCCCACAGCCATCAGACTGTACAACACTGTGTTAAAGTGACACTCCACGGTCCCAGGATTTTTTTTTCATTCACTCATTTATTTATTTTTCTTTTGTTGTAGTTTTTTTTTCAATTTTCAGTTGTTTTTGTTCCTGAACAGTTGTTTGTTTATGGTGTGAACTTCATTACTTATTTCTGTATTTTGAAAAAAAAAAAAAGTTTTTACATGTTTTTTACAGTTGAACACATGTTTTGCTGACCACATGTTTTTTACAGTTTTGCAGCTGTATTTATTTAATAATTAATATTTATTTTTTTATTTAATAAGAATCTCATTTTTGATAATAATTTATTTCTGAATGTCGTTTTTGCTGCCACAGATAAATGAAATTTTCCCCATTGTGGTATTAATAAAGTCATCTATCTATCTATCTCTCTCTCTCTCTCTCTCTCTCTCTCTCTCTCTCTCTCTCTCTCTCTCTCTATCTATCTATCTATCTATCTATCTATCTATCTATTTAGACAATAATCCCAAACACATCACCTGGACAACAAAATCGTTCCCACGTTAAAAGGTTCTGGAGTGGTCTGGTAAGTCTCTGGACCTCAATCAAATTGTGAATCTGTGAATTGAAAGTCTGTGTTGCCTAGCAACAGCCCCAAAACTTCACACTTCTTGAGAAGTTCTGTATGGAAGAATGGACCAAAATAGCAGCATCAGAGAAAACCTGGTGAAGACCTACAGGAAACCTTTGACCTCCATCGTGAGAAACTAGGATTACAACACTGAGGTGTACTGTTGTTGTTGACTAAATGCCTATTTTCTGCCACTTTTTGCAAAGAAATGGAGTGTATCGAAGATGGACATTACAAACAGAACCCATCTTTTGTCAAATACTCTTTTTGTTGTGGGTTGGGTCGGCTGCAGTGATAAGAAACGACCACAAGGTGTCAGTGTGGTCCTTAAAAACCTGGATCTGGAACTTGATCACTCAAAGAGTACACAGTGTCTCTCAGTGGATTCAGTCGCATCTCTGATGGTTTTTGATGTTCCCTTCAGTCAGCTCAGCGTTTTACTCGATTTTCCGAATGATGCGAAGGCCTCGGAGACCTTCCTCTTCCTCCGTGCGGATCAAAGCACGACCCTGCCACCCAGCGAGGCTTCCTGCGGCGTGATGTCAGTTGTTTTGACACGCTGGGCTTGCTGAAGGTGGAAGGAAGGAGCCGGTTCCGACCTGTCTGATCTGGAGGCAGTGGAGATGCAGCAGACCCCCACCCTGATCTCCTCTATTGGACACGTGTGTCCCTGTCAAAGCTGCACGGCCATCACAGTAAAATATGATCCTTCTTATATCAAATTAATAAAATAGTCTGAATATAGTAGTGAAGCGGAGAAACCCATCAAATGTTTTTATTACTCAATGATTTGTATGATTCAGCTTTTTTTTTTTTTTTTGGAGAAATGAGTCAGATGACAGAACATGAATCAGCATTCTAACTAATGCATGAATCACTGTTACTAATATAGATGCTGCAAAAGCCATCTAGGCTCATTTATTTCATACTGAATCAATGTTTGATTGAATCTGCGTTTCTGATCAAATACAATCTTCTTCTCAAAACAAAAATGTATGAAGGAATATATTTAAAACTGTTGAATACAAGATGCTCTTTTCTTGTTATGAAGAAATCTGTTAGTAGAACTAGTAGTCTTGGTAAGATTTCTTTTAGTTAATTGTGCTGCTCATATTTAGGTCTCTGATAATTGCAAATATATCTTAATACGTGTATCCCTCAAAAAAGGGTTTCACGTCTGCAAAATGGTTCGATTTATACGCTTTCTCCCAAACTTATCCTATTTTAAGAGCTAAAACAGTCTAACTACCCTTATTTCTAGACCATAATCATCTTAAAGTATCACTTGAATGACTTTTTAAAGACCCACTTCGATGAAAAATGTTCTTTTTTAGTAGTTTAAACATATTCTTGTGGCATTTTTCTGATGATGGAGGACATATGTAAAGAAAACCTAGCTCAAATTTGCATTTCTGAGTGTTTATTCAAATCATTGGGAATCAGGAGCAGACGAAAAATGACGTTTGAAAAACCTACAACAGCAACTCACGAGCTCCCTGCTCCGCTCCATTCTGATAATTCCACTTGTAGACAAGTATGTATGTCATGTACGTCTTTGTTTTCCTCGTCTGTGCTGGAATATGGCTCAAAACTGTACAGCGGGATAGCTTTATGTTGCTCCCTAACAATGATGCCATTGTTTGGTTGGGGTTGTGAGAGGCTG
This sequence comes from Oryzias latipes, assembly GCF_053564925.1. Taxonomy (NCBI): domain Eukaryota; kingdom Metazoa; phylum Chordata; class Actinopteri; order Beloniformes; family Adrianichthyidae; genus Oryzias; species Oryzias latipes. The sequence goes on along the minus strand of NC_136259.1, from coordinate 8,406,651 downwards.
TAAGCTAGTGGGAGAGTGTATAAACAAAGGGGTGTTGGGAAGTTGCTCCAATGGTCACAACTCAAAAAGTACATTTCTAATCTTTAAAAAAATGTTGTTAAAAAATGTGGCTGTTAACCCTTGTGCTTTTCTTAGATGACCCCACCCTTACATTGACGTGTTCTCCCTACCATGGCAAAGGTGGATAAAGGTGGAAAGATTTCATGGAATCCATGGACACCAGTGAAGATCACAAATCATTGAAGAAAGAAGGTTCAGCGCACTGTCCAGTGGGTCTAGATGACCCAACTCCCAACGTTAAAGTGCCTAGGATAGCACAAGGGTTACGACATATTCAAGACATTATATTTCCAACTAGTAGTTGTCACGAGATCAGGCGATGGCTGATTCCAATTGCAGCAGGTTTATTAGCTCAGCTTAGGGATGGCCTGTTCGTGGTTCGACACAATGTTTCGGGGCGTGTGTCAACTAGCGCAGATGGCGTATACTTATATAGCGCCTTTCTTCCTACAAGGACAAAGCGCTTTACAGTCACAGACCCATTCACCCAGTCACACACACATTCACACACACAGTCACACACTGGTGGTCGCTCCGCTGCCAAACACAGGCGCCCGCCTACCACCAGAGGCAAGGTGGGGTTCAGTGTCTTGCCCAAGGACACTTCGACTCATGGGCGTGCAAGGCGGGAATCGAACCTGCAACCTTACGATCATGGGACGACCGCCCTACCGCTGCACCACGGCCGCCCACAAAGATCATGTGGTTGATGACCACACGATGCATTTGGCGCTTCATACGTCATACTTCCTACGTTCAGATGTCACTTGTGTTTGTACAGTTGGGCGCGCTGTTCTCTGTAAATACAAATGAATCCCGAACGTTTCCCGACCAGTTTTATTGTTTCCACTGTATTGGAATCAGCGTCAGTTCGTTGCACTTTACCATAGTTCCTGGTCAAAAATGCACAGTGGCCCAGGATCGTTTCAACTAGGTTTCTCCTAATAAGAGAGTACACTATGAACGTTATTCATAAAGAAAATACTTCTACAAATATATAATGGCATGGTATGTCATTTGTAGCAGAGATAGCTTATTGGAAAAGTCATGTCTGCATCCAGAGATCCTGGGTTCAAGACCAGTGCCTTGTGTTCGTTTTCTTCATGTATGTGTGTTTTGCTGTGTCAAGCACTCCTCACAGAAAACATAACTCGTTGTGTTGTTTTACTTTTTTTTTTTATCATCGTTAACCACTTAATTTTGTTTTAAATGTTTTCATTATTTTCACAATGAAGTCTTACAAGGAGCTTAGTTGAAGCATATGATACACGTCCAGTGTACCAGATGCCGCTGTTCTGTGTGGTTTCAAAGCCCTGAATGGTTTGTTCATTTTTCTGCCACAATTACATGAACCCCAAGGAAAGCTTGATGGGGCTTCTATTCCCATCCATACGTAACAGGGATAGTCAGCATCCAGGTGATAGTCGCAGCAGGCTAACAGAGTCAGAAACCAGGTCAGGAACCAGAAGCTCATGTCCAAATATACCGCTTGGTAATGAAGGCAGAGAGGCCCAAACAATACTTCACACTGAGTGAAGCTCAGTGCAGTGCTTAAGTAGACTGTGAGTGTTTAGTAAATGAGAGTCAGGCGTGCAGCATCCAGGAGCAGTGCACTGGGGTTGCTGGGAAATGTTGTGTCGAGAGCTCTGGAGACATTTCCCGCTGGTGACCACGGGGGGGTGACAGATCTCGGACTTCTGAAGACATAAAATGGCCGAACTTCACAACTTATTTTAGGAAATCTCTGTTGGCACTTGAGAGGAAAAACACGTTTCGGATTTTAAATTTTTTAACTTGTTTTGAGGACATTTTTCAGTACAATATAGTTTTTCTTTTTATTAATCAGTAACTATAACTATTACTTTATGTTTTTATGTTTTAGTAATGTTTCAAAAACTGTCTATCATCCTTAAATGAATGAATGAATGATTGCTTGCTTGCTTGCTTGCTTGCTTGCTTGATTGATTGATCGATTGATCGATAGATAGATTTCAAGCAATTAAAAAAATAAAGGAATAAGACAAAAAATGACGTGTCTCTTTCAAATCTTTTTGAGATATTTGATCAGAAATTGGTAAGAAAACTATCAAAAAGTACCCTTATCTGTCACACACCTAGGTGTGTGCGTGAAATTTATGCTCCGCATTTGACCCACCTCCTGGGGGAGCGGTGAGCTGCAGACACAGCCACACTCAGGAACCATTTGGTGGATTAACCCCCCAATCCAACCCCTTAATGCTGAGTGTCAAGCAGGGAAGCATTGGGTCCCATTTTCAGAGTCTTTGGTATGACTCGGCCGGCTTGGATTTAAAGTCATGATCTTCCAGTCACAGGGCGGACACTCAAAATCATCAACATTCACTACACATTAAATCTATTGAATTTCATGGTTTTCTGAATTCATTGCTTAAAAGGGAGAAAAAAGAAGCAAAGTTAATTTTTTTTTTTTTTCGTAGTTGCCATAATCCAGTTTTTTATCAAACAACCAAGATTAGGTTCTTAACGGTATCATTTATCACACATCACATAACTATAACAGAACCTTTATTCATTATTATCAAAAGATATGATCATTTTGCAGAACTGTATTTATTATTTATAATTCTCGTCGATTGCCCTCATTAAAGATTATTCCAGTATTGAAGAAATTTGTATTAATCGTAATGTAACAAAACGATAATATCATTGAATGTCAGACAAAAAAAACTATTACATTATTCCAGAAATCATTATTACACAACAAACACGTCATGTAACAAAAAGGAATTACTGATTTATATCAAAATGGGTTCTTTTACTGGATTTTTGGGAAGGCTGCACGGGGGTGTAGTGGTTAGCACTCTCACAGCGAGAATACCCTGGTTTGAATCCCAGCTGGGTTCTTCATGTGTGGAGTTTGCATGTTCCTCTTGTGCATGTGTGGGTCTTCTTCTGACGTTCCGGTTTCCTCCCACAGTCCAAAATCATCCTTTACAAGTTAATTGGTGTCTCTAAATGGTCCCCAAGTGTGAATGTAAAGCTATGTTCACCCCGGCATGTGACACGCATTCTTCAGCGCGCTAAACGCAGGTTTTTGATCGTCCGTTTAGCTCATGGTGTTCACACCTGCAAGCAGGGAGGGGCTTCTTCTCTTCCTTATCTACTGTTTATACGCCACCTACAGTTGGAGGTTTGGTGTGAAATGTCCATGCGGTGCAAATCTGGTGAATCTTGCTCCAGGATTTTTTGTTCACAGCTCTATTCTGATATAAGAAAGACTTGGTGTCATAGAATTCTGGTTGGGTTCAAACAGCAGTTATGAATTTTTCTTCAATGATCAATTTTAGAAAGGTCGGCACTTCCATGAATTAAAAGGGGGCGCCATCCATACATCACAACCAAATCCGAGTCTCTAATTGGTCAACATTTATCCTGGTTTAACTTTCAATGTGAGTTCAATGCTTCATTTTTTGAAGAAAATTATGTCGCTTTACAATGTGGAAGCCCGAAATGTGCGTTTATGCACTTTTCATTAAAAGTGGTCACTTGAAGGTGCGTTTATAACTTAAGTTTGAGTGTGTGGCCCTGCAACACCCTGTCCAGGATGTTCCTCACCTCACCCAATAGTAGCTGGGATAGGCTCCAGCAACCCAGTGACCCCCAAAAGGGATTCAGCGGGTTCAGAGGATGGACGGAAGAATTTTTTAACCTTGTAATAATCACTTTGCTGGCCCCCTATTTTATTTTACGTTTGTTTACATTTTACTTTGTTTATTCGCTTCCACAAAGTGAATCTCCACAAAACCTTAACCAGGATGCATTTGTGCGCACAGACTCTGTGGCTTGAGGGGTACCCCTCTTTTTTTTCTTCTCCTCCCTCTATTTGTGGTAGTTTTCTTCTGCCAGTAAACCCTTAGCCTTTTCACATGTGGTGCAGCTGCAGCGGGGTGAGCATGAGGACACCGACCGGCCAAAGCTTTGCAATCGCATGGATTGCAGTTCACTGTCACTGAGCCGATCGCATTTGAATCTATCATCTTCTATTGACCGTCCTGATTTTTTATCCCCCTCTCATTCATTAGCGGTCGAAGCTTTGTTTTTTTTGTTTTTTCCCTGAAGCTGTCCTTAGCAGACAAGCCTTATTATTGCACCGAAAGGCGGTGGGACGGGGATAATCATAGCGCTGGGGAGGGAAACTGCATGTTAAACTAAAAGCCAGATGTGGCACCATGTGCTTTTGTTGTCTGTCAGCGGTCTGCGCCGGCTCTGATGTCAGGCACTCCTTAAACTCTGCTGCTCCCTCTGATGCGGTGGCGCTCGCCTTCCTTTCACCCAGCTGGACCCTCAACCGCCAACAATTAGGGTGAGCGCATATGGGAAGCTCTGCAGCTTTGGGCCCAACCGGTCCTTCTCAGAGCACCACACGGGAATCTTTGACTCCAAGGGGGGGGGAAGGTGCAGGAAGCACCCGAACCGAAACTCGTTCTTAGATGCTCCTGCAGTAGACAGTGAACCTCTCATGGAGACGTGCTCGCTGGCGCCTTTGTAGAGGTCTTTAACCCTTTAACACCAGAGTTTGAGCTCCAGTGTTGATATTCTTTTGACTACCTTAACTCTTCAACCGTTTGCGCAATACCTGAAATTCCAGGGGATTTTAAGGCGGAGAAAAGCAAGAGGAATGGAATCTGTTTCTGATCTTTTTTTTTAAATAGGAAGACCTCTTTTCATTTGAAATGATTCATTTAGTCTGTTTATTTTTTATGTGTCCTTGGGCTCACAGCATTAAAAGCATAATAAAGCAGCAAAGCGTTCAATGAGGAGACATGTAATAATCATATTCTAGCCGGGACCATTGTTTTCAGTAACAGGGAACAATCCAAACATTTTCAATTATTTAGTGTCACATGGCCCCAAAGATGAATCACGGAAGACTGATATCTTCCAGTTGTAAGAGGTTCATGAAGAACTTATTCCTTTCCAAAAAGAATTCAGGCTTTTATACTTTAAAGCTTCTAGTCCGATTCCCAGGCTCCGTTTTTCTTTTTTTAATCAGCACTATAGACAAATATGTGTATTGGAGGATGACGCGTGGCCTGGTCTGAGCTGCCATGCTTTTTCCTTCCTGCTCTGTGATTTTGCAGGCATGCATGCAGGATACCCACCTCTGTTTGATGTTAAAGCCAGCGCCCATGCCTGTCTGCACAGGCAGGTGTGTGTGTGTGTGTGTGTGTCTGCATAACATTTTGTAGCACTACACTGTGAGTGGCCTCTGATCTCTCGCAGCATCGAGAATAAAAGGAGACACCGAAGTGACTTTGATGTCTAAAAAGATTTTTTTTCCACATAAAAAACACCAAAAAGCAACCCAGATTAATTAGTGACTATTGTCTTGAACACACGAAACCCCCTTTCCCCATTTGACAACATTGCAGAACAACAACAAACAATGAACAGTATGTTTTGTATTCATCAAATACCTGCATAGTGTTTCCCAAATTTAAAACTAACCCATTAAACACAAAACGTTGCAGTTCCTTAAACGACCACTTGAGGCTGGTTTCAGAAGGCATCATTTTCCAGTGTATAACTTATTGTAAAACCTATATTGATGTTCATATCTTTGTTTTCTCTGCATTTCAGCTCTATTGGTTCTATTTTTATTTTAGGGATGCTTGGTGTCAGAAGTCAGAGCTCTGTCTCCCCCAGTGGTCACCAGCGGGAATCAGTCTCCAAAGTTGGTGGCCTTCAACCAATCGCTATGAGGTTTGTCGCCGTACTGTCACGAGTTTACAGAATAAGATGTAGGCCAGGGGTGCTCATTACGTTGATTGCAGTCGACCGGTCAAACTTTAAGGTCATGAGGGTAGATCGCAGGCCAGCAAAGATAAATAACCAAAAAAATAAAATTACATTTCTAAAAAATCAGTCAGCGAATCAAAATCCCCAATCCATCCCAAATCCAGCACCCTGAGACTGTATGCTAGCCGCAAGGAAGGAGGCCGACGACTAGTGAGCATGGAAGCCACTATCCTGGATGAAACATCCAAGATGCATGAGTACATCAAACTCAAGGCCCCAACTGACAGTGTGCTCAGTGAATGTCTCAGGCAATGGAGAGCAGAGGATACAGTGCTGGAGGACAGATCCTCATGGGAGGACAAACCCCTGCATGGGATGTACCACCGGACCATAACTGAAGTGGCGGATATCAAGAAGTCCTACCAATGGCTAGAAAGGGCTGGCCTACAGGACAGCACTGAAGCGCTCATCCTGGCAGCCCAGGAACAAGCCCTGAGCACCAGAGCGATAGAAGCTCAGATCTACCACACCAGACAAGACCCAAGGTGTAGGCTGTGCAAAGAGGCCCCCCTGAAACAATCCAGCACATAACTGCAGGGTGTAAGATGCTGGCAGGGAAAGCATACATGGAGCGCCACAATCAAGTGACTGGAATAATATACAGGAACATGTGTGCAGAATATGGACCGGAAACCCCAAGGTCAAAATGGGAAACACCTCAGAAGGTGGCAGAGAATGAGAGGGCAAAGATCCTGTGGGACTTCCAGATCCAGACTGATAGGATGGTAATGGCGAACCAACCAGACATTGTAGTGGTGGATAAAGAACAGAGGAAAGCCGTTGTGGTGGATGTGGCAGTGCCAAGCGATGGGAACATCAGGAAGAAGGAACATGAGAAACTGGAGAAATTCCAGGGACTCAGAGAAGAACTGGAGAAAGCATGGAAAACAAAGGGTACAGTGGTGCCCGTGGTAATTGGAGCCCTCGGGGCAGTAACCCCCAAGCTGGAGGAATGGCTACAACAGATACCTGGAAAGACCTCAGACCTCTCAGTCCAAAAAAGGGTTGGGAGCCCTGATGTAGTTACCTGCTCAGGTAAGCATCGCACTCCAGTTAAATGTGATGCGACGCTGGATGGCTCTGTTTGTCTTTATGTAACCCAACAAACAGGCGGCGGAAGTCCCGAGGACCTCAGAGGAGACACAGCGAACACGCAGCTGTGCGCGGGAACTGGACGTTTTTTTTTTTGCATTGTAAACACGTTTAACACCTGCAGAAAGGCACAACACTCGCCGGCTCTCCACATCAAAGACATATTTGTCTCCCCCCGCTGGACCCCACTTCAAAGAGGTTTTTTTCTTTCTTGAATCTTTTCTTCAAAACCAGCTGTAAAACCCCTGTGGAGGCAGGGACCGCCGGGCCTTTTCTCTTTAAGCTGGGCGCGTTGTTGCCATGGCACTCAGGCCTTGTTGACGCTGGAGGGTGTAAACAGGAGGGGAAGAAACAAGTCTGTGCCTTGTAGGTCACATCCACATACGGGCAAAGGCAGACAGATTTGGGTGGTGACTCGGATAAGAGACACTGAACTTTGGCAGTCCAACCAAAAGTTGGACAGAGACAACAATTCCTAAAAGCATTGACATTATTATTCAGAGATAAGGTTTATTTGATGATCTGTTTGATTTTACAAAACGGACGCTGTAGTATGATGTGCCAAACATTTCTACAGGATGTAAGAATCTTCATTTGAAATATTAAGACTACAAGGGGAATTCAAATGCTTTACATTTTTGTAAAATCAACAGTGTGACTTAGAATCCTGTTCTTCTTTTGTATGGATTCTGGTTTTGTTTACTGACCTGGAACCAATATTCTGTGGTCAAAAATGTCTCCAAATGTTTCAGCATTATGGGTACTGTAGTAAGGAGTTTGGCGGAGTGATACAAACTGTACTGTGCAGTGTTGGGTTGTGAACTGGACTAAGTGAGTGTAGCGTCACCCATAGAAAATGGTTTGCTTCCGGTCCAACAAAATGAACTCAGGACAGTTGCGTTTTTGTTTTTTGGACGCCGCCATGTTGGAGTCAGACGACGTCAGTAAGCAGTGATTGGTCTGAGTCGGTCTAGGTCAGGGGTCGGGAACCTTTTTGGCCAAGAGAGCCATAGACGCCACATATTTTGAAATGTAATTTCAAAAGAGCCATACAATAATGTAGTGTCCCTTTCCCACACTGAGGCACTGAGACGTAACCTCTTTTAAGGTTCTTTATTCTGGTTACTGTAGACCGCAACAAACGCCGTACAATTAATTCAACAACTCCTGAATCTCTCCCGCTGAGACGAGACAGAGCGCTTCTCCCAACTTTATATTCCCCTGCTCCCGCTCCAGCCCTCCCATTTCCCTTATTCGGCCCATAGCTGAACCCCATTGGTCCAAACTACCTAACAACAGGCTGAGCGACAGAACTGAGGGCCAATCAGATCTCTGCTTGATGCGTTCATTGAACTCCAGAACTTTTAACGCTGCCCAACAGCCACCCAGTCCAAGTCAGTAAGCAACGATATGTTTAAAACTAAATTTACAAGTGAATGTGTGCATTTGATGTAATTTCAACATTTTTAAAGTACAATAAGTCTGTGGATTCTTTTTAATAATATTGTTATGCTGTTGCTGATAAATGAGGCGTTGAGACTTTAAACCTGATCGTAGGTTGGTCTGAATGTTCTGTAGATGTGAGAAAGACTGCTCACATGCAGACGCGGAGCCAAACACACACACCCACGCTGCAGTGAGTGACGGGTAGCGGGTTTTACGTTACTAGAATCCCTGCGCGATTCACCTGCTACCTGTGCCCACAACTCCACCCCCCACCCCCACCCTCTGCTTTCTTCCTCACACATCCCGTCCCCGCAACTGCGCGCTCTTTCTCAGAGACGGGAGCGCGCAGTTTTAGGCACGGCAATTCACAGGTTTCCGGCTGGTACAAACTCTGTGAAATAATAGATAATAGTAAACTGATAGTTTTCTCTCCAAGCACCGCTACTACTGCGCGCCTCTGGCATCGCATCGCGCCCGAGAAGGACTGGTCTAATGAAAAAAAGAAAAAAAAAGTATAATTAAAGATTTGTCTGCGAGCCACATGTGACCATCAAAAGAGCCATATATGGCTCGCGAGCCATAGGTTCCCGACCCCTGGTCTAGGTCAACGGCGACCACTCATGCCAATCAGAATTGGAAGGCCACACTCCTAGCACTTGAAAACGGGCTGTCAGTCGAACACTTTCGACGTGATGAAATTGTACCATCATTGAGGCATCCGATTGGTCAGTTTATTACTTAACCCCTGTGCTATCCTCGGCACTTTAACATTAGGAGTTGGGTCATCTAGACCCACTAGACAGTGCTCTGAACCTTTTTCTTCAATGATTTGTGATCTTCACTGGTGTCCATGGATTACATGAAATCTTTCCACCTTTATCCACCTTTGTCATGGTAGGGAGAACACGTCAATGCAAGGGTGGGTTCATCTAAGATAGCACAAGGGTTATACAACTTGCACTACAGAAAAAAGATCATGAAAAAGAAATTAGTATTATCAAAAACTTGTTAAAAAAAAGGTATCAGAACAAGAATGGTCATTCTGACACATAGACTGACTGAGTAATAGAGTATTTGTATGGAAGCGATTCTGTAGCATAAATAAAAGGCAATTCCAGAAATGCGTTTTCTTTTTCAAAATGAAGCTGCATTTTTTGGCTCAAAATTAAAATGAAAAAGCAATCCGCCACAATGCTTTTTATTTTTCTACTTCAACACTGCTTATTCTGTCACATAATTAAAATGTTAAAGAAAATAGTATTTGACATTTCATTTTCAAAAAGTTTTCTGTTAAAAGTGTAGCAAAATTCATTTAGAAATGTCTAATTTGACAGTTAAAATGCATTAACAGAAATGCTTTGTCTTTTTCAAAATGTAGCTGCATTAAATGACTCAAAATTAAAATGAAAAAGCAATACTTCAAAATGCTTTTTCATTTTATACTTAAAACCGCTTATTATGTGTCATAATTAAAATGAAAATGCAAAGAGGGGATTGCATTTGCATTTTCACATCCACCCTGCAAAATCTGTAGCAAAATTCATTAACAGTGAGCATTAGCAGAGGGGAGGCGGGGCAATGACGTCACTGCTTTCTCCGTGTGTCCGGCCGCTGAAGTTGGCTTGCGATTCACAGCTTCTGATTCGCGAGGGCAGTAAAGGAATATTTCACTACATTTTTCGCATTAAGATCCAGGAATCCAAGTTTGAGCAGTCCAGGTCCAGCGGTTTGTGAACAGGACCCGGTTTTAGGTGATCTTAATGCGAAAAATGCAGCGGAATATTCCTTTACTGCCTTCGCGAATCAGATGCTTGAATCGTAAGCCAACTTCAGCGTCGTCCGGTTTTAGGTGATCTTAATGCGAAAAATGCAGCGGAATATTCCTTTACTGCCTTCGCGAATCAGATGCTTGAATCGTAAGCCAACTTCAGCGTCGTCTGACCGCACTGATTTAAACACATATGATCGAGCAGGCCCTTAAATAAAATCTTAACTGTGTGATAAAAGCACATTATGAAGATAGTCTCCTGCAGCTTCGCGCTGAGTGAGTGTTTTTGGTCCACCCAGCAAATGTTTAGCATGGTGAAATCTGCTAGCTGTTGATGGGGCTCCAGCTGTCATCGAACAGCAAATTCAGCCCGAAGCTGCAAATACATTTGTAAATATGTGGGAATTAGATCAGTCTTTATTGTTGTTCTGGACACCACTGGAAAAACAAATTCATATAATGGTTTCTCAGATCGCAGCAGCATTTCCGCCTTCGGCGATCATGATTGGGAGCTTCGCGCCCCGCTATGCGAAGGCAGCTGGCGGTCCGAAAAACAAAAGCGTGTCCGCGGTGCGTCCGAATGAGGACCGAAAAAGGCGGACATGCTGCAATGTAGTCCTGAGAAACTGTGTAAACTCATCAGAAGTTCACAACTCAAAGCCGTCTTCTCTGCCGCTAACACAGTCTGCTCCTGGTGTGTCAGACACACGGAGAAATCAGTGACGTCATCGCCCCGCCTCCTCTCTGCTAATGCTCAGTGTTAATGAATTTTGCTACAAATTTTGCAGGGTGGGTGTGAAAATGCAAATGCAATCCCCTCTTTGCATTTTCGTTTTAATTATGACACAGAATAAGCGGATTTAAGTATAAAATGAAAAAGCATTTTGAAATATTGCTTTTTCATTTTAATTTTGAGTCAAAAAAATGCAGCTTCATTTTGAAAATAAAAAAGCATTTCTGGTTTTGACTTTTCTTTTTATTTATGCTACAAATCGCTTCCATATATTTTTGGTATCTTTTCATAAATCTGTTCCATCTGATAAATTCTGAAACTCAAACTGAGGATCAGCAGCCGGTGGCACGATGCTCAAACCTGCTGCAGATGGGCCATAAAGACCTTCTCACATCTTCTTCCAGTTACCTGAATGTGACTCGGTCTGATCCTTCTTTTATTGGGTACTTGAAGTGCTGTGATCCACTGCGACATGATAAGTGAGAACATGAGTCCCCCTCTGAACCTTCAAAGCCACATGAAAGGCGGACGGCGGTCCACTCGGAGCAACATCGGCAGACACCAATTCAATTTTCCTCCTGTTATAATGGACCGGGATTGGAACCAGACCTGGCCTTCGGTGTTTCGTTCATTGTGGAACTCATTTCCTGGCGGTTATCGCTTTATATTGGCTCTGTGTTTGTCCTGGATGGAGACCCTGCGTGGATCACAGGAGGGCTCAGGCGTTCCGACCACCCTGCCGGTGGCTGTTATGCAACTGACAGGACTACTCTCTGTCAGCACACAGAGGGATTCAGTTCTTTGACTTCAGAGACAAAAGAGGAAGTTTTTGCCTCACAGGGTTGTAAAAAAAAGTACCTGCTAATTAATAACAGGGCACGAGATGGTCGGGTTTCCAGGAAAGGCGTGCGTTTTTTTGTATTGAAGGCTGTTGCTGATGAGTCTGCAGGCAGACAGAGCGAAAGAGCAAGCACTGCTGGGTCAGCGAAGCCTTGCCTGTCACCCTCTCTGTCAACTCAGCACTTTGGGGTATATATCTGCCCTGTGGAGCTGCGGGTCCACCGGCGTGCCACTCATTCCACGCTCCCTGCATCCACATCGTCATCCCCACATTTTCACTCTCAGTCTACCCTGAAACGAACCTCACAGTCTAAATGTTACAAAACAAATGGTTTTATTTTGTTAAAATGCTGCAACAGTGCACGTGATCATGATTAAAACCCGTCTCCTGTGGTGGACAGATTTGTTTTTTTGAGGTTACAAAACCACAAGTGTGAAGATCTTTTCATTACATGAAATGTTTTTAAAGAGTAAACCCCAGAAACGGGACTGAAAGTCCATAAATTCAATCAATTTAGTGGAAATTCCTCTTATTTAGTCAATATTGCCCTTGCTTTGAACACTAGGTGGCGCCCTGTTTGCAAGAGGTTAGCTGTCAGCTCTCCCACTGAGCCCACATGCACAGAGTTAATGACCAGAAAAAGAAACATCTGGACAGCTGTCTAATCGAACGTTTGGTTGCAGCTGAATTTTGTTTCCCTCTCTTGTTTTACAGCTCTGAGCTGTTGCCCACGTGCACGGCCTGAATCTTTTCGTTTTAAAAAACGACTGGGTGAAAGACTTTGTAGTTAAGAAAATGGCAAAATCTCCCATCGTGCTGTCATGAGGTTTTTTTTAGATGCCCTAAAGGGAGATGATTGTGAGTCAAATAGGTCTTGTTTGTTTTGGTTTGAAATGTCACTCCAAATTATGCAAACAGGCGTAAGTAACTGCTTGAACATAATGAAAGTGGATAGGATGCTTGGCTTTGCTCCATATAAAGTAGAATATATTATAAAGTACACCTCATATCATCGACATGAACAGTATTTTTTGGCCATAAGGGGCACCGGATTAAAGGGGGCATTCAGTAAAACAAAATCAGTGATATAATGTAGTTTGACTACACTACCCAGTATGCCTAGAGGGACCAAGAGGCAGGGGATTGATTAAAGGGGTTGATGGGAAGTTTTTCTAGTGAACTGTGTTCATGTCTTTGCGGAGAACAACATGACACATAAGTCAAACTTTATTGACAATAACTCTCAACATTGTTCAGTTGTGACATGTCAAATACAAGACTGCACTTTAACACGACTACAGTACCCATAATCCTCCAATAATCCATCAAGCCATGCCGCTTTGTAGTTTACCAAAGTCATACTTAAACATTTGGACAGATTCTTGATCGCTGTGCACCACATAAAATCAGTTCTAAGTTAGTAAGAACAACCAGAATCCACACAAAAGGCGCACCTGATTATATCGTGAAATGTTTATTTTTGAGAGAATTAAAGGATTTTATGTTTGCCCGATGATTTGTAAAATACAGTACACATGTTGAAAGTTTCTGGTCTGCTAAATCAAGATGGAGGGACAAATTGGTGATAAAGAAGTGAGGTCTGATTCACACTAGGTGCTTAGATCAGTCTGTACGTAGGCGGTGTAATGTATTTCAACCATTGATTTTCCCCCTACCAGCTAATGGATGTTCCATAGCTATGAGGAATGCGTGTTTAGTGATCTCGCTTGATCTGTACAATGACGCAGTTGACCAATCTGTACCCCCCTTACTAAATCACGAACCACTTGTCCAAGCGTGAACTGGAGCAATAAAACTAGACAAATGACTTGGACTTTGAGAATCAAGTGTACTCAGGCCAAATATGAATTGCTTGGTGTTGATAGGTTAGGGACTAAATGGGCTGCTTTGTTTGTGTTGGTCTTAAGCAGAGGCCTGATAGAGCTTAATCTTTCCGCTCCCAGGACATTTACTCGTGGTTCATCCCTCGTGTCAGAACAGAAAAAGAAAAGATGGCTTTTCAGTATAATCTCAGTAAAAGACAACTCACCTACTACTTGTCATGACTTAGTCTTGACACTTTTCCGAAAGATCTGGAAATAAAATCATTAACAAGTTGTTGTTTTTTATCTTTTTGCCTTTTTAATTTTATGAAATGTCTTGTGTTGTGTCGTAATTCGCCTTATTCGGTAAAGTAAAAGTTAAATAAAAATAAAAAAAGGAATAAAATAAATAGTCAGTGCGGTTTCATATTTGGTGCTGACCAAAGTTCGTAAACTCGAATTAACCTTTTTACTTGGACGTGTCAGAAAAGTTTGTTTGAACTTTAGGGCCGACCAATGCGAGGAACAGCGGTCATCTTAGCCCTTTAATACCAGAGCTTTGGCTTCAGCGTTGAATTTCTTTCAACTGTATAACTCTTCAACCATTTAAACAATGAATGTAATTCCAGTAGATACTGACGCAGAGAAAAGCAGCCTTGCACCATTATGCTACGTTTACACTGGGCATATAAAACACAATCAAGAAAGCGTTAAAAGCGCTAAAAGTGTCTTTTTGAGCACATGGTGTTCACACTGAACTGTCACTATCTCAATATTAGTGCATTTACCTACGATTGAAGATGCTTTATGGGACATCGCATTTTATACGTAGAGCTTGAAAACGGTTGTAAAAAACCTGCATAGCTACTTATGAATGCGAGAGTGTTTAACGCAGAAGTCTGAAATGCGCTTTTAAGCATGTTTATATTGACTTTTCATTGAAAGGGGTCGCTTGAACACGAGTTTCCAAGGCTGGTGTTAACATAGCTTTATGCAATACTTGAGTGATCCATAACGTCGAAGAGTCAAAGAGTGTGCGATTTTTAGGTATCCCTTGCGCTATCTTGTGGGGTCCAGATGACCCTACCCTTACCTTGACGTGTTATCCCTACTATGACAAAGGTGGATAAAGGTGGAAAGATTTCATGTAATCCATGGACACCAATGAAGATCAAAAATCATTGAAGAAAAAAGGTTCAGCGCACTGTCTCGTGGGGTCCCGATGACCCAACTCCCAACGTTAAAGTGCCTAGGATAGCACAAGGGTTACTGAGGGGTTAAGTGATTCAGACATAGTACTACGGAAGGCCCAGGTGTTTAATGCACGATCCGCCACTGGTATGCAACCCTTAAAAAAACAGACTGACACAGCTAATACAAAGGTTACTGTGACTACGTTAACAACCAACCTAGTTAGTAATACGCACTCTGAGGCACGTTAACGTCGGGAGTGGGGTCATTTGGACCCCACAAGATAGCGCAAGGGGTATTGCCAGTGACATCTTAGGTGTTAAAGGGTTAAAAACCAGAAGACTGCGTTGGTTGGAACCAAGCATTGGAATGCTTCTGCAACGGAAATTTGTATGACATTAATAAAAAATAATTAATCAGGAAAAACGTTGAAAATTTGGTGTTTTTAAATAAGGTTGCTCATTAAGGTTGGGAATTTCCCTCCTATACTGTCTATATTTCTTTTTTCTACTTTGAAAACACTCCTATAGTCTGACTGATGTTTGTTGTTCCGTTTCTCCAGGCAAGTTTCCTGCGCTTCAGTCCATGTCTGAAAATGTAAAATAAGCCTGCCACCAAATGACTACACAGCTTGATCTGGCACTTTTACATAACGCTGGAACCCAGTCAGCTTTTACCGTGGCCAAGCACTAGCAGTTCCTGCTTGGCCCACATCCTGTTTCTGAGGCTATTTAGTGATGGCTGTGAATGGAGCCGATAGCAAACAGCACGGAAGTGTCTCTGATTGAGGAGAATGGAAGGCGGCGAACAGCCCACTTACCAGCTTGCTGCTGCCCCCACACACAGACAGATCCTCTCACGCACACAGGAATGCAACAGTACTGAAGTCCTCAAACGAAAAATACAAACAGGTGAAACATTGAGAACTGGGCTTTAAACCATTCTGAAATAAATTTTATTCAAACACAAAAAAACGCCAAAAGATCACAGCCGTGGATGCACTTTCACAGAAAAGAACCTCGCTTTCACTCATTCGACTTTTTCCATCTTGCTCACGCCTACACACTGAGATGCTCTCACATGTGTGTGTGTATGCCAATACAAAACTCCCAGATGGACTACAACCAGAACAGGAATTATGCAACAAAAGCCTGTCTCAAACTGTTTCTAAACGCACACAATAAAGAAAGAGGAAGATTTTCTTTGACATTGAGGGCACGTTTTTGGCCGAAAGCCTTTTTGATTCACGCACCCAAACACTTGAATAAATGTGGATACTCTTACCCTATACTTTAGGTTGAGTACACTAGAAGCACGAGCTGCTATACACTTTGAAGACATGCAAAGAAGCTAACAATCTTTTCAGAGAAACAATCCCCCACATTACATTCAGGCCAGTTTTTCTCATTAGAAATGTGTTACAATATGTTTTTATAACAAGCAAATTTTGTTTTCAACTTAAGAAGACTTTTTGAATACTAAGCAGAACAAAAAAACCAACATAAAAATAAAAAATAAGTGCTAAACATTAACATGAACTCACTAAAGCGGGCAGTTTGTTCACTGTGTATTGATTTCCAGTAAGAAAGCTACAGCCAGTTGTCAAATTTACAAAAGGAAAATGATCAGAAAATGGTCAAATGCTGAATCTAAACAACATGGTTGTACATCATTTTCTTGAAGCACAAATTCTGGATTTGAATGAAAAAGTGGTATAAGGAAACAATTTTTGCCTCTGAGACAGACTGGCTGTTCAAGGTGTGTCCTGCCTTTGCTTTATCCCTTGTGCTATCTCATGGGGTCCAGGTGAACCCAAAATTACATGGACGTGTTATCCCTACCATGACAAAGGTGGTCAAAGGTGAAGAGGATTTCAAGTAATCCATGGACACCAGTGAAAATCAAAAATCATTAAAGAGAAAAGGTTCAGCGCACTGTTTTGTGGGTTTAGATCGATGACCACACTACCAATGTTAAAGTGCCTCGGATAGCAGAAGGGTTAAAGCAGCAGGGATAGGCTCCTCCAACCCTGTGACTCTGTACTGGGGTATTCCGGTGTAAAAGATGGATGAGGACAGTTTTACACTTACAAGTTTGGTCTTTGATCTGCACCAGAATTCATTTTGTTAGATAATTCACTTCGACATCTATGACAGCTCACGCAAACTCGGGTGTGAATATTCCCTAAAAGTGAAAAATAACCAAAGAAAAACAGTGAACAAGTAGAACAAGTGTAGTCTTTGAATTAGACGTAACAAGAAGTTTCTCTCTCTTAACAATATTTCATAGTCAAAGGCGCAGCCGAACCAGAGTTCTTTTTTCTTTTTGCAGTAATTTACCCTTTCTTGGTTAGATCTTGTTTTGGCACTATATCCTTTTCAAACTGACAGCTGCAGCAACAGTTTATTTTTACAGTTGCTTTGAACCACTTCAGTCTTTGACTCACTCAATTATTTGATCCAACAAAATCTTTGAGGTGTAATTATCTCCAAGTCCGGGTCCCGCTTCACAGTCCGCCATTTCTGTCAGTAAATCTCCGGGTTCAGCCGCAATGCATCTTGGGATATGGACAGCATAGATGGATACACCAGACCAAT
Source organism: Oryzias latipes (assembly GCF_053564925.1). Taxonomy (NCBI): domain Eukaryota; kingdom Metazoa; phylum Chordata; class Actinopteri; order Beloniformes; family Adrianichthyidae; genus Oryzias; species Oryzias latipes. Next base: position 8,389,262 of record NC_136259.1, on the reverse strand, counting down.
TCTTGAAATCGGGAAAAAGAAGGCCGGAATTGTTGGCCGCATTTGAAGGAGTCGTTGAATTTGGACAGCACTTGTCGCGGCGCTGTGATGTAAGCAGCCTACAAATGCAACCCAAATAGAATGCCACCCTCCAATTTGGACACACTGACTAATTCTGATGCTGAGGATAGCATGCGTCTCCTAATGCTAATGATAGCACACTTCTTGTAATGCTAACATTAGCACATTCCCTCTGAAGTTAATGCTAGCACACTACTTCTGATTCTGACAATATATGCTCCATCTAATGCTACCTTTAATGCTAACAATAGCATGCTAACTCAAATTCTAACACTAGCACACTACTTCTCATGCTAACGCTCACACACTACTTCTAATGCTAACCATAGCATGCTAGCTCTAACGCTAGCACACGACTTCTAATGCTAACAACATCACCTTATCTCTATTCTTAATGACAGCACTACTTCTGATGCTAATGATAGCATGCTCCTTTTTGTGCTAATGATAATACACTACTTCTGATGTTAACAAAAGCATGATATTTAATGCTAACAATAACATACTTGTAATGCTAAGGATAGCATGCTCCTTTCATTGCTAAAAATAGTATACTACTTGTGATGATAACAATAGCATGCTACCTTTAAGGCAAGTGATAGAATGCTGCATTTAATGCTAACAATAGCTCACTTCCTCTAATGTAGGGAGTTGGTGTTAATGATAGCATGCTACCTTGATGTGCGATACTGTTTTGTGACTTATTGTTAATTGTATTTGATGCCATTTTTATTCTTTTAAGAATGTTTGAACCTTACGTAATGAAAACTGGGAGAGTGACAGGACAAAGTGGAATACAACCTTTCTATAAAATTTAGAAGTTAGCATTTAGCACCTGTTGCGATGTACACACACAATTTCAATTTCTTTAACTTTTCCTCACACTAAACTGTTCTTATATATTTTATGTTCCTGAGCATCCCCACCCCCCAACTCTTTTGTATTCTTCCCACTTGTTTCCATAACAGGGTCAGTATGACCCACTGCTGTCTTCCTGCTTCTCGACTTAATACTCTGTACAGAATACTCTGTGGGTGCTGGTTGTCCAAAGCCAGGACAGCGTGACTCAAAACGAACAACACAATGACCAGTGAGTTTTAAAAGCCTACTTTTATTTCCTCAATGGGAACCTGCTCTCAAACACCTGATAGCAAAACATTTAGGAGCAACACAAAATTGATTTTTCCTCAGTCCTCCGCCTAGCATCACACAAAAGGAACACAATAGTGTTACAGAGCAGGTCACTCTAGATATAGTTTTATTGCTGCCCTGCAAAGGAAAGCTGCATATTTGTGTTTTGCAATTGCCTCCAGCAACAACCTGCACATCGCTTGAAAATGAAAACCTCTTTCATGACAGCTTGCAGTTACAGTGACTGCAGATCATGGGAGGTACATTTAGCCCCTCTGGTATAAATCAAATGCATCCTGTTTGTGCCTCCAGATCTTATCTTTGGCTTTAAAGTGTTTTTTCCCCCTCTCTGATGGCTCTAATGAATCTCACATGGGTGCCATCTGACCTTAAGAGCTCACATGTAATCTCAATAGGCCTCATCTGATTTCAAAGTGATGATGACCCATGGATGTCAAGAAGATCTAAGGGTTAATTCATTATTTCTCTTTCTATTGACTTCATTAATGGTGGGGTTGCCAGGTACACCACTAGGTCAGTTGCTCCTTCTGCTCTTGTAGATATTGTTTTTTTGCTTTTCTTTAATTTAGAGTAATATCAAAAACTATCACAACCAAATAAAACTAACGATTATTTTTACTCGCCATTGAACACAATTATAGACAGTTTTTATTTTGTTTACAAGCATTCGATGTTTTAAAAAAGTAAATAAAAAATTAGAAGTTGCACAGTTGATGAATGGACTATTTTAAAAATGTATATGTCAGATCCAACTGTTTTTGAGGAAATAGAGGAGGATGGATTTTGTCTTTAAGTAATCTGATTTTTTGATGAATGAAATTATAAATATCCTAATAAATAATATTCCAAATTTCTGTGATTATTTTCATTGTTTTTTGCTGGCTGTAGTTGCATAATGAGACTTGTTTACTGTTTTGTTTATTCAGTCTATTTAGAAGCATTTAATAGGGATACATGAATTTTCAATATGCAATGCAAAGCTTGTTTTTGCATCATAAAATGCTTACTGAGGGATTAAGCGATTCAGACATAGTACTACTGAAGGCCCAGATGTTTAATGCACGGTCCGCCACTTAAAAAACAGTCTAACACGGCTAATACAAAGGTTGTTGTAGGTATGTTAACAACCAACCTAGTTAGTAATACACACTCGCACAAAAAAACACAGTCCAACACCGCTACACGTTAGCCAAGACAAACCAAAAATTCTGAAAGACCGCCGAACATATCAAAAAGCTGCACTGTCATTTAAAAAAAAAAGTCACGATCATGCTTGTGTCTCCAACCAGTCATCAGTCACAAAGAAACGTCAGCAGCTTACAACAATCAGTATATATTGTACTTTTTGGCTCTCTTGCACAACTCAACATTTTGTCGAACTGCTAAAAATGTATTTAATACCTCTAGATACACTTTACTACAAACGAATCATTGGGTTGATTTGCAGCAGAAATCGTCACTGTCTTGATCTGTCACTGAGGCAGAGATCAGGACACCCGTCAATCAGAAAACGCGTTCAGAGTTGAACATATTTTAAGAGACACAACTTTCCTCGACTCTCTGTACAGATTTCCAAAGCGGAGGCATTTTGATCACAAATTATATTTGAAAAAAATCTGGTTCATAAGAATCCCCCCTTGTTACATAAATCTAATCACATAGGCGTACGAGGTTGTTGGAACCAGAGATCAATGATTTGGACAAAATGTTGGGTACCTATGTAAGCTAAACAAAAGTCTCAGATGGTCAGAAAATTAACTTTAAACTCAAAAAAGGTTAGAATATGAAAACATAAAAAAAAGAACAGCCAACTAAAGTAAGATATTGCTTATGAAGTATTCAACATTACACAAAAGTGATGGTAGCCTGAATTTAATGTTTGGTTTTATAACATCTTGAGACGGTCACTGGAATAAACGATATATGTAACTATCAGTTATCATTCCCATCGGTCATCTTGACTTACAGTTATTTAGACTGCTGTCTCTCCTTAGTACAACCACCCACAACGATTTTGAGGAACAGTGGCCATACCACAAACAACCACCGCCATTTCCTGACCACCTGGCAGAGCCCAGGTATCTGGTATTCTTGTTAGCGTCAGTAAATTGTGTCCACCCCAGCCAAGAACCTAGGGTGGGGAGGGCCTAAAAGGTTGAAACCACAATGTGAGACCCTTACTAGTGGAAACACCTCAACACTTTCAAGCAATATGTCGCTAATTCACCATATACTATTAAATCCAGGACTCCACTTAATTTAGCATCACCAGAAAAAAAAAACATTAAAGAATGATTTTTTATTTATTTAGAAATAAAGTCGGACATGAAGGGGTTAAATTCCAGTCCAGTGATTAGTCGGCATTTGTAGAAATCCAGTTAAAACAGTTTGCACACCTGTAACCAGGTGTTTTTAGCCTCTTTGCCTGGGGTAAACTGCACCAGACTTTTATAGGGGGCCTCTTGAGATGGCATATTTCAAAGTCAAGTCAAGTCAAAGTAAACTTTACCGTCTAAAAACATTTTTCATAAGGTTAATTGGTTAATCTAAATTGTCCCTTGGTGTGAATGTGAGAGGGTGTGGGTGTGTGATCGTGGACACTCTACCCTGCCACAGATTGGCGACCTGTCCAGGGTGTACCCTGTCTTCCCCCACAAGTGGCAGGGATAGGCTCCGGCAGCCCGTGACCCCAAAAGGGAATAAACAGAAGAAGATGAATGAATAGATAAGACGAAAAAATAAAGTGACGGTAAAAAGAGAAAAATAAAGTGACTGTACTATACAGTAGTTCTTCATTTTTTTTTTTACAGCACCAGTGAACTGGTGGAAGGTGCAGTTCAGTGCTGATGAGGCAGCTCTTCTCATAGACTTTCAATGGGATTTAGATCAGGAATTTTTTAGTCACTTCTGGTCCAGTATTTTTATATCTGGGTGTTTTTATGAACCTGTTCAGGGTGTAACCACACCCACCAGTAGCTGGGGTTGCTCCAGGAACCCTGTGACCCCGAAAGGGATTCAGCGGGTTCTGAATATTGTTGAATGGAAAGACTGATAAATGCATGGATAAATGGGTGGATGGATGCTGTTTTAAGTTTGTGTTTTGTTTGATTTTTCGGTTGAAAGACTGTGACTGGGACAAAACCTTCAGACACTTGGCAGGGCGTCTCTCCAGGACACCTTTTTAGTCTTAGGGTTTCACTTTACCTGCCTAGATTTAAAACGTCCTGTGTCAAATTTAGCAAAGCTGGCCCAGACCATAATAGTGCCACCTCCGTGTTTCACAGTAGGGACAGTCCACTTTTCCTAGTTTACATTATTGTTGCGTCTGTCTATCTGTGATGGCTCTGACACATTTTAACCCTTTAATTGCCCGTTCAACCAGACGATAAAACATGTTTAGGAGGACTTATTTTTACAACCATTGCCTATAACTCTCCCAAAAGGCAGTATTTCAGCAGAAAAAATATTGTTTTCAATTGAGTTTGTCTTTATTAATAACTTGAAAGAATCAAAGATTTCAAAAACGTTTTAATTAAAGAAAAAACAATACGGATTTTTATTTGTTGCAATTGCATTATCTTAGGGGCTGTGTTTGCCTCTCTTTTTAATAACGGTTCATTTCTGTTAGCTAACTGACATGTTTTACATTAGACTCTTTAGAGACACTAATAAAAATATGTCTTTGTCTTTGCATGGCAAAAGAATAGGAAGCTGAATGATCAAAACAGGCTTTAAAGGAAGTTTTTGATTTTAATTTAACGGTAGTTGAATCAGCCACGCCTCTGTTAGCTGTGAATCTTTCCGTTTTGTCATACATGGTTATTCTTCAGCTTTGTTAACACAGTACATTTCAGTCCAGACAATGAATTGCTCTATTTTGTTTCAACCTTCAACCTTATTTCCCATCAGATGGAGCACAGCGGCCTGGATAGAAGTGAGAGGCTGTCATGGTGAAAAATGAGGGCTCCCTCTTCCTCCTCTGCTGTGCTCCCGCAAGCATTATGTCAGATGACAATGCTTCCGCGTTACAAGAATTCATGCCGCATTCACCGCTGAAAGAAGCAGAATGTTGCTGATGCTCTGAAGTTCTTTCAGCGGGGAGACCCCGCCCTGTGCCCCAGCTAATAACAAAGACCGTGCTGCCCGCTCCGGCCGATTAGCCAAACAGATGGCACCATCGGGACAAAACATGTCTGTAAACGCACGTGAGTATTCCTGACATGCTTGCCTGTTTAATGGGGGCAGAGGGTTCAGAGGTGGAGAGGGTGGGTTTGTGTGACTGAGGGCAAATGTGCGGCACAGATTGTGCCAGCGAATGACCCGAGTCACCTCTGGGATGGTTCCTGTCCTTTTCATTGACCTTCCTGAACCACTCGTCAGGCTACGGTGAGCATGTAGATCAGTGGTGGGTCGCTCTGAGCTTTGTGGCTTCTGTCAGTGTTGGCACAAAGATTAGATGAGATCATAGAGTTCTAGTACATGCCAGACATCCATCGTCAGGACCTGTTGAATTCATATGAGGGTCACTGGGTTGCTGGAGCCTATCCCAGCTATTGTTGGGCGAAGGTGGAATACACCCTAAAAAGGATGCCAGTCTGTTGCAGGTTCACCCACCCACCCACACACATCAAATGGGCATTTTAGAATGAACAATTGACCTAAGCATGTTTTTGGACGAAACCGGAGTTCCCGGACAAAACCCACGCATGCGTGACAAGAAGATACAAACTCCACACAGAAAGGGCCCGGCCAGGATTCAAACTAGGACCCTCTGGCTGTGAGGTGAGGATGCTAACCGCTAACCCTCTGTGCATAGACCACAAAGTCCCATCAGCAAAATATAAACAATACAGCCATAAAAATCTTTAGCTAAGATAACTGAAGTAGTCCAACCAATCAGTATACAGACAGACAAAAGATCCAATCAACAAAACTTCGGTTCTCAACATCACTGACACATGCACAAACCCAGTTCAGGAAATGTGTTGGGTTCATCTGGTCCCTATTCTGTAAATCAGACATCTTGCCTGTGACGAATATTGGAAAAATTACGATTGAGCTTGTAAAACAAACTTCTTGTCTTAAAAAACCCGGACTATTTAACCTTTTTTTTTTTTACTTCTGACTCAAAGATTTAATCAACGGAATGAATCTTTTTTCCCATAACATTCTAAGACTTGGAGAATCCAGACGTAAAAAAAAAAAAAAAAAAAAAAACCCACATGTTCTTGATCTAGATTTGTTTCCACCCAATCAAGTACGGTGGCCTTGAAGTGCCAATGGTATGCAAATCACTCAATACAAAAACAATTCTTAGATCACAACGAATATTAAAAAGCGAAACAAATAAAAATAAAAAATTACATTTTAGAAAAATTAAACCAAAAGGGACATGTTAAAAAACAAGTTAAATAAAGAAATCTAAGGGACATTGCTAATTGGATCACGACGTTTGACCAACATTTCCCCCAAAAATAAGCGACACTGGATTTGCTCTGTGCTAATCCTAAAATGTGATAAGTATGCAGACACTGAAGACGCATTAAACACTCCAAAAATGCCAAAAATCAGATATCATTCTCCAATCAGTGATGACCCATAGTAACTACCTTTTCCAGTTTCTCATTGTGTTCCGTCTTTTAATATCTCATTTTTATTTCTGGAGATTTACGTTTTACCGCGAATTGTTACATTTTTATTCAATTTATTTTCTTTGAAATTCTGTGTTTTATTGTCTGTATTTTTGTTTTGATTTCTACAATCCAATTTTTTTGTAATATTTTGCTTTTTTAATTGTCGTGATCCTTAATATGTTTTTGCGTTGAGTGATTTGTAGGTGGGATTGGCCCTTTAGTTTGCAGAAAAACACACCCCTAATTTAGAAGACTGCACCTCTTCAGCATCAACATAACATCTTTTCTGCTCTGCCATTAGACAGCTAAACATTCCTTCGTCATAAATTGTTAGCAAGATATGTAATTTCGCAATCCAGAACACACGTTTCCATGTAGTTTTAATTGTCAACCAACCGCTGCTTCAAAACACCTGTGTGGCGGACAGGGATCAAGGTCTAAAAATACTCACTGACGAAGTGTCACCAGACTCTCTTGTTTGTTGACGGTACTTGTTTTTTACACTCCACTCTTGCCTGAAAGGAGTAAACTATATTTATCTGCTCTTCTCTCATCCTTACAAAAGGAGCTCCTTCATCACCGTGAACATGAATGCATTGTCACGCTGGGCGCACCACCTAACCAGATAAAAAGAAGATGCAGAGAGGAGAAAAAAACTGAGCGGGTAAACAAGTCAAAAACAAATCTCCAACATTACTGGCACCCCAGGGGGAGGTTTGACCTTCATCGCTGGTGGTTGTCATGTGAGGTTTCTGCATGTTGACTGAATAGATTTAGTGTTGTCGACATTTAACCCTTGTGCTATTTTAGATGACCCCACCCTTACATTGACGTGTTCTCCCTACCATGACAAAGGTGGATAAAGGTGGAAAGATTTCATGTAATCCATGGACCCCAGTGAGGTTCACAAATCATTGAAGAAAAAAGGTTCAGAGCACTGTCTAGTGGGTCTAGATGACCCAACTCCCAATGTTAAAGTTCTTAGGATAGCACAACGGTTACGTGATGGGATAGTATGGTACTTGAACATGTTTCCGAGCCTGATGTGAACATTACAGTTCAGTTGACGGTGCGCCTAATGACCCTTGTGCTGTCTAGTGGGGTCCAAATGACCCCACTCCCAACGTCATTTGGACCCCACTAGACAGTGCGCTGAACCTTTTTTCTTCAATGATTTGTGATCTTCATTTGTGTCCATGGGTTACATGAAATCATCTTCACCTTTATCCATCTTTGTCATGGTAGGCAGAACACATCAATGTAAGGGTGGGGTCATCTGGACCCCACAAGATAGCACAAGGGATCGTGCGGAAAGTACAGCACATGCATTTATACATAAGAAAAAACATTGTTTGGTTCAGGAAAAGCAGCGATTATGCCTTTTAATTGTGTTTGTCATAGTCAATTTAAGTACTAGGAAGGTCTACTTTATAAGCGTTTGACAGTACACTGCTCCTCTGACGTTCGCCGTGATTCACAGGGAGCGTGATCCGAGGGGAGCCAACAATATTAATATTATCTAGAGGCAAGGGGCTGACACAGTGACATGAACTCGGTGATGACGCAGGGCTTATATCACTCCACCACTTCATGCACTGAAAACAAAAACAAATAAATAAAAACAGACGAGAGTAGTGGGGGGGGCAGAAAACGGCAGTCATCAGCTTTTTCCAGGTCCTGAATTATTAAGCAGTTGCTGAGCAGTTCACTGAGCCGATAACTAAACCTCTATTTTTAGTCAGCATGAGCAACGCTGGCTAGTCATGACTCCTTCAATCACATGAGGCGAAGCTCACGCAAGCCGGCAAACAAACATGCAAACATATGGAAGATCGCTTACGAGCACACACGCAACCCCCTAATCCTCCAGTCAGTCCAAAACACATTTCATTTTTCCCCTCCGCATTGCATGTGCGTGCCTAAACACACACACACACACACACACCTACACACACACTCACTCACACGATAACAGGGAAATTATAGGCATTATAAGACATGAAAAACACATTTCAATGATGCCTCATCTTGCCTTCGGTTGAAGTTATTTAAATAATTTTTACATCATAACATTTTTTTACATTTACCTTACATTACAGCTACCGCGCTGTGACTTAAATGCAAGTTTTCAGCAAATGAGACAGGTGGCGGCTTCTGTAATCGGGAGGTGGCAGTTGCATTTCACACACCACCCGGTGTGTTTTTTTGACAATGGTTAGCGGCCGCCTGGGCACATTTGGAGGTTGGACGGTGGCAGTCCAGTGACAGGAAGACAGCAGCATGATAACTGACTCACTGATAGGAGGCTCTCCAAGGTCCCCCAAATTGTCTGATGATTGGTCGATTACAGACTGCCACCCTCCATCCACCCACTGCCCCCGTCTGTTTGTTAGAAATTATGGGGTAACAGCCCGGGCACTCGATTAGGGCTGTTGCCGGGGGCCCGGCAATGACAGGATGTCAATCTGCCGATCCCGGACACCGTGGGTCCTGCATCTAAATGTAGAGACATCGTTGATGCTGCACGAAACTCATCATGGCGTTGATAGCACCGCAGCGACTCCAAGACCTGTGTACTGACAAAGTATGGTTGGTGCTGAGAAAAATACTAAGAAGACAGATCCTTGTGCTTGCTACACAATTCACAGAATAAGAGCAACGTGGACCAGAAGAGCAAAGAAGAAGAAGTTGTTGGGTGAAACCGTGGTGTTGCTAGGACAGTACACAGATAGTTTAGTTACCCCCCGTCGACAGCACCACAGGGGGTCTGCTCATTGTTCCTGGCTCTGCTCAGTAACTCTTTTTACCCTCATTGCTCACGCATGGCTCACATGTCAATCGAAACAGTAGGGGGTGACGTTCACTCTTATTTACTTGAAACATCATTGATTGTGTACGTCACCAAAAAAATCTTTTTATCATTTCATTCACTTTTTGTCGAGGAGACAATAAACCGCATCCACTGCAATTTAGGAAGGGATGGTATTAATGGTTCAAAGCAGGACAGCAGACACATACATTTTTGCAGAAGAATGCAAAACCATGAAAAAAAACATGAAATGTAGGGTCAGATGTTGGGGTGGAAGTCATAAAAAACATTCATTTTGACCATTTTAAAATATAACAATTTTTTAACATCTTTGCTTCAAACCCCAATATTAAAAACTGATTATATTAGATCTGTTAAAATATCAGCGTAAATTTCATATAGGATTTAAATGGAATTAAATGAGTGTTTAGACATGACAAATGTGTCAATGTTTCCATGTTGGTTTCTATGTGTATATTTATCTATGTGTGTGTATATAGTTATCTAACTATGTATTCACTAGAGTACAAGTTAGTATTGTGCACACACAATACTAACTTGTGTGAACAGGAACTGTGTGCAAGATTTCTTGATTATGATTGGTTGAATTACATTATAAGCCATTGTAAACCAGTTGCAACAATCAGTCTTCAAATTAGAAATTCCCAGTAACTTTGGTAAAAATGTATTGAGTTTATTACTGCTATAAATAAAGAAATAACAACTGTCCCATTTTTAAAAAAAATCATTAAGTAGTTAAATTGCATTTAATTTTTTTATAAGGGTTCAAAGAATGCAGGCCAAAGGGTTGGACCTCACAGGTTTTCACCTCACCAAATCTGGCCCTCTTGACGAAAAGTTTGGACACCACTGTTTTTTATTATTATTATTATTATTATTATTATTATTATTATTATTATTATTATTATTATTATTATTATTATTATTATTATTATTATTATTTTCTTTTCTTTTTTTAATCTAGTCTTTAAAGCATATATCCGAAATAAAATACTAATATATCATGTCACTAAAGCTCATGAAAGCCAGAAAAAAGTATTAATGCACCAAAAAAGTCAAATTTTGATTTGATCCATGTAGCAAAAAATGCAAAATACAGCAATAATAAGACATAGCTAGACTGAAGTTGATTGTTTAAATCGTCATTATTATAATAGACAAATATAGAAGTATTTTCTTCAGTATTTAGCGAAATAAATCCCGCATAAAGTAGATTTAAAGATTTAAGGCCCTGGCGCAAGCTGTAGTCCATATAGAAGTGAAGTTCATGGATTTTTCTACACAAATGCTACAAAACAAACAAATATCAATTGGAATTTTTATTCAATTAAAGTCTTTTCTAGTCCCAGTAGACAGTGTTAATCCGATTCAGTTGTATTACTTGATTGGGTTAACATTATTCAATGTACTGAACCATCACAGGTTACTAATCCCTTTACTATGGATGTCATACATGTGGGTGTAGTACAACACCGATATGAGGCAAAGAAGATTTTCTCCGGAGCCCCTAGTGACCTGAATATGCACTCTGTCCTACCTTTGAACTCCCTCCAGGCTAAGAATCCCTTCCATTAAGAGATTGTTTTTTATTACATATATAAATATAGCTCATGTTGAATATTAAATGGCCGAATGTGGGATAAAAGCGTGTACTTCTATACATGCTTCACATATGTAACGGGGCCGGGGAAAGGTCACGTGTGCTCGAGGGCCACCGGAGGAAATGCAGGGAAATGAAACATGCTCGCCGTAGAAGTGCTACATGCTAAATTTGCATGACGTCACTTTTTTAAGACCTGTATCGACCGAAAGGTGGGCGGTTGCTTGTCAAAGCCACTGGTTTTTGACTGACAAGGGTGTCACCAAGCGCTGCCGAGGGAAAAAAGCAGCTGGTTGCCGCCAGAATCCTCTGTCACTGTGGAGATCCACATCCGTTCGGAACGACAGGGATACGACTGTCGACACCCTGATAACAGTCGTCTAATATCTGGTTGCGGATGGGAAATCCGTTGTTTCAATAAAAGATATATATCTCCGAGGATCCGTATCTCACATATCAGGCAACACCCTTTTTTCCAGGCTCACTTTAACTTCATTCATTATGCTCAGGGACAGATTTGATACCCATAACCTTTCAGCAGGGACACACCTGGAGGGTGAAAAGCACAGGGGACACCATGTCCGCAAACAGGAAAGTGGGGAAAAATGTATACGGTCGTATCTAGGACAGTTTTTTTTAGGCGTTGTGGATCCGGGTTGAAGCTGGTGTTGGACAGATATGGGTCAGAACCGAGTCATAAGAAAGGGTTTGAATTGAACGTTGGGATAATCTGCAGCAAATGGTAATGCTAGTAATGGTGGTGTTGGGGTCTGTCGAGTAACTTGTTGAGTTTGCGGCATCTCCAGACCCAGATAATATCTAACAATAGAAAAGATAAAAGAGGGAGTAGGACGGGTGAGGAGAACAAGTGAGCAAGAGGAAAGAAAGTGAAGAGGGCACCTCTAAGAGAGAGGCATGAATGAATACGAAAAAGAAACATGCAAGAAGAGGGAATACGTAGATGGAGGAGAAGGACAAATTGGTGTGAAGAAACTGGTGAACATTTACTGGTTAGAGGAAAGAACAGATAAGGACAGAGCACAGGTAGAAGAAAGAGAATAAAAACGCGAACGAAAGAGTAAGGAATGGATGATGAATGGTGTTAAGGTTAGAAAGTAAGGGTGGAAGAACCTTTGTTTATCCAGGATCTCTTGTGACTCAAGGTACCATTTACAGGACAGACCTATTTTACCAAAATAAAAACGCTAAATGGTGTATATTTACACAGCACTCTGCTACCTCCCTCGAAGACCCAAAAAAGTCACATTCACCCACGCACACACACATTCACACACTGATGGTGGCTCCAATGTCTTGAGCTACATCAATCAATCAATCAATCAATCAAATCAATTCACTTCAGTTTTATTTCTATAGCCCAACATTACAACACAGTTGTCTCAACGGGCTTCACAATTGTATAAAACATAAAATCAGTTATAAAATACAATAGCTGATTGCTAAACTAAACTGAACAGACTAAGCTAAACTGGGCATCCCTGCCTTCCTTCCCTCTTCCTTCCTTCTTACAGACTCATTGCTCTAGGCAACATGCATTCGAATAGAGGTCCATGTTGCATTCGCGTTCAAAACTTTTGTGTTCATGCGTAGCTATGTATGTTTTTACACCTGTTTCAGGGCTGTACATACAAAACACATGGACATTGAACACACTTTGCCAGTTAAACCAGGTTTATCTCTGGTCTCTGGTTTATCTGGTGAAGTTTTACGTCACAAACTTAGCAATAATAGAAAACCTTGGATAACGATGTGTTTACAGAATGCCTGCAAAAAGAAAAAGAGACTTTACTGGGACTTCTTATAACTTTTTTCTGACTTTATGATATTCTTTATAAAACGTATTAACCAAACAAATAAACTAAAACAAATTTAGACACGGCAATGAGTCTGACGATGTCTTCAAATAAAGACAAACCAAGGCCACTCTCTTGACATGATGGTACCTTTTGTGGTTCTTGCATGAATCACAAGATTTGCACCGTTTTCACCTATTATACCAAGCCTCTTCCAACTGTAGATTGTGGACATGCACTAGTAAATAGTAAAAAAACAAATAAATAAACAAGAGGAAGCCCCTCCCGGCTTGTCAAGTGTGAACATCATGGGGTAAACGCACATTAAAGAATAGGCGGCAAATGCTGTATGTAGCTTTACACTAGCACCAACCTATAACCACCAGGATCAATGTGGGGTTCAGTGTCTTGTTTAACCCTTGTGCTATCTTAGATGACCCCACCCTTACATTGAGGTGTTCTCCCTACCATGACAAAGGTGGATAAAGGTGGAAAGATTTCATATAATCCATGGACACCAGTTAAGATCAAAAATCATTGAAGAAAAATGACTTTGGGTCTAGATGACCCAACTCCCAATGTTAAAGTTGGATAGCACAAGGGTTACAGACACAGTTGGGCCTGCAGGGCGGAAGCTAAACCTGTGATCTTTCGATCAGAGGTCGACCGCTCTACAACTGAACCACGGTTTCCTCAAATAACAATTGCATTGATTTAAAAAAAAAAAAGAAGTTAGAATTCACTAAACAAATGGACTATTTCCTGTATAAATATCATCGACATCATCTAAAATTCATTTAAAACAAGTGCAAGAACCTGTATTTTTCAGTTCTTTCAGTAAAACGTTAAACAGCCCATGTATGACTAGACGGGTCATTTTCAGATTCTGCTCAAGCATTGTCCAAGTGGAGGGACCCCAGACGGAGAGCGAAGATTTTAATGATGTCCTGAGAGGCAAAGGCTGCAATGTTAGAGTTTATGTGAGAAGTATGTAGTCGCAGATGGAGAATGGGCTTGTAAAGGAATCAGTCTGTGTGTGCGAGGCCCATTTAACCGTGTAATTGTGTGTAATTGTGCTACTTGTGATCAATCAATCTGCCTGTGTCTCACCTATTTCACCTCAACTTACCATTACGTAATGTTTAAGTATTCACTCCAACCTGTTGCTTGCAGCATGCCTGAAGACAAAAATGTGTATGAACGTCTTGTTTCTACACGCTCCTCGAGTGGTCTACACCCTTGATATTTTCAGCAGCCACCAGTGTGCTCTTACAAGTTTGCCCGTCTTTTGACAGCCCATATCCACCCATAGGGGGAGTTGTGACTAAAGTTTAAGACAATGGACCATGTAGTCAACAGCAAAAAAGAGTCCAGCATTAGACCAGTACATTATTTTGAGTGTTTCCATTTTAAGCCGGACCGAATCATACCATGTTTAGGCCCCCGTTAGCTGTAGGTCCTTAACAAAAAAGGAACAGGTCGGTTCAGGCGGAGCTACTGTTGAAACCTTTTGATTGGCAGGTCACTACGACAAAATGAAATGCCAAGAAAGCGGCTGTATTCCTGCAATCTTCTCTCAAACAGCATTAAATGCTTTGTATATACGAAGTATCAAAGGCGAAGGGGAGAGAAATGAGTTGCACCCTGGATGCGATGTGACGGTCCAACTTTCACCTGAGTCGCCTGAACCATTTTAAAACGTACCATACCGGACTGGAGCGAACCTTGGAAACAAGGCTGTAACCCTTGTGCTATCCTAGGCACTTTAACATTGGGAGTTGGGTCATCTAGACCCACTAGACAGTGTGCTGAACCTTTTTTCTTCAATGATTTGTGATCTTCACTGGTGTCCATGGATTACATGAAATCTTTCCACCTTTATCATGGTAGGGAGAACACATCAATGTAAGGGTGGGGTCATCTAAGATAGCACAAGGGTTAATGTCCCACTACCATATGGTACCCTGTGTCTATGATCAGTTCGTTTAGGAACCAACCCATTGCCTGCTCCAGGGATGCGTCTGTATGACTTCCAGATATTCGAGCCCTACTCGAGACTGATTAGCTGGTTCAGGTGCGTCCAACTAAGTAGAACATTCCAGAGAGGGGTATGTTGGAAAACGAGAAGGAATGCAGTCCTCGAGGCCTGGAGTTGCCCATCACTGGTCTAATATCCTCGGACAGGGTAACTATGTCAAACTAAATGGTTTCCAGAAGGAAAAAAAAGATGAAAAAATGAGGGAGGATATAAGTTGCAAGGACATATTAAAAAAAATATATAAACAAAACTGGTTGGTTTAGCTATGGTTTTGTCAGTTTATTCAAGGTGGTAGGGTACAGGACCCTGAACCAGACCCAGTTTGGGTCCAGCAACAAAACTTCAAGCAACAAATTTACTTTGTTTAAACGTTGAATCTTTTCAGTTTCTCTGGACTCACTGACTACCAAGCAAAATGTTTTTTTTTTCTTTCCAAAAATATCGAAAAGAAAAGTCTGGCAGGTCCTCAGTCTGCCACCACCTTTTGCCTTCCACCTGAACACACAAACACCCACGTCAGTATCTTTCCAGAGATTTTTCTGTTACTTTTGCTCTTTCACTCTCTTTTTTTCTCTTAGATTTGGCAGAAAGCAGAAAAAGCAAGGTGGTTTATGGAGTTTATTTCTGTGTATGTGCTCCTTCTTGACCTCCAAAGAAATTATCAGCAGATCGTATGATGCTCAAGCAGGCTGAAGATTTTAGCCTCTTAATATATATAAATAAGGGAAAATTTGCATTCAGTGTAATCTTACAATTTCATAGGATTTAATAAAAATAAAAATAAAAAATCACAATAGGGCCTCATTCATGAACAGCATAACTTTTTGAAATCAGCCCTGTTGCAACCAGAGGAAGAAAGTAGGCCATGATCAGATGCCTTGCTGCTCAATCATGCTTCCACTTTGCTGTTGCGAAGCTGGATATGACCTATTTCTGTTTGGCCAGAAAACGGAGCTCCCTGCTGCAGGTTATACTGCAGTGCGCTCATTTGCTTCCTATAAAAACTAAAGCACCCGGCTCAGCTTCCTGTGGTAGGCCGAGATGCAGAGAAGAAAAAAAAAGAAAGAAAAAAAGCCTGTGGGAATTTGTGCTTGGCTGCAGCAGAACTGGAGGGGCAGCGAGTTCTTCTGCACAGCAGCGTGAGAGGGAAATTCAGCCACTCAGCATCAGCCTGATCCAAGTTGCAGACTCTTTGCTTCATACCCATTATTTCCATCCAATGTATTTTTTTAATTTTTTTTTTACAAATAAGGCTCGGGGCTTAAGCTCTGTTTGCAAACTTTGTTTTAGGGAAAATGTGGCACTTAGCAAATAAGCATGATTTCCGTGAATTAATCACGCCAAGGCTTGTCTCTAATGCTGGCTAAAGGGGGAATAGATCCACTTGCTGTCAACATGCAGAATGTTAAGCCTCAAGTGAAGAGGCCCAATGTCTTCCAGAGTCACACAGAGGTTCATGTCAACATGTTCATTTAAATTCAGTTTATCTACAGCGCTCCGATTCAGACTAAATCCAGCTAAAGGCAGCATGTGTGCAACGCTAGTGTTTTCTGAAGAATGAGTCGTGTTGGATTGTTTGGCCAGGGGTGCAACTTCCATGCGATTTTTTAAGGTAAACAACCACTAGAGGGCGCAGCTCAGTCTTACGCCGGGTTTGAAGGAATTTTTCCAAAGAGACAGAGGATGAAGAATTCTACGGATTTAATGATTTCAATTTAAATAAAGAGTTTACCGTAGTCTACTTGCTACCCAGCCAGCATTGCCAAGTGGGCCCAATATGGTTTAAAAGTGGGCAGAAAATGTGGGCCCCAAATGGGTCTCCCGCAGTTTCCATGGGGGCCCCACATGTGCGCTAACCAGCTGCCCGATGGGAAGTGGAGTGATGTCCGCTTGGAGAGCTCCGCTGCCCAGGGGCCGGCAGAGCAAGCGAGTGCTGCTCAGAGCTAGCCACGCTGGGGTTAGCATGTTCTCTATGCTATGATTATGTAAATAACTATGCATATGTTCATATGATTTGCCTTTCAAGAAGATTTGTCTGTTCTTGTTCCATTATTTTGTTGAATAAATTTCTTCCAAAAGTGCGACTTATATTTGATTTATTCTTATTTTTTTGTTTTTTTTTCAACTTATACTCTGGAGCCACTAATAGTCCCAAAAATATGGTGACCTCAATTTAGTGCTTGTTAAACAATTCAATATATTAGGCAAAGTGTTAAAAAACAAAACCAGTAAATGAGCAAAATGGATGTCGTCTGAATAAAAACGATAAGAGAAATCCAGGATAAAATAAATAAATGACATAGGGTCCAGGACAAAACCCTGAGGAACACCACAAGATTTTTTTTTTTCATTTCAAAAGCTTATGGACCAACAGTGACATTAACAGATTTTCCCCTGAGGTAAAAGGGAAACCAACACAGAAAAAGATCCAGACAGCAACAAAAAACCAAGAAAATACCAAAACTGAGAGCAGTTTGTACGGTCACATTTATTAGTGTTGCCATTTAATTCAGAAAGGGATTTCTGAAAGATTATATCAAGTAATTTTAATACAATCCTTTGCAATGTTGCCCACTAGACAACTTTTTTGCTATATTTAGAGACTTTCAAGAAACCCATGGCGACTTAAATGACTAACGACAAATCTGGCAGCTTTTCCTGGCGTCACTGGAGACTTTTCTGGTGTCCGGAGTATCAAAGTACACAATGTTCTACCATTTTTGCTTTGAGCGAGCAGGTGCTGCCGTGAGGCCCCGCCCACTCCAAAGCAGAGGAAGAGCCACATCCCGCCACAATAAAAGTACAAACCAATCATGCAATGTCATGGCAAATCAGGCCAGTTTGGCCGAGGATTTAACCCTTTAACACCGGAGCTTTAGGTCTAGTTTTTCGACTACAGTAACACTTCAAACGTTTTTGCATTTTACGTAAATCCAGTGGATTCTTAAGCAAAGTAAAGCAGCTTTGTGCTGATATGGAACAGTTTATTAACATAAGGAGTAGCATATAGGTGCAAGGCCATTATAAAAAGCTGTTTTTTCACCACGCCAGAATCCGCTAATTCACATTGGGTTGAGTTACGGTATACCAAAGAGCGACCGTTATTTAGTTATGGCTGGCAACAACAAAAGTGATTGAGCCCCAAAGTCCGAACCTGTGTTTTTGCCTTTCTCCAGTTCAAACTGGTGTCATATTTTGCTGCGCTTTAGGATAATAAAATGTTGCGATCTGACTTCTAGTGAAGTATAAATTTTTAATAACAAGATTTTTAATACATAGCGCTGATGATAATAAGAATAAAACAAATATCCGATCCCTGGCTGGGACACAGCATCCGATTCCGATCGTGATCCGACTCGATTTCCGATCCCTAGTTAGAATGGTGTTTGGGAGCCGGTTTAGCTCGTGCTGGTTTGCAGCGCCTTCCGTCCGTGAAACCAGGGTTCAACTCCGGGCTGTTCCCTGTTCCCTTCTCTACTTCTGTGCCGGTCCCAAGCCCGGTTGCTTTGAGAAGGTTGCGTCAGGAAGGGCATCCGGCGTAAAACATTGCCAAGTTTACCATGCGACTTGTTCGCTGTGGCGACCCCTGATGGGAAAAAGCCGAAAGAGAAACAACAGTTAGAATGGTGTTTATGTTCTCCTGGTTCAAATAAATTACTGCACTGATGTTAGGGCTGCGCCGTGGAGTAATGGCTAGCACTCTCACTTCACACCTAGACGGTCCTGGTTTAAACCCTGCCGGATTCTTTCTGGGTGGACTTTGCTCGTTCTCCTCTTGTATGTCTGGGTTTTCTCCCACAATATGAAAACATCCTTTGTTGGTCGATTGAGGATTTTTTTCTAACTGTCCCTAGATGTGAATGTGTGTGTGCAACCTGTCTAGGGGTTAATCCCAATGGAAGCTAGGATAGGCTCCAGCAACCTTATAAGGGACCCAGAAGGTTCAGAAGATGGATGGATGGATTGATGAAGAGTTTTTTAAAGTACTGTTTGGGAAATTCCACCTATGGTCTGCAGCAGATGTATTTTACATTTCTCATTTGATTCTTCTTTTTTGTTGCAGCTCCTTTAATGTCTGTGTGCATCACCTGGATGGAGCAGCTGCACCCACAAACCCTCCACCTGATGGTTCTCTGCAATTAAAGCCATGTAAATGAACAGATGAGCTTTCCAAGGGTACACAGCGTTCCCAGTGTTGTTGTTCCAGTTCGTATTTTGTGCTTTCGCCTCCCGGTGTGACTCCCGCGTATTTCTCCCCGGTTGTCTCTGAGAGCTTCGGTGTGTTATCGGAGTCGAGCGACACAGAGGCGGCCTGTTGGGAACAATAGTAGTTTGTTATTGGAAATCCCATGCTTCCTCTGAACCAGCTGTCCTAGATGCAACACGATCACTGTGACAACCGGAGCCGTCACCGTGGAGACGGAGTAACAGGTAAACAAGCGGGACGAGGTGGGGGTTGAAACAAGCAGGTGAGAAAGAGGCAGGGTGAAAAGGACAGGACAAAAAAGGAGGGGAGGCGGGTAGACATAAACATGAAGAAAAGAAAAAAACTCTGTGACCTGTTAGAGAATTAAACCCATCGCTAGGAAGTGATCGGTTTCAGTAAACAGGACATTTGATTTCTGATGTTTCTTCCTGTTGAAACAAGGAAAGAATGAAAAACAATCCTTCCAAGTTGGTGCGACTTCTTCATGTCTGGCACAGAAAACTGAGGAAAAAAGGAGGACATTGATAAAAAACATCCCCAGGGGGTTTGAAGAATTTCGTTTCCAGAGAATTTTTTTTTTTAGGGCAACCAGGATCCCACAAGCAGAGGCGTTTTCTTTCTGCGTCACCGCTGCTTTTTGTGTAAACACAGTTCAGCTTTTGGATAAATGAATGAGATAAGCAGAAGGGACCGAATGGACTCAAGCGAAGGAAGCTGCGGCGTTCGTCCGCGATCCGGCTCCTCTGGGGGTTTCTCCCCGTGACGCACCGGCTCTGCATCGGGGTCACACTGTTCCAGAGCTGTTCCATGTTTGTTCTTTTCTCAAGGAGGAAGTGGGCTTGACAACAGTCACCTTGAACAGAGTAGATAGTTACGACAATGTGTTGACGGCAACAGAGGATCTTTGAAGTCATGAAAACACAAAAGTGATTTTTCTTTAATTGTTTTTTTTATTCATTTTTGTAAAACATTCAGGAGGAATCTGAGAAAAGTTCAAGAAGGGGACTTGAAAACATGAAATACATCACTTACAGTAATTTAATCAAAGTCATTGGTTTGCCCCGACTCTGAACCATCATTTAAAACATTGCAGTGCAATCCTAAATTATACTTTCTGCTGTAACATGGCAGAACAACACTAAAAGCATTAACCATAAAAATAATAAAAAACAAGGTTGACCTGCGCCGTAGTAGAGTAGTCTTTATTTATTTACAGGTATAATGTATCTTTTATGCGATCCTTTGTTGACCTCATGTTGAACCCCCTTCTGAAACAAGCTATTACAGCTCCTCCATGTTTAAGTACCCTGAGGGTGCATCTATGCTGAGCTGTTTGGTCCACGCTGGAGATGATTTCCTGGCTTAGTTTGTGCCATTTGTCGAGTGTAAAAGCTCTAAACTCGAGTCAGTTCTGGTCCTTGTGGAAACGAGGGTGTCGGGTTGCTTGCAAGTAAACCCTGGTGTGAATCGGCAGCCACCTTCCATTGACCAAAGAAGAAAATAGGTGACAAAAGCAGCAGGTTTGTGCATTTCAATGCACTGTTTCCAGAGTTTAAGGCTGAATCCGAATTGCTTCCCTACCCATACGGCTTCTCCCTACCCCAACATCTATCCCTCCAAGTGGAGAGGTATTGGAAAAAATGCTGGGACGTTACTATCACCTGATGATGTCATCAACGGTAGCCGGTCATCTCTGTCATCTTTTGGAAAACACATAACAACATCGGCTTTATACCTATAAAAAGTCACGGCAAAACAAAAACTCAATACTTACATTTAGGTTGAAACTTCTGTGCTTCTGACCACACCCCCATAAAGATATGCGTCTCTCCTCTGCATCACAGCGCGACACGGATCACCCTATCATCGTTACGGCTCCCCCTTTATAAAACACCATCGAACACCACTATAGCTTCAAATGCCCCAACAATTGGAGCAAAAGGGGAGGAGCCATCAGGGTAGGGAAGCAATTTGGGTTCGGCCTAAATATCTGAACGTTGGCCAAGATTTACGTCACGTCAACAAATCAGGAGGCTTCAGTAGTGGTGTGTTGATGATGTGATCTTTGGGTTGAGTCCAAAAGCTGATCTTTATTCTAGTCCGTAACTTTATGATATTTTTCATATTAACAGAGAGAAGGAAGTACTGCTGATAGCGGCCGTCATTCAGACACAGCTCCTGCAGTACATGGTGAACCTCACTGCGCTGGGAGAGTCTCTGAAGAGAGACGTGTTAACAAATGCTTTTGTAGAGCTCTTCAAAGTGAATAAGCCAAAGTTTTACTCTTAACATTATCTGTGTCTTCCATAATTCAGGAATGAGCCCTTAAAATAAAGGTTAGCTCCGCCCACAGGCATCACAAGCATTAGATTGCACACACTTTCACACTACATTCACACCGCTTTTAGCAAGATGCATTCAAGCCATCACTTTTGATGAAAAGTCGATGTAAACGCGCAATAATGCGAGTTTCAGGCTTTTGTGTTCAAAACTAAGTCGGTTTTTTAACCTCTACATATAAAACATGCGTCCAAAAGTCATACTAGTAGGCGACTACTACTACTACTATGATGGAATCAACCTGGATGAATGAGAGTCTTCATAGACAGACGCTGAAAGGTAATCCAGGTTGAACTTTGACCAATCAGGGACTCAGATTTGGGAGTGACGTATGGATGGCGTCCACTTTAAATCACTAAAGTGCAATTTGTACCCGGCCAGATTTCTATGACTCCAAGTCTGTCATGTATCTGAATAAAGCTGTGAAAGAAAAAGCCTGGAGCAAGATTTCCCAGATTTGAACAGTTTCGACATTTTGCACCAAGAAATCTCCCAACTATAGGTGGCGGGCATGCGCTAGTAGACAGTAGTTCGTTTAAGAATGCGCATTGGAATGCGCGTCATATGCCCGATGTGAACGTAGCATCAAACAAGTGTCTAGCAGCAAATGTATCAAAACACAGGCAGCGGACGCAAATTTGACACAGGAATCGTGTTCATTGAACGCAGCTTTTACAGGTCGGCAAAGACAGGTAGGGGGTCATTTCACTTTCTGGAGTAACCAACAAACAGAATGTTAGGTTGGATTTGATTTGAAATCCTTTTAATATCCAATACAAAAAAACACAGTTAGCCCTTGTGTTATCTTGTGGGGTCCAGATGACCCCACTCCCAACGTTAACGTGCCGTGGAGGGACGTTAACGTTGGGAGTGGGGTCATCTGGACCTTACATTTAAATTTAAATTAAATGTAATTAAAACTAAATGTAATTAAACTAAAATAAACTACTTAACAAACATTTTACTTTTTATTTCTTCTTGTAACCCATGTGCTATCCAAGGCACATTAACGTTGGGAGTGGGGTCTTTTTGACCCCACATGACAGCAAAAGGGTTATAAGGCACACCATCAACTGAACTGTAATGTTCACACCAGGCTATCCAAGGCCCTTTAACATTGGGAGTGGGGTCATCTGGACATAACAAACAGAAAACAATATAGTGCTTGAAAAAGGCAAAATGTCTTAATTCCCACCCACAATTTTTACACCTTAGCATAGATCATTGTTGAAACCCAGAAGAACTAAAGAAAACTAAAACGACTAAACTTTAAGAAAAGAAAACATCTAAATCCCCAGTAAGGATTGTCATTGCCTTGTCCTATTAGGTTTCTCAGTTTTCTAATTTATGTTTTTCTTTTTCTTTTTTTACTAAATGCAATAAATACTAAATACTTTCAAACTAATTCAGCACACAAAGTATTCATTTCTCTGACTGTCAGCTCCTTCTAAATCAAAGTGTGTTTGGTCAATTTCCCTTTTCTGATTCCCACGGTCGTCCCCCCTATATTCTCAGGCTGAGCGGGTGGTGAAAGTGCAGCCCGATGGTCTACCTACTGTACGTGGTTTGGCAGGAGGCCCCGGAGGTGGGGCTGTAATGAATGGCTCGTTTCCCCACACAGTGGTAGTTTTCTCCCCTTTCGGAGAATCTCCCATACATTCCTGGAAGAAAATGAGGGATCCGAGTGGTTGTTACGTGCCTGCGGTGAACACGGGCCCTTTAATCAGTCATGAAGGACCTTCGCCAGAGTTTGTGACAGTACTGAAGCGGGACGAAAGATGCTGTGTCTTTCTCACAGTGTGCTTGTTTTTTTATATATATATATATATATATATATATATATATTAAAGGCCCGCTTGCCTAAACTAAACCAGTTGACCCTGCATAGATCAATTGAGTCAATCTGTTTTCAGTTATATTAAATATCAGGCAGTCCAAATGCATTGCAAATGCAAAGTCAGCATTTTATTCATACAAATCCTCTTTTTAATTTACTGCACATTTTTGTAAATACTTTTTTAAACATATTTTTATCTATTAGTAATCACGTTACACATTCAGTACATTCATGCTTATGCCTTTTGAAAATTTGATACATTTTGGGGGGAAAAAGGTCCTGGAAAATCTCTTGGCTCCTCCATCCCTCTGATCTTCTTCAGTTCCCTGCACTCCTCTTCAAAAACCCTCTCAGGAATGTGGGTTTTTGACTGTGTTCATACAAGTCCGGTGCCACCTGATACTAGCGCTCGCACTCACAGTTGGAAGAGGATTGGTGCAAAATGTCAAAAAGGTGTAAATCCCCTGAATCTTGCACCAGATTTCTTCTTTCACATCTCTATTCCGATATATGAAAGACTTGGTGACATAGAATTCCATCTGAACACAAACTGCAACTAGTAATTTCTCCTCCATCATCAGTTTCCTAATGGTTGGCGCCTCCGTGTTTTAAAAAGGACACCACCAAATCCAAGTCCCTGATTGGTCGAAATTTAACTGGTTTACCTTTCAAAATGCAAACAACGGCCATGTGTTTTGTAGGTGGAGCCCGAAAACAAACATAAAAACTTGTATAGTGACGCCTGAACGGGAGAATTTTGAACACGGAAGCCCGAAACACATCTATGCACATTTACATAGACCTTTCATCGGAAGCGGTCGCTTGAACGCACGTTTCCTAGTCCCGTGTGAACATAGCATCACACCAAGCCTGGTGTAATGTAAGAAGACAGTATTAAATACATTAAATGTTGCAAATGTATGCAGTAGGGATGCAGCAGTTCACCTATCCCATGATTGTGATCAAACCACATTTTTTGGGTCACGGTTTTGTTTGGTTCAGTGTATGATTTGTGTATTACTAAACAACAAAAACATCAGAAAAAAATCTTTCTTTAATTTGCTAACAAGCATGCGCGAACGCAAGAGTTTTCAACACGGAAGCCCTAAATGCGCATTTACGTAGACTTGTCAGTGGAAGCGGCAGCACGGACGAGTGTTTTCCGAACCTGAACGTAGCATGAGATCTTCTTTGGGGTTTATCTGCTCTTCACCTCTATAGTTCTCTGTCCTGGTGTTTCACAGTCTGAAGGCCCGTACACACCGGGACGAATATTCGCCAGGCGTTATTCGCCAGCGTTTTTTCGTCACGTTTTTTGTGTTCACACCCAGGCGATTTTCGCTGACGATGAGCCGAGCGAACATGCAATTTCATTCCCTGACATTAGATGGCACGTAATATAAAACAGAAATACCCCTGTAAACAAGGTGGTGCTGCGCAACTTTACGCTTCTTAAAGTCGCTTTTCACTCAGAAGAAGAGAGCAAGTATTTACGCGCTTGTCAGAATCATACAAAGAAAACGTGAATATTTCAAGCACCAGTAGCTCCAACGTGTGCAAAAGCGCCATTCTCATTGGTCGTAAAGTTTTCGACGCGGCGCGTCAAACCAAAAAAACGAACCCGCGGCGTTTTTTAAAAAGTGACGCTTTGACGCGTGGTGTTTTTTCGCGTCGGTGTGCACACTCACATTGGTGCCCTTTGTTTAGTCACGAGGCGTTAAACGTCGGCGAAAATCGCGGGCGAAATTCGTCCCGGTGTGAACAGGCCTTTAATCCCCAAGTCCTCCTCCCCTGAGTGATTTCCCTTTTCCTCTTTCACAAATCCCACCTGGGTTTTTTCAGCTCCACAAAGACCCCCAAAAAAGAGTCACAGTCATACGAATCAGGTGTTTATAGCTAATGGAAAAAATAATCAATCAGGACAGAGATAACCGAGGAGTAGGAGCTAAAAAAACTCTCCTCTATCTCCATCCACGGACTCTTTTACCTGGACGGTCTATCACACCTGAGCAAAGCTAGTTATTCCTTTTCTATGTTATGTTACCGATTCTATACAAATGATGAGAAGTTTAATAATATTTTAATTATGTTACACTTTTTAAATGTACTTGTCAGGTGATCTTGAGTGGTTTGAATGGAGCCTATCAATCAAATGTGTTCATTTCTTTAACTGATGAATTTGACCAAACACATAAGATTGTTGCACATTAACAAGCCTATATCCTCCAGTTGATTGGCCACTCTTGCAGAACAACCCAACATTCCTACACTTGCAGTGAAGCAGGTCTACTGTCGATGCGTTCAGGGTCAACGAAAAGATGCTGACGCTTCCAAACACAGAGGTACAGTATTTCAAAATCCCCTGAAGCACTTGAAAACTTAACTAGGCATAAAAAACAACAAACATCATGCAAGCCTGTTCAATCGTAGTCCTGGGTGGAAAACCGTCAACATAAGGAAGCGGTTTGGCAACGTGAGCACGAGGATTTTGCACTTTGGCACTTTGAATCATTGTTTGTACAAAAATAATGTCACATGTTCCTGTTTGGTCTGAATTTACTTCACTCATTAGGATAACATTTATAAAGAAAAAAAAAATAAAAAGATAGGATATGTGTCAACTTTTAGTGGACAATGGAGTCCATCATGATGAGATGCTACAAAAATGAATAAAGTTTAGCCACAAAATGGTTTAAGCGTGAAAACAAAACACAAATTCGTAGCCACGAAATAGTTCTAATAAAATATTCGACTTGTGGACACAAATTAGGCTTGTAATTCAACTTATTGACGTAATTCACGGTCTCTTGGGTAAGAAAATCTATACAGAGTAAAGCTACATGATGGACAGTTTTATATTGATTGAGCTAAAAATTCATTTGCACAATTCAACTATTTGATGTCACAAGTTAGTATTCTGTTTGTACAAAAAACGATTTGTGGCAACAAATTAGAATTCTGTTTGTGTGATTTAAATATTTCAAAGCCACAAATTGAAATTTTGTTTGTGTGATTTAACTGCTTAACACCTGAATTTATTACCAGCTGTGAAAGATAAAAATACTGACACGTTTTTTGTTGTTTTAGATATTATTTAAAACTTTAGAACATGTGTGCCTAAAGTAGGGCCCGCGGGCCAAATTTGGCCCACCAAAGGTTGTCTTCTGGCCCGCCAAGTCATGCCTGTAGAGGCTGCAGAGTGTTCAGTTAAAACCCCTTAACCTTTCCCATTCATTCATGGAGCGACAACGGCAGTAGCGAACGGATAAAAGGCATTTAAAACAAATATGGTGGAAGGATTATTTTTCTCCAGAAATCTCTCTTTGTCTTTTTTGTCAGCAGTCCATGGCTGTACTTTACCCGTGTGCTATCTTAGATGACCCCGCCCGTACATTGACGTGTTTTCCCTACCATGACAAAGGTGGATAAAGGTGGAAAGATTTCATGGAATCCATGGACACCAGTGAAGATCACAAATCATTGAAGAAAAGAGGTTCAGCAAACTGTCTTGTGGGGTCTAGATGACCCCACTCCCAATGTTAAAGTGGCTTGGATGGCACAAGAGAGATAAAAAGTAAAATGTTCATTAAGTCGTTTATTTTAATTTAAACGTAATGCTACTGAAATGGTTAAAAGAATGTCATGCCAAAGGGTTGGCCCTCACACACTTCCACCTCACCAAATTTGGCCCTGGTTGCAAAAATCCCTGGCGTAAACAGTTGAAGACTTTCGGTAGTCGAAAGAATGTCAACACTGGAGCTAAAGCTCTGTTGTGAAAGTTAAAACTCCACTTTGGATGTTTAGATGGAGGAAAGTTACGCATAGACACTAATGACTGGACAATAATCCCTGGACAATAATCTGAAGTCAATCTTAAAGTTTTGATTAAAGTTGAACAAGCTGCCAAAAAACCTAGAGTCTGATCACCTATTGGGACAAACCACCTGCCAATCAAAGAAAACACACTCATTCCAATTGGAAGGGGGGAGATGTAATGCAATGGGGGTGTGATGGATTGGGGAAAACAACCAAAATGAGACTCATCTACTGGTGCAAACTGACCTGTGATCACAACACAACATGTATTCAAATATTACGTAACATCATAATGTCATTTATGTGTCATTTCCTTGAAAACCTGTTTTGATGCTGTGAAAGATATTTGATTATTAAATAATTTGCCATGTCACATCTTTTGTGTTTAGTAAGTTGATCTACTTACAAACGCAGTTTGGTGGACTAAAGTAAGTAGTATTGGTCCAGTGTTTTGTGGTGAAGAAAAAACATTTTGAACAAAAGCATGGATTTACCATGCATCGATAGTCGTTTCATAATCGATTATCCCACCAGTAGTCCACAGCATACTGCCCATAATAGAACATTTGACAGGCTAAATATTGTGTGTATTTGTTCACTTGCAGGTTTTGGGCGAGTGCTTTTTTCAGGGAAAGGTTTACTTTCATTCTGGGCTCTGGTTCAGCAGCGCCAACACGCAAAAGACGGACGGCCACAATGAAAAACAGGAAGTTCGGCAAAGACAACATTTATACTGGATTGTGGTATCGGCGCATCAGCAGACCTCCTCCTCTGTGTCAATATTTCCTGGAAAATAGATTTTTGAAGGCAGCTCATTTGCAATGACACCAAAACACAAAGAGCTGCTGGTTAAAAAACAACAAAAAAAGGTTAGAGGAGATAAAAGTCTGAAGGACAAAAGCAGAACATTTTTTTTTAAATTTATGAAACAACTTCCTTATGTTTTGTTCATGTTATTGGAGAAGTGGCATGATAGCTGATTGGCCATCTAAGTTCATAGTGGGAATTGTGGGAAATACAAACAATAACGGCAACAGATGGGAGCAGAAAGCACCAAAGGATCCAAACTTTGGGCCTAGATAAAAAGACCAAAGCTCAACAGTATCATCTAAATATCGTGGTCTTGATGTGTTTCAACTGATTTTCATGAAGTAGCCACATGGATGGGTTTTGAACCAGAAGAGATGGTGACGGACACCAGAAACAGGTCGGTAAGCAACCAAAAAACAACAATGAGGGTGCAGGGCAAATCGTATTTGTCTATCAAATAGGATCTTTAAGGAGGGGCTGCTATTATTTGCAAGAAATCAAATGAGATTTGTTTTTAGGGAACGTCAATCAGTATGAGTCGCTGTAGCGATGACGCAGGTTTGGCGAACAGCGTTGCTTCTGTCCTACCGCAACTTGCCAAAAGGCAAACGGCCTCCTTCATTACAGTGAATTATTTGACACTTGCTATAACTTCCAATCAGGTTTTTGGATATTATGGATCATCACTAAGGTCCTGTTTTCATTCAATGAACCTTAATTATATTTATTTTAAAAATCGTCATAAAGCCAGACACATTTGTAGAGTTTGTTAAATTTAGATCTTAAAAACTACTTCATTTACTTTTAGTTCATAAAAATCACAATTTTTAACAGTGTAAAGACAGATTTAATGATGTTTTTTCCTGTAACCCACTAGGTAATAAACTTTTTTTGATTTAAAAAAATTTTTTAAAAAAAAATAGCCTTTCTCTTAAAATTTTTAATTTTTATCAGTTACTGTAATGATCTTTTTTAACTAATAACTTTTTGAAGGCAGCATTTTCTTTCAAGTAAATTGGAAATGTAGAATTTCTATTAGTGCATTCTGTCTCAATTATAAATATTTTATTACATTTATTATAAAATTAGTAAAATATCCACTTTTTTTACATACAATATCTTAAGGTCATGTCACACAGTCACTATGCACATTTTGTGCATTTTTCCTTTTATGAAATTTCAGTCTATCGTGAATTCAGTTTTGAGCTGTTCAAAGATTTTGTTCAGTTGAGAATTAAGCAGTTCCCGCGTATTTTAGGTATTTTATACACAAATATTATGTAAATCTTATACAATTGCATGTGATTTTTGCTAGACGCATACGCAGATTTGAAACTGTATGTCATTTCATGCATGTTCCACCGATGTAGGGGTGTGTATTGGCAAGAGTCTGGTAATACGATATGAAACGTAACGCGATACGACATACTTTTTTTTTTTTTAAAGAGTATGACTTAGAAAAAACTCTACCTGAACATTAATACATACTAATACTTTCATGTAATAAAATGGTGACATTCATTTTATTTAATGATTACAACGTTAAGCACTGCAGCTGTATCTCATATACAAGCTGCCTTTACCCAAGCAAATTCGTAATGCAAAAAACTGAAAACCTACGGAAAAAGCCACAAATTGCTCCAAAAAGTAACCAAAAAAAATATCCCAACATGAATAACCCAAGAATTGGGTTGAAGAAACACCACCAAGTTTTTTTAAGAGTGTGCCTATAAAAAATTCATAAATGTGAATTCTAATAAAAATCCAACTGGCTGGTTGAATTGAACCCACCTCCTCAGTTTTTATAATGTCAACAAAGCAATAAATATTGAAAAGAATAAACATCAGGCTTAAATGTGTTTATTTTTGTGTAAAATGTAACTTTTTAACATGGCAGTAAAATGGGAATGTGCTACATTCTGAAACTAACCTCAAGTGGTCATTTAAGGAACTGCAACATTTGGTACTTCTGAGCCGGTTTCAGATAAGAAAATGGAATGAAGGAACAACATCCGGGGGGGCGTGGTTAAGTTCCATAAAAGACCACTAGGGGCTGGTGTCGGAAGGAAGCTAATTACATGGATTCCGGCGTCAAAATTGTCCAATTTTACAGCAAACAGAAACATATGAAAAGCCTTATGTCCAAAATTCATTTTTCTTGTTTATCGCTTTGTTTTATGACATGCAAAACCAAGTTTGTACAATATTTACGGCCTAAACATGGCAACCTCACACACAGTCTTTGTTCCATTTCAGCGAAATTCTGTCATTTAAAAGTTTTTTTTTTATTTTCATCTGTGCTGGCTGCATGGCTGAGATCTAAACTTGATGACTCATGTTACAGTACACCCTGAAACAACAGAGTACGCTGTTTTTGAACAAATATTTTTAAAGATAGCGTCCCATTTCATCAGCAGAAAAGAAAAGTTTTTTGTTTTTTTTTCCCCTCATCAAGCTGGAGGAACAGATAAAAGCCGTGGGGCAGAACCAGCCCCGGGTCAGGGATTTCTTTGATCACATTACAAGTTTTGCAGACAGACAGCAACAATTAAGATGTTTATCTTGTTTTTATTCCACTCCACATTTGGACAGAAGAGCTTTTTCATTCTCTGTCTTTCCCTTTCATGCCTCTCTGACTAACCAGCCGTTCCCTCCCCAAGCGCTCATAGTTGACGGACAAACTGTTCTGGGAATATTCGGCTGTGTGCCGTCACCTCACTTCACCTGCTGAGATTTGTGTTGTTTGGGAGCTTGGCAACAGAAGAAAAGCTGATTGGAGCGCAGCGACCTGATTCCTGCCTCAGGAATCTTGCCATGCGTTTTGTGGCGGTCAGTGAAAACTCTACTCCTGTGTTTACACCGCGTCCCGTTGAACCAGAACAAAGAGTTCCTTCAGACCACGAGGTGACGGCAGCAGGCTCCCACCGACCGGGTGGCCAGGTTCCTCCGCTTTGGCACCGGCACAGCTTTTAATGAACTCTGAGGCCGACCAGTGGAAAGTCACCATGGAGGCTCCTCTGCTTGGAATAACAAAGCGTGAGGCCTCTAGAGGTGGTAGTCAGGCATTCTGCAAGCCCCGGGGATCACAACAAAGACAGCTAAAGCTCAGATTATTCATCGGAAAACGGGGGTTTCGATTGTTTTTGTTTTGTCTTTTGATTCAATTTGACCAAAAATAAGATAAAATGGACAAAATCAAGGACAGTTTCTCCAAATCCGTCATCGTCCTTTTCCGCAAAGCTGTTATTTGGGACATCGCAGCTATAAAAATGTCAGTGTAATTGCAAGCGAGCTTTCAGCGTGCTGTCATTGGGATTGTGCTCTGCTCGTGTTTTGTGGTGATCGCCTGAGGGGGCAGGGGGGATCGTCCTTTTTGCTTGGAAAGATTCTTCAGCATCAAAATGAAGAACTTGTCAAATGTTCTGTATAGTTACAATGTAAAAATAAAAAAGGAGGTGCCTGTGTCTGAATTCCCTCCCTAAGTACTATCTAGTGCCCTGGATTTTAAAAGTAATTCAGACATATAGAAAACCATATCAATGTATATGATAATACTTTTACCTTTGGCACACAAAAGAACAATTTTTTTAATGAAATATAAGTTCTTTTCCTGAGTTATTTTCCTACCCGTAAGAAAGATGACTCGATCTCTAAGGCTCCGCCCATTTCATGTCGTCACACTCGAGCCGGCCTCAGCCATGTGTCTGCGTTTTGCCCAGGAAAACCAAAAAACATCCAAACTTTTGCAAAGATGGATGTGAAGATTGTGCAGAAAAAAAAGGAAAGCCTTTTTGCTGATCACCGCTAGCTCCGTGGAGAAAGTGGGCGTGTCTATTTGCCTGGGGCCGGTGACTCTTCCTGGAAGGGGCGGTTCCTCACTGGTCTATGTCAGCACGTGAGAAAACGCTCATTTTCCTTTAATGGGAGGGGCTGATGCTCAGAGCTTAGGGCTTTAGAGGAAATGCGTGAACGGATCAAAATACCTCTTTGAGGTTTCTTTTTGTAAGAAGTGAACATAATAATACGTTTAAAAGCTCAAAAATTAGATTTTTATGGTATAGGCCCTTTACTAGGGTGAATATCACAGATTCCAGCAGTAAAAACCTAGTAAATACGAAAATTTTACGAAGACTTTTTGTGTTCTGAAAACTTGAATGATTTAACCCTTGTGCTACACTATGGGGTCCAGATGACCCCACCATTACATTGACGTGTTCTCCCTGCCATGACAAACGTGGATAAAGGTGGAAAGATTTCATGTAATCCATGGACACCAGTGAAGATCACAAATCATTGAAGAAAAAAGGTTCAGCGCACTGTCTAGTGGGTCTAGATGACCCAACTCCCAACGATAAAGTGCCTAGGATAGCACAAGGATTAAGAAAAATTGATTCAACTACATTCAAACGCAGTGCTTTGTGGTTTATATACGCCAATCTAGTGCGCATTGATGCTCAATGGTTTTTCGCAGACACTTCTGGGAGATTTCTAGGGCACTGGATTTTTGAAATTGTAGCTTCAAACCCACTGACATGATGGTGAACGCGCTATATGCTGCATTAAGCAGTGAGTAGGGAAGGAATTTGGACACAAACCTAAAAACAACCCACGATAGTCACAAAGACCAGCATCAGATTGCCTACAATACCACCTCTTTGAAAGCTTCAAGGTTTGATTGAATTCTTATGGCTTAGCGAATGTTTAATCTACAAGGTTATCCCCTTTTTTCCGCGAGTTACGTTCTAAAATTAACTCGTGATAAACAAAATCCGCAAAGCCGTTTCTTTTTTTTTACAATTCTTCTAGATGTTTTAAGTCTGTAAAACTCCTAACTACACACTATATCCACTTTTCTTAGACAGATATGAACATTGTCGCATTTAAAGTTCAAACCTTCATAAGCTGCGTTCCCATTTGATAATGAAATTTCGCAAATCGGATTTCCGTCAATAAACAGGACAATTTTGAAAAAACAAACAAAAAAAAAACACATTTATCCACAAAAAAAATGTTTTTATGCTTTGAGGAGGTGGTTTTTGTGGCGTATCGAAATGGACATGTTTGGCAAAGACTGAAAACACTATTGAACAGAAATGCGCTTCGTGGTAGGAACTGGCTGCCCTGAGGCGCGCACAGCGGGCGCCACTAGAGGTTCTGCAGCATCACACAGCTCATTAAAAGCTGCACGTCCTGCTGGACTGTCGGACACACAGCTGCCCTTTAAAATCACCAACCAAATTTCCCCCAAAACACTTCATCCTCTGCTTACATGTGGGAGCGGCTACGCTTGCCTTTCCGTGGCGTGAATAAGACGCCGACGTTTCTTTGTAAGGATGATGATGAGTGCTAGAGCTGTGGCAGAAATGTGGAAGCATCTTGTCGTGCTATTTTTAAATATCGCTGAACAGGCTTCTTACGTGTCTCCGGCTCAGTATAGACTCTGTCAACGCCACGCATCACGGCACTGCTGAGACGTCATCCAAACGGCCCCTTAAAACAATACTTGCTCTCATCCATCACCGTGTTTTTGAATGACTTATCGCGTGAGTCGGTTTGTGTTTATTAGCATGATTAGGATTTAATGGAAACAGTGTAATTGCGAAATTGCGTGTTATTGACATTTCTAGAACATCAATAAAATTCGACGTAAAATGGAAACGCAGCTATTGAAGATCTGATCGTGATCAAAGATTGATGTAAATTTGGCGAATTGACTGACAGTGGTCTACAGATAACCAGGATGCAGAACACAAGTGCTAATAAAAAAAATACAAAAGCAAAATTGCGGTTAAAAAAATCTGCAAAACAGCGCGACTGTGAAAGGTGAACTGCTTTATAGCGATGGACCCTTGCATACCGGGCATTTGATGCACACTCAAGAACGTCATAAATGCATTTAGCATATGGTTCTTACACTGGACAAGCAGGGAGGGGCTTCTTCCTTTCTTTTATTTTTTTGGCATCATTGGGGCCCCACTCCGGAGCCAGGTTTGGGGCTCGGAAAGTAACCCCTGGTGGCTGCTCTCCCACGGGTCCAGCCCGAAGAGATGACGTGGGATCACTCCCCCGTGGGCCCACCACCCACAGTAGAGCTCAAAAGGTGGTTTGGGTGGTTAGTCAAAGGTGGTGACTCAAACCGCCAGTCATGGTCCTTGGTTGTTTGTAAGGTGACTCTTGTTTCCAGAACAAATTTCAAAATAAAGGCATAGAATAAAGATTTTTTTATCATGTCTGTACATATTTGCAAATAATCTCTCTTTTTTTTCTGTATTCATGTGGCATTAAATAACAGAAATATCCACATTTAGATGTACATTAAAATGCACGGAACTACATCCTGCAAACATATGCAAGAGTGAGTCTGTCCTTACACATGGGGGTCACGAGCATGTAAACATATTCACGGACCACATCAAGCAGCTTCATTGGCCGTGGCGTCCTGTCGTCTTGTCGCCCGTGTTGCCAGAGTGGGCGCCACCCACCCACCCATCTGTGCCCATCGGGGTCCTCGAGCACAGAGTCCATCTGGCGTCTTCCTCTGAGTCTGTCGAGTTGTCACCCAGGATGGCGAGCGAGGACAGCCTTAGCGTGCCAGAACTTGTTTAGAAAGTACAAAGAGAGAAAAGGACGTACTCTGAGGGAAAACGTACTAATTCATTCATATTATGTGATAAAAGTACTCTGGGCTAAAAATCATTTGAAAAACGTTTTGGTATTTTAGATTTTGCGAAATAAAATAAAAGGAAAGTTTGATTTTTATTTATAAATAAAGTTTATTAAAAATTCAATTAAAAATTATCATCCCGAGTGGCATCAGTCTTTATTTAAAAAGGAAACTTGACCATTTTGTTTCTTTGTGGTAAAACTAAAGAAAACGAATCATTGTCAAACATAAAAAATGGATGTATTTTCATTTCCTTACGCAGAAAGTACTTCCATAAAGTGAGATGTTAGAAACGCGAGTAAAGATTTAGTACGTGCATGAATAAGTCCATGATCATTGGTGGTTCCGGCTTGCGAACCTGAGACGAACTCTGACCACGATGTAGAAACCTGTGTTTCTGGCTTCTGTGTTCCAAACTCCTTCGTTCGTGTGTCGCTAAGCACAATTTTAAGGACCGTTTTTGGGCTTTATTTACAAAACGCGAAGCAACCGAACGTACGTCAAACGTTGACCAATCAGGACTTTGGATTTGGTAGCGACGTATGGATGGCCACCCTTTTAATTGACAGATCTGCCAACCGTTATGAGGAGAAATGAATAATTGCAGTTTGTGCCCGAGCACAATTCTACGACACAAAGTCTTTCAGAAGGAAAAAGCCTGGGGAAAATGCAGGAGGTTTGCACCACTTTGCCATTTCACATCAAGCCTCTTCCATCTGTAGGTGGCGAACACGCTGTGGTACAGGGCAGTGGCGTTTTTTCCGATGGGCAACAAGGGCGAAATCTTGTAGGGGGCGCCCAAAAAACAAAATAAAAAAAACCATTGTTGCCAGTTTGTTTTCCTCCGCAGTTTTCCTAGACTAGAGCCGCCCACTTTGCCGTACAGTTAGTGAAATTTGCGCTAGGGCACCCCACTATCACGTCAACGTGCTGCTGTCATGACAGTTTTTCACGCTGTCTGCGTAGAACACGCTGGAGGGGCGTGCGGGGGGAAACTAACTCGCAGCTGCAGAGGATGTGAACAGGTAGAGAGGTGGAGGAGGGGCTTAGACAGACGGAAAAGTCTATTCCAGTTTGTGGATATATTTATTCATAATTGGTCACCGTTGTATTTAGCTCAATAAAAAAAAAAAAAAAAAACGAAAAATGTGGATTTTTTTACCAAAACCAGCCTTCAAAAAGAAAAACACAAACTGATGCGTGTTAAGTGTGAACTACCTTACATACTAGATCTTAATTGTGAATTAATCTATAAAAGTATATTTTACCAATATGATTAATAAAATAAGATAAGGGATATTTCTTTTTGTTTGTTTGTATGCAGGCTTTGAGTTATTGAGGGCGGGGCTGGAAAAAGGGCTTAGGGTGCGGTGAGGGTGCCGTCCAGTGTTTCGCCCAGGGAATCAAATTAGCCAGGACCTCCTCTGGTACCGGGTAGCGTGAGCACCGTATGGTAAACGGTCAAGAACAAGATTCATGTATGTAACTATGGTTCTGTGAGTCTTGGATGATTACCACCAGAGGCCCACAGTTTCCTTGCATTATCGCATCGCAACAAGAGTTTGGGACCGCGCTCCCGGTGCCACGTAAAGTCATAGCCTCACATGGGTCATAGGTGACTTTGTTGGTAAATCCTGGAACTACACGTGCACAAGAAGCATGATTCAGGGCTGGAGGCTCCGCCTCTGGCGGGCGGGAGGGGTGAAATAGCCTGGTGTGAATGTAGCACTGGCCCTGCAATAGACCGGTGAACTCCAGCGGCCCCCCATGACCCCAAAGACGGCTATAGGTGTTATTGCTAATGATACCGATTTACCAGAGGGGACAGCACCTCCTGGCAAACAAACCCCTTCGTGTAAGAAACTTTTGGATTTCCTCCTCTGGTAAATCCACTTAATTTAACATCTAAAGAATTTTCTTTTCTATTAGCAAAAGTAAATTCTGGCATGTTAACCTCCCATCCAGGTTTTTATAGAGCTCCATCCAGCTGCTGGAGCCTCAACCCCTCCCAAAATTCAAAAATGACCAAACACACATCACAATTTTCTACATTAAAAAAAATGTGTTTAATTTGACTTTTTTTTTTGTATCAAAATATATCAATCTCCAACGTTCTGATGTTACACGGTTAAACGGAAAGTAATGAGTCTACATGAAAAGCTCGTCCTCCCGCCGTTTAGCCTCTTATAGAACTAAAAACAAACAAACCAGATGGATTACTCTGATTCATTCAACATTAAATAACATTCAACCGCTCATGTCAACTTTTAGGTAAACAGTTTATTCTGTTTTACATCTGCTTCAGTGCATCCTCCACATCTAAAGAAAAACAAAATGATGCTGGAACTGTAAAAAATAAGTTATAGGAATGCAAATAAATCAAAGGCCATAGAGGATATGCATTTCATCTTCTTTTAGGGGAGATTGTAGACAATAAATAAATAAATAACCACAAGAGTGTGGAATGTCTACATGTGTACAAATAAATTAAATGCAAATGGAAAAAAAAGAAGAAAAAAACAAAAACACACAAATAAGAAAAAAAAACCTGTACATTTGCAGGGGGAAAAAGAAAAATAATAAAAATGAATGAATATTGCATTGTTTGTGCATTTCACACCCCCAACTCTGATAAGAGGTCAGGAGTGAGAAGGGAGGGGGCAGGGGGGCATGTCGAGTAGTGAGATGGTGGGAGGTACCTTAACGGGAGGATGCTAAACCCCGCCCACTCTCCTGCAACAGCTGAGCGGGGTGGGTGTGGAGCGGCGCGTCACCAACAGGTCGCAGACATTCAGAACAGAAGATCCAGTTTCTGAACAGCTGTTCAGGCTTTTCGAGTGAAGGAGCAGCGTCGAGTCGATTTCAAGTATTCCGCCTTTAAAGGAAGAGGCTCCGCCTCCCCTGGCGGCGCCTCTGGGCCAGTGGGTGATTTGTGTGTAACAACGGAGATTTAAAAATGAAAAGAAAGAAAAAATGTATATATAAATGGCGACACCTGCCCGTCACAACAGAAAAGAGCCCACCCCCCACCCCCAAGAAAAGCAGCTTTCTAGTTAAAAGAAAAAAAGGCACTCCAAAAATCAAAAATAAAACATTTAAATAACTCTTCTACAAGCTCTATGAGAGCAGCCATGTCTGCGTAGGAGGGCCTTGCCAGCCGTTTACCAGCCTAGTAACAAAGAAAACCTAGTGAAAAGGTGAGGGGGGGTAAATAGTGCTGGTAAGACCACCCCAATAGCAAAAAATGTTCCTCATCAGGAAACAAGTATATTTAACTGAAATGAAAAAAAAGGGGGGGGGGGGTTAGAACAGAACAGTAATAAATTATAAATTCCCTACAAAAGAGGAAAAGAAAATTCTTGCACGGCCAGCAGAACCGGGCCGCTCTCAGCCCGCTGGCCTCCAAAGTCTGTGATACCCAGATTCACCCCCCCCAGAAAGTCCTTTCAGTCCATCAGAGCTATGCTCAGAGGCTCTCCTTGCTCGAGCTTGTGCTTGACGAAGAGTCTGTGCCGATGGTTCGTAGGCGGATCTCTCCGGCCGCCGGCTCCTCTGAGGACTTGGGCGATTCGGACGCCATCCTCATCCAGGGGTGGTCGCAAATCTGGTCCAGAGTGGGCCGGTCGGAGGGTCGCAGCGCCAGGCACCATTTGATGATCTGCTGGCACTCTGAGGGAGGTGACAGAATGCGTCACACATCACTATTATGTCACCCAAAATTAATTTAAGAAAATCTGCAGAGTGGGGTTGGTGTAGTACCACCGGTTACAGCTAGGTGGCGTCAGAGCCACTCTGTTTGAGACCCTGTGACTTACCAGGTGAGACCCTCCTCCTGAAGTAGACTTTTCCTCTGAGGATCTCCTCATCCTGCTCAAAGGGGATGTCTCCACACACCATGTCGTACAGCAGCACGCCTAGCGACCACACTGTTGCCGAGCGACCGTGGTATCTATGGAAACGGATCCACTCAGGTGGGCTGTAAACTCTTGTACCTGCAAGAAAACAAAAGAGGAAAAAGCGGGGAGGTTGAGTGACAGCGAATGCATCACTTTTCAGCCTTCACATAAAAGCCAAATAAAGAAATAAAGCGCCCCCACCCTTTGTGTCTCGTAACCCCCCCTCCCTCATGAAAGGAGGAATTTAGATCCCAACGTGAGCCAATCACGTGAGCCGCCGGCTCGGGTTTCACAACAAACAGATGTTACGTGGCACCGTGACTCAGACGGCGACAAACTAATGACCGGAAACAGCAAAAGATAAACAGCACAGTCACATATTTCTGTTTTGCATGAAAAATCTGAGTCACCTCGGTGATATTTTCACCAACAGACCGGGAGACTTGGCGAGGAAAACCCTCCACCAAAAACAGAACACTGCGTCACGCGGCAGTGAACGCCTCCGCGTCTCAATATAGCGCGGCAGGAAAGGGCACGCGCGACACCTAGCTTAATGCATATCCACGACCATAAAAACAATAAACGCTACAGCCAACAAGAAGGATAAAAATGATTCCTCACCGTCAAAATCCGTGTAGACCGTGTCCTTCAGAATGGCCCCTGAACCAAAATCGATCAATTTGAGCTCCCCGGTGCGTAAATCCACCAGCAGGTTTTCGTCTTTGATGTCCCGGTGGACGACGCCGCAGCTGTAGCAGTGTCGGACCGCCTCCAAAACCTGGCGGAAAAAGCCGCGCGCCGTGCCTTCGTCCAGGGCTCCCTTCTCGGTGATAAAGTCGAACAGGTCCTTGACCAGGTCGGGCCTCTCCATGACGATGAGCCAGCCGTCCGGCCGCTCGTAGTAATCCAGCAGTTTGATAACTCCCCGAAAAGACGAGCTGACCTTCTTCAGCAGCAGGATCTCCAACGGAACCATGACTCCGTTCTGCGACAACAATTGAGATTTTTAAAGTAACAGAAGAGACCCCCCGGTGACAAATCGCGGGGGTGGCAGGGACCAAAACAAATCACACGGGGACTTACAATTGAACCCCACTCTGTCACCCTTTCCTTCGCGACGTGTTTCACAGCAACCTGGAACAACAAAGCACACGTTGTTAAGGTCGACCGAACCACATGGGGGGATGAAAACACAAAGTTCGCCATGTCCTTACCGGCGCGCCATCGGAGATCCGATTGCCGGCATACACCGTCCCAAACCCTCCGCTGCCCAGCACCGACCCCACCTGGTAAACCCTCTCGAAGGGCTCCTTCTCCACTTTAACTGCAAGGAAAAATATTAATTTAATTAAAATCGTTAAGGAGCTTCTTTCATCTTAAAAAAAACGACGGTCATTGAAGGCAACATACCCGGCGGGAGTATCTTCACTGGAATATGGTCCATACTTGAAGGATTGCAAATGTGCGAAAATGAACCTAACTTTGTAAGCAGCATATTCGAGCGGAAAATCAACTGTAAACGGTTCTTGAGTGACTATCTAGAGGAATCTTTCCCACACAAAAATAAAGATAGAATTTAAGAAGAGGCGCAGTTTCTGCAATGGTGCGGCTGCAGTGAAGTAAATCCAGTCCAGCAGTGCGCCAACTCCGCCGCACCGCGCCCGTCAAAGTCGTGTCACGACCGTGAAGTCGCTGCCAGCTCAGCCGACAACCAGCATTAATCTGGCCACTTTGTTCCGGCGCAAATAAAAAAGGGTCCGCTTTTGTAAGAAAAAAAATAAAGAAGTAAACTCTTCAACGCGATGCAGCTGTAGTACTCGCCGTTTAAATGGCCACTACGGTATGTTATTATCCCAGAGAGTGGCCGCTGTCTGAGCTTTGGCGCGGTCTTCCCAAGCCAATATTTTGACGCGCAACCCCTCTCGTTGTATCCCTCCGCCACCAATACAAACCGACACTTTCGTCTAATTTCAACCTTACAGTCTATGTTTTTGACAAATATCACCCTCCGTCCCACCAATAAGCGTATTCTATTATTAAATTACACTCTTAATCAAATTCTCCAGCGATATAATAAATTTAGCACTGCACTATTTTTTCATAGTACGAGACGCTCAGGAATCCCTTGTCTGGAAGCTTTGCGCTGTGTTCCCTCTGCACTCAACGGCGACAGCCAATCAAATCGTTTCTATAAATAACGTGCTCCGTCTCCTGACCAATCCGGAGCTCGCTTTCACAGTAAAGCAAGCGTTTGAGCACACGTGGCGGCAACTCCTGTAGACCCCCCTTTCCCCTTTCCCCTGTTTTTCTGCAGCTACAGACAAAATGGATTGAGTGTAAAGTTCAGCTTTTATTGGCATTCCAACTAATTATTATCTCTTTAAAGTTGCTGTGAAGCACAATGTCACTTCACTTCCTTGAACAGTTTGTTTACTATTTGTCAAACCTTTTACTATACAGTGACAAAATTACTAGCTAATATTGTTTCCGCCATTAGTTGGCATTTTATTGATCAAACAAATACAAATTGTTGGAGCATTGAAAAAAAATAAAACGATATTAATTAGCAGCAGTAAAAACATATATGTAAATATATTTAAAGTAACTAAAAAGACGGTAAAAGGAATTGCTGTATTAATTTAAGTAAACATTTTTGTTAAGGAGAAACAGCTTTTTTTCCGCACATTGGAGTTCTAGTTTGCACTGTAAGGTCATTAATGTTTAGACTATACTTTAAACACGCTACACTGCAATAACTCAAATTTAAAGAACACGAAAAGACCCTCGTTTAAAGGAAAAAAAATCTTATTTTCTGAGTTGCAAGAAAAAATATTTTCTTAAGAAAGTTTTTCAATTGCAAAATAATAATAAGTTCAAGGAATCATGTCTCAATGACTTTAATTTTACATAGAATTTTTGGTGATACAGTTGTTTTTACCACATTGGTAGATTTTGCTTATGTAAAGAAAAATGTAGACATTTTAAGATTTTTTTTTTACTTAATTCTACTGGGCTTGGTTTTGCAGTGTACCTAGCATGCTTAAATTGAACTTTTCATAAAACCTTACATATAAACATCATATGCACAAGTACTAGAATGAATGACAATGTTCAAATTTTCAAAAAAGGCTTTGGATGGGGTTCCAAACTTCCAAGCTCTCTTTTTTAATTGTATCCAGGCTTAAATTTATACAAACATCGGTTCTGAACAAAAAAAGACTTAAATTTGAAAAAAAATCTAAACTCAATCATTTTTAAAAATATTTTATATTGAAAGGTATTATGAGTTAAAATACAGTGTCTGTGAAATGTCTGCATTACTCAAAAATGAAAGTCAGTTTAACCCCAGATCTCGCTTACCTTGCGAGAACACAAAGTAACATTTGATCACAGAACAGTAACAGCTGCTCTAACATTAGTTGGTTATTGAGGAACATGTGAACATAGTCCTTTTATTATTGGACAGAGATACATTTCCAGCAGTGGACGGGTTGTGTTTAAGGTTCCCTGCACCTTTAGCTAGGACTGCTGTTTAAAGAACATTCATTTCTGCTCTAAGTGATCCTAAAAATTTATTAAATTTGACTTAACGGAATGCATGACCCTCGTTTGAAGTTATATTGGATTGTTTTATGATAGAGAACACTAGCTTAGGGGGGGCCTCTTTACATTTTTTAGCCCAGTGCCCCCAAATTTGATTGGGGTACCACTGCTAAATCTATAAAAATGACCTAAATCTTCTGAAACTGTCAGATCATAAACAATAATTAAAACTAGATTCGTTTTTACTAAAGGCATTTCAATTTTATTCGACTTGCAAGAACACGGAAAAAAACAAACAAACATCTAGCTGACAGCTGGATCCAAGGAGCCAGCTGTTCCACTTCTGTTTGAGAACTTTCCAGCCTCATCCCATAATGTCTATCATGGCCTTGCCTGTCGTTGAACTTTCCACTCTTTATCTTACGGCTACCTTTGGTACCCGATGTGTAGAGAAAGTGTGTGTGTGTATGTGTGTGTGTGTGTGTGTGTGTGTGTGTGTGTAGTCCCTAACTAAACAAAAGCATCACAGAGTTCCAGGGAATGTTATCTCCGCATAGGCCTGCAAAGTTATGTAAATGTGCATGCAGCCTGTGGGCTTACCTTCAGTGATCTACTGCATTCACGATACGGTGCATCACTATGCTTAATGCAAATGTTTTCTACCCTTAGGGTGAGTGTGAGCACACATGTGCAGGCTGTCTATGCCCCCAACAACTGTTATCCCTTTTAAAAAAATGTACCCATTTTTTAATGCAAAGTATGTATTTTATTTTTTATCTTGTTTGACGGGACAATCCACGGTTCAAAAAACGCCACGCATAGAAGCTGGAAACAATTAATTTACTGCAGAAACACCACTTTCTTTCCCCCCTTGATTATCATGTGGTGATAGATTTATGAACAGTGCATTTATGTGCTTTTAAGTCAATTCATTAATCTGTTTTATTTTGGAAAATGATGTCAACACTAATCCCGTAACCAGGCGATGGGATAGGACTACAGAGGTAGAGTACCGCCTAGGGAAATCTGGTTATTTTGATATGTTACAGCTGTAGCCAACTTCTTCATCACTAGCATGACAAAGATGACAGAAACTGTAGTGGAGGAGGGGAGACCTGAGACCTGATTATCTGGCTGTTCGTGCACCATGTATGCGGGTGTGGCCACTACAGTGTGTTACAACAGCGACTTCCTGTTTGAAGCTGATTAGAAACCTGAAATAATTGGAGCCAAGCCAGTTTACTGAATAACCACCAGGCGACTTAATTTATTTTGTGGTCTATTTTTCTGAAAATCCTTTTTTATTTCCAATCTCTTGCACATCTAAAGAAGCGTCATTCAAATGTTTCTAAATTTTCCAGAGCGCAAGCGTAGCAGCAGAGATTCCTAACGACCATGAAAACGCTTGTGTTGGTTGACCTTCGCTGATCCACGATAGAGTCTTCCAGATCTTAAGTCCTGCTTGTTTTCCAGCTAATTCTTGCCCACAGTCTGCTGATTAGCCGGATCAGCTGGTTTCAGGTGAGTGAACACATCCGATTTCCTTTGGCTCTGTCTGCTTTAGTTCCCGTGTTGACATTCTTTGGAATACCGTAACTCCTCAACCGTTTATGCTATTGACGTAATACCAAGGGAATCTGAATGGGAATTATGGCGTCGAAAACATGGTGGGTGGGCCGTAAGCTCCCTGCTCCGTTCCATTTTGATGCATCCACTTGAAGACAAATAGATCACTGTACGTCTTCCTTTTCCTCGTCTGAGCTGAAATCTGGCTCTAAACTCTACGGCTGAATAGCTCTGTTATTGCTCGCCCTTTTTGTTCCACCTGTAATGTTAGGTTGGGGGTGTAAGGGCTTGAAAGTTAGCACACAGCTAGTAAACAAAGCTAGTAAACAGAGAGCTCTCAGCTGTGGGTGACAGGAAGAGGGCCCAAGTTGCTCCATGCCAACGGTCCCGCCCACAACTCTGAGACAAATTTGATGAATTAGTGCCGCTCTACAGAAACTATGTCCTGGAAAACAAAACAGGATTTTTGATTTTGGCTGAAAACGACACAATCATAATTAAAAGACCATTGGGAACATTCTGAAAATAGATCAAAGGAGGATTGGAGTGGGATTTTAACCTT
Source organism: Oryzias latipes (assembly GCF_053564925.1). Lineage (NCBI taxonomy): Eukaryota > Metazoa > Chordata > Actinopteri > Beloniformes > Adrianichthyidae > Oryzias > Oryzias latipes. Next base: position 8,344,894 of record NC_136259.1, on the reverse strand, counting down.
TCCCTTAATGAGATGCTACTATAAAGCTAATGTTCTTCGTATTAGGCCTATCTGAAAGATGGTTTGTTGTTCTGTAACTCTTTAACACCGGAGATGAACCCTAAATAAAACCCACTCTTTGAACTATTGTAACCTTTTTACCATTTACACGATCAATGTGACTCATCCGATTCTGACGTGGAGAAAGGAGACCAAGTGTTGCATATCTATGCAAAGCGGCTTTTCTCTGCGTCAGAATCAGCCGGTTAACGTTGATTGCGTACTGCAAAGGGTTCCATATCAGCACAAAGCTGCTTTTCTCCACTTCAGAATTTGCTGGAGTCGTGTTATTTGCATATACAATTGAAAAGTTACGGTAGTTCAAAGAATATCAACACTGGATCTAAAGCTCCGATGTTAAAGGGTAATACTTAGGAGTTCCAGCAAACTGTGGACTTCCTTCACCAGGATGAACAGACTTTCCAGTCCTCCAAAGTAAAAGGTGCAGACAAAGCCCCACTTTGACCTGGAAAAGGTTCAATAGTGTAATGTGAATTACTACAGTGGCAAGTCACGCGTGCAGACAGCTGTTTTGCAATGTCTTGATATGAGCATGCGCCATGGGTTCGCTCCAAACTGTCAGAGGAGATCATCGGCTAAACTTTTCTATTTTTTTTTTTGTTCCTATCACTTGAGGTGCGACTAACTGGGGAAGGGTGCAAAGCCAGAATGACACATGGGCTCATGACAAAATTATGCCATTCACCCTCCTCTTTTGATTCCCTCACTTATTCCATTTTAGGCCTTTCTTCACTTTCTCAGTGTCTGGGATGCCTCCTATTTCCCCATTGCTCTAATTACTGACTGACTAAACTGTGTCAGCCTGAAGAAACGGTTCTGTTTCACAGATCCACTTGCCCCACGACTGTAACGTGATGCATTTCATCGGGGACACATAAAACCAGATGCTCCGTTTCGATGTGGCCTCATCAGAGCCTCTGTGTCAGCTGGGGTGGGGGTATTTTTAGTTCCACCATGCTTGCCTTGTGGTGGCCACATCATTTTGGTGAGCCAATGGCTGAAATCGATCTGGGTTGAGAGGGTGCTTCTCTGCCAGAGGAAATCTGAGTTTGTACGGCCTCGCGCCTCGGTTCCCCACGTGGGGTGCACTCTCATCTAGTACCTTGAAATCACGCTGACCGTAGCATTGTGATATGAAAGGTAAGGTCTTTTATGAAGATCTGGTGCAGGAATCTGCACCCGAGGCTCTGGAGCTACATGTGGCTCTTTTACCCCTCCACTGTGGCTCTTTTACCCCTTCATTGTAGCTCTTTTACCCCTCTATTATGGCTCTTTTACCCCTCCATTTCGGCTCTTTAACCCCTTTATTCTGGCTCCTTAACTTCTTCATTCCAGCTCTTTTACCCCTCTATTGTGGCTCTTATTCATTCTGGCTCTTTTACCCCTTCCTTTTCTTTCTTTGACCTATTCATTCTGGCTCCTTTACCTCTTCATTCTAGTTCTTTTACCCCTCCACTGTGGCTCTTTTACACCTCTACTGTGGCTCGCTTACCCCTTCATTGTGGCCCTTTTCCCCCTCCACAGTGGCTTTTTTATCCCTTTATTCTGGCTCTTTTCCCCCTCCATTCGGGATTTTTTTCCCCATCCATTGTGGCGTTTTTACCCCTTTATTCTGGCTCTTTTCCCACTCCATTGTGGCTCTTTTACCCCTCCATGGTGGCTCTTCTACCCCTCCATTGTGGCTCTTTTATCCCTCCGGGCTCTTCTACCTCTTCATTCTTACTCTTTTACCCCTTCGTTTTGGCTCTTTTACCCCTTCATTCTGGCTTCTTATCCTCTTCATTCTAGCTCTTTTACCCCTCCATTGTGGCTCTTTTACCTCTTCATTCTGGGTCTTTTAACCCTTCCTTTTGGCTCTTTTACCCCTTCATCCTGGCTCTCTAGTTAAATAACATGTAATAAATGTTAACATATTTTTAGGACTACAAGGCACATCGCGTCAAACAAAACAGACAAGTCAAACTTTATTCAACTCATTCACAAAAGTTTGCAGCACTCCATCAGGCTCATGACTACAATATCCACAATGCTTCAACAATCCATTAAGCGATGTGGCTTTGAAGTTCAACAAACCTGTAATTAAACATTTTGACAGATTTTTTTAGCGCTGTGTACCAAATATTTTTTTAATTTGAGGTCAATAATATCAACCAAAATTCATACCTAAGACACATCGGATTATCATGAGGACGGTTTATTATTGAAAAAAAATTCATGGAGTTATGGTCCAAATAATCTGGTAAGGATCACTTAATCAGCAATTATTTACGGTAAAATAGACTGCATTTAATTTTTCTATGACTACTATATTTACTGCATTTAGATGATACTATGTGGTACAGGATGTTTTTTATTTTTCAAAGAAAGTCAGCCAAAACTTCGCCTCTATTGTGGCTAATGCTTCTAATGTGGCTAATGCTTCTAATGTGGCTAACATTTCTAACCTGTCTAACGCCTTTATTTTGGATAACGCCTCCAACGTGGCGAATGCTTCTAATGTGGCTAACGCTTTTGACATGGCTAACACTTCTAACCTGGCTAGCGCCTCTATTTTGGCTAACGCTTCTAACGTGGCTAATGCTTCTAATGTGGCTAATGTTTCTAACATGTCTAACACTTCTAACCTGGCTAACGCTTCTAACGTGGCTAACGCCTCTATATTGGCTAACGCTTCTAACATGGCTAATGCTTCTAATGTGGATAACGCTTTTAACCTGGCTAACGCCTCTATTTTGGCTAACGCCTCTGACATGGCTAACACTTCTAATGTGGGTAACGCTTTTAACTTGGCGAATGCCTCTATTTTGGCAAACGCTTCTAACATGGCTAACGTCTCTATTTTGGCTAACGCTTTTAACATGGCTAATGCTTCTAATGTGGCTAACGCTTGTAACATGGCTAACGCCTATGTTGTGACTAAAGCTTCTAACAGGGCTAATGCTTCTAACCTGACTTACGCCTCTATTGTAGCTAAAGCTTCTATTGGGGCTAATTTTTCTAACCTGGCTAACGCCTCTATTGTGGCTAAAGCTTCTAAAGGGGCTGATGCTTTTAACATGGCTAACGCAAAACAGCAGGCGAACTTTTAGCTTATACAGTTTGTATCTGGCGCTCCAATGTCCGTTCCGGGATAAAGTTGGAATTCTCCCTTTTCAGACTGTCGAACCGTTTGCCCTGTTTCGAAGAAATCTGATGCTTCGACAATGTTATGTGTCAAATGGCGAACTATGTTATGCTCCTTTTTTACGACACTAAATGTTCTTATTCTTGTTATCTGTAATCCCTAATTAAAACTGACGTTTTAAAACTCAAAAACTCTAAAGTTTCTCACGCTTCTAATGTGGCTATAGGTCTTGTAACGCAACTAATGCTTCTAACAAGTAAGGTGTTACAAGCATGTTTTACATTTACTGTGATCACAGTTAATAAAGTCTGATTAATGGACATAGCTCTGACTCTTGTCTCACTATATGTGCCTTATAATTCTGTGTGCCTTATATACAGTATTGCATAAGTTCGAAAATAGATCATTCATTGATGGTGCACTTCATAATCCGGTGTGCCCTTTAGTACAGAAATACAGTAAATAAATAGCGGTGTCTGATTTTTCTAAAGGTTGAAGTAAGACTTTGTGGCTTCTACTGGGTTATGGTCAGTGAGAAATGGACCCAAACGGCTCTTCAAGTAGTGAAGGCTGCAGAACCCTGATCTCCAATATTATGGTTTCAGTTTTAACCCCAAACCTGTTCAACCAAGCTTAAAAAAACACAGGAGTTTGTGAGAATGCAAACATTTTTAGAGTCAGGGCTCCTTGTCCTGTGGAGGTTACAGCTAAAGTTGGCGTGTGCAGCGAGCCAGCCAGGTTGCTGCATGGATTACTGTCTGGACTCAGCATTATGCAACCCTTCAGGTCTCTTGTCAGTCTGCTAATCTGGCAGGCGCATTGCATAACTATTCATTACCCTCTTCGTTCCTTCACTTTCTCACTCGTTTTTTCTTTCTCACACATGTTTTTTCTTTAAGCGCCTCCCCCGTTTGTATAGATAGTGTTGCCCAGGGTCATGCTCGTATACATGTGTGGGCGTAACCCCGTGCAAGCGCGCGCGCGTACAACCAGCAGAGAAGTTCTTGCAAGCCACAACAACTCATGAAAACTCCCAGCGGCACGCCTCTTTCTCTCATAAGGTTTCATTTCTCATAAACCTTTATTGCATTGTTGCTTTGTTTTGCTTTTGTACTTTCAGCGAAAGGGAATTCAAAAACAAAAATATGTTTGCGTGATGAAGTCATCCCAGTTTTTTATTAGCACACACATATCAACAAAAAGGCTAAAGTTATTGAATTATTATTGTTGCTATTGTATCTTCACCACATTGTATACTGACATTACTACCCTATGACTCAACAGGTTTGTGTAAACACAGCATTAGGCCAAAGTTTGGACACGCCTAAAGATTCATTTGAAATATGCGCTCAGTCTTTTCACAAATTCTGCATGACAGCTAAAAGTGATTACTCTTTTACACAGAAATATAATCCGAAGGAGAGATTTGTGACATTGCAAAGTGTCCTTGGGTGCAATAGATTCGGTGTTTCATGTTAAAAAGAACTAACTCTCAATTGAGAAATGTTTTCAAATGCAAAAAAGTACAGAAATTCACTGAACTCCAGCGGCACTGCAAGAAAAAATTGGAGTCAAGGGCAAAAAATAAAAAATCCATATGGGACCCCCTCAACTTGCATTGCAAAAAGTGGGATTTCAACACAGAAATCCAATAAATAAATACTTAAACACAAAAAAAGAGAAATATATGCAATAATTCTTATTTTAAAAAAGGACTTTTCCAACAACATAACAGATAAATGCTATTATAAAAAAAGTAAAAAATGAAAGACTGAAAAAACAACAACAAAAAGCCAGCTATTTAAAATATTTGGAATTGAAAAGAGATCTCTGAGGTTTAAAGATGTTGTTTATGTAAAGGGACGCTCGCTTAAGGTCAGCGTTGGGGGTGTGTCCAGCTTTAGGCGGTTTTGCAGCAGCTGACAAGTGTTGTGGCAAATTTTCCGCAACAGTAGGGCTGTAAACATTGAAACTTTGTTGGCCCTCGGGAGCCTCTTTGTTGCCTAGAACCATAAACCTTTACCTGGCTGTGTAAAATCAATGAAACCACATCAATTTTTCCACTTTATGGTTCTTTCTTTTCTTTTTTTTTTGCAGGAAACTATTGCTTGAGTATTAATAAGTGATGACACTCCCAAAGCTTTCTCTATTTTTATTTTACATTGCATACCATGAGATATATTAGACGATTTCACATTGGGATTTGAACCCATGACCTAACAATTGGTACACACTTTGTTTAACCCAACGGCTGATGCCATTGCTATTGTCTTTTTTTTTCATAGTAAAGCATACTATACTTAAACAAGTGCAAACTCTTCTTGCACAACAACAATTTTTATTGTGTACTGTGCTCTGTTTACACTGCAACATTTGTTTACGTGACCTTGATTGACGCTTTTCCCCAGCTTTGGGTTTTTCTCTATTGCAGCAATTGTTGTGAATATACTAATGTATAACGATTGCTGCAATAGGAGGAACAGAAAGAGCCCATTACACTTTCAGTCAAACGTCCACTCTGACACAAGATTATCAGCTGGGAACTTCAGCGCTGTGCTCCCGCTCCTGACGGGCTTTATCAAGTGTCCTACAATAGAAACGTGTCCATTTCTGCAATCAATTAAAAAACTTTAATTTACAGGTTTTACTTTTTCTTCTTCCTCTTTTTTTTCTTTGATTGTGGAGAGATCCAGGGCGCTAAGATGAATGTCACAACATTGTTACGTCACTGGAAACAGGTTGACTGGTTTTTGTGATTCAGCCCCTGCAGAATCTCAATTCAAATGTTTATATGCTGTTGTGCTCACTCATTCACACATACACACACACACCCACACACATACATATGTATATATATATATATATATATATATATTTATATATATATATATATATATATATACATATATATGTATAAATATAAAACTTCTCTGTCTGTCTGTCTATCTAACTATCTAACTTTGAAAACTCTTTCTGTGGACCGTCTTTCTTTGTAAATATATCATGTGTTGAACCTTTCCTGCGATTACTCTTTTTCTATTTGACGGTGGTCGGAAAATGCAGGGGAGATCTTCTCGACTGAAGGCGGGTCTTCCTTCTGGGTTCACTTCCCCGTTCGGACCCTCAAAGCCTCCAGAGCGGGTTCATAAAGAATCATTCACAGCTCTTTTTTTCTTCTGTTTTATTTTCCTGTTTTGTCATGTTCTAGAGTTTTACTTCCTTGGTCCCAATCTGCCCTGATCATGTTCGCCCGTGTCTTGTCAGTCCTGTCTGTATATCAGTCTTGTCCCTGCCTTCCTCTTGTGCTGGTCCATTAATGTCTCTCTAACGTCTCTTCCCTGACTGTCATGGCCATGTCTTCATGCTATGCCCACAGTAAGTTTAGTTTTAGTTTTGTGTTCCTGCTCTGCAGCGCTTTTTGTTAATAGAATAAACCCCTTGCCCTTGAACCGTGTCCTCCATCTCTGCATTTTGGCTCCTTCATGCTCCCCAGCCCCTCCCAACCTGACATATACACATAGATATATATATGTATGTATGTATGTATATATATATATACACATAGATACATATACATATATAGCTTAAGTACTCTTCTTACTTTCAGTGGCTTAATCCACTTAAATTCCCATTCCCCTCTTAATCGGATACCTAGACTAAAGCTTTAAATCCCCCAGGCCCCTGACATTGACACTATGGTAAGGGGTGGATAGGGAGGTTGGAGATGCCTCTAACTGGACATTAGTTTTATTCAAAATACAAGAGGGACTTTATTATGAAGTGCTGCCAATTAATGCTAAAGAGCGCTTGCGTCTTTTTTTTTTTTTCTTCGTGAAACATCTAAATTTCTGCGAGAATTTGAGAATTTGTCATAAGTGTTGGATAATTGCAAATGTGACATGCATTTAAGAACAGCTGGACGCACGTTTTTGGATGAAGATTTAGCTGATGGTGTTCCCCTTTTTTTTTCTTTTACTACTATTTGCTCCCTACAGTTGGAAGAGGCTTGGTGCAAAATGTCAAAGTGGTACAATCCTGGTGAATCTTGTTCCAGGCTTTTTGTTTTTGTTTGAAAGACTTTCAGAAGGGAACAAACCACAATTATTACTCTTTCATGATCAAATTTCAAGTGGTTGGCATTTTCATAAATTAAACGTAACGCTACTCATAAGGCACAACCAAATCAGAATGCCTGATTGGTCAAAGTTCAAATTGGTTTAACTTTTAATGCACATTCAGTGGCCACGCCTTTTGTACGTAGAGCTCGAAAACGGCCGTAGAAACCTGCGTAGAACATGCGAATTTTGACCGCAGATGCCTGAAATTCACATTTACGCACGTTTGCGTAAACTTTTCATATGAAGGGGGCCACGTGAACATGCGTTGAAGAGGCTGATATAAATCTAGCTTTTGTCCACTCCTAAAAGTGCAGTGTGAAAGCGAAGCAAACCGCTAAAAGTATTAAAAACGTCACATTTTTAGCTAATTTAAACAAATTTTCTTGACCCTCTCTTACTTTAAAAAGTTTTCACTGAGGGGTTATGTGTAGTACTAAAACTCCCTGTCAGAAGCTAATCATCAATTATGATGGCACTTTGAAATATGAGATATTTCATAAAAAATGAAACCATTTGGTGAAATTCCTTTGGTTTAGTAAAACTGTATCACTTTCATCCCCATGAATCCATTTAACATTAATAGTATTCTAACTAAAATCCTACAAACAAATCCTTCAGTATTTCAGTTTCTCCCTTAAGTTATGTTAAGGGTTTTTTTTGAACTTCATATGAAATTAGCCTTAGGCTAATCAAAAAATATCAATAAAATGTCTTTATTGCACGATAAAAAGAGAGTAGTTTACATTAGGCAGTACATTGTGGAAACCTTAGAGGATTAAACAAGTCGTAAGAGTTCAAAAACAGGATTTTCCTGGTTTTGATCCTAGTAAAATCTGACCATATTGGAAATTATTGATGTATATTTTGTCTCCAATTAAATTTGGCAGCTGGATGGAGAGTCTTTTTGCTGGTGTGGTGAGCTATCAGTCACATGACCCATAGAATATCTTGTCCTCACTTTGGACGCTGTGGTCAGTGCCTCAAGTGACCTGATTGGCTGAGCGACCGGAATTGTGCTGACGGTGTGTCTTTGAAGACCCAGCGCTGTGGCAGATGTTTGTCCGTTCAGCAGTCTGAGCTCCACAAAGACACAAGCAAACCCACCCAAAGAAAAGCAAAGGCTTCGATTCCACACAAACGCTGCATGGAGCTGCACGTATGGTACATGATGTGCTCGTTTCCCCGTCCGTCTTTGCGACAGTGGCGTCATTACTTATTCAGCAGCGTGGCTAATAGCCACATGTCACTGCTGGGCTCTGGCGCATTGTGCAGAAACTGAACCCCTTAGAGGCTTGGGCCTATAGATCCCGGTGTTATGACACGGCGACAATGGCGAAACAAAGCCGCACGTCACCCCTGACACCACCACAATCGGCAGCCAAATCTCTCGACACCGAGGTCCTTCACACCTGAGCGCTCCTGCTGAAATAAAAGTTAAGTGCAGTTTGTGCACAAAGTTGTTTCGGCTCCAGTTGGCGTCATTAGGGACAGCGGAGAGTGTTCAAGGCTGGGAAGGGGGATGACTGCCGGCTCCAACACAGCCAAGAAATCACCCCCTAACCAATCATGATTCTATCGAAAACGTACTTCAATCCATTGACAGGAACTCCAACGAAATAAAGTCAACTAAGTTGCCAATCTTTTCACGCCATATTGGAGCCGGGAAATGCCGCAATCTGCATCTTGGCTGAAATTAAATATGTGGGAATTACATCAGCCTTTATTTTGTCGAGACACGACTGGAAAAACAAATCCGTGTGATTGTTTGAACGGTTTCTAAGGACTGAGCGACATTTCTGCTTTAAAAAGCTCACACACCGCCCCAAAGTTGCTGTGTGATCTGGAAGTCTGAGCTCTGCTCGGACACAAAGTTCTCCTGAGTCCAGCAGCCGCTAAACCAAAGCGGCGGGACGGATCGCAGTCCGAAGTCTCCCACACATAACAAAACAACAAAACGCACATGTAACAGAGCACTTTCCCCTCCCCTCAAACACAAAGCTGTATATCTGTCTACTTTTCTCAGAGACACGGTCCGCTCGGTCCACCGGCACCCGAACCCGGACCACAGGGTCCAGACGTCACGGGGCGTACGTCACGGGGGCACGAACCCCTTGTGAGGGGTCTAAGAGAGGGGAGAGGGGAAGAGCCAGTGTTGGGAGGGTCACGGGGCTCCATGAACCCTGTGACCCTGAAGTGGAATTGGCTGGTATAGAAAATAGAAGGATGTCTGAGTTCATCTGACATGTCCCTAAAGTTTCTGTCCAGTCTTCAATCATTTGTACTATTTTGAAACAATAATTTTCTTGACCTTTGATTGACAGATACAAATACATTCACACGAGTGAGTGAAACTGCAAAGTCTAGATGTTTGGAGTGAAACAAAACATTTATGGTACTTGGTGATACTGCTATAGCACGTTTCAGCTTTCTTTTAGGTCCAAAACACTTTACAACCACATTGCCATTCACCCACGCACACACATTCACACAAGATGGCGGGCCCACTGGTGCTCGGTTAGAATTGCGCCTGCGCATTTGTAAGGTTCGCTCACTCAGCTCATGAATACAATCGCTCAGTTATCTTTGCGCTCAGTCAATGAATGGCAGACATCAAACGCTATTTTAAACTCAAATATATTTTAAGTTTAGTTGGGTTTTCTTCTATAAGTCCATTTTTCCAAGTGTTTTGCTCATTTAACCCTATAATGCTCACATCAAAGAATTCAAAGAAATGATCAAAATCATTTCTGGAATTAAGATGTGTTTTAAAACCTTTGAAAAAATCCACAAAGAAAAGTTTTGCATTGACATTTTTTTAATGAGAAATTGAAAGTATAAATTATGAATAATTGGGTGATTTGCTCACAACAAAGTTGTTAAAAATGGTCTAAACTTTTCCCGCCAAAAGTGTTTTTTGTGTGATTTCCAACCCTTCCACTGCCCCTAGTGGAATGATGATGAACTACAGTACAGAACACATGACCAACTGATATGTAATTGGTTTTTAAATAAAGTTTGGCTTATGCTAATGATGTAGGGGCAGCTGCTGGGATTGTGTGACATTTTCAGGTGGTTTAGTGTAACAAAGGCAAATACAAAAACACTGTACTGTGTCTGTAAGCTTAAGAAAATGTGATCAGGCACTATGAGGACAGTAAGCAGAGGGTGGGAGAAGGCCACGGAACAACTTTAAGACATTTAATCCTCCAAATAGGATGATGGGTCATTGTTGAATGATGTCAAGTGGAGCTTGAATGGACAAAAAAAGAGCTGCTGTCAATTGGCTGTGAGAACAAAATCTGTTTTCCCTACATATACTTTTGTTTAGGCGGTGAGAAAACAGGTCGTGGAGGCGCAATAAAGTGTCTGCCACATTCCACACCGCAGACGCACGTGACCCTCAATGCCGCGCACCATCTTGCCCCGCGAAATACGCCAGCGACTGCCAGAGCCTCTCACTTTTCCAATCCTCCTGCTTTTTCAGATGGAGCTGCAGATGGATTGTGGGTAATTTCAGAGGGCCCCTGAACCGCGTGTACTTACTGCCAGGAATATTCACAGCTTACCATTGAGTGACAGACTGCTCGTTGGCGAAGCAACCATGGAAGGAAGTGCTGGTCATTTTCTTCTTCAAAGAGAGTAAATGTCCTTTTTTTCTTCTTCATCTTTTAAACCTCGCAACGTTTCAATCAAGCAATTTTCTTCCCCCCTCTTATTTGTTCTTTCATCTTGGTGGCCGTGTACTTCATAAAGTTTGAAACATGTTTTTAAGGTTTGAAACATGTTTAAAGTTATATTTAAAAATCTCTGAGCAAAGAAGGTGGTCTTCATTTTAGGGTTCTCCACATCAAAGAAGTTGTGAACCTTTCTGATGATGCCTCAAGTTAGGCGTTGTATGGTTTTTGAAGACCCACAATGGTGTTTTTGACATGTTCGTGTGGGATTTTTCTGGACAAATACTAAGAAAATTAAGCTTAAAAGGGCATTTCTGAGTATTTTTCCCGATAGAAGGATAATCATAATTCAAAGATCAATAGGAACACCTTTACAACAGTTTAGAAAGATGATCAAAGTGGGTCTTTAACTAACATGAATGATATGTTATAATATAATTGTTCAAACAAAATTTTCATCTATTGATATTTTCCATGAATTTGCATTTTATTAGCTTAACTCTAGTTGTAAAACATGTTGCCATGTCATAAACCCATTTTGACTTCTAATATTAATATTAAACAATGTGTCGTGGGTCCCACCAGGGAATGATTGGGCAGAGGCGCCAAGGTGAAAGTATTCTTGACTTTAATGCAAGAATAGAGCACACCAATTGCTCCACAAAGGTTAACCAACATAGACTTCTCCAATCCAACACTCCAAATTCTCCTCTCAGACTCTCCAACTTCTCCACTCAGACTCCCACACTGACAGCTGTATCTGGTTCTCTTTTAAGTGGTAAGCCCCTCCTCCTGGGCGTTGCTCTCCATCAGTCCAAAGAGAAAACAGGGAGAAGTGTTTGCATTGTTCAACAACATAAATAAACTTACAGAAATAAACAGTTTCATTCAACTAAACATTCTGTGTCGTGTACAGAAAAATAACAATAATCATCAATAAAAATAAATACAAACAGTGACCGATGCGTCACATGACCCAGGGTGTCCATGACCACTTCCGGGTTACTTCCGGGTAAACAAACCAACGTTAATGTTGGCGTCGTGTGTGCTTCGTGTTAATGTATGCATGGGGATGGTGAGTCGGCAACCTAGTGTGCACCCAGGGCTACCTGCAGAGGGATAGGGACGGAATGAAAAGGGTAAGCTGATGTAAATGACGTGTTACCGGGTCCCAGCGTGCGCGTCTATGCGCACGTGTGTATGTGTGCGAGCGTGTGTGCATGCGTGTGCGCCTGCAGCGGCAGCTGACGGTTCTACACCGTCACATCATCCCCCTCCTCTGGGAGATTGGCGATGTGCGGCAATCTGGACAGGAAATCTGCCACTATGTTTTGTTTTCCGGGACGGTGACGTACGTTAAATTTGTACGGCTGAAGCGCCAGATACCAGCGCGTAAGCCGGTTGTGGTGGTCCTTCATGGTATTTATCCATGTCAGGGCCCTGTAGTCTGTCTCAAGGTCGAATTCTCTGCCAAGTAAGTAGTACCTCAAGCTATCCAACGCCCACTTAATGGCAAGTCCTTCCTTCTCCACAGTGGAGTACCTTGTCTCTCTCGGCTGCAGTTTCCGACTGAGGTACAGGACTGGTCGCTCTTCACCTGGGTCTCCCTGAGCCAGGACAGCACCAAGTCCGACTGCTGAGGCATCCACTTGGACGAGGAACCTTTGATCAAAGTTAGGACTCTTGAGAACAGGACAGGAACACAATTTATTTTTCAATGCTTGGAAAGCCTGTTCACACTCATCTGTCCAGGTCACGGGGTTTTTCTGCCTCTTCTCTGTAAGGGCAGTGAGAGGAGCTGCAATGGTGGCAAACTGATGGACAAACCGCCGGTACCATCCAGCTAACCCCAGGAAGGAGCGTACCTCTTTCTTGGTGCGTGGTCGAGGGCAATTGCGGATAACTTCAACTTTATCCACCTGCGGACGCACCTCACCACCTCCCAGCAGGTACCCCAGGTAACGAGTTTCCTTCCGGGCCCACTCACACTTGCTCACGTTTAAGGTCAGGCCTGCATTTTGTAGTTTCCTCAGGACCAGACGCAGGTGATCTAGGTGTTGCTCCCAGGTGTGACTGTAGATCACCACGTCATCCAAATAGGCTGCACTACAGTGGTTACATCCCTGCAGCACCCTGTCCATCAGCCGTTGGAACGTGGCTGGTGCTCCATGCGTACCTCTTTCTTGGTGCGTGGTCGAGGGCAATTGCGGATAACTTCAACTTTATCCACCTGCGGACGCACCTCACCACCTCCCAGCAGGTACCCCAGGTAACGAGTTTCCTTCCGGGCCCACTCACACTTGCTCACGTTTAAGGTCAGGCCTGCATTTTGTAGTTTCCTCAGGACCAGACGCAGGTGATCTAGGTGTTGCTCCCAGGTGTGACTGTAGATCACCACGTCATCCAAATAGGCTGCACTACAGTGGTTACATCCCTGCAGCACCCTGTCCATCAGCCGTTGGAACGTGGCTGGTGCTCCATGCAGACCAAAAGGCATAACTGTAAACTGAAACAGTCCAGCAGGTGTTTTGAACGCCGTGTATGGTCGACAGGTGTTGCTGAGAGGTACTTGCCAGTAACCCTTGCATAGGTCAAGAGTGGTGATGAAATTAGCAGCCCCGATCTTCTCCAGCAGGTCGTCAATCCTCGGCATTGGATATGCGTCGAACTCCGAAACTGCGTTCAGTTTCCTGAAGTCGATGCATATCCGCAGTGAGTCGTCTTTTTTGGGAACGATCACCACCGGACTGCTCCACTCTGAGTTGGACGGCTCGATGACACCTAGCTCCAGCATCTTCCTCACCTCATCGTTCAGCCTTCCCACCAACTTCTGTGGTACCCGATAAGGCCGTTGCCGGATTGGTCGTCCATCTTTGAGCCGTATGGAATGGCTAATGAGTGTAGTTCTTCCTGGCTGTGCAGAAAAAAGAGATGGCGTTTCACGAAATAAGTCCATTATCTGTGTAGTCTGTTCCGGAGGTAAATGTGACAGAGACGGAGGGGTTGAGTGAGTCAGTGCTCCCAGATCAGAGTCCAAGTCTTCCTCATTCTTCACAGCTCTGACTAGCAAAGACTTCTCTGTTGGATGGTTAGCACCTTCCTTCCACTCTTTAAGTAGATTCACGTGGTATGTCTGCTTTTCTTTCTTTTTGTCAGGATGGTGCACCTCATAGGTGACAGGTCCCATCCTGCGGAGAATGGTGTATGGCCCTTGCCACTTTGCCAGTAGTTTGCTGGTACAAGAGGGAAGAAGTAGCAGAACCTTCTGACCTGGTAGGAGTTCACGGTGACGGGCCTGCTGGTCGTACCACGTCTTCCGACTCCTTTGGGCCTCTCGTTGGTTGACTTCTGCCTCTTCCCTGTACTTTGCCAACCGTTCTCTCATCTCCAGGACAAACTGGATCACACCCCTTTCTGAGGTCTTTGTGGATTTGGCCTCCCAGCTCTTCTTGAGGAGATCCAGTGGGCCTTGGACATCCCAGCCATAGAGGAGTTCGAATAGTGAGAAGCCTGTTGAAGCTTGTGGGACTTCCCTATAAGCAAACAACAGGAATGGTAGCCAACGATCCCAGTCCTTCCCTGTGTCACTCACGAACTTCTGCAGCATCCTCTTCAGGGTCTGGTTGAAACGTTCCACCAAGCCATTGGTCTGTGGGTGGTACGGTGTCGCCTTGATGGCAGTGATGCCAAGCTGCTGTTGGAACAGTTTCATCAACCGAGAGGTGAAGTTGGTTCCTTGGTCTGTCAGAATTTCATCCGGTATTCCTACTCTGGAGAAAAACTGAATTAACGCTCTCATGACTGCAGGAGCTGTAATGGTGCGCAGGGGAAAAGCTTCTGGGAACCGTGTAGCATAATCACAGACCACCAGGATGTATTCGTGACCGCTACTGCTCTTAGGTAAAGGTCCAACAATGTCCATGGCTATTCTCCTGAATGGAGTGGAAATTATAGGAAGTGGGTGTAGTAATGCTCTGTCAGACTTGTGTGTTATTGCAGTTTTCTGGCAGGTAGGACATGTTGCACAGTACGTCTGAATGTCAGTGTACATTGATGGCCAGAAAAAACGTGAACTAACCCGCAGATAGGTTTTGTGACGACCCAGGTGACCCGCCCATGGGAGTGTGTGCGCTAAGTGCATGACGAGTGGCCTGCAGGTGGTTGGAAGAACTAACCGTAGGTGTTCACCTTCAGCTGCATACAGAACATCATCAGCAACAATAAACCGCACATTCCCCAAACATTTGTCACTCTCTGTTGTCACCTTGGCAAACAATGGTTTTAAAGTTTGGTCTTCTTTCTGCAAAGCCGAAATGTCAGCTGGTATGTCAGATGTTTCTGCTGTTGTTGTGATCTCAGGATCCAGCAACTTAAGTTTTTTCTCAAACCGTCTTTGACGACGGGATTTCCTGGGCATTTCTTTGCCTCCATCAAAGAAATCGTCATCCAAACGTGGAAGACTTTGCATTCCCGCTTTAGCCTGAGCTCTAGTTAGCACAGGTGCTGAGACAGTAACAGCTAGCTCATCATTAGCTTTAGCTGTTTCAGTAGCCTCATTTAATAAGTCCCCCAACATAGGTAAATCACACCCCAAAATTAAATCAACAGGTAGGTTCTCTACCACCCCGACAGTCAAAAGATAGGATTGTTCATTTATGGTCACTGTTACATCCGCTTTTGGGTACAAATGTTGGTCGCCATGAACACACACAACACTTGTTTGCCTGATATAATCAAGTCCACCAAAAGGGATTAAACTCTGTTTGACCAGAGAAAAAAAACTGCCCGTGTCCAACATAGCAGTAACCTGCTGTCCGTTCACAGTCACCTGTTTAAGTGGCTGGAAAGTGTCTTTGTCCATGTGCACAGGCCCTGCTCCTGTGACAGTCTCTGGCCTGGGTGCGTAGCAAGCACCTGTGAATTTAGTCTTGCGGATTGGACATACGGAGGCTTTGTGACCAATCTGCTGGCAATAGAAACACACAAGGTCCTTACCCGCCGCTCGCTGGTTAGGTGCTGGGTTGGAACCTTGCGTTGCCTGATGGAAGTCTCTCCGTGCAGGTCTCAGTGGAGCGGTTTGAATGGGAAGACGCTGATCCCCACCCGACGGCCGTGCAGACGCTCCTCGTCGAGCGTTGAGATACTGCAGCGCAAGCCGGGCAGCGGTGAGGCCATCCTCCGGGTCGTGCTCCTTCACCCACGTCCTCACGTCAGCTGGAAGCACACGCAGCAGCTGCTCCAGGATGACGATCTCCCCGATCTGCTCCTTGCTGTGTTGCTCTGGGCGGATCCAGCGACGGTAGAGGCCCTTCAGGCGGTGGTATGTCTCAGTCGGATTCTCCCCAGATGGCACCACAGTAGACCGGAACTGCTGACGGTAAGTCTCTGGCGAGATGTCAAATTTTACCAGGAGTGCGTCTTTCAGGTCCTTGTAGATGTGGGCTTGCTGCTCGTCCATTGCTGTGTAGGCCTCCAACGCCTTTCCGGACAGCAGTGGCACCAGGGGACATGCCCACTCAGTCTCTGGCCATCTCCACGTCCTGGCAATCCGTTCAAAACGTAGCAGGTAATTTTCAATGTCCTCACCTGTCTGATATGGAGGGACCTTTGGCTCCATGTAAGGTCTCCAATCAGGTGGCTGTAAACTGACTCTGCTCTGTGGTTGATCTGACCAGCTGGAGTCCTCCTGTGCCACTGGATGCCGTCGACGGGACGTTGCAGCTGGTGTTGGCAGATCCAACCTTGGGCTACTCACTGCGGCTGAGCTTGGTCCAGCGGCTTTGGGACTGATGTTACGCCGCCGACCAGAATGGTGCTCTGCCCTGGAAAAAGAGGCTTCCAAACCTTGGAGGGCAGCGATGAATCTGTCCTCCCGCTGCTGCTGTCCACGGAGGAAGTCTCCCATCATAGCCGCCAAGTCACCTTCTGGGCCTTTGGTCAGGCCTGGAGAACCACCAGAGGCACCAGGATCTACCACCTCCTCCTCAGAGGATGAATTGGACAACAGAGGGACTGCATCCGATGTTGGTTCCATCTCCTCCTTCCGGGAACGCAGACCTCTGTGTCTCACCTTTTTGCGGCCAGCCATCTGCTTATCCCACTTCTGACACCAACTGTCGTGGGTCCCACCAGGGAATGATTGGGCAGAGGCGCCAAGGTGAAAGTATTCTTGACTTTAATGCAAGAATAGAGCACACCAATTGCTCCACAAAGGTTAACCAACATAGACTTCTCCAATCCAACACTCCAAATTCTCCTCTCAGCCTCTCCAACTTCTCCACTCAGACTCCCACACTGACAGCTGTATCTGGTTCTCTTTTAAGTGGTAAGCCCCTCCTCCTGGGCGTTGCTCTCCATCAGTCCAAAGAGAAAACAGGGAGAAGTGTTTGCATTGTTCAACAACATAAATAAACATACAGAAATAAACAGTTTCATTCAACTAAACATTCTGTGTCGTGTACAGAAAAATAACAATAATCATCAATAAAAATAAATACAAACAGTGACCGATGCGTCACATGACCCAGGGTGTCCATGACCACTTCCGGGTTACTTCCGGGTAAACAAACCAACGTTAATGTTGGCGTCGTGTGTGCTTCGTGTTAATGTATGCATGGGGATGGTGAGTCGGCAACCTAGTGTGCACCCAGGGCTACCTGCAGAGGGATAGGGACGGAATGAAAAGGGTAAGCTGATGTAAATGACGTGTTACCGGGTCCCAGCGTGCGCGTCTATGCGCACGTGTGTATGTGTGCGAGCGTGTGTGCATGCGTGTGCGCCTGCAGCGGCAGCTGACGGTTCTACACCGTCACACAATGAAATAAAAAGTGTTTCCTCCGAGCAAATAGTAGAACATTTTGGCAAAAAAACATAAAAAGGTTTTAACAAATAGCATGTATAACTCTAATTGCCATACTCCCAAACAAGTTGTGTTTGTGTTTTTAAAGTCTAATAAAGTAGTCCCATAAATCAAACACATCTCTGAGGTACAAACGTTTTCAGGGTGTGACTGTTCATTGAAATGAATCTGGGAAAAGAAGCCAAATCAGGTACCTTTTTTCCACCCTACGGGCGCCGCCATTTGGAGCCAGACAACATGATTGGTCCGAATTGGTCTTAGACAGGTTACCGGGGCAACTAGTGTCGCCAATCATGAGTAAGCTTATTAGGAGTCCACACCCCTCTGCACTGAAAGTGGCTTGGGAGAAGTTGTCAATCAAGCGTTCGAGGTGGGGACCAGCGGGCACCACATGGTTTCACTGAGGCATCTGATTGGTCATTTTGTAACTTGAATGACTTAAAGAAAGAAAATAAAGAAAAATTATCATGATAAAAATTAACAAAAAGGTGTTAAGAAAAATGTATCAGTGCTAGGTTATTCTGAAACATAGAATGATTAAGTAACAGCTGTTCATTTCTCAACGGAAGTCTATGGGATTTTGGCTTTTTGGAGCCAGCAGGTACTTCCTATTTGGAACATGAGGGTGGAGGGGTCAAGTCCCCTTGTGGTTACTTGTTTACCTGCATCTCACTTAATTGGATTTTCGAATGAGCTTCAATCCGGAAGTCCAAACATCTGTTTTTTTAATTTTGAGTTTGAAAATACCAGCTTCATAAATGGACTTGGTTTCACATCAAGTCCATTAGTTGTTACTTCTTTACCTGCATCTCACTTGATTTTGTTTTGAAATGAGCTTCAATCCGGAAGTACAAACATCAGATTTTTTTTTTGATTAGTTTTTGTTTTATGAGACTTTTTCCATCAGCTTTGTAAATTCAAACTTTGCAAACACATGCAGTGAGAACAATGCAAAATCATTAACTAACAGAATTATTGGAGCTGTTAAACTCTCTAGCACGGTCTATCATCCCAAAACAATTCTGCTGAAAACTCAAACACTCAGATTTTATACTGGCATATTTATACTTTAAATATAACTAAAGCTGTATGTTGCAACAGTTCACATTGTTTTGTTTTGCTAATGTTCTTCACTCAAAACTCACAGTAAGCAATATTTGTTTCTACCATCAGACCCACAGATGAGTGATCTCTTTAAAGTGGTTCAATGTAAATAAAAGATTTTAGAGGCCACAGTCACTTTCTGTGTTTTTTATTTGTACTGAATATTGTAACACAAAATTGACAGTTGGAAGAGCTGCAGATCTAATATTGCAAATTAAGTAAAGAATATTAGTTGAAAATTAAAAATAAATTCTGAAATGTCAAAAGTAAAACACATTTAAATAATGTGCAATCTTAGTCTCAGTGCAAGTCAAACAATTTAACACAGTTAGACAATAATCAAACTTATAAAAAAGCCAAAATATTTATATATTTGGATTATGTTAGATACCAAACCTGACCCTCAGCAGAACAAAGAGCACACATTAGTATTTACACATTTAGGTCAGAAGGCTGCTGGTGTCAACAAACAGAGGAGGTTGCTTAGTTGCCGTACACACACGATAAAATTGTAGCAACCAGGGAACAGCTGATCCTGATTAATCAAACCCACACTACAGAAAAATGCATGTCTGCACTCAATTTTCCAGTTTGGTACACAAAATAAATGTCTAAACCTTTTACTCTTTAAGTATTTTTATTTCAAAAATGTTTTATAAAACATGGGGAGCTGTATGGTCCACACCACTTTGTTTCCTTAGAGAACAAGCAAACTGGTCTCTTTGAAAATAGAAGACACAGTCAAATTACACTGAGGATCCCAAAAAATGAAAATCCAGCAGACAAAAAGTGAATCAAGTTGTTTTTTTTACCCGCCAAGAGGTTCATTCTCATTCCATTTTTGGTTCAGTCTAAAGATTTCTGTGTGTGTAAAATCAAAGGAAGTTTCAATTTTTTGGATTTTCCACATAAATACTTTGCAGATGACACTGCACTTACATGAAATATCTGGATTTAGTGTCAAACTGTAACACAACTTTATTTGAACACTTTATGCCTACCAAGTTAGTCATGAAAATGCCTCCACCACCACCTGTCATAAAAGGCTGGCATTGTGTATCTGAATGTGCGATTCTGTTAGATGAAAGCTAAACTAAAGTAACAAATCGCCTAAATCCTCATTTCAACAACATTTGGAAACCTTAACTTTAAATAAAGAAAACAAATTAACATCTGTGTGGTGTTAAGAATAATTATCACAGAAATAGCTGAGATAATTATAAACATAACCCTGGAGAATCCAAAAACAATTTTCTTTTGGGTTTTTAAAGTTAATTTGACTTTTTAATAATTGATTGTTCATTTTGGGAAGCAGCAATTCACAGCAGCCAAAAAAGAAAAAAAAGGAATTATAAAATCACATTGGGTAGTTTTTTTTTTTAGTTAAAACTATAAAGGCCTGCATTTATAGGAAAAACTAAGTTGTATAGTTATAACTTTAAAAGTCATGGGCTAAATTTATGACCATTATCTCGTAAATTTACAAGAAAAAAAGTCATACATTTATCAGAGCCTAACTTGCAGATGGAAGATGTGGAGCATTTTTTGAAGCCTTATGTCCACATAGGTTTAAAAAACAAAGACATTCAGAATCTTTTGGCATCTCCTTTAATACAAAACAATAAAGAGGAACGAATTTAGTGCATTATGCATTAGCATAAGAACGTAAATGCCGGAAACTGGACCTCTTCAGAGGGAAGTGTCAAACAAACTTGGAGGAGATCTTGTCTTTGGTGGAGGTAGAAAGGATTGAAGTGGACAGCTGCAGCGATACAGATGACTTCATCAACGAGCTGCAGGAATCCTGCAAGCAACGTTATCAATAAACATTCTGCTTACCTGTTCAAATCCAAGACAGTTTGACCAAATTGAGTTTAGTCTGTTCACCTGCTGGACCATATGCTCACTTTGACTTTAAGATACTAAATTTCAAAGTAGCTCTGCTTGTGTACAAGTCTCTCCATGGCCGCGCACCAAAGTACATCTCTGACATGTTAGTCCCATATGAACCATCTCGTACTCTGAGGACCTCAGGGGCCGGCCTCCTGTTGATTCCCAGAGTCAGAACTAAACAAGGGGAATCAGCGTTTCAATATTCTGCAGCTAAAATCTGGAACAGCCTCCCTGAAGTCGTAAGACAGGCCTCTTCTGTGTTCATGTTCAAATCTAGACTTAAAACATTTCTGTTTAGCCGTGTATATGACTGAAAGGTCCTATCTGCACTTTTCTTTCCTTTCCTTCCTTTATTTTTAAATCAATTTTCAAATTTTTTCGCTTCTTTTAAAGTAAATTTTACGTTGATTATTTCTATGATGTATTGTGATTTTAATGCATTTTTCTGTTTTGTGAAGCACCTTGAATTACTTTGTGTACGAATTGTGCTATACAAATAAACTTGCCTTGCCTAAATTTATGACTTCAAATCACACTTTTTTGTTTTTTTTGGTGGCCCTAATACATATGAAGTAAATAAATTCTTTTTTTTTTAACTTAGAAAACCAAGCAAATAAAAGCGCCCAAATTTGACCTTGTAGATTCTCTGGGGTTTAACCCGGTCTGGTTGTGAATAGGTACACTAATATACAAATATGCCCGCCATCAGATAGAAGGGTGTTTCTGTGCCGACTGGTGCCAACTATTTCCAGAGTCTCTCAGGCGATTAGGAAACTTTGATTGCGGTTATCGTGAACTTTCCACAACACGGAGAATACCTTGACTTTCACAGGCCGTGTTTGTCCTCGCCCCACCACCGTGCTGCAGTGCAAACAGTCCGCCTCAGATTTTTCTGCCCTTTTATTTACTTGTTTTTCCACCTGCCAACCTGCCCCGGTTGTGTCTTCATCGGGGAGCTGCTGCAGTAGGAGCTGTGGATTTGTTGGAGACCCTACAGTTGATTTGATTAAACGAAGCCCTAATAGACGGCGTGCTGTGTTTTGACAAATGAATTATTTGCGCTGCAGGTCCCCCCTTCTCTTTAACTTCTTATCGGAGTGCGGAATTAACCCCAGATTAAGATAAGCTGTGACTTTCCGCTGTTTGACCACTCTGTTGCAAGGCGACCGCGGCTGTTTGATCTTTTCTCTTTCCACTGGGAACCATGCCACATGTGACCCAGCAGGTAAGAAGAAAAACAACAAAAACAAAAACAGAGGACGTTTACGGAAAAACACGAAGGAGGTCACAGTCTGGTGTCAGCGTGAGGAATGCCGTGTTTGTCTGGAGGTCTCTCGCCCTTTGTTTCGGCTGTCAAATCATTAACCGACACATTCTTTTGATCCTGTCACCTGGTCACTTTCAGGAAGCCATCAGACCGCCTGCTTCTTTTTAATCGTCCAAGGAGCCGATCTGCTGTGTGGAAAATTACAAGGGGGGGGAGGAAGTCATTTGGCCATTTTAGCATTCTTCTGTCCTAATACGTTCCGAGTATTAGCACGCACAATGGAATGAAACCAGTCGCAAGTGTGCTTTGATGTGTGCCTCATAAAAAGTGCTTTGGCAAACAGTAACACAAACGCACATGGATTAACATGGCACAACAGTTAAGGACATGAGGTCAAACTTGTGCAAATCTTTTATGGAGAAACATTTTTTAAACATATTTGCTGATTTGACCCTTTGATACTAGAGATGTCGCCCGCAACACCTAAAAAAACCACACACACGCTTTGACAATCATTTACGCGATCAATGGGAATCAGCTGAGTCTGACTAGGAGAAAAGTTGCTTTTCTTTTAAAAAGATAAAGTCCCACTATCTGTCACACACCTAGGTGTGCAAAATTTGTACTCCGCCTTTGACCCATCCCCTGGGGAAGCAGTGAGCAGCACTACAGTTTGTCTGTTTGTACCGTTTGGTGGGTCAACCCCCCAAGCCAACCCCTTAATGCTGAGTGTCAAGCAGGGAGGCATTGGGTCCCATATTTCAAAGTCTTTGGTATGACTCGGCCTGGGTTTGAACCCACAACCTTCCAGTTACAGGGCGGACACTCTAACCACAAGGCCAGTGAGCTGAACATTTCTGTCTTTCACCGTCATGAAACACTTTGGGTGTGTCCAAATTCAAGTCTAGCCTTTAGATAATTCCCGCCATTACATCGGCGAATGTCCTGTTGCCTAGCAACCGTGAGTCCCAAACAGAGAGGACTAGTGAACCAGGTATGGAGCCCCAAATATTCTTGGCTTATTTGATCCAACTTTTAATCTTGGAGGTGTAAATATAAAAAGGTGTAATTATTTCCAACTCCGGGTCCAGCTTCACAGTCCGCCATTGTTGTCAGAAAATCTCCAGATTCAGCTGCAATGCATCTTGGGATATGGGCAGCATAGAAGGATACACCAGACCAGACTTGAAATCGGGGAAAAGGAGGCCGGATTCGTTGGAAGGAGTCGTTGAATTTGGACAGCACTTGTTACAACGCTGGGACAAAAGCAGCCTACAAATGCAGCCCAGGAAGAACGCCACTCTCAAATTTGGACACTGCCTTTATGTGCAAGTTTACGTTTTCCTAACTTTACATTCATAAAATGTTGTAGTACAGCGTAAAGCCACTTTTCTCCCCGTTGGATTTCTACTAAAAAGTAAGGATGTTCTGATCAGGTTTTTTTGTAAATCTGCTGACCAAGTCTTGATCCAGGTTGTCTCTGATTTTTATTTTATTCTCTTCAAATTTATGTTGTTGCAGGAATATGACGATGAGTATTCACGACTAGCTCAATCTAACCATTTATTCGCTTTGGTTGTTTTTGAGAGATTATAAATTTCCTTTTTTTTTCACTTTTTCCAGAAGCTTACACTTTGTAGACGGTCCCTTGGAAGCTGTCTCACTGCGGTCTCTATGTGGGCAGAACAGGAAGAGCCGTCCTCATTACAAAGAAACAAAAACCTGGTCTTTTTTCTGTTGAAATGCCTTTGTAGGTCATTGTTTGAGTTAAGGCAAAAAGCAAGAGACACTTGCTGTCAGTTTAACATGTTTATAAAAAGAGTTATGGAGCCAGAAAATCTGAATCTGTGAACAAGTTGCTAACTTTACCGAACGGTTTTTGTGCCCTTCCTGTTCAAACTGGCGCCACATTCTGCTGACCAGTAAATTGTGGTGATCCGTTCATGATATGCAGATCGTCTAGTAAAATTGTCATGGTTTGAGTTTGTTGTGTCTTGTTTTTCGTTTTAGTTATTGTTTTGTCTTGTTTGGTTCTGTTTCCTGTTTTATTTTGAAAGGTTTCCTGTCTTGTCATGTTTCTTGAGTTTTACTTCCTTTGGTCCCCATCTGCCCTGATCGTTTTCACCTGTGTCTTGTCTGCCCTGTCTGTATTTAAGTCTTGTCTCTGCCTTCCTCCTGTGCTGGTCCATTAGCTCTGTTATGGTGTTCATGTCATCCTGGCCGGTCTAGTCCATGTTCCTGTTTCTTGCCTCGTCCATGTTTCATGCCACGCCAAGTAAGTTTTTGTTTTTGTTCTGTGAACCTGCTCTGCAGCGCTTTTTGTTTGTTTTTGCGTATTAAAACCACTAGTCCCTGATCCTCGTGCCTCCGCCTCTGCTTCTGGGTCCTACCGGCTCTCGAGCCACCCCCACGCCTTGACAAAAATATTTATTTGTAATAATAAGCATGAAATATATAGCACTGATTAGAATAAAAAAGATAAATATCCGATCCATAATCGGGATGCAACATCTGATTCCGATCCAGTCTGGACCTTCGGCCTGATTTATGATCAAAAATGTTATTAGCTCAAGGCTGCTTTTCTCCACTTCAGAATCCACTGGAACTACATTAATTGCAGAAACAGATAAAGACTTACATTAGCTGTTGTAAAAGTGTTTTTTTTTAAAGTACATATTTGAAACATTTTACAAAATAACATCCCAACAATCTTTTTTTGAGTTGTTCTCCCCCAGCAAGCTGGGATTCTTTAGATGAAATGCTGTTACAACACAGAGCCACAGGCTTTTGTTGATATTTGGGTTGGAGTAATCAGAAGGGCATGGGAAAACCCTCTGGGGTCACATGTGTGAAACCTTTCAGAGTCAAGTATCAAATGTGCTAACAGTGCCAGAAGATCTACACAAAAAATTGGTATAAACCTGTAACAGATGCCAATAATCACGATTTCTGCTTCAGTTTTAGCCATTAATGAATTTTCAATCAAAAGAAGAACAAACAGCTTTGATATCAGACCAAAGGTTCCAAAAGAAAATGTGGTGTTCTGAATCAAGGCGCCAAAAATCAGCTCAAAGTTACAGGAGAATTCAGTTTCTTTGCCTGAGGTGTGAGACTTCAGACATCAAAGAGTCAGCATTCTTCACGGGACAAAAAAAAACACCCAAACTTTTTTGGTTTGTGTTTACACGATCTGCACCTGCGCAGCGTCGCTCAGCCCTTTTATGAGCTCATCAGGTGGGGTGTCCACTACAACCAACACCCTAATCCAGCCCCTCTCCTCCCCCATCCTCTGTTTGCCTGATGATCAAAGACTCTGCTCCTTTTGATTCTCTGGCACAATAGGGTCTGTCCAGGTTTGAATTTCTTCATTCATTCTAGTCCATAAAGACCAAGGCGCCGCTCCCTGTATTAGTGGGAAAGCCAAAGGAGAGACCCTGACAAGGTCTCCTCCAGCCTCCAGGCCTTAATGCTGGAAGAAGAAGCTGTTTTAACCCTTGTGCTATCCTAGGCACTTTAAAATTGGAGTTGGGTCATCTAGACCCACTAGACAGTGCTCTGAACTTTTTTTCTTCAATGATTTGTGATCTTCACTGGTGTCCATGGATTACATGAAATCTTTCCACCTTTATCCACCTTTGTCATGGTAGGAATAATACGTCAAAGTAAGGGTGAGGTCATCTAAGATAGCACAAGGGTTATTAAACGGTGGATATGACGTCCTCGATTTAACAAAGTTAAATCTAATTAATATGAGCGTTTTACGACGATTATTTATGAGTTAACTGTCTTCTGAAGATAAAAAGATTTATGATTTATTAAAAAAATACATTTAAATACATTTTTTGGGCAAAAATTGTTCAGACGCATTGTGGTCTATATTTGCCGATCTAGTGAGCATTGATGCATACTGGTTTTTGCAGAGACTTCTGGGAAATTTCTAGAGCACTCAATTTTGGAATTGTAGATTCGGACAGTGGTTTCTGTTTTGCTATATCAGCAGTTTAGCTTAGCCTAAAAGCAACGGTCAACCAGGCAAAAAGGTTTCAAAACCAAAGACTGAAACAATGTAGTCTGTTTATATTTGAACGGTAAAAATGTTGAAAGTGAGAGCTGACAAAATGGTCATTGCAGGAATGATCATTAATTTTGTTTAGTCATTGGACCCCAGTCCACAATGAATCACCTCCTGTATTCTGAGCCATGTCAGGCTTGACTGAAGCATGACTCTTGGTCCACCAGACTCCCACGAATCCCAGCACTCATTGATGTGAGCATCCAGTGTGTTACCAACCAAGGAAGCCTGATCCTTTCCAACCTTGTGCTCCCCTTGTGGATTTGTACACCCCATCCCTGTGTGTATGTCCCTCTGGTGGTGACATGACTGGGTTGACAGGGAGTTCAAAATGGGAGGTGTGAAAATCTTCAGTGCAGCTGGGTGCAGCTCTACAGTGTGCTTAAGCCTGGGTTAATACTTTATTCATCAATGTGTCTTTGAGTGTGTGTGTGTGTGTGTGTGTGTGCACAGCCTCTGGCATACATGTGCATTATAAACATGTGTACAAGCAACCCTGCAACTAGCAGATGGGCTTTATCCACCTAAACTCCTCATCTGCATGTGATACAGCATGAGTGGCTATCACAATTGGAGCCAATCAACAAGTATCATTGTCATGAGGTTCTCCCAGTTATATTCAGTTCTTCAGAAAGCTTCCTGATATGATATCCCAAAGATGTTGATCAAACTACATGTATTAGGATGGAAGAGCTTATGAGAAGAGCATGCATATTCAAAATATGCAATGAAAAAAGACAATATCAGCTATTATAGTAAGTTTTTTTTTTTTTACTGGTAAATGCCTTGTTCTACATGTTGGTCTACATTCCTGCTCTTACCTATGGTATTAAGCTTGAGGTTGTGCTTGGAAGTACAAGATCCCGAATACCAATGGCAAAAATGTATATTTTATGTAGGGGTTACCTTAGAGATTGAGCAAGGGGTCTGGTCCCTACAGAATAGCTGCTAGGTGCTATGTATCGAGAGGAACCATCCAAGGTGGTATGAGTACCTCTTTCAGATGCCCAAGAAGCCCCTCCCTAGAAAGGTATTCCAGTCATGTCCTACCAGGCAAGACCCCAGGGCATACTTGGGAGGGCCCATGTCGGTAAGCTGGCCTTATAATAATGAAAATGCCTCTTAGTCCCCAAAAAGTAGGTTGGGCATATCTGCATAGGCCAGAGGTTGGGCAACGGCAAGGCCTCCAGGGCCAGTGTGACTGCATGCTTTTTCAGATTACCTTGCCCTGCTCACGGCTGATTACCTGGATCAGGTGTGTCAAGCAAACTAGAACATGCCAGAGCAGGGAATGTTGGAAAACAAGAAGGAATGCTACCTTCAATGCCCTCCCTTGGCTTAGACTGATGCCCCTGTGACCTAGTTTAAGATATTGATTGATGGTTAGAAGTACGATATAACCAAAACATTTGACAGCCTTATTATCAGATTTTCATCCGTGCATCCTGACTTCAGCTGTGTCTCCGGTTTTTGAAAGTCAATTTGTTTTTCATCCATCCATCTTCTCCCACCTTTCCAGAGATGGGTTGTGGGGGGCAACCTCTCTCACCATAGAAACTTCCAACAGTTTTGCCCCAAGGCGCTTTTAGGCCAGCTGAGAGACACTCTCCCTTAACCACATCCTGGATCTTTATTGAGGCCTCTTTCCAGTGGGACACACCCAGAATATCTCCTCAAGGAGGCGGCCAGGAGGTACCCAAAAGATGTGCCTAAGCCCCCTTAGTTGGGTTCTTTCACTACAGAGGAGCAGGGGATCTACAACAAGCTCCTCGGAAGTGACAGAGCTCCTCATCTTCTCCTAAGGGAACACCCAGCTACTCTTCAGAAGAAACTCATTTCAGCCGGTTGAAAACAGCATCTTTACTTTTTGCTTATGACCCAAAGTTCATGACCATAGGTGAAGGTAGTAACAAAGATTGACTGATTTGGAGCTTTGGCTATTGCCTCAATTGCTTGTTTGACACAACAGATTAATACAGCGATCACATCACTGTACTCCTGCACCTCTATCTGTTTGTCAATCTCATGATCCACCCTTTCCTCGCTGGTGAACAAGACACCAAGATACCTAAACTTCTCCAACAACCCATAGAAGGCAAACCACCTTTTTTGGTTAAGATCCCTTTGACTTAGTGTTGTTAATTTTAATTACACACAATGCTAAACTACCTCAGTGCACAATAAAGGTCCTGGTGCAATGATTCCAGCAGAACATCATTCGCAAATGGCAAAGATGAAATCCTGCACCTTGAAGTTCTGTCCATTGAAATTGTGGATGGAACTGGTGACAACAGACGTTCCTGCCAGAGTCAATCGTGCACCAGGAACCAGTTCTAATTGATGTGGAAACAAAAACTTTTTTTTGTTCTTGTTATAAGGAGAATGGACAGTTCTTGATGTGGGGATCCCAATCTCATCTTCCCAGAGAACCTCTCACAGAACTTTCTGGGGGACAAAATCAAACGCTTTCCACAAGTCCACAAAGCACATACGGGTTCGATGGGCAAACTCCCCAAAACCCTCAAGCACTCTGTAAAAGGTGTAAAGGACATGTAAAGGTGAACTAACTTGGGAACTTGGCATGGCACCGGTTAATGAAGTGAATCACAACTAAAGTTCAAACTTGGCAAAAAAAGCATAAAAATTAGTCAGCAGAAGCCCAATGTCAGGCTATCCAACCTTCGAACACAAACTTTTTTCTTCTTAAAACACAGAAAAGGTACAAAGATAATTGAATAGGATGTCATAAAAAGAAAAAAAGGTGTCAAAAGAAATAACATAAAACAGTAATTTGAAGAATGTTCCCATTTTAAGGGTGGAGTTCTGCATTTTGAACTTGGTCTCATCAAGTAGCTCTTTCAAACATGGCCCCCAGCAAAATGAACAACACATTCCTAAGTTCAAAGTGCTCAAACCTCTTAAAACTTGCAAGCAATGCTTTACTATGTATAGTATGTCAGGATTCTACAGGTATCTGTGGCAAAGCTGTTAATCCTCATGACTGTTATGCAGCCGTTACACTTCATTTCCTTTCCCAAATGCAGGAAAGGAAAGGGGTTAAATCAGGATTCTGTCTTAAGGGGAAATATTGGTTAAAAAAAAGGGTGGTTTTCCTTTTTTAATGTGTCAAGTTACTGAAGCTAAATCTTTAATTTTTAAACACTTTTTTTTATTTGACCAAATTTGTGTGGGGCTTTGGTTGCTTTTAGTCCTTTCAGAGTTTTATTTGATTCTTTAAGTATTGCAGAAAAAAACTATGATGGCATGTGAGAGTTGGAAAGTGAATCTAATATGTTGAAGCCAGAAAGACCACATCATCTGCATAAAACCAAAATTGGTCCAAAAGAGCTAATCTTAAGCGTTCCACTTTGCTGCCTTCTGTCTGTATTTCAAACACACTAGTGGTCTGAAACAGCTATAGAGCTAATTACACCATCCGTCAACGCGAGAGAACTGTCATGATGTTCATTACAAAATCCTGTTTGGTTTTAAACTTAAGTGGACCAAAACTGCTTGGAAACCGCGTGTAGCTACAACAGTTTAAGGCAGTAGGTCCCAAATACAGGACTAACCAGAAGAAAAAAGAGCTCAAATGCTGTGACCAGTTTCAATAAATTCTGCAATTTTAACATGTACGTTGATTTTGGTTCATTTTTGCTCTTTGGTCCACTGGAAATAAAGTTGAAAACTAAGGGCAAACATTTGTCGTGCAGTCCAAGAAAGGCCTATTAATGAAAAATAATTCTCTGTAATTCCCCTAAAATTACAACCACCAGCTAATTACCATCAAGTAACTGCAATGCTAATAGCTAGCTAATGCCAACTCTAAATGCAACTGTTTATGCTTGGAGTTAGCTTTCCTACAAAGTAACCTGTTAGACCCAAACAATAAAAATGTTGTTAATATTAAATACTAATGTCAAGTCAAGAACAAATAATAAAGCTAAAAGCAAATCAAAATTTGTTTTTGATTTAGAGATGTTATTTTTGTAAAGGAATTTAAAGAGAGGGACCCGACTGCAGACAAGATGGCGCCTGACGTCATCGTCTGGAGGCGTTAATTACAGAACTTACACTAACCCACAGGGGGGCTAACTCTAGGCCTCGAGAGCCGGCCTTCTGCTGGTTTTCCACAAATCCTACCTCATCTGCTGCCGATTACCTGGATCAGGTGTGTTTAGCCAATAGGGAGCTTCAATTGCAGGTTGGTTGGAAAACACGTTGGACACCAACCCTCGAGGCCTGGATTATGACAACTATGCTCTGACCCTGACCCTAATCCTAAATCTAACCCAAAAGTGTTCAGAATTGTAGAAAAACTTTAACAAAGCTTAAACGGGAAAAACTATAACTGTTAGGGTTGGAAGTTTTGAAAAGGGTTTTTGAGTGATATGGGAAATTTCTGGTTCCGCCCGAAGACTTCGGACCTTGGCGCCTGCAGCCAGGCCCTCTTGAACATGAATGGTACAATACAGACAATTATTCTGGTAACATTTAAAGACTTTAATATACAATATACATACAAGAGATAGTTGTTTGCAAGTTTGTGCCGGGCAGCAACATTGTTACAAAATGAACAAAATCTGATCTACTTTTATCTTAAGCAAAATTCATATTAACCTAGGTAAACCTGTCAGGCATTAATTAAACTCAAAATGGAATCACTTCACGGTTCTTTAACACCACTTATCAAGTTGTTTATGCCGATTAACTAAGACCGATCTGCCAAAACCCACACGTTGCAATAATTGAGGCTCTTAGAAAAGCCATGAATACTAACAGGAATCTCTCCGCTCAGTCTGAAACAGCCAAACAACAATAGCCACCATCTAACAGGGTGTTACTGGGAAGAGTGTGTACCGCTGTGGTATGTCTGTGTTATCTCCGTTGACCTCAAGGGAATGGTGCTCATTTGCGAAAGTACAAAGTGTACTAGTGAAAGAAGAAGAGGCGGGATGAAGCAAAAAAAAAAAAAAAAAATCAAGATTTAATAAGCAATGAAATCTGGATTTGATCTATTTTTCTTTTAGAACTTTCTTTAATTGTACTAAAAGGTTACGTTTCTTTTGATGGACAAGAAAAAGGCGGAGAATCCCAACAATGATCAATTCCTGATTCATTTGTGCATCCCTTCTTCTCTTTGCCCTCCCAGGAATCTTCCACTTCCAAATGTCCACAGCATCTTCTGTTGAATGTCAATATGACACAGTCCACACTTTGATATGGCAACAAACATGGCATACAGTACGCGTAAGTTATGATAACTGACAGTCACAAGGTTCACGTGTTCCTCACAAAGTGGTTTTTCAGCGTCAGATGATAACGCTCTGCAAAAAAAACAGAGCTTTACTTAATTCTCTGATAAATAAAAAGTGTGGTTTTGCTAAATACTGCAGTAGATATCACAGATCAACCGTAAAATCAGTCGTTCATCATTAAAGCTTCATTAGCATTTTTTCCAATTATGTAGGTAAAAAGTCAAGCTGGACCAAAGAAGTATTCCTGTCCATTTTTTGTTTTGTTTTGTTTTTTTCATTAATATTTACATTATCTGTATGCATCAGTTTTTCGTACTGTTTTTGTCTTGTTCACGGTCACACGGAAGGTCAAAGTTATTTTGTTGGAGTCTGTTTTCTTTCTTTGTGAAGACGTGCAATGGACCTCTAAAAATATAAATATTTAGATAAGAGAACTCGCCTCAGAGGGTGAAACGTCTTAAGTAAGAAAAGACAAACCAATCCGGTACCCTGTATTCATTTACTTACTCGATGGACTCAACCTGGATGACTGAGAATCAGCACAGTCATGTCAGATAAGAGAAGTTACGGATTTTACTGTATTTTCCGCACTCAAAAGCCTTAATTTAAAAAAACAACAACAGTGTGTCTTACAATCTTATATTTTGATTAATTCTGGTTTTGTTTACTGATGTTAAAGCGATATCGAGAGAACCAATGCTCCGTAAAATGCTTGGTTCGGTGTTATTCTACACATGGTAACGTTTCTAACGTGTAGCGGTGTCGCACTGTGTTTGGGAGTTAGCATATTCAGAAACGTTTGTATTATACCATGCTCCGGGTGAATAGTCGATTCTGATTGGCTGCTGGGTGTGCATTAAAAGGTGATAATCCACAGTGATAATGCACGCCTAAAAAAGAAGTTCTGGTCACATACCTTAAATGTTCTGTGTCACTGCTCTGGTTTCTTTAAAACAAACTTTTGCTTCATCATCTGGACGAATACAGGCGGTTAGAGGTGAACTTTCTCTGTGATCTGACGTTTTATTCAACCCATCGTGACGTTAAGCATTTATTTCGCTTTCTTTTACCGCTGCAGTCGAGGTCTGAGCCGGCTCGGCCAGCTTACTGTGACAACGTGCCGCACCACCTCACAAATAGTTCGCTTTTTGTGAAAAAAGTGATCAAAACTGAAAAAATAACAAGAGTATAGTACTAAAAACTGATTAAATAATTATTTGTTTTGTAAGTGACAATGGTATAAGCGGGTTAATGGCGTGATGACCACATGCTTAAAAAAGAAGTTCCGGTCACATAGCTCAAATGTTTTGTATCACTGCACTGGCTTCTTTAAAAAACTTTTGCTTCATCATTTGGACAAAAAGAAGCGGTAAGAGAAGAACTTTCTCTCTGAACTGATGCTTTATTTAACACATTATGACGATCAGCATAGATATTGCTTTTCTTTACCGCTGCAGTCCAGATCAGAGGTCGGAGCGTTACTGTGACAATGCGCACCGCCGCACCATGCAACAAATAGTCCGCTTTTTGTGAAAAAAGTGATCCAAACTGAAAAAAAAAGAATAAAGTACTAAAAACTTGTTGAATATTAATTTATTTTGTAAGTGACCATATAAGCGGGTTAATGGTCTTTGAAGTGTGCATTATCAGCATAAACGCACCTCGCCAAAGCAACTATCCTCTACTTTGGGTCGGATGGTTCAGGCATGCATTGATTTCTGATAATGCATACTTGGTCGGCCATTATCCCTTACTTAACATTCAAGGCGCTTTTAATGGTTGCCGGTTTTATGCGTGGAGTAACGATTCCTGAACGTAAAAGTTTAGAATGCAGAAAGCAGAAATAAGTGTTTTCACAGACCTTTTATTGGAAGTGTCCGTTACAACGTACGTTGCAGACTCCGGCGTGAATACAGTTTATAAAGTCTGACTGACTGACTGATCTCAGACTCTTTTTTTCACGCTTATTGCGCCTTATAGTTGATGACTTTCTCATTCATCCAGGTGACGTTTGACGTGTTGTAAAAAAATTTCAAAGGAACAACCCTTTATGTCCAGATACCATGATTCCATTTAGCCCCTAGTGGTTAATATGCAAACTGCATTTTACTCCAGCTAGTATTGGTTTGAGCTTCAACCTGGAAGTCACAAACACATTTTACCTCAAGTTTCTTGTTTATCTATGATACTTTGTCTAAAACCTGCCCCTGATTATAAAACTGTAATTCTGGGACAGTTGAACTACTTTTCCCATAAAAAAATATGACACTGAAACCACATCAAAGGCCTAAAAACATTTGCGAACATTGACACATGGACTGTCAGACGCTCCATGTTAACGGATTCCAAGACCAGTTTACCTTCTATAAATTATCTAAAAAATAAAAACATCACTTTTTTGAAAACATGTATGACTGAACTTCATAGACACATATAAAAGTGGTCAATTTATCCTTCAGATGCTTCCTAAGGTGATATTAGTCCACCGGAATTTTCATAGATAAAGCCGTTTGATAGAAAGGGCTGTTTTATTTACCCCACCCATGCACATTTTTACGATGGAATCATGTCTTTTGTGGCATCCCGAAACCATAACTGCAGATGTCGTGCAACCGGCGGTCACAGGCGGACAGCAGTTGTTCCCAAGCGTTAGCGTGCAGGGGCGTGCTCGGTCAATCCCGCGTGTATGCACACAGATGAAGTTAGGATTCTTAGGCGATCGCAGAGGTTGGTCCAAGGAGTGTCCCGATTCCCAGGGATACTCCTGTCTGACATTCATCTTCTAAGCTAGCTAAACACAGAGCAGCCTGGCCGTGACTCACCGCACACACCACAACCACAGTTTCTTTACCATCAGTGACACACCAGTGTACATTTTACACAGCCAGTGCAAATCGCCAATGACTCATAAATTGAGGATTGACTCACAAACCAAACATCAGATCGTAGTTCTGTCCAAACACCATTGAGAGATTTGTTTGTCAGTAAGGGGCTTTAATCCCGTCTCCTTTGGAACTATTGGATTCAAAATTGGCACCCGGACAGGGAGACTCTCCTCCGAGCGGCTCATGTTTGAAACCACAAATGCCCGGGTGCGCTCGGCAGGCGGTAACTCTGACTGCTACCGCTCCGGCTTCTATTATTAATGCAGCCGCTCGTATCCAACCCAGACCGTTCACCTTGTTGCGCATTCATTCACAAGCAGCGGATCAAACATCAGCAGGGTGTCCTGCCCCCAGGGGGAAACACCGCAACCTACCCCAAAGCATTTTTCACCACTTTACGAGACTCTTTTTATTTATTTTTTCTAACGCAGTGAGAGTGACGAGACGTTTTACAACGATTTACGAGGAAGCCGACAAGAGGGATTTAGAGTAGATTTATATGCTGTTTTATGAACGCCCACGGTGTAATGCCGTCTCTGAGTGAATCAAAAGGATCTGGATTGCTTACAGTGGGGGAAAAAAAAAAAAAATGCATGACTCAAAACCTGCTTCTCAACCCTTTAAATTTCCTCTGGGCCGCATTTTCCCCCGATCACTTACAGCAAATTAGAGGAAGCAACGATTTATCTAAAACAAACAGTTAAAATTAATAATCCGAGCATTTCAGATACTCATCCAGGGTGAGGAAATTCCGCTACCTGATTTCCACACTTTTGGGGAAAAAAATATGAGTCAGCAAGACTGCGGCTATTGAGAAGACTGCAGTTTTTTTTCTTTACACAAACATTTTGTCCAGGTTCAGTGTGTACTCCTCACATTCCCTCATTAATGTGTGTTAAAGGATACCCCGGCTATTGAAACCACACTCCCTCCTCTTCCCCACTAACATACGTTTTCGTATCAGGTGTCTTTTATCACACTCTTTGTTAAAGTTCCTGCAGCATTAATCAGGAAAGATGTGCAGTTGCCAGAATTTTTTCTCTTTATCTGTGCCAAAGAAAAAAATAATAAAAACAGAACAAATCTCCCTTTAGTGCTGACAGCTCTGAGCTGCGGGTGAGACCTGTTCTGCAGTGAAGGGACACTGCATTCTCTTCTTTTCTGCTCCTTTTGTACAGCGAGAACAACAATTAGTCTGTTTTCATTTGACTCAAGCAGGCCCATTCCTGTGTCAGCGCACAACGTGGATCCAAACAATGCGATTGTTAAAACTATACAACCCAGAGATGAACACAAGTCCCTTTTTTGCAAGTCCAAGTCAAGTCCAAAATCCTTGTATCCAAGTTCAAGTTCTCTCAAGTCTTTGCATTCGTTTTTGAGCCGAGCCACAACTCTTTGCATTTTATTCCAAGTCAATTCCCAAGTCCTTGTCTTCAATTTCAAGTCAAATTCCAAGTCTTTGCATTTAATTTCAAGTCAAGCCAAAAGCCCTTGCATTTAAAGTCAAGCTCCAAATCTGTACAATGATTTCTAAATGAAGTCTTAAGTCCTTGCATTTAATTTTAAGTCAAATTCAGAGTCTGTACATTTACTTCCATGTCAAGTCTTAAGGCTTTTTTTAGGTTAGCAAGGTCCCTAGTCCTTACATGCAATTTCAAGTAGTCTTAAGCGTTTGCTTAGATTTTCAAGTCAAATCCCAAGTTTTTGCATTCATTTTTAAGCCAAATCCCAAGTCTTTGCATTTAAATTTAAGTCAAATCCCAAGTCTTTGGATTTAATTTCAGGTCAAGTCTTAAGGCTTTGCATTTTTTAGGCCAGGCCCTAGTCCTTAATTGCAATTTCAACTTGTCTTAAGTCTTTGCATTTATTTTTAAGTCAAATTCAGAGTCTGTACATTTACTTCCATGTCAAGTCTTAAGGCTTTTTTAGGTTAGCAAGGTCCCTAGTCCTTAATTGCAATTTCAACTTGTCTTAAGTCTTTGCATTTATTTTTAGGCCAAGCCACAAGTCTTTGAATTTTATTCCAAGTCAATTCCCAAGTCCTTGTCTTTAATTTCAAGTCAAATTCCAAGTCTTTGCATTTCATTTAAAGTCAAGCCACAAGTCCTTGCATTTAAAGTCAAGTTCCAAATCTGTACATTTAATTTCAGGTCAAGTCTCAAGGCTTTTTTTAGGTTAGCTAGGTCCCTAGTCCTTACATGCAATTTCAAGTAGTCTTAAGCGTTTGCATCCATTTTCAAGTCAATTCCCAAGTCCTTGTCTTCAATTTCAAGTCAAATTCCAAGTCTTTGCATTTAATTTCAAGTCAAGCCAAAAGCCCTTGCATTTAAAGTCAAGCTCCAAATCTGTACAATGATTTCTAAATGAAGTCTTAAGTCCTTGCATTTAATTTTAAGTCAAATTCAGAGTCTGTACATTTACTTCCATGTCAAGTCTTAAGGCTTTTTTTAGGTTAGCAAGGTCCCTAGTCCTTACATGCAATTTCAAGTAGTCTTAAGCGTTTGCATCCATTTTCAAGTCAAATCCCAAGTTTTTGCATTTAAATTTAGGTTAAATCCCAAGTCTTTGGATTTAATTTCAGGTCAAGTCTTAAGGCTTTGCATTTTTGCTAGTTAGGTCACTAGTCCTTACATGCAATTTTCAACTTGTCTTACGCCTTTGCATTCATTTTTAAGCCAAGCCACAAGTCTTTGCATTTTGTTCCTAGTCAGTTCCAAAGTCCTTGGACTTTTAAGTCAAATTCCAAGTTTTTGCAATTCATTTCGGGTCTTTTAATTAAATTTCAAGTCACGCTACAAGTCCTTCCATTTAAAGTCAAGCTCCAAACCTGTACATTGATTTCTAAGTCAAGTCCTAGATCCTTGAAATTATTTTAGGTCAAATCCCAAGTCTTTGCATTCATATTTAAGCCCATTCTATTCCAAATCTAGTCCCAACTTCTTGCATTCAATTTCAAGTCATCTCAAGTCCAATTTTCATGGTATACCTTTTTAAGTCCAGTCTCAAGCCTTTTTATTTTATTTAAAGTCCCTTCACCAGTTCTTGTCTTAGATTTGAAGTTTGATTCCAAGTTTTTGCATTAGATTTTAAGTCGTCTCAAGTCTCTGCATTCAATTTAAAGTCAAATTCCAAGTCTTTGCCTTCAATTTCAATTTAAGTCCTAAGTCTTTTTGTTATTTTCCAAGTGAAGTCACAAGTCCTTGGATTCTATTTTAAGTGGTCTCAAGTTTTTGCATTCAATTTCAAGCCAAGTCCCAAGTCTTAAAACATGAAGCTAAAAGGAGAAGTTTATTGTTACAAACTGACAATAAACTACTTTTAACCAACTTGTTTTGGCAGAATAAGAGGACGTTGGTGTTCTTACAATTTCAGTGAGAAAGCTTAATGAAGAAAGCTTTTATCTTTAGACATGACAGTGATGTCAAGGAACAAAAGTATCAGAATAAAAAATTAAGAATGCTCAAGTCCAAAACCTCAAATTTCAAGTTAAGCCTGAAGTCTTTAAGATCATAGTGTAAATCAAGTCTCGAGTCTCTACATGTGATACTTAAGTGTGACAAAAGTAAGAGTCTCATCTCCAAGTCCTAAACTCTGACACAAGTCTCTATTTGGGTAAAAATCCCAGCATTTATGGAAGGTTTTGGGAGTTCACTCGCTTGTGGGGGCACGAGATTATCCATCCTCTGCCAAAATGAATTGAAAAGCTAAAGTGTGGGCTGTTTGAATGTCAGAGCTATATTTATCCGTTGACAGACAGAGACACACTCTGTGCTTCTGTCTGTCCGCTTTTGACAATGAGGTTTGGAATGCCACCACATAACCCCAAAAAAACTAGGCCGAGCGCAGACGGACCAACTGCTTCACAGACGTGCTGACATGTCCGAGGCTGTCATTGTGTTGCATAAATCACCCCCCCCCCCCCCCCCCCCTCGCTCCGTGTGCTGCAATGTCAGTTTCTGGCTTGGCACAAAGGACTGCATATAGCAAAAAAAAACTACAGTAACAGAACTATTTGAACATTTTAACATTTAGAGCTGAAATGTGTGTGTAATATCATATTTACAACAAAATCACTAAAGAAAACCCAAAATGATAGCAGCTTCAATTGGCAGAGACTTCTGCTACAGGATAGTTTGGTAAAAAATGTAATCATTTTCACATCCTCAGGTTGGAATCCTTTCAATGGACAAAGGGTTGGAACTGGAGGTGAGTCTAGCAGTTCTTCCATCAGAAAATCCTACTTTTGCTTGGGTGTGCTTTTAAAATGCACACAGAATGTGGTTTAGTGTCTTCTTAGTGTCTACTCTTTGAAAAGGTCAATATTCTCAGTTTAAAACTTGTAAGGGCAGGCTACGCGTGTTCATGAATGGGCTAAACACGCATTCTGGAACGTGTGTTTTGCCCATAGCAGTGTTTCGCAACCTT
The DNA here is from genome assembly GCF_053564925.1 of Oryzias latipes. NCBI lineage: Eukaryota > Metazoa > Chordata > Actinopteri > Beloniformes > Adrianichthyidae > Oryzias > Oryzias latipes. The sequence goes on along the minus strand of NC_136259.1, from coordinate 8,306,155 downwards.
TATATGGCCGGTCAACCCCCGGGGATTTTATCGTGGCCCGGTGGAAAGGGGTGGGGGTTGCCGTGGATACTTAATTTTGGTCTGATTTTAAAAAGAAAATAAACCTCTGATCATCACAAAAAACACATCTTTTAATAATAATAATAATAATAAATGTGATGGTGACTCTGTCAGTTCTCCTCCCCCTCCCCTCTGTACTTGGCTCCTGATTCGACACAGCTGCGACCACTCACCTCATCACCTACCTGCCTTCAAAAGGAGATCCAGTTCCAACATTCATCGGCAATTCATTGCCCCTGATGGTGCATGGTATGGTCGTCACGTTCATAGCTATCGTTACTAAGCCTTTGCCTAAGTCTCGCTCTCTACCTTGTTCTCAGGATTCCATTACCACGAGTGGTCGCCTGAATCATCTATGTTTCCGGATCCAAGTCTCTGCATTTCCTCCTGTCACGCCACGAGCCTCTGCCGATTCTCCAGTCACGCCACGAGCCACGGTCGTATCCACCAGTGACGCCACGAGCCACAGATTACCAATCTATCCTCGTCGTGGGTCCTCCTCGGATTCTCCTGCTTCGCCTGCAGCCTACAGCAGCAAGAACAGAAATGAAAACTATTTCTTACTCACCTCTGAACTCACCTGTGTCTTCTTCCAGGTTCCAGCGTCTGGGTCTGTTTTGTCTTGTCAGTCATGACAAATAACAACAGATGACACCAATGGAACATCAATCTCTAGTAACAAAGTCTGCCTATGGATGTTGTGAGGGCTATGTAAACAGGCTCTGTGTGTGGGAAATCACCTGTTGCAATAATTCCATAATTTAAGCCGTATCCATATTTTTTTCTTAAATTCGTAGCCCGGTCTTCCATCTGTTCTTGTGTTCCTGCACCAATTCCTTATCCATTTGCAAGGAAGCGTTCCACATACAACTTTTCTCGTGTAGCACGCCGCCGAACTACTTTTAGCGCTCAAGTGACTGAAATGTAACCAACAGATCCCTGTCGATTTTCATAACCAACTTTTTTCAGAAGAAAAGATCGTTCAAATGTAGTCATAAATACTTATGACTATATTTGATCTGCGGCCCGCCTGGTGGTTGGAGACCACTGGCCTATGGTGTTCACACTGGACAAGCACGGAGGGGCTTCTTCTTTTTTTTTTCTCTTTTAACTGTTTTTTCTAGTGCATGTCTGCTACCAAATGTCAAAGTGGTGCAAATCTCTGAAATCTTGGCTCCAAGCAGCTTTCAACTGCTCAGTTGTTGGACAGGGCAAGTTGGAAAAACAAAACAAACAAACAAAAAACCCATCGAGCTCAGATTCTTCAAGTGATTGTTCCATCAATCCTGTGACCCAATTATCAGCAGGACTCCGTCCAGGTAAATTATATAACTCCCATTAAAAGCCACCGTAGCATCCAGGGCAGACAAATCTAGGCCAGGCAACCTGCAGAGCACAGGAGGAAGTCCACAGGAAAAGAGGAAAACACAACTGAATAAATAGAGGAGTTGTAGGATTTTCCCTTTAATGGGTTCCCTTTTTAGGACCAAGAATGATCATTTTACATCAAATTTGCTTCGGATGTATGTGTATTTCGCTGGAAATAATGTGTGCCATCAGGCTTTATTAAACTCTTCAGTACCAATAGAAAAACATTGATGTTGCAATTGAATTTATGAGCGTGGAGCTTAAAAAAAAAAGGGTCTGTCGACATGCGTGTCCTCTGCGGTCCCAGGCCTGTCAGATGGTATTTGCTCAGTTGTGTCTTTTTAACCCTTGTGTTATCTTGTGGGGCCCGGATGACCCCACCCTTACATTGACGTGTTATCCCTACCAGGACAAAGGTGGATAAAGGTGAAGAGAATTTCATGTAATCCATGGACACCAGTGAAGATCACAAACATTGAATAAATAGGTTCAGAGCACTGTCTAGTGGGTCTAGATGACCCCACAAGATAGCACAAGGGATATAGTGGAATATAGTCTCAGCACTAAATGCTTCCTACGGCATCTGACTTAATCTTTCTTCAACTTTCTGCCTTAGACTGCCAGTCCAGAGCACGGTTTTTAAGGTGGTCTTGACATTTTCATCTACTCCTCTATGTTTGTAATCTACACCAAACATATCTGCAATCAAATTATACAGTTGTACATTGAACAGGCCGTGTGTCAGAAGAGGCTCTGCCCCGTTTTTTTGGTGTGTTTTTTGTTTTTCCAATTCTCCGCCCACTTGTGTGTCAGCAGTTCTATCCCTTGTGTTAATATGTGTGTGTGTGTGTGTGTGTGTGTGTGTGTGTGTGCACGAGGAGGAAATCAGGCGGCCAATTACATGCAGAAGGGAGGAAGAGGAGCAGAGGAGGAGGGGCAACACCACCCGCCGTCTGGAATAAAAAAAAAAAACAAGGCTAATGGAGATTGGCAAAGTGGAAAAGCAATAACAACAAAGGACTTAAAATAGACACAGACAATCACAGATGACTAAAGAGGAGAACGATTTACTAAAAAGGAGAGAAAAACACGAGGGAACACAAGAAGGGGAATGTTCTCCTCCACCTGAAAGCTTACAAGGAAGGTTCATCAAGCTTGAAATGAATCTGTACCAGTAAATCTAAGCATAAGTTTAGAATATGTCTCATCACTAATGCGATTGTGATTAACCAAAGGAGTTTTATTATAAAGCTGCCTCTTTAAAATAGGAAAGGTGTTCACGAAGCGGCTTAACTTTTAGAAAATAGTATCTGTTTTTTCCACCAAATAATAAAGTACACAACCCCGAAAACAGGGGAAAAGAACGTGCAGTGATGAGGATGATGAGAAGAGTTTCTGTGGATCTGAGATAATGGTTTAATTCTCCTCTTTTCCCCTCAGTTTCAGCTTGTTTACGGTGCGTTAGTAGGTTTTCGCTGGTTTTCTCCAACACTCCAAAAACATGCTTCATAGGTTAACTGATGATTCTAAATTGTCCCTCAGGTGTAAATGTGTGGTTATGTGGTCCTGCAACAGACTGGAGACCAGTTCAGGGTTAAACCCCGCCTTCACCCAACAGTAGCTGGGATAGGCTCCAGCAACCTTGTGATCCTGAAACGTTTTCAGCAGGTTCTGAGCTTGGATGGATGGAATTCATTTGATCTTAATCTTAATGGGAAAAATAATCGTAACTCCATAAATAAAAGTCCCAACATTTTTTTTGTGTTTAAATCCCAAGTTTTTTTATTTTTACTCAACAAAATATAATAAATACTACATATAAATATGACATCAAAAGTGCATCACTAAAAATAGAAAAGTGCACCAGAAAACAAGGATAAATAATTGCATATTTTCCGCACTATAGGGCGCACTAGATTGAGCGAGAAAAAAAGTCTGAGATAAGTCTGTCAGTCAGATTTTATGAACTGTGTTTACTCTAGGCTATGTCCGAATTCCCACCCTAACCCCTGTATACTATATAGTGCATTCGCCATTTTGTAGTACTGTCCAAATCTACAATTCCAAAATCAAGTGCCCTACAAATTTCCCAGAACTCTCTGCAAAAAAACAGTGTGCATTGATGCTCATTAGATCAGCAAATATAGACCGCAATGCATTGCGTTGGAACAATTTATGCCTAAAAATGTATTTAAGTATATTTTTCTAACAAATCATCAACGTTTTTATCTCCAGAAGACAGTGGACTCATAAATAATCGTCGCAAAACGCTCATTTTATTTAGATTTTAACTTCGTGAAATTGATGTCCTATGTCATATCATTGTCATATCCCCCGTTAAAAAAAAAAAAAAATCTAGTTGAACATTGTGTCAGAAATGCTTTTAAAATTCAGGGCACTACATAGTGCCACACTATATAGATTTTTAGTAGTTAATGATTAGGGTGAGAATTTGGACACAACCTAGATCTCGTCTGTACCACTTTACACATTAGCGAAGTTAAAGTATTCACAACACACGTAACAAAAACCTTGTAGCGCAAAAAAATCGTAAGGCTGATACGGCTAAAACAAACGTTACTGTGACTATGCTAACCTTGTTAGTAACACATCAAAAAGACACATTCAGTTACATTCGGAGCGTTAGCCACGTTAGAGTATTTACTGAAAAAATACAACTCCTAACCTTGTTTGCAGCTCCCAAATATCCCATACTGATACCGCTAAAACAAACATTACCCTGACTACGCTAACTCTCAACATGATTAGTAACGTAAAAGAAAACAAACTCCATCACCGCAACACGTTAGCCAAGTTAGCATATTCACCAAAACACCAAACCTTTTTTGGAACTTGATTTTAAAAAAAAAAAAAAAAAAATTACAGAGCGTCGTGTTTCTGTGAAAACTGCTGCAACATCAGTTAACACAAGAAGAATAAATAAAGGTCTTTAAGTGTTCCTTAGAACGCGGAAGATACAGTAATACCATAGTTGAAGTTGTTGTTTTTTTTATCCAGAAAAATTCTGCTGTTCAATATAAATACAAACAAACTAAAAATATCCACCATCACTGCTGTCGTGCTTAGGATCTCTGTCTGGCTCCACTTTTGCTTGTCGGCTCTCTTACTGCTACAGTGACCTGAGCCAGGAGTCAGGTGCAAACAAACCAGGACTTTCGTTTTTTTTTTTAGGTGTTCCCGGATTAGCTCCTTTGGTCCAGTGGGTCAAAGCAGACCTAGATGAACCTGAAATCCATGCTTACTCACAGAAAAGTCTGGATATAGGTCACCATTTAAATCCACCTGGAAGTTTAAATTAATTGTTGTGGGGGAAAAAAGGACTTCTTGAATTTTTTTTGTTGCAGGACAACATCCCTAAACGAGCCTCCATACAAGCCTGACACCAAAACCAATAGGTGAAGAAAACCCTTTTTCTTTTTTTTTTGCTTTTTTGTTACAGTTTTACAGTTTGTCCTGACACCAGACGGCGGCTTCAGGCCTGATCCTGTCTTTTCTTGTTTGAAGCGAGAGTGAGGAGGAGGTGAAATCACCTGGAATCTTGTTAGCTTCAACAGTTTTGTGTCCGTGTACACTCCAGATTCCGGGGGGGGGGGTTAGCGGAACCATGGCTCGGATTAGTTAACCCTGCCTCACCCAGGTTACCGCTCGGTCTTATCCCCGCGGCATAAGCCTTTAATGAGTTCACTGCCTTCCCCCTTTACTGCATCATCTCTCCTTCTCTCTTTTCATTTCAAACCAGGCTCCACCCTCACTTCTTACAGAAATCCTCCTTTTTCTTCCAACACTTTTTTATTTCATGTTCCTTGCATTTCTTTTTTCGTTTGTTTTTATCGCTTGTCATCGCTGCGTCACCTGCTCTGTCTTGCTTCTCCTGCCCCGCCCCCCACATCTCAGCATATGTTCTTCTGGGTCAGGATTAGGGCCCTTCTCGTTAGTTAATTAGAGAAAGACTGAGCGACAGGAAAGAGCTAAGAAACGGAGGGAAAATTCTTGACTCCGGTGCTTATTTTGGGAGAATTTAGGCGAGCTAATGTCCCATTTGCTGTTCTTTACGTGCTCATTTTGAAACATTTCGATATCTACAATTCCCTAAGCATCACATGGAGAAGTTAAGTCTAAATCCTCGTCCTCGGTTCTGCAACATAAAGGCTCCTGTCTCCCTTAAAAAGCCCCATTTTCCTGCCTCAGCTCAAGCTGCCCTCCTGGGGGTCCACAGCTAGATTACGCTGGTCAGAACCCTACGAAGCAATTAAGCAAACAACGGGGTCTTTCCATTCCCTTTTTCTGTTTATGCTGCTCCCGTCTGGATTGGATTGTCTATATGTTCCTGGTAGAGATGGTTGCTGGAGTTTCCTTGATCCCACGCTAAAAGCTTAAAGCTTTAGTCGCAAGCATTTTTACGGGGGTTGAACCTGTACAGGTACAGTGGGTTTTCAGTTTGTCTGGCCTGGTGAAGGGTCGTAGAGAGGAGTACTGGTAGCTACATCTGTATTCGTACGGGTATAATGGAGGTTGGTCGAAATATTCAGAAATGCAATTTTAAGCTAAATTTTCCTTATAAATGTCCACCATCATCAGAAAATGCCACAAGAACATGTTAAAAACACCACGCTCAAATGCCTCTTGTATGGGGTTTGCAGGTTATACATAAGAGCCCGTAGGATGGTCAACACAAACTACACGCTCTAATTTCCTAATTCCTATGGGTGTATTCACATTGGAAAGGTCTGTTAGTCTGGACCGAGTCCACTTAATTTGGTCTGGACTGAGTCCTGAACCTTGTATTTGGTCTGTATTCAGACTGCCGTCAAGTGGACTTTTCTTTTTCGAACTAAAGCTTGTAAACAAAACCATGTGACTAAAGATCTATAATCTTGAATGTCTGTATCAACATCAGGTACAACAACTTTTACTTGCTGTGATCTGGTGGAGTCATGCTGCAAGGCGGTTACGGAGAAGGGGACGGGTAAGGAGGTACATTAATAAGTGTTTTCCTAGAAAAACAGTGTGAAGAGCAATATGTGTCATGTTTAAAATTATTTTAATAAGCCTCCATTCATCCAACCAAATATCCATGAATTTTTTTCCTCATCGTCATGTTTGCTTCCTTTCTCCTCTGTTTACATCCCAGTCATGCCCGGCTACATTGGCCGTTTTGACCCAGTTGTTCCGCACCAGGCACGGAGCCTACTCCGACTGAGGAACCTCTGAGCAAACCGGAGCTCAGTCCGATTTAAAACTAACAGAGACCACCTCGAAAGACAGGTCCAAGAGTGGTTGCTGGTCCCGGACCAGGGTCCACTTGGGTGTATTCAGATGGTCTGAATGCACCCTAAAGGTTAGGGTGAACAATGACCAAGCGCGCAATTGTCAATTGAACAGCACCAACAGGCCTCTTGCGCATAGGGCCGTACTTGGGGAAAATCCGTACATCACACCTGCGTCTCACCTACATCACCCTTCCTTACTCCTTGTTAGCTACAACCTGTCACTCACAGCATGGCCCATAGAAAAAATACGTACAAACATTTTCGCTCTACGGTCTACGACTCTGACATTTCGTGCAGGGTACAGGTTTGCCCCGGACAGCCCGTATCCATTTGTAAAGGGAGTTGGGACTGAGACTTAAAATATTTCCGAAAATCAAACAGAAAAAGTAAAAAGAGAAAAATACTAGAAAGAACAGCAAGGTAACTAATAACCCCCCTCTTGTTGTTTTCCAATCGTGCACCACTATCACATACCTTTTTCGGGTCATCAAAAGGTTGGCCTTACATTGACCCGAGCTTGTTTTAAGTCTTCAAAGTTATGAGTGCAGGAAATATAAGCAGATTTTATAGGATTGGAGCGCTCTAAGCTCATCTATTGTAGAGACCCCCTCTGTTCAGGCTTAAGGCCCGATTAAGGCATATGATATTGAATCCTCTTTGGGCTGCAGCCATTGTGTCAGTATGTGTGCTTGTGTCGTGTGTAGGCCCTCCTTGGCACATGGAGGCAACTCATTTACCTGATGTACCGCAAGGCTCTAGTGACCTTGTAGTCAGGGGCTTTTACCCCCCCCCATCTCACAGGGAGAGGAGGGGGGGGACGGGTTGGGGTCAGAAGTTCAGCAATGTACTAAGTAACGACTTTCAATCAACATCCATCACTCACTCGCCGGATGGGTGGATGGAGTTGGGGGGGGGGGGGGGGGGGGGCTGAAGTCACTCCTTGCTGATGAGGCTACATTAGATTAACATAATGTCCCAATTATGGCACCATGGGGGGGGGGGGGGGTACGTCAGGTAGCAATGACTTTTAGTTTTTTCATGACAAAGTCGTCGTCATCGTCGGGTTGCAGAATAACAAATGTTTCCTTTGCTTTGTTTGTTTACGTTTCTAAGATCCATTAATCAAAAAGTGCCATGGAGAGGCTTTTATTTTGGTGGAAACAGGAAGAGCAGGAAAAACACAGTTTAGCAGACGTGTGTCTGAATCAAATGATGTCCCGTCTTTTTTATTTGGATTCAAAGAAATACATTTCTTGCAGTAGTTTATGACACAAGGTGTTGCCAGTCTGGTTGTGTCTTTTATGTTTTTCCTGGTAAACTTGTTTGACCTGCAGCTATTTGCTGGAATAGGTGAGGTTCTGTTCATTGACTGTATATAAGAACTGGTCATAGTGACCCCTTCCCCCCTGACGTACCAAATAGGAAGTTCTTGCTGGTTCCATGAAACCATAGTACCATATTCTACTAACCGGTACCTTGTTAACATGTTCTTGGTGTTATTCAAGTTATAAACCAACCAATCAGAGGCCTTAATAAAAGCTGCTGGTCTCACTTCGAACATTTGAAACGTCTGATTGACAGAGTCTTCCGAGCCCGTTTTCAAGTAGAGGTTGGGGTGTTGGGGTGAGGTTGGTGAGAGTGGTTGCCATGGAATTGTTGACTCTGACCAACCACTACTTACTGACATTGTCTGGTTCCAACATGTCAGCGTCCGTATCGTGAAAACATGGCAACTGAATTGACTTTATTTGGTTGGAACCAGAAGTAAATGGGTGGCGTCACACTTGCTTAGGGAAGTTCCTTTATACAGTGATCCCTTGCCATATCACAGTATATTTTTTATTGTCTCATTGATTTGCAGATGTTTTTCAGCGCATTTTTCTTTTAATCATTATACTTTGTTCTGCATCTTGATTAGAAATTGATCTTGTCAATCAATCTCCTCCATGCCCTGTGTCCTATAAAGAATACGCTCAGTTTGCCAAATTTCTTCGATTGAGTTTTCATTCTCTAATACTGGACTTATAGTTTGAACTTTGGGGGTTAAACATTTTCACATTTTGCTATCTTGTTTAAAGTTTGATAAAAAAAAAAGTATTAAGTGTCTAGTGGGGGGCCAGTTTACAAACAAAAATGTATTTTTTGAAATAACGACTTTATAGTCATACATTTAGACCTTTAAAGTCGTGAATTGATGAGAAAAAATTAATACTTTTATGACTTTAAGTCTCGTAAAATTATGACTCTCAACAGCTTTACTTTAAGTTGAGTAAATTCACCAAAAAATAATATATTAATAAAAACATTTTAATTTTATTATTTATACTTTCATTTAGATTCACCTCGTGCAAACAATTGACAGTAAAACAAAAATTTTGCAATTTGAACTTTAGAAAATTTTGATCTCATACCTAAAATAAATTATCACATGAACCCTAAAATTCTGAATACATTTTCTTATGTTAAAAAATTGAATACATATTATTTTTTATGATTTTAAGCGGGTTTTTTTTACGCCAGATACCACACTCATTTTGATGTAGTACAAAATGAACCTCCATAGTCAACAAGGAGGCTTTAAAGTGAAACTCTATATATCTTCTAGCATTCTTCGACCCATCTCTTCTTGACACCCGTTTCTAACAAGTGCGGGATTTGAAGAGATGTCACAATAAAATAGATGCCGGTTTCCAATAGCAACCAGTCTCCTTTAAGGGATGGTTTGTGTTAAACAACAGGGTATCTGACTAATTTTTAAGTAAACACCTGGCTACTGTACTTTATTACATCGGCTCCAATCTCACGTTTTATGAGTTGGAGCTTATTCCATCAACGTACTTTCCATAGAGGTCATATTGGGGTGATGAGCGTTTTTGTGTAAAATTCGGACCAGTACAGGCCAGTGCTGGCTGCATCATTGGCAAGACAGCTCAGTAGACGTCTATCGTAAACGTTTTTAGCCATTACGGTAACATCGTATACTGCTTCGATGACATCCCTCTGCTGTATTGATCGTTTCATTACATCCTGCAATGTTCATCCGGTTTAGTTGACAACATTATATGGCTGTAAATATTGTACCATACTGTGTTTTACCGTCACATGAACTCGGTTTACCTGTGACCCAACCGTCTGAGTCATGTTTTGAATGAATGGCAGAGCTACGATTGGAAGATACACATATTAGTTTTTGTGTTTTCTTTGGTGATATTTGCATAGATCTAGCAGATTGTGCATGGCTGTGGGAACAAATCATTGCGTCCCACACACACACACACAGCAGTTAAACGTGGCCTAGTTTCCCGTCTCACATGGTGCCGCACGTGCTTTTCCCTTCGACCAGCTGCACCTGTTGACCAGCGTCAAACGGACCCGTCCATATATAGCTTCCTTCGCTGTGTGTGCGCGTCTGATGCTTTGACATTTTTGTTTCTGCTTCTTGGTTAAGCTGGCAGTCATGGGTCACATATCACAGGCTGCCCCCCCCCCTTTCTTTATGAGAATACCCATTTTACCCCCCCCCCCCCCCCCAAAAGGTGAATTGAGGTCCAATCGGCGTCCCACGCGTAGCCTCTGTTTAGCCAATAACAGCCTTTGCCAGCTTCCACTCTGTAATAAGAGTTGACTCCAACCCCAAGACCTCGCAGTATAGAAATAGATCAAAGTCAGCAGTTTTTTTTCTTCTCTCTTTTGCAAGAATAAAACTTTTTTGTTCACTCCCACGTTCGCTACGCGCTCAACCGCTTTGATTAGTGGCCTGATTCCGTTAAGGTGTCACTTTGAAGGCTTTTGATGTTTTAAAGTTGGAAGTTAATTTTAGACGCGGTTTGTGTTTCGTGGTGCTATATTTGTAACCACGCTACGTGTTGAAAAAAAATAAAGAATGACGTCTTCGCCCAGTTTCTCTCAGATCTGTCATCGCCTGTGGCCTTCAAACACGATCACGCCAAAATATTATGAACAAAAAAAAACACCTATTTTTCAATGAGTTATTGTCTATTTAGAGCTCATTTGCTTCTTTTAGTGCCAAGCAAACAATCACAAGCACTTGCTGACCCCGCACAGTACCACCAACATCCCAGCCTCTCCGCCTCTGTCCGTCCTTTGTCTGCTGTAATTAAAGCTTGGCCTCGTTGGCCTCCAGCGGCTCGTCTCTTTATCCGAGGGAAGAGCAGGGAAAGTTGTCACATTCCTCTTCCCTGTGGCATGATCTTCCGTTATCCTCTTGTGATCCTCGTTTCCCGCACTCCTTTTTTTGAAATGCTTCTTTTTAGTTCTTTACACTTCTACTTCACATTCTGAACAAAAGAAGGAAGGGCCCCCAGGATTATTTATATCCCGTTATATTTAGCGCTCAGGTTATATTAGTCGGCTGGATGTGGAGCTGAAATCACAGGCTGCTTCTGCGGATGATGGTTGAGGATTCAGCTGTTTTGAGAGTACACCTACAATCTTGTCCGTGGGTGAACTCGGATAATTGCATGCTTTCACTGCACCAGCCGGCTTGGCAGCACATTCTCTCAGGTTTTTTTTATTATTGTTTTTTAAGGGAACTGTTCCCTTTTCAAAGTGAGTCTCCTGTCATTTTTAATAGCCGTTTTCCCAATCGAAAAATTTCTATTACCTTCCGCTGCACATCCTATGCTCTGATGTGCAGGAAATGGTTTGTTCCAAATGGGTTCTATTCTCAACCATCATAAAGGATGTCTTGGACTAAGTCATGTAGACAAAGAAAGCAAATTCCTCCAACTTTTTGGATCATCCAGCCTCGTCCTCATGAAGTCGAGTTTAAAATAAACCCTCGCATTGTCCGGCAGTGGTACTTAAACTTAAAGTGACACTTTGTCGAAGTGCAAAACGATCATTATGGATGCAGAGTATCTATTTGGAATGATTGCAGATTGCACCTCCAGTGGCTGGTGGCTGTCACCAGTGACTGTCTGTCTCCCTCTTCCAGTCTCCCTTCACAACAAAACCCACATTCTGACTCATTCAAAGTCACCATAAGATTCTGTCAAATCCAAACCAATCCTGCAACAAAGGTTTTTCATACAAACTGCCTCGGATCCATCTGTGGTAAGTCTCGTGCTGCGTTCAAACCCCCACATTTAATGAAACGTCCATGTAAACACGTTTTGGACCTCTGCGTTCATGCAAATCTACGAAGTTTCTACGACCGTTTTCGGGCTCTACGTATGAAACACGCGGCCTCTGGACACGAGTTGAACGGGTGGCCGTGGGGCAGAGATAGAGCGGTCGACCTCTAAACGGACAATCCCAGGGTTGGTTTATATGTGTCCAAGTGTCCTTGGGCAAGACACTGAACCCCAACTGAAGTTTGGTGCCAGTGTTAGGCAGCAGCTCCGCCATCAGTGTGTGTGTGTGTGTGTGTGCTGGGACTGACTGGGCCCGCAAGGGAATAGTAAAGCACCCTTCACCATTTTTATGATTTTTTTAAATATACCTATTCTTCAGGTTTTTAAAAAAAATGTCTTTCATTCCTGGTCAGAGGTTTGACATGTTTACTCACCTGGTATAACCAGTTCTGTCTGTTTTGAGAGATTTGGAATGAAAATAAAGTTTGGAAGTATTTGTGTGTATGCTGCAAGTACATGCCTGTCCACCTTCTTCACAGCAGTTTAGATACAGTAGATCACAGATAAAAAAAAGGAATTAAAAAGCTTCACTAAAGAGGAAATAACTTCCCATTGTGTGTGCTGTCATTTCCGCCAATCCAAAAATGGAAGCTGGTGTAGTGAGCTTATTTGGGCTGCATCTACCAGAGCTGTGAAAATGTAGCGAGTGGATGAGTAAATGCTCAAAAATAGCTTCCACTTGCATAACTGAGACAGAAACTGCCGTTTTGCTTTTCACGTCCATGTTCCCCTGTGAGACAGTAGTTGAGTGGGAGAGCACGCCAATGTTTTGAGCCGTCCCCTGCATTTTTTCGGTTTTACCTGCATATCAGTGGAAAAATGGCCCCTTTGGTGTGTATGACCTGTCACAAACGTAAACATGTGGCTTTGCAAGAGGAAACCCTTCTGGGGTCAGGCGCTTTGTTTCAGTGAGACATCTCCCATGGAAAGGATTGTTTGGGTCTCACTCTGAAACCACGGCAACAGAATGATACAGGGGGGGTTCAGACAGAAATGTGACGCAGACAAAACATGGTCATGATAAACAGATAAAAGGCCTGAAGGCGGGGGTAAGATCACATATGTCGAAAAGTCTTTAAAACTTAAATTAAATGGTTTGCGAAAGAAATTCATGAAAGTGTCATGGGACTCCGGGGATTCTTCTCCTTCCCCCTCCCTTCTCTGCTCTTCCTCCCCAGATTGGACACAGCTGTTGGTACTCTACTCATCAGCTCTCCTGCTACTTAAGATGGACCTTCCCCAGTATTCATCACCAGTTTGTTGCCCTCTATGGTGCAGTTCTTGGTCTCATGCTATCTAGTGACTTTAAGTTAATTCTAGTCCTAAGCCGTCTCATGTATTCTCGTCTACCTCCTTGTCAACAGGATATTTCACCAATAGTGCCGACCTGGGTTCACTCATCAACTCTCTCCATCTGGTTACGCCTGAATTCCTGACTTCCAGTCACGCCACGACTCCACGCCAGGCAGCCGCGCCATCTTCCTTCAAGTCCAACACCGCTGGCCGCTCCAAACGTGTGCTACGCGTCACTACAGTAAAAAGGAAGACCTCACCCAGTTCTCACCGCCTCTTCCTCCTGGACTCACGCTCCTCCATCGTCTCTGGTTGTCGTCGCTGATACCTCTATCGACCACTGAACTCTTCCTAACATTGTTTCTCCTTGGGCATTAATCTGTGACTTTAATTACCCCTGTGTCCTGGGTCTGTTCCCGTTCACCGAAATCATGACAGAAAGTAAGTGAACACTAATGCCACCTTCAAAGCAGGCTTGGAGACATCGGTTCCAGCAACCACTTCCCATGAAAAGTCTATGTGAAAACACGCATATGCGCATTTTAAAAATCTTGCGTTCATGCGTAGTAACACAGGTTTTTGAGTCTGTTTTTAAAACGCTTTAATCCGCAGTGTTGAGATTATTTTGACAACAGTAACTTTTTAATCATTGATGTAATTGACACAATTCCAGCAGATTCTGAGGCAGAGAAAAACAGCTTTGCGTTCATATGTAATAGGCTCCGTGCACGAAAGAAGGCAGTTCTACTTCCGCCGCCTTGAGTGTGAGGCCGACCATTTCCGGCTTGCGACTTCTATAGCAGCGACACGGCAGATTTTGATTGCGAAAGATGGTATATTTCACCCGTTTTCTACAAGGTCTCCCGAAAATCGACGTGAACGGCATATACAGGATTGTCGACCAGTGCGTGGTTACATGGGCAAAATATCGTGTCTAAAATATATAGTGTCGAAAATACCGAAAGGAAATGTGTCCCGTTGTAGACAAACCTGTGCTGTCACATATTTATGCAGCAGCTCGGTAATATACGAGGCGATCTTCCAAACGTGCTTTTATTAATTTTATGAATATTATGAAGTGCCTGTTCGCTCATCATTTTATATTTAATCCTTGTGGTCAGTGCTTTTTTTGTGGAAGAAGAACAGAACTGAAGAACAACCCAGTGTTAGGATAGGCTAACAACACGGGCTAACAACATTAGCCTTTTGATGGAGACAAAATCCAGGACAAACCATGTGGGAAACGCTGCAATCTGCATCCTGGCTGCATGTAAATGATCAGCCTTTATTTGTCGGGACACAATTAGAAACAATTCCATGTGTCGTGATTTTTTTGAACAGTTTCTGAGGACTGAGCGGCATTTCTGCTCTGAAGCTCACACACACTGTGTGCTCTGCTCTGTCCTCGCGAGTCCGGCAGCCGCTAACCCAGAGCGGCGGTTCGGCTCGCAGTCCGAATTCTCACACATAACAAAACGCACACGTAACAAAGCACCCTCCCCTCAAACACATCAATAAATCCAGCTGCTCTGCTCAGAGAGGTTCACTCGGTCCACTGGCACCGGAGCCCGAACGCAGAGCTTGGATGCCGGGTCCAGACCTCAGTGGACACGCATCCCCCCGCATCTCCCTCGTGAGGGGTGAAAGAGAGGGGAGACCCAGCGGGGCGAGAGCGGAGCGGGGCTTTACGCGGGGCGTCCGCAGAGCCGCTGGTCGGTCCCGTATGAGCTCACTAGCTTTCTCTCAGCGAAACACCGTCTATGCATGACGTAACCCAGAGCAGCAGTGACACACGATCGGAATGACCGTTTACATGAACAACGATCGGTATAACCCAGCTATCTCGATCGGAAAGAAATTCTGATCCGAACGAGTCTGACCGGGGCAGAGTATTCCGAACGGCGTGTTTACATGACGCATTTTCTTTCCGATTGCTGCAAATACGAAACACGACTCGTCTTGCTTGGGGTGAAGTCCTCCCGCTGTGTTCACCATACATTCGGCTCTCACCGACACATATACTGGAAAGCTATGAAAGCTTATATTAGTACTGTTGTACTTTGACAAATTCGCACACGGGTACACAACAATGTTGTGATGTCTTTGTCACGCGTTGAAACACCAAACGCCTTTCTTGTACCCGAAATCCGCTCCTATTTACTCAAAACTAGCAACTCAACAAAACTCCCCACAACAATAACACGACCAACAGGAAGTTGTCGGCCTCACACTCGAAAGACGGAAGTTAACCGGAAGTTCTATCGTGCACGTAGGCTATACTTCGATCTGGTGACATGTTTATGCAATCAACTGATTCTGTTGCAGAGAAAAAGGTCTTTGCGCCGTTGAGTCATTAATGTTTTCACGCAATTTCTGTCGGTAAACTATGCTGCCCGACAGGGCTCACACTACATACAAAAGAAACAATGCAATGGCATAACCAGAATCACCATGGCATTACCCGAGATGCGATGGCATTACCCGAAACACAACGGCATAAACCGCATCACAACGGATGAAATTTTTATTTTTATAAAAAACGTTTACATTTCATGCTAGAATATTTAATGCAAACGTCCCCTAAATCTGTCAAAGACAGTTTTGATTGCTTATTGAAGAAGTCATAATTGTTCGCACTCTTCTCATATAAATACAAATAAAACGGGGTCTGACGAGGCTGAAGCCTTCAGAGACCTTAAGAGTTTATCTTAACGTTACTCCAGCATTCCAGCAGTTCTCTTTCCAGGAATTTCCAGAGACTGGGAAGGAGGGGAAGGGGGGTGTTGGTTAGTGGACGGGGAAACGCTGCATAGCTTCAGTGACTGAGTGTTATGGGGACTGGATACTGTACACGTCTGGCGGAATCGGTGAGGTGATGTCTCAGAGCCCCTACCGCCCTCCCAAAGTGGGCCCCATCTCCTATTGCAGTTCTTCTGTGTTATTGTTTTGGCTGAGGTAGTGTTGTGGGGGTTTCACAAGGGGCAAGGCCCCTGCCTATTATGTCTGTGCGTCTTGGAATCTAGGTCACCCTCAGACCTCATCTTCTGGCCCCGCCTCCCCAACCTTATCCTCCAATTCTAATGACAGCCAAAAAAAAACAAACTTGTACTTGAATCTGCTTTGCCTTTTTCTCTTCTCGCCATCTAAATCAATAGGCCACACACCCCCCCCCCCCTTCTCTCTCTCTCCCTCATCCTCCCGTCTTGGCCTTTTCTCGCCGTGCCAAATGCCAGGCATTTATCAGGGATAAGCAGCTGTTCTTTTAGCTCCAGGGAGCAGAAGAAGAAAAAAAGAAAAAGAAAAACAGAGTCAAGGTAGAAGACAGAGGGATGACTGCGAACCACCAACCGATCGAGAGCGCTGTCTGCGCAACACGTGGCCGTACGCGGGCGGAGCGAAATCCCGGCACGCTGACGGATAGAGCCGCCCTCAGACGCGCCCCTCACGGCTCCAGTGCTGAATAAAAACAAAAGGCGTCACTCCCTTCAGATGACAGCTCCTCTCTGTAAAAATGAAAGCTTCTACAATAGTCAACAAACACACCATGTAGACGCAGAAACAACAACAACAAAACAACAAAAGAAGGTCATTTTTACAGGAAAAGAATTCGTTATCTCTTTGGAAGCTTGCCCAAACTCATTATTGAGATTCAATCTTTATTAAAACTGTTCCGATAAGGAAACGCTTTTACTGCCAATTGACCTTTGATGTGACCTTGTCTGTGGTTTGGATCTTTGCATTTTAGCGGAAAGTCTTGGATCTAAATCTGCCCAATCATGAATTTCCCCAATGGTTGCATCCCATTTGCAACAGAAAAGTCTGTTTGCTCAGAAAAGGTGTAAGAAAAAAAGACGAAAAAACTTCCAGGGAGGCATTAGAATCTATAAAAGTTGATTGTTTGCATGAGTCAAACACTTAAAAGGTTATTCTTACATTGGAATTCAGTGAGAGTATGCTCCATGTCAGACCAGAAATGCTGCTTCTTATCTACCAGCTTTATCAGCGGGAATCTCATATCAACGGGGGACATCTGTCTGTCTATCAAAGCTTCATTCCTCCCATACCTTTGAGTGTTTTGGCAACAACCAGAGCCAGAGTGGAGATTTCTATACTAAGAGACTTCAAGTTATGCAAGTTAAAAGCATTCTGTTGGTAGTGGAGGGCATACTCACTTGGGGGACTCACTGAGTTTTGTGTTTTTTATAAACAAAGTGAAGAGAGGGCTTGCCAGTCATTTGGCATGATATCTCCTTTTTGTTTCTTTGTCACTTGTCTCACCTATCACACTTTCTGGAAATAACAGAATCACTTGTGCAATGACAGTGAGTAGTAAAATCAACAATCAAAGGTTACGTCAACTGAGCCCCCAGGGTCACTGACTTATTAATGCTTTTTAAGGGAGGTATGATATGTGAGGAATAATATTACTGCTAATAATCACATGTTTTGGGAGGTTTTTAAGGGAAGCTTGTTAATTTTCTTTTTGAGCAAGACACTGATCTAATGTTTTAGACGGTTTGTTGATATGTCTTGTCAACCATCATCCAACAGTTCGGGTTTTGACCTTTGGCAGTGAACGCAACAGCAGACCCCCAGGATTAAGGCACTCACAAGCCCTCATCTCAAAACCCCATATCAGCTCAACCATCACTATTCACGGCAGTAAAATCATTTCCTCTCTTCAACATTATCAGATCCTCAAGAGGATTAAATGGAAGCACCATGCATGTAATTGGATGCAATATCTGCATGGCTCTGAGGTTGACCTGGCCACCTTGACTAACGGCAGAAGATACATTAAAGACAATTGACTTCTCAACCAATTTGAAGACGTGCTGACCAGGAAGGACAGTTGGAATCAATTAACCCACTATCTTCATCTTTTACCATGTAAACAGAAGAAGTGATACATGATACATGGTGTAAAAAAAGGTACACTGAAGAAGTGTTTTGTTTAAATTTATGCACATTACATTTATAGAAATAAAATCAGAAAATTTGCAAGACCAGCATGCTTTATCACTTAATCATTTTTCTAAATGCTAAATGCTGTCAGTGTGGTTATTATAATAACCAGAATAGCTTAAGAGACCTCTGCTATCACATTCTATCCTGTTTTGGTTGAGTGTGGAGTGATTAAAAATATTATATTTCTACACTACCTTATTAACCCGAGTCAGTTTGTTTAGTTAAGCTAATAGTATTAAGAAAAGGGTGCATTGAAATGTTTACATTTGCAAAATTTGAGTCAGCTACATCAACCTGTAACTTTGGGGATACTCATGAAATTTACCTTTTTGTTTAGTAAAGCTACAAACATTAGCTAACATTAAAATTGAAACATTTGCATAATTTGAGCTAGCTTTGTCAACCTGTTACTTTGAGAAAATTCGTGGCGTTTACATTTAGTTTAGTCTTGTCAATAGTCTTAGCTAACATTTAATAGTTACATTAGGATATTTTAGTTAGCTACATCAATCTATTACTCTGAGGGAACTTGCACCATTTACATTGAGCTTATTTAAGCTAAAAACATCAGCAAAAATTAAAATAGTTACATTAGCGTATTTTAAGTTGGCTACATCAACCTGATACTTTGAGGACACGTATGCGATTTACTTTTAGTTTAGTCAGCCTAATAGCATACGCAACAATAAAATAGGTACATTAGCTCAATAAGAGTAAGCTACGTCAATCTGTTACTCTGTTATACCGTGGTCCAGGTGAATACTCGATTATGATTGGCTGCTGGGTGTGCATTAAAAAGTGATAATGCATCCCTGAAAAAGAAGTTCCGGTCATATAGCTTAAAAGTTCTGTATCACTGCGCTGGCTTCTTTAAAACAAACTTTAGCTTCATCACCTGGACAAAAACAAGTGGTAAGAGGTGAACTTTCTCTCTGAACTGATGCTTTATTTAACCCATTGTGACGATCAGCATTTATATTGCTTTCCTTTGCCACTGCAGTCGAGATTGGAGGTCAGAGATTGGAGGGGCTCCATTGCACCACACAACGGATAGCCTGCTTTGTGTGAAAAAAAGCGATCCAAAACGGAAAAAAAAACAAGAATAAAGTACTAAAAACTGGTTAACAATATTTTCTAAGTGACTATGGTATAAAAGGGGGAATGGCCTTCAAAGTATGCATTATTTACGCACTATCACGTCTTGCTTTAATTTCTGATAATGCATACTTCGTCTGCCATTAACCCTTAGGTAACTTGTGCCATTAACCTTCAGTTTTGTCAAGCTTAAAACATTAGCAACATTTAAAGAGTTCCATTAACATAATTCTGGTTAACTATGTTAGTCTTTTACTTTTAAGAGAACTACAACACTTACCACAAGATATGCTGATGAAGCAGAAAGGTATTTACCTTAAAGAAGTGTTGGACTAGTCCCCTTATGTTAAGACAGTTACTTAAGACAGTTACTTACTGCGTATCACAGCACAGTGATACAGTTCAAGACAATCGGGAGGAGTGGAAAATATTACAAAGTACTTTATCAGTTCCCACATAAAGAGCAACTAGCTTAAATATTAAGCTAGTTACCCTTGCTTTTGTCAAGCTAACCACCTTACCTAGCACCCTGTACCTTTGCGCATATGCCAGTGTAGCGGGGGGGTTCCTGATGTATGGATGGCAGCATGAAAAACAGAAGTAACAATTATTGTACAATAATAAAATAAATAAAACAACTAATCAAATGAAATCAATATTTAATACTGTAAATCTATCTAGTGAGTGCATTTTGTTTACTCATTTATGAGGAACATGGGTGTATACCACTGGATTTATAAATGGAGGTCAAACAATGAGAGAATGGGTTATTTTAACCTGTACCTTTTAAATTTCTAAAAAAAAAAAAATCTGTGTGGACCAGTATCAGTATTACTTTCACAAAAGCAGGATTTGACTCCCTCTTTGATTTCAATCAAAGACTAATAACCATTTGTAATTACTGAATAAAAAACAATAAAGACAATGATTTGTTTTGTTATTTAACAGATGCTGGCCAGTTTGTTTTTTAAGTCCATCCTAGCTCATTTCCATAATTCATCCCTTGATTTATTAAGAAGATAATCCCCTTGTTATACTGTCACCATGGCAAGAATTCACCAGGGAGCTGTGCGTTTGTGTGTGTGTGTATGAAGGGGGTGTGGCTATATATGAACCCAATGAACCCTGATACCCGTATCTGTTTGCCTCCTCTCCCTCCTCCCCCTCGCCTTGGCTGCTCTAGCTGCTTGTAGATGCTAGTGATTAATTGCTTATTTACTTGGACGGCGGATTGATTGGCGTGTGCACGGAGCAGACCTGACGAGCTGCCAAAGCTGTCCCGACAGAGCTCAATGCAGGCGAGCCGCAAGGAAGACGAAGAGTGGCTGACGGCAAGGAAAAGGCGAGAACAGTGCCATCTGAACTCATTAAAGCCCAATTATTCCACATGACACGAGTACCGAAAGTATATGGATACATTTTTTTACAACCCACTAGCAGTCGTCTGCATGGTGAAGGCAGAAGAAACACATTAATGTAGACGCACAACCTAAATGTGTCGTTCGCCTGCATGCACTGACACACACACACATGCTCCAAATGACACTGTTCTGTCAATCATCGACGTTTACCGCAGCTGCAACAATTTTAATCACAGCCAAAGGCAGAGAGGACGTTTATCAGACATCATCACCCATCAAATTGCATGCATAATTGTATGTCTGCAACATAAATGATAAAAATATACGCCCCACATTTGCCGTGGATTAAATAAATGTTTTCAACCAAGTCTTTGGACACACAAAACTGACGCTACTCTAGTTCTTTTTTACTCACTACAGTGGTGACTATCAGAATTCTACTGGAAAACGTTTCAGCACAACTGTCCTGATGGGTGGATGTGGGCAATCGTTGGGTGAAAAAAAATAAGCAAACCTGTACCGGGCACTAAGGCGGCCTGTACGAAATTTTTTAGATGGTAAGCCGCATGGTGAGCTTATAGAATAAAAATTTTCAGGCACATTTTTCTTACGGTAATGCTGCGAGTGACGGGTCATAGTGAACATTTGAACCACACACAAGGTAGGGGCTGATAAGAAACTGCCCTCGCATTTAAAACAGAAGTGGGAGACAGAATTGCCGGTTCACTTGTCAGAGGATGACTGGTACTCAATCTGCCTTCTACCACATACCTCAACAAGTTCAAGACAAAGGGGAGGAGTGGAAAATATTACAAGGTACTTCATCAGTCCCCACATAAAGAGCAAACATTTGAGGACTCCACAACAATGCTGGAGACTCTGTGGGAGCGTGAACGCCAATCATTCACACATTTTTTGGACATGAAGTAAAATGAATCCCTTCTGGCAAAGCATCATAAAAACCCTGGAGTACATACTAGGGTATGCAATACCCACTGACCCACAGATACTATATCTAGGACTGTTACCAACAAGAGTGATACAAACAGGGGACAAGTACCTGTTTAAAGTCAGGATCATGGCCTGCAAAACAACCTTAACAAGGAATTGGCGGAAAAGTGAACCTCTGAGACTGGAACAACGGAAAAAGGAAATCTGTTCTATGGAAAAAATGACATTTGACTTGTGGTTGAAGGCTAAAAATGTTCAACTCCAATGGAGGAAATGGAAGCAATACTCATCCCGCTCAGAACTTAAAGCTTAAAACAAAATTTTCAACTTGTTCAACTTTGTCTGTTTGGTCATTATTGTTTTTGTGTGTTTTTTTTTACTTGATTGTGGTTTCTTTATTTTTATTTGTTTGTATTTTAAAAGTGCAAAACGAAAACTAAAAAGTACAAAAACAACAACACACAAGGTCAAAGGTGAGATGCAGGCGTATAGTACAGAACCTGCCGGAGCCCTGCCTATAGGGCCCAAGACAGAAGTGTTGACTACTTAAATGGAGCCCAACTGCTAGAAATCAATTAGACAATCAGAATGCAGTTTGTGTTGACATCCTGCGTGTGTCCTACAGGCACTTAAGGATCACTTGCACACCCTGTGCGTGCAGCATTTGTACGCCATCAGCAAGGAACCAGTTCTCACACCTTAGTTATGACTAAAGTGTGGCGTAAGGACACCATACAACAGCATCACACGTACATCATAAGTGTGTGTAAATATTTTGCGATACACTTACTACATGCGCGAAAATTGCATGTTCCATTTTTGTGACATCTCTTGAGGTGGCCGAACAAGCCTAAAAGTAATTGCAACATACACTTGTACTCCCCTTAACCCTTGTGCTGTCCAAGGCACTTAAACGTTGGTAGTGGGGTCATCTAGACCCACTAGACAGTGCTCTGAACAATTTTTCTTCAATGATTTGTGATTTTCACTGGTGTCCATGGATTACATGAAATCGTCTCCACCTTTATCCACCTTTGTCATGGTAGGGAGAACACGTCAATGGAAGGGTGGGGTCATTTTGACCCTACAAGATAGCACAAGGGTTAAGATTGTGCACCTTTTTACGGTCTTTAAACCTGGACAACCCAAAAACGCTCAGCCGCCGTACGGGTCAACCCCCGGATGAATAAAGCATCAGTCAATTCAATCAGTGTAACGATTAATCGATTTATAATCCTATAATCCAACCATATCGATCTGTCTGAGGCAGGTTGTTAACCGATTCGACCTATGACCTCATGATATTTTTTCAAAATGAAATTAATAATCAATACTGGAAAAATACCATTTGGATTGAGGCTAAAGATGTCCTAGGTTGATTTTAAGTTAGTGAATAAGATCGTTAAAAAAGGAACCAAAATTGACTATGAATCACATCGTCAATCAAGAATTATATTATATGAATCGAATCTTTGTTCAAATTGATCGCTACAACCCCAAATCATTATGTTACCAAATTTTTTCACTTTCGTCCGTCCATTTTCCTGATTTCTTGTGCAACATTTACCCAACTTTGACTTGGTTTTGGGAGCGTTTTGATAGCTGCTTAGCCCTCAGGCCTGGCTAATAAAAGGAAACATCTAAAGGTGTTGGATTAACCCATCAGTTCTCGACTAATCTCACAAGTGTGTATGCATGATCAAATAACTGCTTTAGCCCTTGTGCTATCTTGTGGGGTCCAGATGACCCCACTCCCAGCGTTAACATGCCTCCAAGCAACATTTGCAAAAGGAAAAAACAAATCAATCCAGCAAACAGCTATTTTAAAAGTTGCTTCAAAATTAGAAAGATTGGATTGGAGTCTTTGGTTGTAACAATCCCAACAATTAAAAAGTAGTCTGTATCTACAATACAATTGATTGCAGGCTTAAATGAATGCAAACACAAACAAAAAATAAACGAATAACGTCAAAGAAAACAGTTCGTTGGAGGCTGCAAGGTTTTGTCAATAGTCTAGCGAGCCCTGCAGCTTTCCTTCAGTGTCGTCACCAAACATATCTTGCTTTAGGCTTGAATCCACCACACATCTGTGGAATAAATACCACAGTATGAAACAATATCAAGAGCATCGGAGTTGGGGCATGTTCATGTGTAGAACAGTTTGTCGCTACGTTGTTGCTTCATTTATCCTTTTTATATTCTTGTGCTTAACAATGTAGAACAAATTACCTCTTAAGTTTTACAAACCTTTTTTTTATTTGGCAACAGCATGTCTGATAACTTGAATGAAGTAGCATGTTGGGCGTTTTTCAACTCATTTAGAGTATAGTCATTGAAGGATCAACTCCCTAACCTCCTTATTCGCACGTTAGCTTTTTAACCCTTTAACACCAGTGATGTCACCACTGACACCAAAATAACTCACTTTCTTTGACCTGTCGTGACACTGCCATTTTGCCTAAATTTGAGTCTTAATAACATTTTTCCGTTCTGATGAGGTACTTTTTTAACACCTAGGTCTGCACCAAGTAGAAAAACTATATTTGGTTGAATGTTATAAAGCTTTCAACCCATTGATTTCCTGTCTCTCTATTTTTTTTATGGTATCTTCCGCCATTTTTTTTTGCAGTGTAACTCCTACAAGTTTTCATGGTTGAATTTAACTATTCAACCATTAAAATGTTTCGCTTTTTCCAGCTATGACTTTTGGTCCTTCAGATCCTTGAATTTTTCAAGATATCCCCGGATTCTCCAGGATTTCTGTCTTCGTTGAAATACAAGAGGAATCCTCGGTACAGAAGCTCACTGGTTCGATACCCGGCACTGGCATTTTTCATAAAAATATATTTTTTTGTCATTGTGCTGTTTTCACTTTATTTATGGTCAACTTTCATAATTTCTTTATTTAATTTTTCAAGTTTTTTTGCCAATTACTACCCTTTTCATTTTCATTCAACAATATAGCATTCAACCCTGCATTTTCTCCGGGAAGCTCCTTCTAGTTTATGTTGTGTTCCCAAAATGGAAAAATTCACTAGTATTACTGTCTTTTTTTTTTTCTTTTTTTATTAAAGACTTGCTTTAAATATTTCCATAACTCTCCTATTGTTCGTGGACAGTCAGAATCCCAACTCACTGGTTTTAGGTTTGATCCTACTGGTTCATGCGGTACAACAGTGGGCCAGATCAAAAAAAAAGTGCACTCACTGCCCCCACCGCCACCACCCCCACCCATCTGAATTCCACTTTTATCCCCATTTCTGCTCACAGACTGTCCCTCCTCACCTCCCCCATCTGCGTTGCATTTCTGCTGACCCCTCTCCTGGGTTCTTCTGTCAAGAAGATGCCAAATACCAGCCGGTGCCAAGAGCCATGGCTAAGCATACAGCTGCATGAGGCCAGGGCCTGATTTATCCCGACGGGGTGCACC
Source organism: Oryzias latipes (assembly GCF_053564925.1). Taxonomy (NCBI): domain Eukaryota; kingdom Metazoa; phylum Chordata; class Actinopteri; order Beloniformes; family Adrianichthyidae; genus Oryzias; species Oryzias latipes. Next base: position 8,281,182 of record NC_136259.1, on the reverse strand, counting down.
TGAGCGCCCATTGCACTGCAGGAATCCACACACACCTTTCTGAAGACGCACCTTTTTTCCACACCCTTGTGCAATTGTCAAATTTCTCCCACTTACTCGCCACCCCCCACCTCTGCTTTTGAATCCTCCTGAAAGGAAGCAGGGAAAAACTCTCCACTCCAAGTTTTCTGGAGCCCAGATGTTGGAGAATGGAATGTTAGGAATGCAGAGCAGCTACAACAACAACAAAAAAAAAAAAATGTGGCAGACACAATAGAAAGGACCTGCTGTAATGTAGGTAAGGGGAGGATGGGAGAAAGTGGAGCAGAGGAGGAGGAGGAGGAGGAGGAGGCAGGAGAGGGCACTGGGTACGCCGTGTCCTTAAAAAGCCTCCGCTGAAGCGGAGGGAGATGGGAGGAGACAGTGAGCAGCAGCGGTTCAGCTGGGAAAGAGGTTAGTAAACCAGTGGAAATTGGATAACAGCCTCCTTACGTCGCCACGGTTTCACATAATGAGGACTCAGTGAATGAAAATGAGAGATTAACCGAGATATGGTGGGGGGACAGATGGCGATGATTTAATCTCGTCTGTACAAATCCCGCACATATGATGGTTTTAGGAGGGGATACGCGGCGTGTGCCGGTTTTTGTCCAAACACTTGAGCCAATTAGGCGATCTTTGATTGAGTCCTGGCGATAAAATTGGCCGGAAAAAAGGGGTTTTGAAATTGCCGCAGTCTGTGCCGCAGTGTCACTCTGTCCTCCCTTTCTCCACATCTTTGTTTTTTCTTTTTAGTTTTTTTTTTTTTTTTTTAGGGAACGATTTGTCCTTCGCAGAAAAATGTCACACCACCCTGTCAGCTCTGACTCCATCCTGGCTTCCTCCACACCCACCCACTGTCTGTCTGTCTGTCTGTCATTCCCTTTCCCCCCCTTCTTCTTCTTCTTCTTCTTTTTCCTCTCTGTGGTTTCCCTCTCCACCCCTTTTCACATCGGATCATATCCTCCTTCCATCCTCGCCTCTCTTGTGTTCTCCTTCCTCGCCCTCCCCTCCGCTGTGCGTCTGAGACGGAGGACTACAACCACCGGCAGTAACAACTCTGCGAATGTGTCAGCAGCTCTCACACACACACACACACACTGTGGTCGACACACCAGGACTACAGCTGTCCGCTCAGTTCAATTAAAGATGGGAGCTTCTGAACAGATTTGACGTTTCCTCCCCCCCCAAAAAAACACACAAATAATCAAAAAAAACTACCAATAATTCAGCACCAGGTTCTTTGAGACATCATGACAGGAATCGCTGCACCCCAATGCTTCGAGCACACCAGGCATTTGTAGGTTTTTTTACTCATATTAGGCATACAGAGTTCCTACTGAACTGTCGCCATACTAACGCATGTACCTACATTTGGAAGACGCTTGGTGCGAAATGTCAAAGCGGTCCAAATATCGTGAATCTCGCTCCAGGGTTTTTCTTTCACCGCTCTATTCTGATAAACAAAAGACTTGGTGTCATACGATTCCGACAGGATAAAATCTGCAGTATTAAGTTCTCCTTCGTGATCAACGGTTGGTACTCCCATGTTTGGAAAAGGATATGAACCCACCAAATCGGAGTCCCTGAATAGTCAAACTAGTCAACTAGTTTAACTTGGGGGCATTTTGTATTCGCAGAGCACAAATATGGACTTCAAAACGTACGTAGTGGCGTGTGAACGGGAGAGTTTCGAACGCGGAAGCCTTTGACATGGATATTTCATTGGAAGTGGTTGCCTAAACGCACGTTTTCAAGCCCAGCATGATTATAGCATCAGGCTACCTGAGCCCTTGATGCCATGCAGAAGGGTATCAAATACGACACAGACGTATTATCCAGTGTGTGGGTGTGCATGCCCCCACTAAAGACAGTTACTTTGTCATGTGGAAGTTTGTGGGAATGTCTTGCCATTTGGCAAAAAAAACTCAATCATATTTAAATTTGGCCCAAAAGCAACATCTCAACCGGCTTCCTGCTAATTCAGCATCACGATTTTCCGACGTAAGAAAGAGTTTGAATTGGCTCACTCTCAGACAACGGAATACCAGTTGGGTCGTCCATGTGGCTCTCAAGCGCTCTCATGGCAGCTGTAATCGAGCTGGTGCATCAGTGGACTGTAACTTGACAGTGGTTCAGTGAGCATGAGCCGTGACGAATTTCCATCAGAACGAATAAATGCTGCACTCGACTGTTCTGGCCTGTGTGCTTTTTAGTCCCTGTCACCATTTGGTGTGACTAGAGTGGCCTGGTTAACATAGGAGGCAGATGACCTTAAAGTTCAGGAACAGGTTTTTAATTATCAGCTCACACACCTTGGCTGCTCAGCTCACACACACTCATCCTGCTTCACACTGAAGCTCCTTCCCTTTTATGGGCTCCTGTTGATTGGCTGGCCACGCCCAGGAAGGAAGCCACTATAAACAGCCACAATAAAGAAAAAGGCTGTGTCCGAATTACCGCCCTAACCCATATATAGTGCACTATATAGTGCGGTCGCCATTTTGTAGTGCTGTCCGAATCTACAGTTCAAAAATCATGTGCACTAGAAATTTCCCAGAATTCTCTTCGAAAAACCAGTGTGGATCGATGCTCACTCGATCGGCGAATATTGCCCAGAATGCACTGCATTCATACCAGAATGCATTGCGTGTGACCCACACTGCGCTTGAATGATTCGAAGATGGCGGACGGTTGCGCAAGAAAGAGGACTTAAAATTGTAAGTATATTTAAAAGTATCAAGTATCTGTTGTAAAATATATTTGTAAATACGTAAGATGATGTGTTTAATAGGTTATATTCCTCAATCGACTATCTACATTGTTTTGAAGCTCATCAATTTCGGTAATGCTAAAGCTAACGCTAGCGCGAATTAGCGCCGAATGCTAAAAACAAACGCTGTTGATATTACATAAAAAATGAGTAAGTTCTAACCGTAGTAATAAGTTATTAACACATTTTTTAAATGTGTTTATATATGTGGGGACTGACGAGGATAAGGAAAATCTGATCCATCTGTGGATGGAGAAAGATAGCCTGTTTGTTATCAGGCAAGCTCGTGCCGGATGGGAGTAAGAGCACTTGATCAGATTTGTATTTATTTATCATTAAACTGTAATCGTTGTCATGTTGGGGTAAAGGTTGTTGTTGAAAGAGGAGAGGAGGAAAGAGCACGAAGGGACAAAGAGTGACAGGAGAGTCTGTTAAGGTTACCTGAGTTTAAAATATTGTTCACAAAATGTAACGTCATCGTTGTTTTTGCAATTTGTTTAATAAATGCAGTAACAAAAATGAATTATTTACATGTATTATTTAAATCTGAGCCATTTTTAACAATCTCAAAAGAATTTTCATATAAATATCAAATGTACATATTTACATTTTCGTTTTATATGTTAACATTTATTTTTATACATCTTAACAATAATCCTGGTCTTCTAGAGTCATGTGTGTCACAGTTGGAGCTAAAAGGAAAGCAGAGATTTGTCCTCGCAGACGGACGCCACTTTACCCGTCCTACTGGTTCCTGGTCCTACTGGTTCAACATCTGTGGCTCCAAGCAGTCCCCTTCGCTGATGCACAGATTGTGCAGAACTGAAGGCAATGATTTTCATTGCAAAGGTTGGTTTTACTTCCAGTGCCCCCAGAAATATTTCTCTCCTCCTCATCTTCATCATGCCAAATGCTCTCTCCACCACAGAGTGTGCCTTGGCGCGGTGCTGGTTGTAACGGGCCTGAACCGCATTCCTCATGGGTTCCCTGTAGGGTGTCAGCAGCGTGATGGGATGAGCAATGCAGGGATACCCACCATCACCCAAAAGGATCTTTCAGGTGGGTAATGTTTGATTTACATAAATTGGGCTTTTACGTAGAACCTGTGAACTGTGGACTGATCCTTGATTCCCAACAAAAATATCTATAAATTTGGCATTAGAGTCACATACAGCCTGCAGTTGAATGGAATAAAAAGTTTCCTGTTAAAATGACAAGCTGCATTTTCTTTTAGGGCCTTTATTCTTATGTGGCAGCCATCAGTGTTCCCCACAGCCTTTTGGAAGGTGCAAGAACAAGCGAGCTGCTAAAAAACCAGAGGTGACTAATGGCAGTTCATTCCCACTGGATGCTGGGTGACCCTGCTCATCAGCTGGAGGATGCGGTCTGCCGCTCACAGTGGACCGTGGCATGTCAAAGGCCCTGGTTACCACGCCGTAAGATGCGCCACACGCCAGCCAGAAAAGAAACACCAGGACCTCAGTCTCCTGTACACCCCCCCCAGAGTGTGAGGAACCCGAAGCTGCTCCACCAGATGCTCAATGGTCCTGCGGGTCAACCGATCTGCGGGTCTGCCGGTATGGTCTTGTGTCGGACTGACCGTCAGCGTGAAGGGCCACGACAGACACCTTTATGTTGGCAAAGCAGTAGAGATGTGGAAAACCCTGTAAAATAGAAAAATAATTATTTCATTGAGAAAATTAAATCTGATTTTTTTTTTAATGTTTCATTTTATTCTGATGTCTTAAATTTTAGTTTATGACGTATTTATAAATGCTGGAAAATCTCGTGGGCTTATTTTTGGCTGGGATTTTGGATTTTTATATAAATATTTAAAAATTAAAGTATTTTTGTTTAAAACAAGTGATATGGTTTGACTCTGAATAAAAAATACTAAACTTTGATCTCACAAGTGTTTCATGTAGTTAGACTATACAACTCATAGTCCAGTGTTGAAAAAGAATGTTAAACTCTTACCCAGCTGACTGTGTAACCTTGAGCACAATTAGTAACAAATGCTTAAATTGAACTAATAAAAAAACTTTAGGTTTAACTCACAGGTTGTTCATGTCTGGTCAGGGGCATCCAGAGGAAATCTTTTGAGACGTCTGTTCCTCCTCCTCGCTGTCCTGTGATGCTGCATATCTGCTCGTTTTTGGTTTGATCTCACGAAAAATGGTTGAATTATTGCCAGGAACACGGACAGATTCATATATAAAGCTATTTTCAGTAAGGTAGAAGATAAAACTACAGAAAAAAAATGCTTCCTCGCAAGAGCCCGTAAATCGTTCAGCGGCACAAAAATAAATATTGCCATGGACTAATGACATGGGGGGTTATTTATCAGCAAATACATAAAATCTACACCAATGTGTTTGTAATCTTATTATTTATAAATCAGCCACGTTTTCCATGATCAGAAAACAGCAGATTCATAAATAGTCTTCATAAAATGTTCATATTTATTATATTTTTACTTTGACAAATGGGTGTCATTCTCGGCGTCAAATAGAAGTTGTACCCCTCCAGACCAGGTGGTGGCGGTAATGCGCCACTTTGTTTTCGTGCAAAGCGCCATTCGAAAACACCCGAAAGAGAAAACTAGTGAGCACGGGTGTCCGAATTGCTTTGAAAATTCAGAGAACTATATAGAGAACTATTTAGTGCCGCACTATATAGGGTTTTAGTAGTTAGGGGTTAGGGCGGTAATTCGGACACAGCCAAAGTAAATATACAACAAAAGATAGAAATGTCTTGTAAATCATACAGTCCTGTAAACAAAGAAAACATAAATAAACAAACAACTAAAATCATTACAACCATAGGGTATGCAAACAAATTCAAATCCTTTCCACTTCCTATGCCCAACTCCTAAAGAGGAAGTGAAGGCCTTGGCCACCATTTTGGTCTTTGGGCACTAGGAAGAGACGATAAGAAATGGGACAAAATCAAACAAATCTTAAACATTTGGTGGTTGTGTTTTAAAAGTGATGAGCAATTACAGCCACGTGACAAGTGGATACTTTGTCACAATCCCTGAACGTTGACACGAAAAAGAATGAGTAGACCCAACCCCTTGTGACACGGCATGACACAACTGGTGTGTTGATCCGGCTTTGATAATAAAATAGTTTTCCACCAATCCATTTTTTTCCTAGAGTACTGCCCTTTTCTTGACCAATGGAACACGAGGCAGTTTTTGGATAACAAAAGGAGACCCTCCAGCTGGTTGGGCTGAAAAATAAGCCTTCCACTTGAAGATTTACGACTTTGTCACTTGAAATAAAAGAGCTGGTTCTGAAAACCCAACAGATTATACATTTTTAGTCTTAACATTGCAGTTTTGGGTTCAATTATTGTTTTACATATGACTGTAATCGGAATTGTTATATTTTCTAAATTTTCAAGCACCTTCAGGAATAACTGATTCTCAGTAAAACCTCACAAATCTTACTAATTTATCCATCCATCTATCCAACAATCTATCCATCCATCAATCCATGCAACAATCTATCCATCCATCCATCCATGCAACAATCCATCCATCCATCCATGCAACAATCTATCCATCCATCCATCCAACCATCCATGCAACAATCCATCCATCCATCCATCCAACCATCCATGCAACAATCCATCCATCCATCCAACCATCCATGCAACAATCCATCCATCCATCAATCATGCAACAATCTATCCATCTATCCATCCAACCATCCATGCAACAATCTATCCATCCATCCATCCAACCATCCATGCAACAATCTATCCATCCATCCATCCAACCATCCATGCAACAATCCATCCATCCATCCAACCATCCATGCAACAATCCATCCATCCATCAATCATGCAACAATCTATCCATCTATCCATCCAACCATCCATGCAACAATCTATCCATCCATCCATCCAACCATCCATGCAACAATCTATCCATCCATCCATCCAACCATCCATGGAACAATCTATCCATCCATCCAACCATCCATGGAACAATCTATCCATCCATCCATCCAACCATCCATGGAACAATCTATCCATCCATCCAACCATCCATGGAACAATCTATACCTCCAACCATCCATCCTTCCATTTTCCTACCTATCTATTGATCCATCCATCAGGTCATTCATCCAACCATACAACAATCCATCCATCCATCCATCCATCCATCCATCCATCCATCCATCCATCCATCCATCCATCCATCCATCACCTCTCTCTCTCTCTCTCTCTTTCTCTCTCTCTCTCTCTCTCTCTCTCTCTCTATCTATCTATCCATTTTCCTTTACTCATATGGGACTGGGCAGCAGTCAAAACCTATATCCCCAGACCTCCTCTACCACAGAACCTTCCTCCAGCTCCTCTGAGCGGACCCCAAGGCGTTTCCAGGCCTGCCAAGCGTGTCCTGCTCCAAGTTTTCTTCTTTCACAGCTCTATCAGTTGCTAAGGTGACAAACAATTTTCCCACGTGTGGGATCAATAAAGTATTTCTGATTCTGATTCTATTACGATACATGAAAAATTTCTTGTCATTGAAAACCTCTACTATTAATATTATCCGGAATAATCCATTTTCAAATGGTTGGTACTTCTGTGAATTCATCCATACTTCCGTACTTCACTATCAAATCCAAATCCCTTTTCGGTTAAAGTTGAACCGTTTAACCTTCAACGTATGTTAAATGGCAACTTGTTTTGTACGTAAAGCCCAGAAACGGTCTTTAAAATCTGTGTAGCTACACGTAAACACGTGAATTTTAAATGCGCAAGCCCAAAACGTGTGTTCATGCGTGTTTTGATGGACATTTTGAATTTAAGTACTCAATTGAACAGGCGTTCCTGAAGGTGGTATAATTATACTTCTACTCTTCAACTTTTTATGCAATCAACGTAATTCAGCAGATTGATCGCGTAAATGGCCAAAAGGTTATCTTAGGTCAGGGTGTGTTAGTTAAATGTCGTCAGCGACATCCCCGATGTTAGAGGTTTGACTAGCAGAATTTCAGTAACACTTGCTAAAATGTTCGCAAATACTAATTGTATAGGTGTTTAGATATTTGGAGTTTATCTGGTGGGCGTGGTCATGCTTCCACAGAGGTCCTTCCACTTGAACTTCGCTAATCTAGGAGTCAGTAAAGTCCTACAATCTTTTTCGTTCATTCATTTTCTCCTCGTAGCGACCCAGAGCCTAAAGTGTTTGATGTCCTTCACCTTTTTGCAGCCAAAATAGCTGAGGTGGGGGGGGGGGGGGGCACATTAAGAGGGAGCCATCACTAAATCACCGACCCACATTGTAACCGGCGATGTGATGCCCTTATGAACTACAAAAAGGTCAAGGTTTCAATGCTTCTGTAGTTTCTCAGCTCCCTTTATTGTGTTCAGGGTTGCCAGGTGGGGGAGGGCCCCTCTACCTGTCATGGGGCAGGATTTAGGTTCCGGGCCTGGACAGGTGAACTGATTGCTCCCAAACAAACCCCCATAGTTAATGTGTTTTCTCATGACATGAATCTTTAGGTGTTGAGAAATTCTGGCTTTAAATACTTCAGGTTCATTTTAATCATTTATTACATTATTTATTCCATATTTTGGTTAGCTTTTCTACAACTAAAATATTTTTCCAGTTTTACTCTGACTGATCTGTACAATTTTAGGGAGTAAAAAATTATGAAATGAAGAAAAAATATATCGAAACTGAGCAAACACATGGAAGTCGCACAGAAACAGTTTAAAGGCTGCAATCTACTCTGAGGAGCCCACAGGTGCAGCTTCAGTTTAAAAAAAATAATCTTTATCTTTTAACTTTCACTGTTTTTAAATTATTTGGACAGATTTTTGAGCAGTGTGTACCACAGAAAAACTTCCAGGTGCATAAAAAACAACTAAAATTAACACATAAGATTTTAAGAGCACCTTATGGTCCAAAAGCGACAGGAAACCATGACGATATAAAATGTTAGCTTATTGTATTTTGCATAAAAGAATAAAACAGCCAAATACCAAAAAAAAAACAAAAAAACTTGTAGGATAAGTAAAGTCTAGCAATACTAGCTGATTAAAGTTTGTTTCAGGAAACACTGCCCCCTAAAGAACATTTGTTGCAACTGCAGTTCAGTCCACTCTCGAAAGTGCAGGGTGAAAGAAAACTAAAGCATAAAAATAATCTTTTTTATCTTTTTTAAAGAGCATAAAAGCATTCAATTGAACCTACAGAGTTCCATTGCTGTATCGCTGTTCTGCAAATTGCATGAATATAATCTTTTTACAACACTTTGTGTTTTGCGTTCTGTTTGGCTGTAGTTCATTGTCAATCAATCTCCTGTGACGTGTCTCTTGTACAGAATTCAGTTTGCCAAAGTTACAGAAATCTTTGATCGCAATCAGATCTTCGGCTTTGTTATATTATATGAAGAATTTCTTTAAACAAGATAGAAAAGTGTTAAAATGTTCATGTTTATCGGAGACTCTGTCAAGTGTGTAGTGAGGATTTTTATCCCCTTCAAACATTAAAAATCCTGGATTTCAGATTCAACTTATCGCAAGATATTATTAAGAGCTGCGATAAAAAAGGGAACACTGTATTTAGTAAACTGACTGTTAGCTTCCTTTTCCCATCTCAGATCCATCTTCATTCAGTTTGTACTTCAGGCAAACATTCTTTAATGAATTTGCTCTCCAATTAATTTTCCAGTCAGAAGTCTCTCCGGAGGACAATCTCTGGTCTGGCGTCAAACAGATAAAGTCAGGAGCTTGAAGGATAGGAAGAGAGAGGCGTTCGATGACGGGGTCCGACAGCTGCGCCGGACATCAAAGCAGAGCTGGGTCGGTCTCACAAAGTCCATAAATCTCCCTGCTAGCGACACATTTAGCATAAAGTTACCCCTCGGAGAGGAAGCCCCCCCCTCACGTGCGGCTCACGGGCCTCACTGAGATATTTAAAAAAACAGAGCGATGATTCTGGTCTTGTGACATCACACGCAAACCCTTGGATCTTAGAAGCAGTCCACATTATTATTTTTATTTCTGCTCCCATCCCTCCATACTTTAAATTCACCCATGGCCTACTTTCACTGCATCAATCTGGAGTAAAACGAAGCAGAGGCGAATATCTGCTCAGCGGGGTCAGTTCGCTAAGACTGAAATTGGTGCATTATATTTCAGAAAGGCTCAGTAATATTTTCTCAGCATCCCAGCCTGATTTCACTTCCAAGAGCAACGCTCCCCACCCCAGATTCACCGAGATTAATCTCCTCTGCAGCTGACCACCTGTGGCCTCACTTTCCCTGCTGTCACAGCCTCCGTCCCCTCACCCCTTCCTGCTGTCGCGCCACCATGTGACCCTGAAGAGCCTTGTGGGGTTTACTCCATACTACCTCATGCGTGCACAGCACTGGACCATCTTTGGAGCACGTACTTCAAACTCAGTGGCACACCAGCGAACACACATTATTGATGGTCTGAAGTGGTTGATTTCGTCTTTTGACAGCACCTTAACCCTTGTGCTGTCTTTTTGGGTCCAGATGACCCCACTCCCAATGTTAACGTGCCTCCACTGGCTTGTGGGGTCACCTGGACCTCACAAACCAGTGCGCTGAACCTCTTTTCTTCAATGATTTTTTATCTTCACTGGTGTCCATGGATTACATGAAATCCTCTCCACCTTTGTCCTGGTAGGGATAACACGTCAATGTCAGGGTGGGGTCATCTGGACCCCACAAGATAGCACGAGGGAAAAAGCAAGGTGAGAGCTTAAAGAACCACTCCAATGAAAATTGTGTTTTCTTTTATGTTTTTAACACGTTCTTGTGACATTTTTCGGATGATGGAGGGTATATATGAAGAAATTTAAGCTTAAAATAACAGGTGTGAGAGGGTTGAATCAAGCGGGAAAAGCGTATCGACAGAATGGGAAAGGGGGGTGGGATTGCTCCACGCAAACTGTCCCGTCCACAACTCGGAGGTGAGTTTCTAATTTCCTACTGCCGCTCTGCAGAAACCATGTCATGGAAAGCGGTAATGGTTTTTGGATTGAGGCTAAGAAAAGCATAATCATGATCAAAAGACCAATGGGAACGCTTTTACAATAGATCAAAAGATGACCAGAGAGAGACTGGAACTCTGTAACACCGGAAATGTCACCGGTGACACCTAAAAAAACACATCTTGGTTCCTCTATTTGCATTTCTTCTTTTCCTATTTTTTTTATCTGAATTTTTTATCCTCCAACTTCTTGACCCCCCTTTTTGTACCCTTATCCCCCATCTTTAATATCCCACTATCTCTTTTTCTTCAATATTTTGTCCGGTTGAAAAAAGAAATGCATGCAAATATTTTGATATAAATCAAGGTTTGCTTCAAATACAAGACGGGTTTACACAAACATACTCCTTTTGTGTCAGAAGGTTTATGACCCTTTACGGCAACACAAGAGTCCATCATCTCTTGTCTGTTTGCTCAGCAGTTGGACAGGAGAAGTTAAGCAAGAAAAAAAGAACAGGTTGTTGAACTTCTGTAACTCCTTGATTACAGTTATTCTCAACAAATTTCAACGCAGAGTAAAACGTTTTTGCATTTCGCCTTCGCCTCAATGTGAAACATTTTATATGAATAAAGTGAAAGGCAAAGACGCTTTTCAGGGGGACAGAGTCAGCTGATGTCTGGTGATTGCATAAACACTTTATGACTGTAGAGTGTTGCATATCAGCATATCATAAACATATGTCCTGTCCCTGAATGGTCACCGGGACCGCTCCTCTTCATGTGTCCTGTCCATAAGTAGGGTAACCAAGGCCACTTATCTTCATGTGTCCTGTCCCTAAAGGGTCAACGAGACCGCTTCTCTTCATGTGTCCTGTCCGTAAAGGTTCACCGGGACTGCTCCTCTTCATGTGGCTTGTCCATAAGTAGGGTAACCAAGGCCACTTATCTTCATGTGTCCTGTCCCTAGAGGGCAACACAAACCGCCTCTCGTCATGTGTCCTGTCCCTATAGGGTCATCAAGGCCACTTCTCTTCATGTGTCCTTTGTCATGGTATGACTAGGAAACAGAGTGACCCAGATGCTGAAACCCGGAAGGAGACTCAGACTAGGAGAAAATTTTAGGAGTTTTAATTTGGCTGAAGGTGAGTAATGGCGTTTTCCCCAGAGGGATGAGCGTCGGCTGGCTGGAGGAGTCTTGCAGAGGGATTCCAGGAGCGCAGCACGTGAGACCAGAAGATTGCAACCAGGTCAGTATCAGAACTGGATAATCCTGAGGCAGAGCGAGAGGAGCAATTAATAACATGAAACATGACAACACACAGGAACTAGACGTGGCCAGACTAAGCACCGTTGGAGGAACAGTGAACTGGCATAGACTGATGATCCACAGGATCCTTATGAAGGCAGAGGCAATGATGAGGTGAGTGAGATCAGCTGGTCACATCCAAAGCAGAAGAGGCGGGGGAGGGGGAGAGTAACTGACAGGCCACCATGACATCCTTTCCCTAAAGGGTCACCAGGAATGGTCTTCTTCATGTGGCTTGTCCATAGGTAGGGTCACCAAGGCCACTTCTATTCATGTGTCCTGTCCCTAAAGGGTCACCAGGAATGGTCTTCTTCATGTGTCCTGTTCCTAAAGGGTCACCAGGAATGGTCCTCTTCATGTGTCCTGTCCATAAGTAGGGTAACCGAGGCCACTTCTATTCATGTGTCCTGTCCCTAAAGGGTCACCAGGAATGGTCCTCTTCATGTGTCCTGTCCATAAGTAGGGTAACCGAGGCCACTTCTATTCATGTGTCCTGTCCCTAAAGGGTCACCAGGAATGGTCCTCTTCATGTGTCTTGTTCCTAAAGGGTCACCAGGAATGGTCCTCTTCATGTGTCCTGTCCATAAGTAGGGTAACCGAGGCCACTTCTATTCATGTGTCCTGTCCCTAAAGGGTCACCAGGAATGGTCCTCTTCATGTGTCCTGTTCCTAAAGGGTCACCAGGAATGGTCCTCTTCATGTGTCCTGTCCATAAGTAGGGTAACCGAGGCCACTTCTATTCATGTGTCCTGTCCCTAAAGGGTCACCAGGAATGGTCCTCTTCATGTGTCCTGTCCCTAAAGGGTCACCAGGAATGGTCCTCTTCATGTGTCCTGTCCCTGAAGGGTCCCCAGGAATGGTCTTCTTCATGTGGCTTGTCCATAGGTAGGGTCACCAAGGCCACTTCTATTCATGTGTCCTGTCCCTAAAGGGTCACCAGGAATTGTCCTCTTCATGTGTCCTGTTCCTAAAGGGTCACCAGGAATGGTCCTCTTCATGTGTCCTGTCCATAAGTAGGGTAACCGAGGCCACTTATCTTCATGTGTCCTGTCCTTAAAGGGCAACACAAACCGCCTCTCGTCATGTGTCCTGTCTCTATAGGGTCACCAAAGCCACTTCTCTTCATGTGTCCTTTCCCCATAGGGTCACCAGGAATGGTCCTCTTCATGTGGCTTGTCCATAACTAGGGTCACCAAGGCCACTTCTCTTCATTTGTCCTGTCCCTGAGTAGAGTCTCCGTGGCTACTCCTCTTCATATTTATTATCCCTGGGATTGATTCCTTGGGGCTGGTCCTCTTCCTGCCCTTTTTTCGAGGTGGGGTGGGGGTCGGGGGGGTTCTCCATGTTAATCTCTTACTTCTGTTGGGCTGCAAGGACATTAAATATTTTTTGGTCCACACACATTTAAATAAAAAGCCCCACGATCTTTAGGTTTATGCTCTAAAAATATCTGAGTAAATATTGCACACTTAAATAAAAAGGTAAAATACAGTCGGCAAAACCAGCCGGATTTTTTTTTCCACAGTTGGAGCAACCTGTTTGTTCATGCTAGTACCCAGACACTTATTTTGAACTCCATTCACCCCACCTGACCTCACAACACATACAGCTGAAGGGTTTAGCCATTGTTACTCACCTGTGTCCACTTCAAATACCTGTGATATTTACATTCTTAGGGTGATTACTTGCACTTATTCTTAACTGGGTGCTGCCTGCATTTCCTAACAATGGCTAATCCCGTTTTTTTTCTCTGTTATTCTTGTGCAAGTGGACACGGGAGGGCGAGTGAATGTTTTCTGTGGATCTGTGTGGAGGATTTCTGGTATTGTAAGAACCCTCACATGATAAAGCAGGGCTAACACGGGCCCGCACCCTCACACATTCCTGCCATAGTTAGCATTTAACCAGATGGCTATCAAAGAATGCCGTTGTTTTTGGTTTTGGTTGCCGGGAAGCGCATGTGACCTGGAAGTAATCAAGTGCATGTTTGTCTAAAAGGGTTTCAAGGATGATTAAGCTGGAGCAATTGAATGACTCAGCTTTAAATCAGCAGCTCTTAAGCGATCATTATGAGAAACACTGACCGAGAGCTAAATTATAAAGTGTCAAATTCAAGGGGAGGTCAGTTAGTATCTCTGAGAAAAGGTCATTTATGGGGTTTAATCTGATTGTACAACATAGTTGAGGGTTGAAATACCGTTTACACAAAGAAGTCTGTTCATGATGAGTGTGAACGGGGGGTTCTGAATCATTCAATTGTATCCTAGACCTGTAACAAGAGTTATGCTCTTAGACTCTGAAAACATTTCAACCACACCAGCTTCATTGATGATGACTTCCTAAAACGGTTAAAAACTATTATCGTACAGCTGACATTTCTCAGTGAGTGTTATACTTGTGTTGATCGCACAAAGACTAAAGAACCAGAAGGTAAAATTAGGAGATACCAGCAGACCAGAGCGCATCAATTTTACCAGTTCAAGCCATTTGATTTCTAAGATTTATGTTCGCTGGATCCACGACTATCTGACTCTAAGGTCACAGTATGTTCGACTGGGACACTGTGTATCTGGGAAATGAATGAGCAACACTGGTGCACCACAGGGAACTGTACTATCGCTTTTTCTCTTTACACTTTACGCTGCTGACTTTACCTATGCATCTGCAGCTTGTCATGTCCAGAAGTATTCAGACGACACCGCTACTATAGCGTGTGTAAAGAGAAGGGACGAAAGTGAGAACAGGGAGCTCATCACCGGATTCACCTCCTGGAGCATGGACAATGGTCTTGTGTTGAACACCACAGAGACCAAGGAGAGGATCATTGACTTTGGTAGGAAGCCCTCCTACCAACCAGTGATCATCGATGGAGAAAGAATCGAGCTGGTTGACACCCATAAGTACTTAGGTGTGGACCTTGACCACAAACTGGACTGGACCGAGCATGCTTGGGCTCTGTATAGGAAAGGACAGGGTAGACTGTTTTTCCAAAGAAAGCTACGGTCTTTTGATGTGTGTTGCTCCTCTTTTATCAGTCGGTTGTGGTAAGTGGTGTTTTCTCTGGGGTTGTATGTTGGGGTGGCAGTATGACCACAAGGGATTGCAATCGGTTGGACCAACTGATAAAGACGTGTGCATTTGTGATTGGCAGGTGGGTGGACTCTGTGCTGCAGAAGAGGGTGAGAGCTTTAACTCGGGCTTAAACGCATCCTGGGCAATCACAGACACCCTTTGCCTAACATGATGTCTGCAGAGAGGAAATGTCATTATCTTTAATATGTTTTTGCGTTGAGTGATTTGTTAGTGTATTTTGTACTTCAAGGCCACCGTAGACCAGGATGAGGTCACCTGCTCTGTCTCCTTTTTGGTTCTTCATGGGTTTTGTTATGTTCAAGCTTGTTTATTAAATGTTTAGGATTCTGCTGCCAAGCCTGGTCTCCTGCATTTTGGCGCCTACACAACCAGCAAAGCTTTTCCCTCAACTATGTATGAAAGTCAGGGGAAAGGTTAAAGAAAATCAGAATTAATAAAAATAATAATAACATACCTTCAGACAAGTCTAATTATTTAAGGTGATAGTTGCAGCAAAACAAAACATTTTAATCAGAATAAAAACTCGCATTTTCTAAATGTAACCATTAACATGACCTCACCATGTTTGCAACTTTTTGCATCTTTGAAACAATTGAGAGATGGTTTCCATATATGATGCAATATTACATGCATATATTATGCATCAAGAATTAGTCATAGATGGAGGGAATCCGGTACTTTTTCAAAATAAAACTTCAGATTCAGATAACAAATAAAACCGAAATAATTTAAGTTATGTGATTTCATTTCCTCTGTGGCCTTGTTCCACAGACCCCTGAGTTAGAGTACTGAACAAACAACAGTGTTATCTAACACCATTACCTTAACCAGCGTTTCTACAAACACCAATAACCCCTCTGGATCACCTCATCATATTCCAATTTTAACCAACGGGAGAAATTTTCTCTCTTAAGTGTTTAGAACCGTCGGTAAACACTTTTTACTTGTAAAAGCGTCTTCCTGAACCCCGACTTATCCAGATAAACTCAAAAAAAGCTCAGCATTATGTCACCTAAAGCGACTGAAACTTCAGCCATGGACCCTAAAGCCATGAGTGACTAAGAAGTGATTAGCGCTGTGTGTGTTTGTATCATTTTAAGTGACACTGTAGATCAGCTTAAAGGTCACTTCAGGCTATATCAAAAACGACTTAAGAGCGAAGACATCTGTGACAGTTAGGAGTCACCTTTTGTTTTTGGTGTGCGGAAGAACAAGGGGAGGCGTTTTACCTTTGCTCGTCAGCGGTGACTCAGCATTTCTGCTGCTTTCATAAGCTCTTCAGTGTGTGTGTTTGCGTGTGTGTTATCTTTAGCCACCTCATTCCATCCGCTGACCTTTCTAAAGGTCGCACTGTCCAGTTGTCCGATCGCAGACGTCCAACCTGGCTGACTGACCCAGTGGAGAATGCTTTTTGTATTTATTTTTCTGGTTGTGTAATCTGCACCGTGGTGGGCATCAGTGGAAAAACTTTTGCAGGGGAAGTGTTGGACCAAAAGAGCATGTTATGGCTGAGGACGCAATTCTGTTTACATTTTTCGGTCTTAGCACTTTTTGGATTGTATTCATCTCTCAGTTTTATTTTTATACTCTCTGTTCGACTGAGAGTTTTTCTGTCTCTTTTCTTCTGCCATCTTTCTTTGCAGATTAGTACCTACCTAATTTTCCACACTATAGGGGTATCTAGATTATAATAAATGGTCTTTTTTTAAAGACTTGTGTCACATATAAGGCTCAAGGATCTACAAGGCGCATTAGGCGAGACAAAAGATTAAAAAAAAAGTCAGTCAGTCAGATTTAATCAACTGTACTGTTCACAGTATCTGTAGAACTTATTTGTAACGCGCTACACGTTGGACACATTATAAGCATTAGCATGCTTTGGTCAAAATTTGGTTATTTTTGTGTAAATAAAAACCCAGACTACTTCGATTCCTGTTGCCTTTGTGATAGTTTTTGATTTGTTGGAGCAGTTAGTGTTCTCCTACCTTAATGCTACATCCTTTTTTAATCTCCTACACTGGGGTGTAATATAAATTGGGGGCTCGTCCGGGATTGGAGGATAAGGATTTTAAAATACACATTCAATCACATCTTTACTGCCCAAGGGGTTTTTTTTGTCACCGTTATTAACAATTGTACTATGGCTTATAATGTAATTAAATCACAATCAAATCGTTCACACAGCTCTTAAAAAGTGTGAAAAGTAGAAATATGAACACGGCTGCATTTGGCCCATGGGCCAGACTTTGGACATGCCTAACTTAAATGCTTCTCTTTTCAATTGCTGTCTTTACATCTGGGACACTAAACCCTTTTTTTATTATAAATAAAATTGTCTTGGCAGCTTTATTAAAGTATATTTGTTGGTTTGGAAGCTGAATGATTTGGGTTTTCTTTCATTTTTAATGTTATTTATGCCTTGGCCTCCTAGATAAGAGGAGGTGCATATTAGGCAGACTGCTGATTAGCACAAATTGTTTGTTAAGGAAAATTATGAAGGGATTGACATGTCTCTGAAAACTCAATTGCACTTTGTCCTAAGCTTTGCTGGTGAGACAAGAGGTGTAAGAAGTGTCACCAAAATAAAAGCAGGATTTTTTTTAAATTTGTTAACTTTTTGGGTCCCTCAAACTCAATTGAATACGGAGAAAAAAACGGAATAAAATAAAATTCGTGAGAGAAAATAAAACGGTTTGGAAACATTAGTCCCAGAATGCTTTTCATGCTGACTTAATTATAACTTTAAAATTTAAAATTATTACAGCATTTAGCTTCCATTAGTTGATTTTTTAAGCACCAAGACTTCTAAAAGTCAAATTGTTTGTCCCAATCTGCTTCATAACAGAAAGATTACATCAAATTTGCATGCTATTTGAATATCTTTTAATTTCCTCATTTGATCTCATTGTTGTCATGTCTCTGTGAGCATCAACCTGTTATTCACTGTTTCCTGTCTGCGGGCTTGTGGCTGGCCTTGTAGACGTGTTCCAGCCTTGAGAATAGATTTGGGGGCTTGTAAGCGGGTCTGTCATGATTCAGATTTTCCAGTGACAGTGAGCTATTTTCATCCCAATACTCCTCTGTGTAGCAAAAAAAAAAAAAAACACAAAATGCTGCGGAGGATTATTAGCCATCAACCTAAATCCCCATCTGTGAGGGTTTCCTCTGGGTAGAAATGACAAAGAGTCAACTCTTGAGCTTAGAGACAATCAGCCAGCTTACCAACTGCAGAAAAAATAAAAATTGTAAAAATATGACAATGAATTTTGTTGTTTTTTTTTTCTGTGTAAGCGAGTTAGCTTTAATGTTTGGTGGTAGAACAGCCAGCAGCTTTTTTATGGCGTGGTTACCCACGTGTGTGCGCACTGTAACTGAGGCAGTAATGATCACGTCTGTTATGCAGCACCATAACTGTAATTTACCATGTTATGACTGAGACCAAAAAGGTTGTGTTTTAGTTGGCTGTGACAAGCAAATTCCTAGTTACCGTCACTGCGGAGTCGTTCATGGAAATTCGGCTGTTTTCAGAGGGGGCTCTCGTGGCTCCGCTCCCAAAGAAGAGCGAGTCGACGGCCCTTTGGCCCCCCATCAGTCCTGGACTGCAAGGAGCACATTATTTGTGCAATCCTTCTTTCTTATCCCTTGTGCTATCATTTGGGGTTCAGATGACCCCACCCTTGAATTGACGTGTTGTCATTACCATGATAAAGGTGGAGAGGATTTCATGTAATCCATGGAAACCAGTAAAAATCGCAAATCATTGAAGAAAAAAGGTGCAGAGCACTGTCTTGTGGGGTCCAGATGACCCCACTCCCAATGTTAAAGTGACTCCAAGTGAATCGAGGAAAAGGAATCTTTCGAATCTTTGTTCAAATTGATCGCAACACCCCAAATAATTATGTTACCAAACTTTTTCACTTCCATTCATACATTATCCTGATTTCTTTTGCAACATTTACCCAGCTTTGACTTGGTTTGGGAGCGTTTTGATAGCTGCTTAGCCCCCCAAGCCTGGCTAATAAAAGGAAACATCTAAAGGTGTTGGAATAACCCATCAGTTCTTGACTAATCTCACAAGTGTGTATACATGATCAAATAACTGCTTTGTGGGGTCCAGATGACCCCCACAAGACAGTGCGCTGAACAAGCCGATACCTGTTTTGTGGGGTCCAGATGACCCCACAAGGCAGCACAAGGGTTATGAGCGAAAAATTCCACCTCTGCTACATCTTTAAAACTCATCAATATTTGCACCTAGTAGCCTGTGAAAAGGAATTTTAGGCATAGTGAAGGTCCCTCCCCCCGAACTGATGACATCACAGCAAACAAAATTGTCAAAAAATGAAAATCTCTCATGTGGCTGAAAAAAAGATTTCCAAATCCACTGACAAAACCTACACACGTGTAAGGTATATCCAATCGAAGTTTTAAAATTATTATGGGATGGCTAAAGAACTTATGGCTTGGCAACCATTTTGTGGCAAAGTGTGAAATTTGGTAATTTTCACATTTTTGCACAATATGTGGAATAAAAAACATTTCTTTGAGTGATCTTCAAAAAATTTCTGCCGCCTACATCTACAACTACAACTGGAGTTTTGGTGAACCTTAGAAGGTGGCTGCCATTTTGAAATTTGACCCCAAAAAAATTACCTTTAGCCCTTGTGCTATCCAAGGCACTTTGATGTTGGGAGTGGGGTCGTCTGGACCCCACAAGACAGTGCGCTGAACCTTTTTCTTCAATGATAAGTGATTTTCATGGATTACATGAAATCCTCTTCACCGTTATCCACCGTTGTCATGGTATGGATAACATGTCAATGTAAGGGTGGGGTCATTTGGACACCACAAGACCCCACACTGACTCGTTTGCTCAGCCCACAAGCCTGAATGGATAGCACAAGGATAGCGCAGGCAGCACAGGTGAGTCTGTCAGTTCCCTCGTACTTCCACCTGAAGGAACGTCATGAAAATGGACCCTGCTAATGTTGTGCCTATGATAAGTGTACCGTGAAGCATTCATTAAGCCAGTGTTTTTCAACCTTTTTTGAGCCACGGCACACTTTAACCTTGACAAAAATCCCGCGGCACACCAGCATCCAAAAAAATAGATAAATAAAGAAAAAGCTCAGTCTGTATTGATCTACAGCCGCTCTGCAATCTCACATGCATTTTTGTGATAATTGTTGCAGAAAACGCTGGAAGCTGCAGCTGTTTTTTCTAAAAGATGTATTAAAAATTAAGTCAAAAGATTCAAAAACTGTTTGATGTGTGTTCGTTGTTTTAAGACGTTCAGAGGAGAGACTCATTGTGCGCTAAGACAGTCACTTTACTGCATCATGGGAGATGTAGTGCTTGTAATCCGCCGACCGCAGAAAGACCAGCGTCTTTGAGCTTCATGGTTTTGTTCACTTGTTCCACGGTCTGATACCAGATTCTGTGCAAAGCTACACCGCTAAAGACGAGCTTTAGCTGGTATTTTTGTTAGAACAGAGAGACTTTTTTTGCGCTAAATCGAAACAAGGAAGTGAATACTTTAACCACTTCTGATTGGTCAGACTGATGACATGTGATTAAGCCTTCAAGAATGATTGGTGGAGACAGTTAAAGGGGCGGGACTTTTCCTTACACAGTTATAGCTGCAGCTAAATCGCGGTATCCCATTATTCTTATCAAAATGTCTTTAATAGAATCATATAAACACAAAGAAAAAATAATTTTATGATATTTCATATTCTTAACTTCTCAGTGTTTTATCAGGGCCTGTTTGGATGAACAAAGAGCTGATTTCCTGGAGATGGGAATTGCTTTTAGATCAGTTAATGAGGGCAATTTCTCACGGCACACTTGACCATCTCCCACGGCACACTAGTGTGCCGCGGCACACTGGTTGAAAAACATTGCATTAAGCTAATGTAAGTTGTACACACATATGACACACATTCTGGTCGCTTCTGCCCAGCAGTACCGAGCCAGACTGTCTCTTCAACCTGCAGTTCTTCCATTTTTGTTCAAGGTTCTACTTGGGGAACTGGGTGGGTGGAGGGAGGAATCTGGTAAGGGAGGGGTCCCTTCTGTGTGTGATTGTCCTGTGTTTTCTGTTTAAATTAATTTTCATACTTTGCTTTTATGTTAAGTGCCGAAATGAAAGGCGCCATACAAATAAATAAAGGCTGAGTTTATAAACTGCAAGTACTGGTTCCTTACTGACTGTGCACGAATGCTGCACGCACAGGGTGTGCAGGTGATACCTAAGTATAGGACGCCCATGGGATGCAGAGACAAACTATGCTCTAATTGTCTTTTCCTCATTTGATAATAGGCTGCATGACGGCTCCTTTCGCAGTTTGCACGGTTTAGGGGGTGAAAAAATGGAAAATTCACATGACACGCCTGCGTTTCAACCTACAACCTACAAGTATTCACTATGACACATGGTGATTTCTGAAATAGTTATTTTTGCATAATAATTAAGTAATTCATCTTTGTCAAGTGCTTTATTGATACTTTATGATTCTTAATTCTGTCTGATAAAAGCTAGGAACCGGATATTGATAAATCATGTAATAAAATGGTTATAGTATAACGGGGTGGGATTACATAAGTTCGCTTCCTTCCACTCCCTTTCAAGCAATATTTATTAATATGTCTAATTATCCTAAGTTTGATTAGTTACTGTATGAATGTATAACTGATGATTGTATTGCTTTTGTGTATTATTTCTACTTAATTTCTTGAAATAAACCATTTCAAATCAAATCAAAATGACCAGTCTTTGAAAGTATGGTAGAAATCGCATCATCAAGTCCCAAAAAATTGGGCCACTAACAGCAATTTCGATATTGTATTAATATTGGGTGACAGTTGGTTTCTTACACTAATTTTCTTTAGTATGTTTGCTGTAAAATTTTCTTAAATGACTGACAAACAGTGGCTCCACCGGTGCAGCAGTGGAGTTTTGTTTTTTATTTATGTATTTATTTAATTTTTTTGTGGCTTTGCCAGCCTTTAAAATAGAAATAAAAAAGCAAAAGGAAAACTATAAATGGATAAAAAACCAAATTTGTAGCAGCAGTCGACCCCTTTGGTCTGTTACTGGGGATCTGTTGACATGCAAAAATGGTTGTACCACTTAACTTAAACAGGTCTAATCGATGCTGACAACACTATGAAGGCTTTTAAGCAGACAAGGATGGAAGTAAGACAGGCAAATGTGTGGTACTTACATAAAACAACCAATGAGAACGCGTGCATGTGCACTATACACTATTAATAGAGGTTGTTGCAAAATGGTGAACTGTGTGTTCGGGGCTGTTTTACGAATTTGTTGTGAATAGTAAAAAACTCAGATTGTACGTCATGTTACCTAATACTAGGAGGATAATTACACTGTGTCTTTGTTTGTAAGCGGGTTTGTGGGGTCGAGCGCAGGGGGGGATCTTCACACCCACTTTTGGCACAGAATAGTGTGTCCCAAAGATTAATCTCAAGAGTGCCTAAATAGCTGGGAAACAGCAGCATATGGAGCCCCTCTTATCTCTACACTGCTTTGGAACACGTCCATGAATATTCAGCGCTGTCTTAAGACGGTGCACTCTTTTTCCTTGACAGCATATGTGTGTGTTCTGCGTGAGAGTGTGTGTGGCTGTCAGAGATCAGCTAAAAAGACTGCAGAGCTACAAGCCAAAGTTCTCTGGTAGCTTTTTTCTTGACAGGGTTGCCACCTTTTCTTGTCTGTGCTTGTACACGAGTGCACTTGTGTGTAAAAGACGGATGTTTTCTATCAGGTTTTTGTTTTTGAAAGCACTCTGGGCCTGATGCTCCGTTTCACTTGTTTCAGATTCCTGGAAAAAACAGGAAGTATCAGTGCTTTCAGCGAGTTCTTCAGATGCAACATTAAACAACATTTTACTACCCTAAAAGTGAATATTCTCCAATATTAATTTGAATTTATGGGTGAATTCAGACTAGACCCATTTGGATGGCTTGACCCTAGCGCTCTTGAAATTTGACCCAAAAAAAATACCTTTAGCCCTTGTGCTATCCAAGGCACTTTAACATTGGGAGTTGGGTCATCTAGACCCACTAGACCAGGGGGCGGCAACCCATGGCTCCGGAGCCACATGTGGCTCTTTAGTCCTTCTGTTGTGGCTCCCTGTGACATTGTAAAAATGAGTATTTTATAGTAATTACATTTTTATTTTAGTTTGTTCATTTTTCATGCCATTTCAAAGGCGCTGCTGGCTCCGCACGAAGCGCGAGCCACGTAAAAAACAGCTTCGTAATGAGCTCGTATTTATCCGACGCGGGGCGACTTCAATCAACACTCCTATCTTCTGCCGGGAATTTGACGTGCTGCGGGGCAGAGAGCAACTCGCTTCAACTTCGCGCCAGTCTTGCCAGATAGAGTCACAGTTTTCCAGCCCAAAAGTCATCTGAAAACCGCCAGACCCAGCCAAAAACCGCCCAACACAGCTTTTGTTGATGTCTTTTTTTCGTACTGGACTGATAAAATAAAAGATTTTTCTAAATAAAAAAAGTTCAGATTAATAATAAAATGTGTACAATATTGAATATTTCTTCAGCGGGCCGCCTTCTTCCATTCATTTTCTTAACCCGCTCTATCCCGCTATAACCTGCATCCGGCTCTTTCATCCGTGTGCTGCGCTGGAGCGCCCCGACTATCGTGTCATCCTGCTATGACCGTATTTTGCGCTCTCTGTGTATAATACACTGAGGAGCGGTGAACATCGCTCCATGCAGCGATCAGACCAGAACTAGTAGCCCCTCCCACACGCGGCCGCGGTATCATCCTTTAAAGAACACAATGTGCATTTGCAGCGACGTATGCTTCAGACAATGTCCGATTGCCCAATCTACATGTCAATTAAATCCTGACTTCTCAGTGAGGATTTTGATTGGCTGGTGGATTTTAAAGAAGTACTTTTTTTTTTAATCCTTTTCTGGCCCGCGATCTACACTCATGTCATTGAAGATCGACCGGTCATCGCGATCGACGAAATGAGAACCTTTGAATAATATATACATGCATAATATATATAATGATGTCAAAACGGTTTGTGGCTCCGGGTGCTTTCTTTTCATTAGGGGCGGTCCCAAATGGCTCTTTGAGTAAAAAAGGTTGCAGACCCCTGCACTAGAGAGGGCTCTGATCCTTTTTTCTTCAATGATTTGTGAACCTCACTGGTGTCCATGGATTACATGAAATCTTTCCACCTTTATCATGGTAGGAAGAAAACGTCAATGTCAGGGTGGTGTCATCTAATATAGCACAAGGGTTATAGTTAACCGGAGTTTGTTTCCCCGGATAATCCGGAACACAATTTCAGTCTGAATGCATCCAAACGGACCCTGGTCTGGGACCAGGAACCGCTCTCCGACCCACCTTTTGAAGTGGTCTTAGTTTCGTTTACAATCGGACTGAGCTCTTAGTTTCCCCAGTCTGAATAAGCTCTGTGCTCTAGACCGAAACGCCGACCATAGCCAGGCACTACAGGGATGTAAACAGAGAAGGGACGTAGCAACCATGACGATAAGACACAGCTTGTGGTCATGTAGTCGGATGAATGCAGGCTCAACTGTTAACGTGAAACACGTTGCTTCTCGCTGTTTTGGCGACAACCAGTGCCAGGGAGTCAGGAGAGGCAAGTGATTCTGTGCTGCAAAATATAGCTGTCAATACATGAGCTAAATTAAATGAATATACTTTATACTTTTTCGGGAAAAATAAAATAAAAAAATAGAATATTAATTTTTAGATATGTCTTTTCTGGGATTACTTTTTTCTGGGTGGGTTTTCAAAGTTTCTTTGGTTAAAAAAAGGGGGGAGGAGGGGGGGGGGGGTTACTATTTTCTGGAACTACACAAGAAGGTGGCAGATGAGGCACCGACAACCCATGCCTCCCCTGCGCCCAGCCTGCGCCGCACACTCTGACTGAGCTACAGCTGAGGCATGTGCCTTACTGTTTCGGTCTAAAACAATAAAAAGAA
The DNA here is from genome assembly GCF_053564925.1 of Oryzias latipes. Classification (NCBI taxonomy): domain Eukaryota; kingdom Metazoa; phylum Chordata; class Actinopteri; order Beloniformes; family Adrianichthyidae; genus Oryzias; species Oryzias latipes. The sequence goes on along the minus strand of NC_136259.1, from coordinate 8,255,998 downwards.
ACAAAAAATTCTGGAGTAGAAGTCCAGTTTAGCTTCATTGCTAAAAGGAACCATTGACTGTATCTCATAAACAATGAATGGAAGACACAGCTGATTTTAAGGGATCAGGTTTGTTTTTAATGCAGTTCTACAAAAGCTTGGGTAATCACGTCTCCATGTCTACGTTTCACTCTTCTTTATTTGTTCTTTACTGCAGGAGCTGCGTCTGAATGGCAGCGCTTTCAAAAATTTGTTGCTGTTCCACATTGGTTTGAAGGGAGTAAAAAAAACAAGAATATGATTGTATCGATGCAAATGAAAAAAAATAATATAAAGTCTAGAAGTAAAACAATCAGATTCCATGTTTGTTTTTGGACAGCGCTTCTTCTTCTACGTTGCTGTCAGTAGCAAATGCTGCTACATACACCTAGAGTGCCCTCTAGCTGTTGTTGGTGGGAAAGAACAGCTAGAGGGCAACCAGCTGTTAGTGGGAAAATAACAAATATATTAGCCTTGAAGAAAAAAATCCCAAAGTAAGTCACAACCCTTTTCCAAATTATACATTTTTTTAATTTATACTCCAGAAAATACAATAGAAAATCTATCTTAATTTTAGCACAATAGTTTGACACTGATGGCACGAGGAACAAAATATCTCTTCCGTCTGTCTGTGGAGCAGCACTTGGACAGCAGTCTATGTTTCAAAGTAAACATACGAGTATGCAGTAGAAATGCAACAATTCACTTTTCCCACGGCTGGGTTTAATAGTGTAACATACGGTTCGGTTTTTGATCAACAACGGTGGCATCCCTATTAGCCACGTTAGCGTATCCATGACAACACCAAACCAGTTTGACAGAGCGCCGTGTCCCTCTCAAAATCATTGCACCATTGTTAAACCCAACCAGAATTAATCCATATATATGTAAAGTGCTCCAGATTATAAGGCACCATGTCGTTTTTGTAAAGCAAAATTAAGGCTTTATATCGGGCCTCATAGTGCGGAAGATCCGGTACAGTTTCACCAAGTAATCTTGATCTTGAAATAAAAAAATGTAAAGAGAAATGCATTAGAAATTTTATTTTTTAAAGAAAATTATGTAAACATTAGGTAAAATCTTTTTATCTTTACTAGCTAAAAAAATTCTTGAGTGCATCTTGTTGCTCATGGACAAACAATGTCACATGTGGTCATGTAAAATAATAGGCCTTAAAAAGCTAACACATGGTTTTTTCAGTTAATCTGTGTAAGATTACAAAGGCAGTGGAGCTTTATGACATCCCATGGGCAGCGGCGGCAGCGTGGCGTGTGCATAGCGTAGGGTTTATTTTTAGTCCACGTGTGGCTCTTGTGACTTGTTGAATGCCAGTAAAGGTGTTTGGCGTCTTACACGCCGCTCTGTTAGACTCTGCCAAACCGCCCTGCACCACAGTGTCTGCTTGTAATGTCGATTCTAAGTGACTCAGAGTGACCCCATTAGAGCGGCACGGCCACACTTTCCATCCCCTCTTTTCAGCGCTAACAGAGCACTGTTTAGTTTATGAGCAATGTAAATACACTAACGATCATTCTGTGTAGGAATGAGAAAATATGTGTAGTCTGATGTCATTAAAGCCTGCGATGGTCTTAGTAATACCCATAAATCATACGGTTAAGTATCTTTTTCCAGGGGCAAAATATATTATTCTATTTGAACCGACAAATGAATTGGTTAGTCTTCTTTCTGACTCCATCCACAGTCAACCTATTCAATATTCTTTATTAGGGCCAGATGAGGTCAAGGAGAAGGATTTCCTTTCATTCGGTCCTGAAACACGGTACTAAAGAAAGAAATAAGACACTAATGACACTGATGAGGTTAGCTTTATCCAATTGTTGGTCACCACAGTCTTAAAGGAGTAGTTTGAGACTGACTGAGGCTTTTGTTATGTCTGAATTCCTTCACTACACACTATATAGTCCGTTCGCCATTCTGTATCGCTGTCCGAATCTACAATTCCAAAATCAAGAGCCCTAGAAATTTCCCAGAAGTCTCTGGTTGTGTCCAAATTCCCTCCCTGCTCCCTAACTACTAAAAACTAAATAGTACGGGACTATATAGTTATAGCTATATAGTTTGTGGATGACACAGCTGTGGTTGGATGCATCACCAACAACGATGAGTTCGACTACAGGCAGGAGGTGGAACATCTGGAGGGCTGGTGCAGAGACAACAACCTCTGCATCAACGTGAGGAAGACCAAGGAGATTATCGTGGACTTCAGGAAGGACAGACACCCCCTCCCCCTTTGTATGACACCAATATATCGGAATAGAGCTGTGAAAAAAAAAAACTGGAGAAAAATTCGGGAGATTTTCTCTACTTTGAGATTTCGCACCAAGTGTGACACCAGTGCAATTACATGCACTAGCATCGCACTAGTAGCAGCGAAACCTGCGTTGAGCGCATTCTTGAACGCTTCTCACATGCGTACATAGCATATTTATGAGGGCAGCAAAATGCAATTATGCAGTTATCGCAAGTAGCTTGTCAGAAGTCCGAGCTCTGTCTGCCCCTCTGCTCACAAGTGGGATCCATCTTCAGAGTTCTGAGTGCACTACATATCCCAGCAACCCCAGCAAACACTTCCTGGATGCCGCACACTTGGATCTCATTCAAATAAAGCAATATATATGTATTACTTAGGAGTTATCGCAAATGTTAGTATAATGAATATACTACATTTAATTCAAAAATGTTTTTGGTAAAAATGTTAACTGTTTTTTTAGAAAATTTTATAATTTTTTTTTTTTCGAGGAGCCCCATCATTAGCCTGAGGTACTGGCCATGTTTTACAGTAATTTTTCCACATCCTGTTTGAACACGTTTGCAGGATTTGTTGCTCTGTAGATGTTCTACATCTTCTTCTTTTTTACTGCTATTTGATTAACTAGCGGTAGTGTGCTAACGTTCTAACTTTTGCTACATTTTCCACAAATGCCACAAGGAATCTACAGTCCACAGAAATCAATGCTTTGGTGCAAAGTCTTCAAGAGAACGGCACACTAGGTTGTTAGATCGACTTGCTCTTTTGGCGAGGACAGACGCGACCACAGCTCACTGTCCTGTTTTGGTGGTTCCGTCACTCACCAGAACCAGCTCGGCGCGTCAAAGTCTCTACTTGTGCTTCTGGGATATTTTGCTAAGGAGGAGGCCTCTGACAGTACGTTACTATGAAGCCACCAACGTGGACGAAAAAAGCCATCAATGAATCAGTGGGGCTATATCAAATCGAGGTGTGAGTGTCATCACGTGGGGTGGGGGGAGTGCAGGGAGAGATCAAGTGATGGTGACGTTCCCCGCTGTCCGCCGCGGCTAAATGTGTCCTCTTTTTTCACACAGAGCTGACTGAGGTTATTCAAGGCCACAGTGTTCCCCTCCTCCTCCTCCTCCTCCTCTGCTGCTCTGTCTCCATGTCTTTCTGTGTCCACAGTCAGACATAGAGCTGGGTTTCTTTGTCTCTAGGTGCCAGGCCAGAGGTTGTGTGTTTTTGAGCATGCACATTATTTATGTTTGCGTGTGTCTGTGTGTGTGCCAGCTATAGCTGTCACTGCCGTCTCGACGGCTGCTTTATTTTGGCTCCAGTTGCTATAGCTACGCAGTGAGACTTTTGTCTGTGTCTGAAACCGGTGATTCAATCAGTGATGGCTGCAGCAAAAGGTGCGTATGTGCAGCCGAGCATGTGATGGGGTGCATGAAATGCAACAACAAAAAAGTCTAAACCATGTGTTTTTGTCTGACAAAATTGTGCAAAGTCATGCTTAACGTCCAAAAGTTCAAAATACAAAGTAACAACATTACATTTTTATCAGCTCAAGCCGGCGATCTCCCACCTTTAGTCTACATGTTTGCCCAGTGAGTAAAACTCAGCTTATCCCAGAGCATGTCAACAGTGGAAAAGCCAACAGCTCCACTTGAACAGTGTTCCAGTAAAGTTGCCAAACGTTCCTTTGGGGTGAAACAAGGGCCGCTTTGGACGAATCCAAACAATACTGCCTCTCACTCAGGTAGTCTCTGCTCAACCTAAAACATTGCTAGGTTTTATTGATTTTGTTTTTCTTTTATTTTTAACTCGCTGCAAAGTTTTCTTGCCATGACTTTTCCAGCACAGACACTTTTGCAGCTCCACGGGCGTTGAGTCAGTGTTTTGCACAAGGACGCTTCAACAAAAGCCGCGGCTATTTCTAAAATGCTGCAGTCGCTTGAAAAGAAATTGGATTGTTCATTCAAAATGGAAGAATTGGCGTCTTTCATCCGCTTTCACCTTAAGGACTTAACTGTTCCCGTGGAAAGGCGCTAACTGTAGAGGAAAATGTTCACGCCATTTTTGCTGTTCATGAGGTCTTTCGATTCTGATTTGAACATATTTTGTAGCAACTTTTGGTACAAACACACAACTGTGCAGCAATTAACGTCGTAAAGCTAAATACTATTTTTTCTTCAAAACGCGTTATATTATCAATCAATGTCAACCTTTTTAGAATTAGATTTACTTCATCTTATGTTGCATTTAAAACTGCATCATTTTGTTCACTATCAACCCTTTTTAAAATTCCTTTTTTGTAATAAAATGTTAACATTGTATGTCAAAGTTCTTGTTATACTGACACCTAGTGTTTAATGGTTGAACTGCACCAAGCTTGAGTCACTTTGGTTTCGTTTTTTAAGGGTTATGTCGAGAGGCAATACCCTCACATCCAAATATGGTCATATCTGGTTTCCAAAGAAGTAAAAGTGGCAGCTTCATCAAGTTTCGAACTATTTTCACAGCCCTTGGAAAAACTCCAGTTTGGACCAAAGCTCCTTTTAGATTTTTTTATGAAAAATGTCAACAACTATTGTTTTTTTGGTTCATGTACCTTTAAATGAATGCTATATGTGTCTTTTTACAGGGTGAATGCACATTAAATTAAATTGCGATCATTTATACTTTTAGTTTGAACAGAAGATCAGAATCAATAAAACAACGGTTAAAAACAGGAAGGCCAAAATCCGAATTCTGTCCCTACCTCCTACACCTACCTCTTCTTAGAGAGGTAAAAGAGAGATATGGAAGACTAAAGTTGTCGCTCATCATGAAATAAGTGAAGAAATGCATTTCTCCTTCCCCACAGATGTGCAAAGGGGATCACCCTAAGCTAGCCTCTACCACTCCCCCATTCTAAAACATTTCAGACACCACCACAGCTTCCAATGCTCCTACAACTGGAGGGGTAGGGAGTAGGAATTCGGATTCGGCCAAAGACTTTAAGAATAAGAATTGGTAAAGATCACACTCAAATTTGTTTCTGTTGACTTCCTGGTTAACTTCAGAAGTAAACAAAATATCAACATGAATGTCGTTTTGGATGATTTCAGAAAAAAATCCTGAAAATGTTTTGCACAGTTTGTACTGACTACAGTTCCAGTAGATGGACGACGAGAAGACAGTTAATCTTCTTTCTCTTTCGGCTTTTCCCATCAGGGGTCGCCACAGCAAATCATCCTTTTCCACCTCACTCCATCATGAACATCTTCTACCCTAACATTAGCCAACTTCATGCCCTCTGTTAAGACATCCATATATCTCCTCTTTGGCCGTCCTCTTGCCCTCCTGCCAGGCAGCTCCATCTCCAACATCCTTCTACCAACATATCCACTATCCCTCCTCTGAACATGTCCAAACCATCTCAGTCTGGCTTCTCTGACTTTGTCGCTAACACAGGCAACATGAGCCGTCCCTCTGATGTACTCGTTCCTTATCCTGTCTAACCTGGTCACTCCTAAGGAGAACCTCAACATCTTCATCTCAGCTACCTCCATGTCAGCCTCTTGTCTCTGTCTCACTGCTACCGTCTCTAACCCATAGAGCAGAGCTGGTCTCACCACTGTCTTGTACTCCTTTCCTTTGAGTCTTGCTGACACTCTTCTGTCACACAACACTCCTGACACTTTCCTCCACCCGCTCCAACCTGCCTGCACTCGCCTCTTCACCTCTTTTCCACACTCCCCATCACACTGAACTGTTGACCCCAAGTACTTAAACTCCCGCACCTTCTTCACCTCAGCCCCCTGTAACCTAACGCTTCTGCCTTGATCCCTCTCGTTCAGATGTATTCTGTCTTACTACGACTGACCTTCATGCCTCTTCTTTCCAGAGCAAACCTCCACCTCTCTAGCTGTTCCTCCACCTGCTCTCTACTCTCACTGCAAATTACAATGTCATCCGCAAACATCATGACGAGAAGACAGTTAATGAAGACACAAAAACAAGTTACAACCGCAGCCACAATCCGCTTCTGCTAATTTACACAAGTGGTTTGGTAGTGATTTTTACGCCGGAAGCCCTTCCTGACACAATGCTGTAGTTTATCCGGGCTGGGGACCAGCGCGGGGAGACCCAGACTAATCGAACCATCTAGTAGCTGGTTCCCTCCGAAGTTTCCCTCAGGATAGCTGGCACTCAAAGTCCCGCAGTTTTATCTGGTAAAGCGAATAATTAGAGGCCTATTCTCAAACTTTAAATGGGTGAGAAGGCCGGCTCGCTGGCTTGGAATGCGAGCCGCCTAGTGGGCCACTTGGGATGAACCGAAAGGCGGGTTAAGGCGCCCGATGCCGACGCTCATCAGACCCCAGAAAAGGGGTTGGTTGATATAGACAGCAGGACGGTGGCCATGGAACGTCGGAACCCGCTGAGGGGTGTGTAACAACTCACCTGCCGATTCAACTAGCCCTGAAAATGGATGGGGCTGGAGCGTCGGGCCCATACCCGGCCGTCGGCGGCGGTGGAGCTGCCGCGGGTGCAGATCTTGGTGGTAGTAGCAATTCTGCCACAGACTGCCGACATGTCCAGGAAGACCCCCGCCTTTACCCAAGAGTGGCCGGGATAGGCTCCAGCAGCCTCGTGACCCCGAAAGGGACAACGTGGGTGTAGAAGATGAATGAAGGAAAATGAAAGGAGAATATAAAAACTATTATGAATTAAAGTTCTCATTGTGAAGCATGAAGGTCAGGAGACGCTCTCTTCTGTGTTTCCTTGAACGTTCAGACATGGGTGATGCTGACAGGGACAAAAAAAAAAAAACACAGTGATCTAAACCTTTTGAAGTTCACAGTGATTAGGATCAGACAGGCGCCTCTCCAAGGTGACTGAAAGACCCTGCCATGGCATTGTGTGTGCTTTTATTTTTGTACAATCTGTGATTTTTCTCCTATTGCTTAACCCTGACAACTTGTGGATGTGAAAAGCAGCAGAGAAAATGTTTTTCGGCATCAGGATTGTGTGGATTTCTGCGTGAATCCGGAGCGAACCGAGCTCAAGGAAGAGGAGCAAAAAACATGTTGTCAGACGCCGCACAAGGTGAACACTCGCCACAAGGAGAATGTGTGTCAACAATGTGTGTGAGATGTGTGTTTGTGTGTGTTTGGCGTAGGGTGTGTGCGTGCTGAACTCTCGGCTAACCTCAGTGGCCCTGTGACCTCTCGCTCCAGGAAAAACAGTGGCAATTCCTCTAGAGAGTTCAGTGAAACGAGCCCGCTGACCACAGGCGTCCAGTTTAATGACATGGAGATTTAACAAAAGCTGTTCAAAACACACAAGTCTTACACATTTGGTCCTTTTTTTCAACTGTTTAATTTTCTTTTGTTGACATCCATGACTTCCTTTCATCTAACTTTACCTTTACTTGGGGTCAAAATCTCCGTTTTTAAATCGTACGAAGAGGAATATAAAAATGTATATGGTGGAAAACAGTCCTTGGACATTAGCAAGCCATTGGTTGATATTTTTGTTTATAAAATTGAATCTGCATTGACTAAGTGTTCTTAAGCTTGTGATTTTTATTATGTGAAGGGGGCAGACAGATTGATACGAAGGTGTTAAAGGCATTTGGTGAGTAACCTTTTAGAGACATTTCCATCTAAAATTATTGTAATGATTCATATTTTTATAATGAAAAAAAAAATACTTTCTATGCTTTAAAAAATAAAAAGATCTTCTAACGGCTGTAATATTGGTGGAATATTTAGTGCTTTAGTCACTATATATATATATATATATATATATATATATATATATATATATATATATATATATATATATATATATATATATATATATATATACGTATACATATGTATATATATATATATATACGTATACATATATATATATATATATATACGTATACATATGTATATATATATACATATATATATATATATATATATATATATATATATATATATATATATATATATATATATATATATATATATATGTATATATTCAAACAAATCACATTTGGATGGAAGAGATTCAGGCATTCGTAGTTATGCCTTTATTGTTACTGCTTGCACAATGAAATTGAAGCCATTTCCACTGCAAAGACAAAATCTAGCAAGTATAATATAAAGAATATCACTATGTACAATAAGTAAAAAGTGAACAATGGAAGAGTGCAAATATGCAAAATATGAAATGTGCAAATATAAAAATGTCTGTAATTGCGTGATATGTACATATATTGAGATGTCAGATGTGCAAAAACAGCAAGAGTTGACAGTTTACACAGGATAAATATTTAAAGCAGGTTTATACTTATACACTTATATAAACATTTACATTGGAATGTCCTGCTGCAGATTATATCTGTGCATTTTGGAGTTTAAAATCAACACTGCAGCTGTTTTTAGCTGAGGTGCCATTATTTATGCTTGGAAAAGCATAGCTTTACTCTTTGTCAATAATGATAGTAACATTGACATAAAGTTCAGGGGGAAATACTTTTTGGGAAAAGCCCCCCTGAAGCTTTTTGATCATGAAAGACAGAGATCACAATCTAAGAATTGTCGATTGCAACTTGCCTGTCTGAAATCCTTTTTGTGCTGTGACAGTATTCATGAAAACAAGCATATTTCCCATGATTCAACTGGAATGCCCTCTGTGATTGCCATTGCATTAAGTGAATCAAAATGACTAACACTCGTTTTTAAAATATTTCTTTCATGGCTTAGCGCTTAGTCAAGGCTGAGAGTGATTCATTCACAGAAACCTGTGGTTTGTTTCTCTGATTCATTTTCCACTGACTCGCTCTTTAATAATCAAAAAAGGTTTCATGGGAGAAGATGAAACACTTCCATCCTTCAGGAAGAGGAAGCACATCTGCAAAAATGCCTCCGACTAAACTGTTGGGACTTTTCGGAGTTTCCTCCTTCTTTTCCGGAATTTTTGCTAGGTTTATGGTCTCCAACAACACCCAACGAAATGCCATATACTAAACGGCAAAAACTCATTCTGCACAGTACATAAAAGAAGTGGGATGTTTAAGTTGTTTTCCATGTTTTCAGAACCGATGTTCTCTCATACAGGGACACTTCTTGTCTCTCAAAAAAGGACAGAACTTCATCCCACACAAGGTTGTTAGTCCTGATTGTAGTAAACAAAACTGTATATTATTAAATGTCTGCATCTCCGACTCAAAAAGTTTAATTCTATTGAGAGGTGATGGCTATTATGCTTCTTATGTTAGCCTCTTCATGCCTCCCAAAATGGACTTGATCACAATGGCAAACAGGACTATTCCTCTGAATCCCCCCCCCCCCCCCCCAACGTCCTCGCCAACGCTTGAACGTAAACACGGCCAACGCGACAACCCTTCCTGTTCGGATCCGGCACACGACCAAGCCTCTGGAAAAACAGGATGGCGGGACGACACGGGGGCACCCCACACTCTCTCCATTCTCTGCGGTTGAGAGTAGTACAGAGGAAGCCAACAGGAAGTCAGAGCCGATTGTTGTTGTTTTGTTTTTTTTCCACTCAGTTCGCTGCAGCAGCCTCTGTCTTCATAACAAAGAGGGCTGTGTGTTGCTGGACAACAACCCTGTGGATGTGTGCACATTGGGATGCTCCTCCTGAAGCGCGGGGCGGACGATTGGGTTGTTTGCGCTCAGCAGATGGGAATGGTGACCTTGAAACCTAAAAGATAACTGCAAAAAGTTGTGTTGGAGCGATATGTGTGTGTGTAATTTGTCTGTGAGGGGAAGAGCCCGATGAGGTCAGCGTGTCAGAGTCTGTCAAAGCCCTGAATAAACATTTACGGTAACCGATATTCATGCTGGTCTGTTTGTGTTTCTTATTTGTTTTGAATGGAAATGAAAGAAAAAAGGAGGTTAAAGATTGGCAGATAAATGTAAGGCAGGTCGTCTTTTAAGGCATGAGGTTAAGCCAAGAGAGGAGACTCTTTGGTTGGCACGGAAAGAAGTTAAAGAGGAGGAGCAGATAAGAGGAGGAGAGGGCAAGGGAGGTGAGGGTCACCCTAACATCAACAGGTGTTCCCGGGAAAGGAAAAAAAAAAGGGGGGGGGCAGGAGCTCCCGACTTTCCGCTGCAGGTTGGTCACGCAGATGCAAAACAAGACCATCCATCACCTCGACCCACGCACACGCCGGCGAGATGAAGGCCGCCAAATGAAGGAAAACCTGTGAGGAAAAAACATGCAAATAGACAGCAACTCTGACGCCAACTTGAGACCCAGGAACACAAATCAGCTTAACCCTTGTGCTATCCTAGGCACTTTAACATTGGGAGTTGGGTCATCTAGACCCACTAGACAGTGCTCTAAACCTTTTTTCTTTAATGATTTGTTTTCTTCACTGGTGTCCATGGATTACATGAAATCTTTCCACCTTTATCCACCTTTGTCGTGGTAGGGAGAACACGTCAATGTAAGGATCGGGTCATCTGGACCCCATAAGACAGCACAAGGGCTAAACAATATTTATGATGAGACATTTACATGTTTTTGTACTTTGAACTGCCAACACCGTTGAAGAAAGTGTGTCGACATAAATCGAGTTAATTGAACTTCATGAAACAAATATGTGAATGGATTTGCCAATAATTCTTGTTTATTTGTTTATTTCTACACATATTTAATTGACACCTGATTATCTTGCAAGAAGTACGAAGAATTTGGAAAACTTCCCTTGCACTGTTCGGTACGCAGGTGTGTCGGAGTCGGAGTCATGCTGGTTGAAGTTTTGGCTAAAGAATTCCTAGATCCATTTTAGGTCAGTGAATTGGCTCGTTAACTATGGAAGCGATTGTGTAGCATAATTAAAAATAAAAATCAAAACCAGAAATGCTTTTTCATTTCCAAAATGAAGCTGCATTTTTTTGACTCAAAATTAAAATGAAAAAGCAATCCGCCAAAATGATTTTCATTTCCTTCCTCAACACTGCTTATTCTGTCTCTTAATTAAAATGATAATGAAAATGGTATTTGACATTTCAATTTAAAATAGTTCACTGGTAAATGTGTAGCAAAATTCATTTACATAAGTCTAATTTGACGCTTAAAATGGATTAACAGAAATACTTTTTCATTTTCAAAATGAAGCTGCATCAAATGACTGAGTTTCTCAGATCTGCGCAGCAGCACTTCCGCCTTTGGCGATCTGGAGCTTCGGATCGAGTGGGTTCGCGCTCCGCTATGCGAAGGCGGCTGCCGAAGACAAAGCTTGTCCGCTAACACAAGCTAACACAAAGCTCCACTGCTCCTAGCATGTGTCTGTTAGCAGCGGACACACGGAGATAGCACTGACGTCATCGCCCAGCCTCCCCTCTGGAAATGCTAAGTCGAATTGAGATATGCGACAGTGTTCGCAGGGTGGATGTTAACATGAAAATGCAATCCCCTCTTTGCATTTTCCTTTTAATTATGACACAGAATAAGCAGTTTTTAAGTAGAAAATGAAAAAGCATTTTGAAGTATTGATTTTGATTTTTAATTATGCTATACAGACACTTCCATAGTCAACAAAAAATCATGATATGAATAGAATTATTGTTGAAATGAATCGCTACACCCATGAGAGGTGCAGAGAACGAGCGGTCGAACCTCCGATCGGAAGGTTGCAGGCTCCGCCCATGAATGTTTCAAAAGCTGTGTTTACATGGACACAAGTAGTCGGAATAAACGCCAGATCCAAATAAAAATGCGTCATGTGAACACGCCGTTCGGAACGTATTAGGCTAACCCTGAACCCTCCTTCTGGGTTGCGGTCGGTGCTTTCTTCTTCTGCCACACGTGTTTAGAAGATTATGAGCAGCGAACAGTCGCTTGAAAGTAACAATAATCAAAGCACGTTTAGAAGATCATCTCGATCTATGCAGCAGCTTTGTTTGCCGTCTGTCATGTCAAAATGATTTAGTCCAATCGAAAGTGCGGCGTATGTTAGAATCGGATAACGATCTTTAATCTGAACCCCACATTGCTCCTGGTGGTGACAGCTTAACGCCAGTATTAGGCAGCAGAGTGTGTACGGGTGAACGGGACTGTAACTGGAAAATATGCCATAAAGCATATTTACTAGAACAGTAATATGCTATTTACTATAAAGTATAAAATGTCTTTACTATTAATTTGCATATCTCTGATTTTGTAACGGGTTGTAAATCGTTTCTGCTATTAAATGTTTGCATATCTTCCGTACAGTAAAGTCTGACACACATTTACTATTGTTTAATAAAACATTGTCAAGAATATTGTCATATTCATACAAAATGTTCTTAATTGTTTCTCCAACAAGTTGCAAACCCTCGCAGCCTGTAGGGTTGACATCAGAGGCATCTTTCAAACTAGGATGCTCAAAAAAATGTAAACAATATTTTTAGTTAACCAAACACGGCGCCTGTTTGGCCCCTTGAATACCAGCTTCAAAAAAACCAAAATCACAAAATCATGAAATGTTTAATCATAATAGAATAAACAAATAAAATAACAAGTTTTCCCTTTATTTCTGTCTTTCTTTTCTTAGCACAGATCATTTCTGTAAACAAACATTGCTCACTGGCCTTTGAGTTTGAAACCCAGTAAAAACATGCAAAACTTGCGTTGACCCGTGTTAACACACACGTGAGTATGACTAATAATGCCCCCCCCCCCCAACCCCAGTGTTTGAATGCGGGCGATGTTAAACTCTGGTGTTTTGTCGGCGTGTAAGCCAGATCGACAAGCCTCATTTATCAAGAGTGCTGGCACTCGGCAGCAAACGTGAGCGTGCGTGTTCATTTGTGAGATTTTCCCTTTAAAAGCACACAGATGATAATATACTGTGAGAGTCGCATTCAAAAAAAGGGAGCAGGCAGACTCGTCATAGTAGCCTCTGTTTTAATAGTTTGCAACAGTAACCACCAAACCTTAAATGATAAGAAAATGAATAGACTGAAGGATCATGAGAAGATCCGTCATCTTAGTTGGATCGGTACTTACCATTGTATTATATGTATTACTGGATCGGTCGCCACATAACATACGGCTTGACACACATGTGTGTCAAGAGGAACAAAAGAGGACACGATGTTTTGCAATCAACTGCAAAGATTTTGACAACAAAGCAATCCGATTGAGAGCAATGACCTTTCACAGATTAGTGATCTCATTTTTAATAGAGTGAAATCAGGCTGGGAAGCATGAAGTGGGTGTTAAAGTGAGTGACAGCAAGTCACTCTAAATATGCGCGACCAGCACAGGAAACTGTTGGACATTCACGATGGCCACACGTAAAACGTGCAGCCAAAATGCACGATGCTGCATTGCCCGCATGTATTTTAAGTGCACCCAAGGCTAAATTGATGTTAGTCGCACGTATTTAAATTTCAAGTTCCATTAGGGCTTTGGAGGAAGTTGAAAGTCCCTGTTGCCAAGCGACAGCCCCAAAACATAACTGCTCTAGAGGAGATCTGCATGGAGGAATGGGTCAAATTACCAGCAACAGTTTGTGAAAAACCTTGTTTGACTGCCGTCATTGCCAACAAAGGGTATATAACAAAGTATTGAGTTGAACTTTTATATTGACCAAATACTTATTTTCGTACCTAACTTACAAATACATTCTTTAAAAATCAGACAATGTGATTTTCTGGATTTTTTTTCTCATTTTGTCTCTCATAGTTGGGATATACTGTACCTATGAGGAAAATTACAGGCCTTTCTCATCTTGCACTATATATATATATATATATATATATATATATATATATATATATATATATGTTCATAGTCTCCCTCCTTTTCTATATATTTCCATATATATCTGGCATACAGACCGTGAAAGCGGGGCCTCATGATCTTTGTGACTGGCTTGTGGCGGCCAAGTGTTCATAGCGACGCCGCTTTTTGATCATTCAATGTCGGCTCTACCCATCATTGTGAAGCAGAATTCACCAAGCGTTGGATTGTTCACCCATCAATAGGGAACGTGAGCTAGGTTTAGGCCGTCGTCGTTTTACTGTTTTACCCTACTGATGATGTGTTGTTGCAATGGTAATTCATATGCCTATATGCCAGATTCTGCTAGCATATAGGTAAAATACAAAATCACTGATATTTAATAGCTGTTAATTTGACAGTAATGATACCTGTAACACTAGAAATTGCAGTTCTTCCACTATTCACAAATTTATCTTTAGAGATTGTAAATATTTAAAAATTTGACAAGTTTAATAAATGTTATATTTTGTGAAAATTGGTTAAAAGAATGTTTTTTTTCATAGAGAGTAATAAAATATTCACAGACAACGAACTTAATTTTTGCCTGAATCAGATACAAAGCATTGAAACAAATTTTTCATCAGGTTTGTGTTTTTAATTCAGAGTCCAAACCTGTTTCAGAGAAGAGGGAAGGTTTTTTTCCCCCCAAATATTCCCCTTTTTTGTGTTATACATTTAGCGATCTTCTGTTTGACAAAATAAAACTAAAACGCATATGAGTTTTTTATGTTCAACACTTTTCTGATTTGTTTGTATATATATTTAATTATATGTTTTACTGTTTTATCTGCACGGTGACCTGTAGTTTTAAAATGTCTTAATCATTGTTTTAGACTGTAGGTGCCTCTATTAAAGACTATGAAAAGCCAAATGATGATAAAATTTCATTTTGTTGCATTTTTTTGTCTTTAATCAAGAAAAGAAAAACTGTAAATTTTGTAAACGTTTAGCATTCTGACCTAACTGGATTAAAAAAATAGTTATTTATGCTACTAAATTTAAAAACGTGAATATTTAAACGTGTTTCCTCTAGTTAAAATGACAGATATTCCACGATAAAAAAAAAACTAATCATAAAGTTTTATTTAAACATTAAAAAAGAAAGAAATCTACAAAAAGGCAAACAAAAATACAAATTAACCTAATTTACATGTACAGTTGTTATTGCTGAGAAATTAAAGTAATTAATCTAAATGACTGTTACCAGTATATATTTACACACATAGTCATTGAACACATCACATTTAGACACCACATTAAAAGCAGAGGAAGGAAAAGTTAAATATCTGCAGACTTTAAAGGCACCTTCATGCTTCATAGTGATGCATTGATCCCAAGTGATTTGTGTTGCACATTTCCAGCAGCCATCAATATACTGAAGCCAGTCCAGTATACTTATCCCCATGCACAAAGTCATCCCTCAGTGAAAGAAAAAAAATGAAGGTAAAAATCCTCCTTCCATCAACCCTTTCTGTGTTCGGGTCAAATTGACCCATTGTCGAGTTGTGGTGTAAGTAGCATTAGGGGGGAAAAAGTTGATCTAATTCTTAGACAAAACTATTTTACCACAGCAAGATTATATTTGACTTAAAAAATGTTGTTTGTGATGTCAGGGGTCAAATATGACCCAGAATAGAATACTAGCTGTTATAGGCATCATTTAAATTTGTGGGTTTTTTTGTGGGTCAGACATGGATCAAAGCATTTTCAGGCTAAATTAAATCATGGGTCAAATTGGCCCCGCTAACATTAAAGATTAGGACAGCTTTCTAATACATTACAAAGGTTAAACAATTTCTTCTAAAAGACCAATAGCAGTGGGGCCCGCGAAGTTTCATGCAATGTAGTAGAAGATGGCGATTCAAATTTGCTGGAGTGAACAAAAAATGGAACTCACAGTTGTAAGTTGTTGACCAGGAAAGTAGGACATATTCCTTGTGGGGGAATGAAGACAAGCTGAAGTTCCAGCTGCAGCTTCAGTGACAAATGTAGCAGGATTCCTGTTGGACAATGGCTGTAAATTTAGGTCGCACAGAAGCAAAATATGTCTAGACATATTTATTAGAAACCCAAAGCACCAACAAAAATCAGTTTTGCTTTGCACAACATTGAAAATAATCAGGCTAGAATTCCCAAAGAGTTTCCAAATTTGTCAAAATGTTAACAAGAAAAAAAAACCTAAGTTTTTAGGTATTAGTATAATGGATTTTACCTTCACGCTCCCCAAAGAAAAAGTGGAATTAAAGTTGTTGTGAAGTCGTCAATCGTTCTCTAACTGTTCTTAATTTAGCTCTTGATGAGAATTTGGAGACTCTCTAAATGGTTTTGGTTATCTAAAGTCTTTTTCAGACTACTGCTGAAGCACTTTGCTGCTTTCAGCAAATGACACTCGTCATGGAGTACTGTTTGACTGTCAACATAGATTTTTTTAGAATTGTGACTTGATACAAATTGCATTCACACTAGATCTGTGTTCATTGTCCATCCCAACTCTGCAGCACAGTTTCCTTTGTTGATGCTCACTGGAGCTCGGTACAGATTGGCTGGTGTGATCAGAGCCATGCCTTTATGACCTTGGGGAGCCATCCTTTATTTTTTGTGTCAGTACTTTTGAATATCAAAACAAATTCAATTTCTTATCAGTTTAAACCTTTTACACCCAAGTTTTAGTTGCAGTGTTGATGCTTTTATTTTTTAAATACCGTAAAGTTTTAACTGTTTAGGCAATTACAATAAATCCAGCAAATTCTGAAGTGGAGAAAAGTAGACTTGATCTGATATGCAACACTTCACATTAGAAAGTCTGATTGCTTAAGTGTCTAAGCAATCAACTTAAATCAAGTGAAAGAAAAGTGTTTTACTAAAGTGTTGCCCTAACAGGGCAAAGCCACTTTTCTATGCTTCTGAATATAAAGAAATTACATTCATTGCAAATATGGTCAAAGAGTTGAGTTAGTAAAGTTTATGTTATTTACTGTCACTGACGTCTGATATTAAAGGGTTAACAAACAGAAATAATGAAACTGGCATAAAAAAACTGTGACAAAAATGGTCTCTGTGGCTGTTGTGGCATCATAATAGTGTCATGTTTGCTGCACTGTAGGCCGCACTGAACTATAAGACGCACTAAGCAAAACAAGAAATCCTTAGTCCTTATGTCAGTCGGACTTAATTACCTGCGTTCAGAGTTATTCCAGAACTTCTTAGCCAAGTTAGTGTTTTCACAAAACTCGTAACATGTAAAATAATAAAATAAAAAAAATATTAAAATAAGAGACTGATGATGAAACAAATGTTACTGCGACAACTCAACCTTCTTAGTAGCAAGGTTAAAATTATGTCTGACACCACTACACGTTAGCCATGTTAGCATATTTTTGAGGTCTCTAACTCCCAATCTTGGTAATGACATGTAAAAAAAAACAGTGATACCACTAAAAAAGACGTTACTGGGACTACGCCAACTCTCAACCTTCTTAGTAACACATTAATCAAAAGTCTGACACAGCTACATGTTAGCCACGTTAGCATGTTTATTTAGTTATTGATTTATTTAATTATTCATTTATTTTTTAACTTTTTCTGTCCAAAAACTGAGCAAACAGATGAGAGCTGAAGGCCTTTTGTGTTTACTTTACCTTTTACTATTACAAAAAGAGGTTGTGTGTTTTCGGGTAACCAAGGTGTAAATTTGTATAAACCCCTTTTTGTTTTTTTTTATTGTTTTTATTTATTTGTTACATTTTATGTTTTAAGTATATATATATTCTTTTTATCACATTAGCATATTTATAATGTCTGTAACTCCCAATCTTGGTAATGACATGTAAAAAATACAGACTGATACATGGTAAAATAAAGCCTGACTCTGCTACATGTTAGCCAAATTAGCATATTTATAATGTTTGCAACTCCAAATCTCAAAAATGACAAGTAAAAAAAAACAAACACAGTCCGACACTGTTACACATTGGCTGCATTAGCGTATTCATGACATCTGTAACTCTCAACCTTGTTTTACAACACGTAAAACAACAGACTGATACCGCTAAAACAGATGTTACTGTGACTATGCTAACTCCCAATCTGTCTAGTAACACAAAAAGAAAATGCAGTCCAACATCACTATAGGTTAACTGCATTAGTGTATTCACAACAACACCTAACTTTGTTTGGAGCTCATGAAAAAACAGACTGACATTTGGACACAGTGTACCTCTAAAAAACGCTTCAACATCAGTCATCATAACCAGAATGAATCCTTTTGGGCTATGAGGCGCTCTGTCATTAAAAAAAAACAAAAACGAAGGCTCATTACAGTGTGGAAAACACGGTAAATGAAAATGTCTTTTTTTATACGTTTTACTTGGCAATTTCACATCAGTTGAAGGTATATATTCTATGGGGTGACTGGGATCAATAGTGCATTAGGCCCCATCACCAAAGTTTACCCTGGAGACAGACGGACAGAGATGGATGCAGAGCTGATAGTGCTTTTCTATAGACTCGTCCTCCATACTTGAACAGATCCTGAGGAGAGACAGAAGGAAGGAAGCTATCAGGGAGAAAGACAGGTGGGGAAAGAAAAAGTGAAAGATTTATTGATCAAAAAGTACTAAAGAGTAAAACGACAATAAAAGAAAAGGAAAAAAAAACAAAGGTTTGGACACATAATGAGAAGATGGATAAGGGAAATAGACAAATGGGAGGATAAAAGCAAATGGTTCAATCACTGATTGAAGACCTGAAAAGAGGGTTACATGGAGGTGGGATCACTAAAGACTGCTGAGCTCTCCGGAAACAGGAGACGAATGAAATGTCTAATGAAGCAAGGGGGAAGCATATTGTCTCATCGGAACTCCTGATGGAAAATGTATTCTTCACAGCTCAAAGAAATTATTTAATAGACACGCGGAACATCTGTCAGCTCCGCAAACCTGCCAGCCGCACACATGCAGCACTCGGGCAGTTCACTCCAAGGTGGTGCGTGAACTTAATAGAGCAGCAGTGATGGAAATTAGAGCGCTGGACCAATCTTCAGAAGGCAGAGCAGAGGCCAGCTGTTTGGCTGGCAAATTATTTAGGTTAAGATGCTTAGGCCCATTTTCCCTACTAAGCCATCCTCAGTAAGGAGAGTTAGTATTTTCCCTTCACTCGCAACAAACTTTTGATTAAAGTTAAGGCCTTGGATTATCTTAGAAGATAACAGTATTTAACCACTTATATTGTGTTCGGGTCAAAGTTTTGACCCGAACACAATAAAAGCGTCAATTGTATGCCTTTTTACCATTCAACTCTGATATTATGACGTTTCAAGAAAGGTAATTGAATAAAAATAAATGTAGAACTTTAGAAAAGTTGCTGCTTTTGTTGCAAAATTTTATGGGTTTTGGCTTTATCTTGATTTTGAGGATAAAAAAACAATTTCCTGTATATTAACAATTTACACAGTTGAAATGGAAAAATATTTTACTTTTTTTGTTTTTTAGTATTACAAGTAAAGTTGATTTTGAATTAATGAATGTTTATTCTGTTGAAAACATCTGTAAGATGGGAAATCTTTAACCTGGTACCTAGGGAGTTCAAGTGGACCCTGTTTTCCACCCTCATTGTCAATGCAGCTGTGTAATCCTTGTGCGGCACTTTACCATTGGGAGTTAGGTCATCTAGACCCACTAGACAGTGCGCTGAACCTTTTTTCTTCAATGATTTGTGATCTTCACTGGTGTCCATGGATTACATGAAATCTTTCCACCTTTATCCACCTTTTTCATGGTAGGGAGAACACATCAATGTAAAGGTGGGGTCATCTAAGATAGCACAAGGGTTAAATTAGTGGAGTTAAGGTACTTGGTGCCAGTCAGGTCATCAATTTTCCAAACCCTATGGGTGTTCGCCATGGGTAAAGGATGCCATCAAGCTAACCAAGGCGTTCTCGAGTCTGGCTGGTTAACTGTCAAGTGTTGGGAGTCCAAGTAGCTTGTAGGAGGAATTTGGGTAGGTCCTGGAGACAGTGTGTTAAACCTCAAAGGAATTCTGGCAAACCACTGGACACCTAAGGAGGGGGAAGCGGTTGTCCGCCAACACTGACTACAAAACTAGTGATGAGCTGTTGACCTCCACTGAGGATATAGCAGAGAAGTGGAAGGCATACTTTGAGGATCTCCTGAATTTCACCAAAATGCCCTTTATTGAGGAAGTGGGGTTGAGAATACAGTAGTGGGCCAGTCCATCAACCAAGATGAAGTCACAGAGGTGGGCAAAAAGCTTATCTGTGACAGGGTACCAGGGGTGGATGAGGTCTGTGCCTCAATTTTTTGGATTTTGTGAAGCTGGTCTGGACCACATGCCTATGCAACATCGCATAGTCATAGGCCATGTTATATATCGCACAGTGGTCAGGGACCACCGTGCGATATATAAAATGTAAAATAAGAGTATTTGGTTTACAGCAGGGGTCGGGAACCTATGGCTCGCGAGCCATATATGGCTCTTTTGATGGTCACATGTGGCTCGCAGACAAATCTTTAATTATAGTTTTTTTTTTTCATTAGACCAGTCCTTCTCGGGCGCGATGCGATGTCAGAGGCGCGCAGTAGTAGCAGTGCTTAGAGAGAGAAATCTGCGCCAGCGCTATCAGTTACTATTATCTATTATTTCACAGAGTTTGTACCAGCTGGAAACCTGTGAATTGACGTGCCTAAAACTGCGCGCTCCCGTCTCTGAGAAAGAGCGCGCAGATGCGGGGACGGGATGTTAGAGGGAGAAAGCAGAGGGTGGGGGTGGGGGTGGGGTGTTCTGGGGACAGGCAGCAGGTGAATCGCGCAGGGATTGTAAAAACGTAAAACCCGCTTCCCGTCACTCACTGCAGCGTGTGAGTGTGTGTTTGGCTCCCCGTCTGCATGTGAGCAGTCTTTGTCACATCTACAGAACATTCAGACCTAAGATCACGTTTAAAGTCTCAACGCCTGAACGAAGCAGAAACTCACCACGTATCAACCAGACTAGACCATCAGCAAAACTACCACGAGAAATACTCATCATTTATTAGCAACAGAATAACAATGTTATTAAAAAGAATCCACAGACTTATTGTACTTTAAAAATGTTGAAATTAAATCAAATGCACACATTCATTTGTATATTTAGTTTTAAACAAATTGTCGCGGACTGAGTTGGATGGCTGTTGGGTCGCGTTAAAAGTTCTGGAGTTCATTGAACGCGTCAAGCAGAGATCTGATTGGCCCTCAGTTCTGTCGCTCAGCCTGTTGTTAGGTAGTTTGGACCAATGGAGTTCAGCTATGGGCCGAATAAGAGAAATGGGAGGGCTGCAGCGGGAGCAGGGGAATATAAAGTTGGGAGAAGCGCTCTCGTGTCGGCGGGAGAGATTCAGGAGTTGCTGAATTAATTGAAGGGCGTTTGTTGCGGTCTGCAGTAATCGGAATAAAGAACTTTAAAAGAGGTTAAGTCTCCGTGCCTCAGTGTGGGGAAGGGACACTACATTATTGTATGGCTCTTTCGAAATTACATTTCAAAATATGTGGCATTTATGGCTCTCTTGGCCAAAAAGGTTCCCGACCCCTGGTTTACAGGCACAAACCCCTTTTAGGCACACATTCTCACACCGCAAGGCACAAACCTGTAACTACAAGAAGCAATGTTGGGTTTTGTGTCTCGCCTAAGGACACTTCCACTCTACCTCTGCAGCACAGCCACCAACCACAGCAGAATCACAATACTAGTGTCCAAATTCCTTCATATTATGACCTTTGGTGTATCAAATCCGAAACTGTCTTTCCATTGAGTTGCTTCAACACAGCAGTTGTCCGTGTTTGCTTTAGTCATGTCTAGTAATTTATTAGCAATGAAGCGTAATGAAATACAAAAGATAACAAATTTTAGAAGGTTTTTTAGTCTGTAGATGAGTAATAATAAGGTCAAGTAAACTGGATGATGGTAAGCATCATCTGTAATGATGTAATGTTTTTTATCGAGGAGGCTTCGAAAAATGTGTCAAGTATGGGGAAGGGGCATTTCCGTGATGCCAGTATCAAGGCATGCTTTATTTTGGGGAGGAGCTAAAAGTAATGATGTCTGAAGCATTGCTGCCCAGTTGTACCACATGACTGATTCATGAATCGCTCGGGAATCTCTGGAATTTTGCCGCAGAGATTTTGCCTCAGGCTCCTCTCAAAACGTGGGCGTTTGATAAAGACTTATGGTGAGTGAGTTTAGAGATTTAGAAGGAATTTGCTCTCTACCTTTCGGGACATACTGTCAGCTTTTATTGATTCGCACAGATAGTTTGGCAGAGATTTTTAAGCCAGACGCCCTTCTTGACAAAACCCAGGCTGTGCCGATCCCCAGCCAGGGCTTTGTCACAGGGGGAACCCTTGTGGTGCATAATTAGGCAGTTGCTCCTTGAGCCCCCAATGAGGCAAACCCTGGTTTCTTGCGCGCCATACAGCCAACAATAATCACTTGGCCGTACCCTAATCACCCTCACCTTACTGTAAATGAATCATACTTAGAGTATAGTAAGCTGTACATATGACTTTTTAGTATTTATACAGTATAGTACAATACATCTTTTGCATACTTCTATATTTTTTGTCTGTTTTTTTTCCGAAATTCATACCAAATTATATTTTTGAATCCAGAGTAGTAGTGATCTGACTCAAGAAGCTTTTTGCTGGAATGAACCAGTTGGATCAAAGGCTTTAATGCTTCATGAAGCTTCATCTACCCATCATGAAAGGCTTCAAATTGTTAAGAACAATGTTTTAAAAAATAGACATTGAAACAGCAAATGTAACTCCCCAGCCTACATTTTTTCATATGCACATCTCTAATTTTTTATCCAAAATATTCGGGTCCATGTGGCTCATTCTATACGATTCAAAGTGTGTCAGTCAATGACTCACTCATTAACTTTGACTCTGGTCTGGCCAAAAATCATTTTTTCTGTTTTCTTACCTTACATGTTTCTTGTCCTCTCACCAACAACAAATGAATGCCCCATTCCTTTTTTTCCTCTTTATTTTGTATAAATCCCTCAAAACAAAATATAATGACTTTATTTTGACAGAAATTTCAAAATTGTGTGCCTACAAGATGAAAACCTATACTATATTCATCACCACCCTGAAAGGGAAACATTATCAGCATTATGTCTACCTAACTGTTTCACAAGACCCAGGATGCAGATCGCACATCATTATTTTATACGGCTGCTAATATCCTCTGATGCTGATCGATTTAAAAAGACGGCCACCGCCCTACACTTGTGATTGCACAGATTGCACGTTATCAAACAGTCCAGGTTTATTGGTTGGATACTAAAGTATATTATGGGTAGATATTGGCCCACGAGGGCCGTATATCGCATCTCTAGAACATTGCTGAGGCACTGATTGTCTGTGCGTTGCAAATTTTTTATTTTTTATATTGGAATGGAAATAACATATCCCCTCTGAAACCCTAAAGAGAGATGGAAAGCAGATGTAGAAGCGTGATTTGGTAAATGTTTTTCATTTTTGCTGAATCTGCAAAAAGTATTCTTTAATGAAAGAAGGATTTAATTTGCCAGGATTCTGCTGAAAAAACTGAGTCTGTGTTTTAAACAGTGTAACGTGGTTCTAAGTGTAATTCACACTGATGGGAGTAAAGAGTAGGGCCTGATTGCTTAAGTTTTCAATGAGCAAAGAGAACTACTTGACACGGGGGTGGCAGGAAAAACCATTCCTCCGGGAGCCAGGGGGAGGGGGACAGATTGGGATGGAGATGCAACAAAAGTCAATGTGAACTAATTGACAGCTGTGAGACAGACTCCCCAAGCAACACAAAGGAATTGCACCACAGACGGACAAGTGTAAATTCAGGGATATCCCTTGTGCTATTTTATGGGGTCAAAATGACCCCACCCTTACATTTACGTGTTATCCCTACCATGATAAAGGTGGAGAGGATTTTATGTAATACGTGGACACCAGTGAAGATCACAAATCATTGAAGAAAAAAGGTTCAGCGCACTTTTTGGGGTCCAGATGACCCCACTCCCAATGTTAAAGTGCCTTGAATAGCATAAGGGTTAGAGTTACATATAACCTTTTGCTGCAAATTATCCAGACATGAGACATGACCACTGACTGAATATAAGAACTGGACCATGTGACCCCTCCCCCCATTGACTGCATAAGTGAGTGTGACGTCACCCATCTGGCTCTAAGCAAATGAAGTCACTTCAATTGCCACTTTTTAAGATGTCACCATCTTGAAGCCAGACGACATCAGTAAGCAGTGATTCGTGGAGCTAAGTCAACATTTCTATGGCAACCACTCGCCAATCAGGTGAGTTTGTTTGAAGTCTACAACCCTCTCATTTGAAAGTGGGCTCAGGAGAATCCATCAAACGTTTCGGCCTACATTGAGGCACCTGGTCGGATAGTTTAAAACTTGAGTAGTTTGCACTACAGAAGAAATATTGTTAAAAAAGCGGTTGCCATAGTAATGTTGAACAATACCAACTCTGCCTATCCACTGTTTCATGAGGACATTTGGCTCCAACATGGCCGCTTCCGTATGGCGAAAAAATAGATTGACAAAAAATGAATGGACTTCATTTTGTTGGAGCAGGAAGTACACTAGTTTTCGTTGGATGACATTACACTCACTTATACAGTCAATGGGGGGAGGGGTCACATGGTCTTTTATCGTTATTGGAAGCAGTAAGACTGTAGGGCAATAGCAGTTTTAAAAATCTGTTATCCTCACAAGTTGTCACTTCTGTAAACAAATACATTTCTTTAATTTTTTTTCTGTAGGGGCTGTTAGACTTTCAGGATAACAGAGGAGAATCAGTTTTGTTTGAAGCTCTGGAACGAGTCATAATGCCAT
Organism: Oryzias latipes; assembly: GCF_053564925.1. Taxonomy (NCBI): domain Eukaryota; kingdom Metazoa; phylum Chordata; class Actinopteri; order Beloniformes; family Adrianichthyidae; genus Oryzias; species Oryzias latipes. The sequence goes on along the minus strand of NC_136259.1, from coordinate 8,231,049 downwards.
CTTTAAGTCTGTTTTCAAATTTTCCCTGCCACACCTGTGTCTCTGTGGACCAAGCCTTAGACAGTAAGCCAATTAAAAACAGCCAGGATGAAGTCAGAGGTCTAGTTATTCTGGCATCCATTGAGTTTCAAGATACCAAGACTTGGTCAAGTGACCAAGAATTGTTGGGGCATTTGAAGCTGTAGTGGTGTCCAAAAGTTTTTTTTTTTAAGGTGGAGCTGTAGCGTCTTAGGGCTGGCTAAACCTCCGCCGATAGGGTCATCCGTGTCTCGCTTGTGGCGTGGAGGAGAAATGCATTTCGTCACATGGTAGTGCTCTGAAGCACATACATTTAAATGTATGTATTACGTTTTTGTTATCTCTCCGCTTGGATGGATAAATGTAGGGATTAAACTTATGTTAACTGTAATGGAAAGTATAACATTTTTGTTAATAGGAAAAAAGAACTTGTTTGAAGGTGTTTGGAGACCCCTTATTGCATTTGTTGAGGGCTTGGATCTGTCTGACAGTGATGATGTTTGAAACTTCACTATATGCTATATTTTTACTCATTTTTCAACAAAAAAAGTCTCTGCAAGAAGTATATCAAGTTTTTTTGTTCAAGTGTTCAAACTCATATTGAGTATGTTAGAAGACAAAGAGCTTACGGTGTCTAAGAAAGTATATATAAATTTTATATATATATTTAAATTCTTGCTTGTTTATGAGTGTGTGTATATTTTTTTAATTCTTGCGTGTTTGTGAGTGTGTGTGTTGTAATGCAAAAAAAAAGAATACAATAAACATATTGTTGGAAAAAGAATTGTAGAGATAGATGGAAGCCTAAAGCAATTTGTATTCAGCCATAATCTTTTTGGTTACTGGTGAGAGAGGAAAATGGAATCTGTTAACATATACATGAGCGTTTAAATACATGGTAAAAGGTGGTACATTTAAGTCTTTCTCAATGTATTAATTGCAAATTTAAGTGAAATGTCTGTAGGTTTCCATGAAAAAAAAACGTCAAAAAAGACACAGGAATCTGCTCAATTTAAACCCCTAATTTACGTTATTGGCAAAATAGAAGCAAAGATGTTTGACACACTAGAAAGCCTTTAGATGATTGAAGCCACAGGAGCATAACAAAAGGATGTTCATTTGGTTGCTCATGCAGAACCTATTAGGACGTCATGCAACATAAGAGGTTTCCATGGGTTAAATGGTGGTGAAAAAAGTCATTTCACAGTTTTTGGACTTAATGAGTTAATGATCACTGCTTCCTGGTTCGACACACACTTTCGTCGTGCGTAAGCCCAACTAAACAACCTTCAAGACTGATGTTTTTCGACTCTAATAAAAGCAGCAAATGAAAACCAACAGATATGTTATCTAAAAATCATTCAATCCAACAAAAGGATGTCTAAAACGATTGAAATAATTTGATGCTAAATAACGTTCTGACAGTAAAAATGTGTCAGAATTTCCCCATTTCAGGTTTATTTAAATCTACAGTCATCTGGCTGACATTTTTAGCTCATCCTCTTGCTATTTGTAATTTATCAGCTGAATCAATTACTCAGTTTCTCGGTTAGGGTAGCAGATCTGGCTAATGACTGCTTTCCCGTTGATTCCTTAATGAATTCTGTTTATTAGCGTCTACACAGAAGCTTCATGCTGTCACAAAGCGCTGGATAAAGCCATTTAACGAAGCAGTTGCAACAATTAGTTCAACGTTGGCCTCAGTAGAGGCTTCGCTTACTATCATCAAATTGGTGTAATTAATTGTTCTTTTTCTTTTTTTGTTTGTTCCTCTTTTGGATTTTATTTGTTTGCATACTGTAGCAATAAAACACTTCTACTGCGGGACAAATCTTCCACCTTACACCCATTTATTTGCTGTTTTCTGTCTTTCTTAATCAGTTTTCCCTCTTTTAAAAAAAGTAGTCTTATTACAGTAGACGGCTGGGTAGCTCGGTTGGTAAGGTGGGAAGCTACCATGCAGGAAACCAGGGTTCGATTCCCGGAGGGGAATGAGCAATGGTACTGGGGGCAATTACCATATCAATGGCGAGCAGTTAACATCACCCAGTGAGGGTCCTTAAGCAAGACCCTTAACGCTACTGCCTCCCGAGCGCGGTTTCGGCTGCAGCTCACCGCTCCCCAAGGGGATGGGTCAAATGCGGAGAAAGAATTTCCCTTCGTGGGATAAAATACAGTGTAAAATACAGTGTATAAAGTAGGACATTAGATTGAGTCATAATAATATTTCTGGCATCTGTACTCTCATTAGCTCCGTTTACATGGACAAAAGTAATCGGAATGAATGCCGTATTTAAGAAAAATGCGTCATGTAAACACGCCGTTCGGAATAGTCTGCCCCGATCAGACTCATTCAGATCAAAATTTATTTCTGATTGAGATAGGTTGGTTATGCCGATTGTTGATCCGACTGTATGTAAACGTTACTTCCGATTGTGTGTTACTACTGTGCACGTGTTTACGTCACGCGCAAACGTACGCCACATAGCCGTTACGGGAGCTGGATGAAAATAAAGCGGGGCAGAATTTTTTAAAGATCAAAAAATTGTAGAGAGGCTTGACGGTAGGAAGTCCAGGAACACTGAATAATTCATTCAGGTTCACGGGCGCTTAAAGGAAGTTGGAATCGATCGATCAATTGAGCCAATTAAAAGCTGTCAGAAAAGTTTAAAGACCGGTTACGACAAAGCTAAAACCCATAACAGCAGAAGCGGGGTTGACCCTTCAAGTTTTCCATATTATCGGGTAATGGACGAATTCATGGGCGAAAGACCATCGTTAAACGTCCGTACAAATGGCGTGGACGTTGGATTCGAGGAGGAAGAGGCCAGATGCAGCACATTGGTGAGCCAGAGCTTTGATGCTAATGAAAGTAGCATTAGTGGTAAGTGTGTAAACTAGAAAACATACTGCATAATATTTACTAGTATCTTCCCTTAAAAGACCATATTAAATAACAGATTTATTTTTGTCAGTCAGAGGAATACAGTTACGATGGAGCAGAGAGCAACTGGCCACAAATGATGGGAATAGATCTGGAGAAGCAACTAAAAGGAGTGAGTGTTATCTAAAGAAACTGAAATAGGCCTAAATATTACTATATTTTGGTAGAAGGTCACAAGGAATGTAATTATAAGTGCCACTTTTGATTCACGAAATTGCTTAATAACTAATGTTTTTTTCTAAATTTGATTTAGAGGTAGAATTTCACTAGCCATTTTTAGTTTACAACCTCATTTTTTTGTTTTTTGATATTTTTAGGGAAGAGGCACAGCTCATCTGAATATGCCAAAGCTATGAGCACTTAGTTGACTGAGCAGCAAGCATTCCTTGAAAGAATTCAAGAGGCCCAAAACCGGTGGGTTGAGGAACAGCAGGGACGAAGACTGCAGAGGGACCAGCGTCTCCTCACACAGTTTATTGAAGAGAGCTCCTGGTCAAATGAGCGACTCGTCACCCAACTTTTAGATGGTCTAAGAACCATCATCCGTCCACCTCGTCCTCCACCTCCAGCACTTCTTCCTCCTCCAGTAGCTCCATACTCTTCTCAGCACACCTTCCACAACTACAACGGGTCGGCTAACTATAGCCAAAACACATCACACTACAGCGACAATTCCGACTGCACTTGACACGATCTGAGCTAAATATGGGTTCAGATGTTATAATGACCTCTGTTTTTTTCTGGGTTCAGGAGGAGGTAATTAATTGTCATCCAGGTCTTGATGTCTCTGATGCAGGCATTCAGTTTCTCTATATTGTCATTCTGGTCAGGTTTCATAGATAAATACAACTGCATATCGTCGGCATAACAATGAAAATTAATGCTGTGTTTTTCCTGAGTGCTTCCAGATTCCAGTTGGCTCATCCGTGCTCGGATAAACAATTGGCCAGTGTACCTCGTCTCTGGCTCGCCTCTACTAGTGGTCCTATACCTGGCTGTGGATCCTGCCTATGGCTTGACTCACGCCCCCAGCCGTCCCCCCCAACTCCGGCTGGATGAAGCTCGTCTGCTGGACTTTAGTTGTAGAGTTAGATAAGTTAATTCTTCTCTATGAGTTCTGGTAAATCGCCTGTCCATCCTGGGGGAGGATCCCTCCTTCATGTGGGCACCCCTGAGATTTCTTTGTTTTTTCCCCGAATCCGTTTTTTATGGATTTAACAATCCAAAAGTCATCTCCACTCCCACCCTGACTGAGCTTAGGTAGGTGTTAAAAGGCTCCTGCTCAGGACTCAGGCGTGGAGGGTTTGAGTATCCCTTGATCAGCCAGTCAAGAAGTGAGTAGGTCTCCAACCATTAGGAGATTGGTGTCTTTACCCCCAATGGTCTTGATGCCCTGTTACAGAAAAGGGAAATTACCGGTTATTGGTTGACATGTTTTTGCAAGCATACATTTGTGACGGTCACATTCTGTCTATGGAAAAACATAATTAAAAAAAAGAAACATTAGCTCTAATGTTTCTTCTGTTAAAGGATGTTTTGTTTTTGTTTTGTTGCTGTGTGAACTAAGTTATGTAATTTAATTTACTTACGACACTTGTGTTTTAACTTTGTGATATCGACTACCCCCCACTCTAACCCCCTTATCCACCATCCCTTACATCCCAATCTGTTTCTTTCTCTCCTCTTTTGTTTCTTTTTTTCCATTTGGTCCAAAAAAAGAATGCATACAAATCTAATTTTCATAAATTAACCTTAGCCTCAAATACAAAAGGGGTTTATACAAATATACTCTCAGTCTGTCTGTAGATCCATAAACCCCAATTGTAACAATAAAATCTATCCAATACAAGAGGCTCTCAGCTCTGATCTGCTTGCTCAGCTGTTGGACAGGACAAGTTTTAAAAAAAAGAGGAGGGAAGAAGGAAGGTGAAAGACGCGCTGACAGCTGCGCCGTGCTCTTCTTCCAAGACCAAAGACTCCAAATATTCAATGTTCCTTGCCTGCTGGATTCATCGCACCAAACATGCTGTGGAGTCCAGATGAGTGACAGGGGAACAGAAACCGGAGATTTTTCGAAAGACCGAGTGGAGTGACGTGCGCGATCCCGGGAGTGGGCGCATTCCAAAGAAACCGATCAAAAAGACCAGCTGGTGAGATCGAAACGTTATTTTTTCTTCTTGGGTACCCAAACACATATTTTTTTTACTGGTATACCAGTTTATTTTTTGGGGGCGTCTTTTATTTGGATTACTGGACTGAGGCCGAAATGGACATGTTTGCGATGCATGTTCACGTGGACATTTCATTGACACTTGCATGAACATGCAACTGTGAAAAGAGAGAGAGAAAAAAGAAGCTTGGGATTTATGAAAATTAAATTTATATTTTGAAAAAATCGACAGGTGTATTTCTGTTTTGAATTATTATTTGATTTTGTTTAAACAATATTTGAAGAACCCAAACGAATTTTTGATAACATACATTATTGAAATTAAGTAGTGTTTGTTACACATTTTAGGCTGCTCCATTCAACAAAAAGAAAAAAAACAAATGTTTTGAAGGGCATTTGCGTCATGTGCGCTTGCCTGGCATTTTACAGCTGATGTTCCAAAAACTGCATGGCAGGGATAATGGAAATAGGTGAAACCAATGTAACATAGCTTTATTATGCATGGGCTGTTCTTAGATAAAAAAATAATTTTTTTACCAGAATTGGTCGTCAACAGGAGCCTGGAGTGTGTAGGATGGCCATCCTTTCTGATTCACAAAGTCCTTGTACCCGTCTGACGGAGGTAGGATTGGAATGTGCGTTCCATCGATGAAACCCATCACTTGTGGAAAGGTATGTGACACTTCAAAACGTCTGGAAATCTCTTCTGCCTCTGCCTCCGTTGGTGTACGGATCAGCTGTTTAATTGGCCCATGTACCGTTCCTTTGCAAAACATGTAAACAAATGTCTTGACGCTACTTCCGCTTATTCCGAATTGGTTTGCCACAACTCTATATTCTGCACAGCTGCCCAGTTTATACAGCACTACTGCAACCCGCATGATGAGAGGAACTGGAGCTGGCACGGAAACGTCTTCTGGGGCCATATGACTCTCCATTAATGAGCAATGCTTCATGAACGACGGTCGTGTCATACGGAAATTCTGCTCCCATTCTTCAATGTTGAGGAAGTACCACCCTCCCCCACCAGTCTTTACTCCTCACCGGTGGCTCCTTGTCTTTGACGGGGGAGGGGGGACTAAAGTGATAGCGGGTGGAATTAAATCATCCTCTTGCTGTCTCTCCCTTATCGAAATATGCCGAAATGTTTAGCTTGGGCTTGTAAAATTGTGTCCAGAAAACCCAATGCACGCTCGGAAGCTCGTCGCGCTCCAGGCCAACCGCAGCCATGTTTGTTTACATGGAACGGCAATGGATATCCGTTCTTATTTTGTGCCCATTTCCGTTTTTTTGAACAGTTCTCCGCGTGTCAAAACGATTGATTCTGACCGAAAGGTATGTAAACGTTTGTTCCAATTGGAAAAAGTATTTCTGGGCCTATGTACAAGGTTGAATTCTAATCCGATCTTTGATCCGATCAAGATATTTTGCACATGTAACCGCAGCTATTGTTGACCATTTTCCTCTCATCAAAACGGCTTCTTGAAAGTAAATAACTGAAGTACTTTTCTGATATGGAGTTTGGAAAAGTTTATCTTGGAATGTTTTTGGGACAAGATATACCTATTGTGTTTTTAATTAAAGCAATTATTTAAGATCTTGTATAATCTGTGAACCAACTCCAAACAAAAAGATGTGGCTAAAATCCAAATGTTGCTTTAGCTAAGTTTAAGCTAAGTTTGGCTAAGATAATGTAGCCAATTAGCTTTAGTAAAATTAGAATGTTTCATAATAAGTATTGTTGCTTTATGTCCTTTTTTTCCTGCATTCATTGAAACTCAAGTTTGAAGTTTTTAGTACATTAAAGTTCAAGACCTAAAAACGCAATAAGCCACATTTTGAAAAATAACATGTGAATGCTACTAACAACTGGTTGCTAGCTTTATGAGCCTCGCAATTTAGCAGACAAACTTTTACAGAAATCAAATGTTTCAAAGTCCTTTTTTCTTATAGTGTATTTAAATTTTACTTATTGAGATTTTTATATGCTTGTAATTAAAAAATAGGAACAGGAAAAACCTGTTAACTAAAACATTTTAATCCTTTAACACCGGATATTTAGCTCAAGTGTTTTTTTCTTTTTCTTTTTCCAACTTTCATAACTCTTCAAAGATTTACGCAATAAATGTAATTCCAGCGGATTCTGGAGCAGAGAAAAGCAGCTTTGCCCTAATATGCAACACTTGACAGTAGTGAAGTGTTTGGCAACATAAATCAGCTGATTTATGTGGTTGGTAAAGTGTTGCACAAAAGTCAAAGAGTTGTGGTCGAGTCAGGTGTTGCTGGCGACAGCTCCGTGGGCTATTGATTGCATATGTCGCAATTTCCAAGCTGCAGGAGACTATCTCCTAAATATACTTTTATGTGCTGATTTTGCTGTTCGAGGACAGCTGGAGCCCCATCAACAGCTCAAGCAGATTTCGCCACCCTAAACGTTTGCCGTTTGCTGATCGGACCAACACGTATCTTCTAAATGTGCTTTAATTATTGTTATGATTATTATGAAGGGCCTGCTCGCTCATAATTTTTTGAATCCGTGCGCTCAGTGCTTTTTTCTTGGCTGCAATGACCCCGAAGAAGGGTTAGCATTAGGCTACCAGGTGCTAAAAACGTTAGCCGTGGAGAAACTTAAAACTCTGTGCGGGCAATGCTGCAATGAGCATCTTGGATGTAAATATGTGGGAATGACATCAGCCTTTATTTTGTCTGGACACCATGGAAACACATATTCATATGATGGTTTAGAGTTTCTCAGGTCTCCAAAGCAGCACTTCTGACTTCGGTCGATCCCGCTGCTGGACCGAAGACAAAGCTAGTCCCGGGGAAAGTTTCAAAGAACCGCGGTGCGTCAGAAGGAGGACCATGGAAGGCGGAAATGCTGCTACGTAGTCCCAAAAAGCTGTGTACAATCATCAGGAGGGCACAACTGTCACAAAGCCCTCTTCTCTGTCGCTAACACAAGGCTACAAGCCTGTCCGCACTGCTCCTAGCATGTGCCTCTTAGCAGCCGGACACACAGAGATAGCAATGATGTCATTGCCCCGCCTCCCCTCTGGAAATGCTTATTCGAATTGAATAATGTGACAATGTTCGCAGAGTGGATGTGAAAATGAAAATACAATCCCCTCTTTGCATTTTCGTTTTAATTATGACACAGAATAAGCGGATTTTAAGTAGAAAATGAAAAGGCATTTTGAAGTATTGATTTTTAATTTTAATTTTTGATGCAGTTACATTTTGAAAATGAAAAAGCATTTCTATTAATCCATTTTAATTGTCAAATTAGACATTTCTAAATGAATTTTGCTACACATTTACCAGAGAATTTTTTGAAAATGAAGTGTCAAATACCATTTTCTTTATCATTTTAATTATGTGACAGAATAAACGGTGTTGAAGAAGAAAACGAAAAAGCGGTTTGGCAGATTGCCTTTTCTTTTTAATTTTGAGTCAACTGATGCAGCTTCATTTTGAAAATGAAAAAGCATTTCTGGTTTTGACTTTTATTTTTAATTATGCTACACAAATGCTTCCATAGTTCACCACAGCTGCTTCCCATTGTGTGATTATTCCCCAGTCAATTTTGGTTTTAATGGTTGTATTTGCATTAAAGAAAAACCTTCTGTAGCTTCTATATTATATCCATATTTTAGTCAAGATTAAGGTCTGGTGTTTTTATGTTTAAGTTCCTACGTTTTTATTTGTTGTGTGTGAATGTATTTTTCAGGGTTATTTTATTATATTATGAATATTATAAAGCTTTTATCTGGTCTCGTACACTCATGTACAATCACAATATCAAACAAATCAATTGTATTTTTATGATATTATCATGAAATTACATTTGTTTTCAATGTTATTCTTTCTTGATTTGTAACCTATTAGCTAAAGTAAACATTGTGATGATGGCTTCCCAAACACAATTTATTTCCTTTTTCACATGCAATAAAATTTTAAACAATTATTGTTGCTAAAACAACGACTATTGTAATTTACTTTTTCTTGGCCAAAAAGACCAGATTTAAACCCTAAAAAAGAAAGCAATTAAGAAAAAAAAAGACTAGTGTTGTTTAGTTGCTACGACAACCTGTTTAAAAAGCCTTTTAAAATATGAGTTGGAGAAAGAGGGAACCTATATAATGTTATGCAAAGTAATTATTGATTAATAATTATTATTTTGTTTTATAGTTGAGTTAGTTAAAAATCTTTGCTATGGATGGATGAATTATGATTTCTTTTATTTACTAGAATATTTAAAAAATATTCTACTTCACATTAATATGTTTCAAAAGAAAACCCATTTTGAAAGATTAAACTTTGAAATAAACCTTGCAAGAGCACTTTTTATATTGTTTGGTCTCTGCAGAGCTGACATGTCGGATCCTTGTCTCCTGAGAAAAAGTATTTATTTCGTGGGATTTTTGCCTCAGTAGTTCTTTCAGGGAAGTTTATTAAGCTACCCCGCTAACCAAATTTTAAAGAGTTTTTCATACAAAAATCCAAACCAAAAAAATAATAATAATAATTTTTCCCCTTAACACTGGAGATGTCACCGGTGACGCCCAAATAACACAAGCTCTTTGAAGCAACCGCTCGACCGTTCACTTAATCAACGTAAATCAACTGATTCTCATTCTTGTTGGTGCAGGAAAAAAGGGAAAGCGCTTATTAATGATAAACGACTTAAAAATAGAGATTACTCATGGTGGTTAAAACCGGTTGGTTGAAATCCTTAAGAAACAAAATATTTTTGAAACTTGATACAGTGGGAATCATGGCTATCGAATCCAATTTGAAGAGCAAGAAACGGCAGACTGATTCCTTTTCTTTGCACATACGGTCTTAAATGAGTTCTTAGGTGTTCTTATAAAAAAGTCTTAATCCTTAAATCTGTCTTCTGTAAATCAGGAGTCCCCCTGGTTACAGTAGTTGTAAGACTGTCAACACAAGGATGGAAAAAGGCCTTTATTTTGTAGGATTCTAGCCTCAGTATTGTCATCAATTTTAGGTATAACACACTTTTATAAACCTTTCCTGCAGCCTTTAACCCTTAATTTGATGACAATTTTACACACAATTACTAAATGTTTTGCTTTTTCAATAAACCTTTATCCAGCTTGTTCTACCACTCGTGCACAAAGCTTGTTGAGTGTAATGCGATGCTGCTTTTTAACCTTGATGCCTAACTCCCCAGCCTCTGAACAAGAAAGGAGACAAAACAGCAACCCCCACCTCCCATTAGTGAGGTGAAAAAAATTGATTAAAAAGCAGAAAAGGGAGAATAGAAGCTGGGGGGTTCATTCTAATGGTGATTAAAAAAAAACGGGTTAACGTGTTAAATGTGTTAAGTGTGACCCACTGGCAAGGGCCCAACTTGCCTGTGAAACGTCCTCTTCAGTCTCTGCGGACGTTGTTGCAAATATTTCAGAGCAGCCGTCTCCTTAACAGAAGCAAATGGGGAACGGAGGATTGTGGGACTCCTGCTTTGGCTCCATTTGTCAAAGATCTGTGGAGCCATGCAGAAGTGGCATCATGAGCCAGCGCTGTGGATTGCATCAGAGTTGCCTCTTTCTTTCTTGCGCGCACGCCAGGAGTTGCCATCGTCCACGGCAACCCAGTGTTTGTTTGCATCAGCATTTACTGGTCTTGCCTCAACACGCTGCGCCAGACGGGGCGACGCAAACGCCGCGCAATGATCAGCGCAGGGCTCATGTGGAAAGAAAAACAATGTCTCAATGCTCTGAAATCAGAAGGGGGGAGGGAGTGGGGGGGGGGTGAAAACTGAACAGATGATGAAATGTGGTTTCTTCCAAATGGCCCACGTGACCGGCATAATGCAAATCCAATCAAATGGATCTGGAGTGTGTCACTGTCAGCACCTGGACACACACTCTTTGAAGTCAGAATGGGGAAGTGCAGCGACAATAGCTCCTTTTTTCCTTCAGCTCCAAAATCAGGTGCTTGACAAACGCTAAAGACAACCGCTTACCTTAACCGCAGGAATAATAAATACATAAATGAGTGAGAAAACTGTAAGAAATAAGAAGCACGACTATATGATGGGTCGTAGTTAACCTACATTTGCTTATTTAAAATGATGGAGGGATTTAACCCTTGTGCTATCCAAGGCACGTTAACGTTGAGAGTGGGGTCATCTTGACCCCACAAGACAGTGCGCTGAACCTTTTTTCTTTAATGATTTCTGATCTTCACTGTTGTCCATGGATTACATGAAATCCTCTCCACCTTTATCCAGCTTTGTCATGGTAGGGAGAACACGTCAATGTAAGGGTGGGGTCATTTTGACCCCACAATATAGCACAAGGGTAAAAGACAGATGAAGCTTTCATCTGCATGAACAATCCTTTTAACGCTATTAAATTCCCGAAACAAACAGTTCACCTCCCTTTAAATGAATTGGATCCATTCAAAAGTTTGTGACAACTTTCAAATCCCAACACTGATTACAGAAACACCCAATTTTAAAGACTACTTTCACACAACAAGCACTATGTTTTTACTGATTCTTACCCAGGGAACGCAATGAAATATTTGTTTTAATTCCACGTTGAGACAAGAAGGATATTGTAAATGTTAATGGAGAGTTAGACCTTAAATCTATTGCAAACTTGACACTAAAATAATATTCCGTCAAATTCAGCGGTGGACGACCAAAATATATACATACTAGGTTTTATAAATTAGCTAAATGAATATTGTATGAGTATCTTAGACAGATAAACAGTTCAACCAGTTTATTAAAGATCTGCTATTTCTGCAGTCTTGTGGGGCTTGATGTTGGAATTTGTAGGTCTGTGATTCTTATTTATATTTTATGCAGTCGTTGCTTTAGAACTGGCCCCACACCCAAGTGGGTTAACCCCCCATTTGGGTGTGGAGGGTCGTAGACATCTAAAAGGGGAGCACCGGTTCATCCTGTAGTTCCCTTGAGGTTCGTGCGGCCACCTTAAGGGACATCATAAAAATGAAATGTACCATTGTGTACCATTGTCAATCGCCATGTTAGCGTATATTGTGAAGTATTTGTAAGGATAATGGAAGTTACCCGCACTAGTCACACGGTGTCTTCATGTGCATTAACATTTTCACTCTACGAGCTCTCCAAAAGGTCTAGGACCAATACATTTTGTGTGGGCCACCCACATGCCCCATGCAGGTTTGCCTGTAGACAGTCTGTATCCACCCGTAAAGACAGTTGTGAAATAAGCAATGGACGGACTATAAACTGAAGAATGAAGTGGGTCTGGAACCATAAATTAAATTTACGTTGCCTAACTCAACAAGATGCTAAAAGTGGGAACTTGTGTAGAAGAACATATATTAAGAGTATTGTAGAGTTCATTCATAGGTCTACCCAGCTGCCAATGTAAATACACGCTATTTTAAAATTTATTTATTTAATTTTATTAAAATACACGCTTTTAATACCGCACAAATTAGAGCTCTAAAAAAGATAGACCACAATGCATTGCATCGGAACAATTTTGCCAAAAAAATGTATCTAAATGTGTTTTTTGAATAAACCATCAAAGTTTTTATCTTCAGAAGACAGTGGACTCAAAAATACTCTTCGCAAAACGCTCATTTTAATTAGATTCTAACTTCGTTAAATCTTTGACGTCATATCCACCGTTAAAAAAAAAAAAGTAGTGAGAATGGTGTCCAAATTGGTTTTAAAATCAAGGGCACTACATAGGTCCGCACTATATAGTTTTATATTAGATAGGGGTTAGGGTGGGAATTCGGACAGAGCCAGAGAGTCTACCTAGGAGTTGAAACTACTATAAATGTAAATACTGGTTGAAAGTTCTCTCCAAACACAAACTTGTCCATACATACGGAAGAAGAAATAAACCCTAATTGTTAAAATTAAAGCCACGTCACTAATGAACCTGCCAATTTGTACAGACAGACATACGATATTTCTTAAAACTAGATAAACAAATACAAAGAAAAAGAGCGCAATATTTACAAAGAATTAAAACAAATTCTCTCTTAAACACAAGAGTGAAGCTTTGATGCACAAATTGTGGATATTATCATGAGGGAGTCATAATGTGTGTTCACAGCTCTCAGGGGACGGACTCCATTCAGTGCCAATCAGAATCAAATTAGCCCCGCTTTAATGCACCGCCGCCACCCTCTGGCCTCTCTGACTGCACAGGTTGCTTCCTCCTGTACACAACAGAGACGTCCCACGTGGAAACCACTCACAAGACCTCCTCTGAGATAGACACTTAATGTCTGCAAATGATGACACTGCACTGAAAACACACCAGCCACCCAGAAAAGATGTGGAAAAAGTCATACGTTTGTACTTCTGGTGGCGCTATGGATAAAACATGTAGTGTTAGCATCGCTAACGTACACGGCGATCAAGTAATGTCAAAAGAGATTTTAAAAAAATAACTTTCTTAAAACAATTTTGAAAAGAAAAAGAAACTAATAAAAAGCATACAACCAATGAAAGAGATTAAAACCAGGGCAAGGCTGATGCTAAAACTCTCCAAGAGCAAGGCCTCTCTAATTTTTCGGCGGCAACTGGTTCCATAGTTTAGGAGCCAACACAGCAAACGCACGGCCCCCTGAAACTTACGTTTTGTTCTGGGAACCATTAACACAAGCTAGTCGGTGGAACGTGAGGATTTAGTGGGGAGTATCTTAAAAGCGGACCAGAGAGGTAAGAAGGTCCTGTACCTGCCAGGGACTTAAAAGTAATGACCAAAATTTGGAAAACAACCAAATATTGGACTGGCAGCCAGTTCAAAGATGCCAAGATTGGTGTTATGTGGTCAAACTTCTTTGCCCCACAAATAAATCTGACTGCTGGATTTTGGACCAGCTGCAGCTTGGCTATGGATGTCTTGGGTAAGCCAGCATATAAAGAACTGCAATGAGTTAGTCTGGACAACACGAAGGCTTGGATCACAATTTCCAAGTTTGTTTTCGATATATAAGACTTGATCCTAGCCAGACGTTTCAGGTTAATCATGATTCACAGCTGTCTTCATTTCACTTAATTACACTCAGTCTATATAAGTGTTTGGTTTTTAGTTCATCCTTGTTGAGTCATCTGTTCTGTTTTTGTTTTTTCATGGTTTTTGTCATGTGTCAGTGTATTTATTAAATGTTTTAGTTTCTGCCACCAAGCTAAGTCTCCTGCATACCGGGTCTTACACCACCAGTTGGGCTTTACAGTCACAATTGCTTTCAAGCATGCACACACATTCACACACTGATGCACTTCCGAACACTGGGGCCAACCAATAACCACCAGGAGCAATGTAAGGCTCAGTGTGTCACCCCAGAACACTTCAACACATGAGTGGGCAAGGCGGGAATCTGCAGACTTCCGATCAGAGGTCGACCACCCTACCGCTGGACCACATCCGCCCCATGTTCATGTCATTCAACATTCGCCCAATCTGTCCCTGAGGAGTATCACCGGGGCTGCTCCCCTTCATGTCTCCGAGGAGGGTCACGGGGGCTGCACCCCTTCATGTCTCTGAGGAGGGTCACCGGGGCTGCTTCCCTTCAAGTCCCTGAGGAGGGTCAACGGGGCTGCTCCCCTTCATGTCCATGAGAAGGGTCACCGGGGCTGCTACCCTTTATGTCCCTGAAGAGGGTCACCAGGGCTGCTCCCCTCCATATCCCTAAGGGAGGGTCACCGGGGTTGCTCCCCTTCAAGTCCCTGAAGAGGGTCACGGGGGCTGCTCCCCTTCCTGTCTCTGAGGAGGGTCACGGGGGCTGCTCGCCTTCATGTCCCTGAGGAGTATCACCGGGGCTGCTCCCCTCTATATCCCTAAGGGAGGGTCACCCGGGCTGCTCCCCTTCATGTCTCTGAGGAGGGTCACCGGGGCTGATCCTCTCCATATCCCTAAGGGAGGGTCACGGGGGCTGCTCCCCTTCATGTCCCTGAGGAGGGTCACGGGGGCTGCTCTCCTTCATGTCCATGAGGAGGGTCACGGGGGCTGCTCCCTTCATGTCCCTGAGGAGGGTAACTGGGGCTGCTCCCCTTCATGTTTCTGAGGAGGGTCACCGGGGTTGCTCCCCTTCATGTTTCCTGTCCCGAGGGAGAGTTGTCAGGGCTGGTTCTCTTGCTGGTTTTCTTTGTTCTGTTGCTTCTCCAGGTCTTCCTCCTTCCAAGTGTTGGGGGAATCGGAAATCTGCCCTTTTGGTGAGGGGTACTGTGAAGATTGTGAACTTTGGTCTGGTTTTTGTCAGTTATGTCGTGGTTTTTGGTCTTCCCCTGTCTTGAACTGTCCTTTTGTCAGTCACACCAGTTTCAGCTTAGTCATTTTTTTCACAGCTTTCTTCACTTTAATTCAGTCTATTTAAGCGTCTGGTTTTCAGTTATTCCTTTTCATGTCATCTGCTCATCTTTGCCACCTTTTTGTTTTTTCCATGGATTTTGTCATGTTTCAGTTAATTTATTGAGTGTCTGAGTCTCCTGCATATTGGGTCCTACACCCCCAGATCCTGATAGACTGAACTCGTGAACCTAGTCATGGCGACGGGCTTACTTGTGTTTTTGCAGAGCTCTTCAAAACAAAAGTAACAAGTAACAAGTTTATTTCAAATCAAATCAACATTTACCTGGAAGAAGAAAATATAAGTCAATACATGACTTGGAAAATAAGATTTGAAAGGGGAATGGAAGAAGCGAAAGCTTATAAAAATATAAAAAATGAACCGGACATCATCAGTGTCTTCCTTACATTATAAATAAAACTATATGCTCAATGCTCCCGTGTAGCGATGAGGCAGAAAACCTTCAACAGTAGCTCCTCCTACATGAAGCAGGAGCATCAAGTTTATTTGGGAATTTGATGCTCGTCAAAAGACAGGAAGTGGAGGCGATTTTGAATTGCGTTTAAACGTTGTTATTTTAAAAGCTTGATTATTGATATGAAGAGATGCTCTTTTGTGGGTCCTAATTATCAGCTAATCTACATCTCACAATCCTATAAGCACTGTAATATTAACTCTCATATTGTGTTCCGGTCAAAACTGACCCATTTTAACCCTTGAAACCGTGTCAATTTTGACATCAATGCAATATAAATGGCGTGTCACACAGCCACTACGTACATTTTGCACATTTTCCACAAATTAAACGTCAGTCTTTCGTGATACATGCATGATTAGCGTAATTTATAAGTGTTTCTTGCGTTCGTCATTCGTCGACGTGCGCGGATGTCTGTCAAGGGTTTCGGCCAACGGGTCTTCACGTGAATTCGGTTTTAGGCTATTTTGAACGATTGAGAATTACACAATTTATGTGTCTTTCATGTCGTTTATATAATAATAATAATAATAATAAGCTTTATTTGTATAGCACCTTTCAAGGTATAGAATCACAAAGTGCTTTACAGTAAACATAAAGGCAAGAAACACACGATATAATACACATATAGAAATAAGACAAAGTTCAGAGAACACCATTTTAAAAAGATACGTTTTAAGCTGCTTTTTAAAAGGAAGTACTGAGTCCACAGATCTGAGGCTAAGTGGGAGGAAATTCCAGAGAGATGGAGCGACCGCTGTAAAGGCTCTGTCACCTTTTGTTTTCAAACGAGTTCTTGGAATAACCAGCAGACCCCGGTCACAAGATCTCAGGGACCTGTTGGGAGTGTAAAGCTGTAGGAAGTTTGTTAGGTAAACCGGTGCTTGGCCCTTCAAGGCTCTGTCTGTTAGTACCAGGATTTTAAAATGCACTCGGTAACGGATGGGGAGCCAATGAAGCTGGTTCAGCAAGGGGGTGACATGTGAATACTTAGAGGATTTTGTTAAGAGCCTAGCAGCAGCGTTCTGGACAACTTGAAGCCGTTCCAGAGATTTTTCATTTAAACATGTGAAAATGGAGTTGCAATAGTCGAGGCGTGTTGAAATAAAAGCATGGATCAGCATCTCCATTTCTGAGCGTGACAGAATAGTACTCAGTTTAGCAATGTTCTTCAAATGATAGAATAAAAGAGTGAACAAGTGAGTTAATATGACAGTCGAGAGATAATACAGGATCTAAAATAACACCGAGGTTCCTCACAGAGGGTTTAATAAAAGATGCGAGTGGACCAAGGCTCTCGACTATCTGAGGCAGGCATTTGTCCGGAGCGCAGACGAGGACTTCGGTTTTAGATTCATTTAGTTGAAGAAAGTTGTCACTCATAAAGCTCCTGACAGAGTCCAGACACTTGAGTAGAGTCTGTATTTTGAAAACATCCTGTGGTTTAAAAGACACATATAGCTGAATATCATCAGCGTAAAAGTGGTAAGAAAGATCCTTAAAATAACTTAAAATATGCTGTAAGATATAAGTTAAACAATAATGGTTCCAAGACAGACCCTTGTGGTACACCACAGGTAAGTAATGCTGAGGAAGATTTGAATTTGTCTGTCGCGTAATGATACTGTCGCGTGAATCTTTCGCAGTTACTTGGGATTTTTGCTAGATGCATACGCAAATTTGTGGCTCTCCCGACCCTTCCATGAATGCCTAACGAACTTCTCACGCATGTACCACTTTTATATTGCGTATACGGCACATCGCAATAAAATTACGGAATTGTTGCACAAATTTTGGGCCAGTTTCGGCTTTACATTGATATACATGTTTTTTTGCATGGTTTGTTCATACTTATTCTGTGGTTTCGACGTGGTTCATTCGTGGTTCATCTATAAAAATATTTTTTTCTCACTTTTTCCACATATATTCACATATGACCAATATTCATCCATGAAATATATACGCAAAATGTACATAGTGGCTTTTTGACATGACCTTAAGGGTTAAACTGTTGCACTGCAAAGGGAAAATCATTCTCAAGTGTATAGTTTTTCTTATCAGATAAATCTTCTCACTTTCCAATATCTATGATGCCCCACCTGCGATGTGTAGCTCTGGACGTGCTTCATGGAAAAGTGGTGAGAACGGCAGCAACCAGTGCGTCATGGCACTGACCACAAAGGACTGCCTGTGCGCTCCCCGCTCGGACCAACGTGAGGGTAGAAACCACAGATGATGAATTGACCAAAACACTGAATGTTGCTGAAAAAAGAGCAGAAACATGTATAGATTTTTAAATTGTAATCAGTTTAGCGAATCTGTCTGAGAGCATGCTCGCTTTTCCAGATCTGAGGGTAAAATAAAAAAATCTAACAGTGGGGTCTGAACAGGGGGTATTTAAACAGCTAAGAGCAGGGATTACACCAGTGTACACTTACTTATGCTAACAACAGAGACAGAGCTAATTATAGGAAATTACCATTGTGCTATATGATTGTGCGCCAGGCCGTATGTGAGAAGGAACATGAGAGGATGGAGCAGAGCTGCAGGGCTCATGCTACGTGCACACGATGTACTAGGCGCCTCTCTCTCGGCGTGCGTGCGTTGGAGCACGGCTGTTCGAGGATGATGGTGTTACTACGTGTGTACATGCTGTTCCCACTGGCAGAAGGCTTTTCCCCCCCAGTGTGTGCAGTGACAGGATTTAAGAAGATTGCACATTTCGTTGAATATTTTCCTTTTTTTAAACTCTGTTCTAAACACCATGCAGCAATAATTAGACTGCTGTCTAAGTGCATGTACCTGTAATATTGTCTGTCTGCCGCCGAAGATTAACCAGCCTCATAGATGGACGGGGACGGGGGGGGGGGGGGGGGGGGGGGCAGAAAAGCAAAAGCAGGAAGGAGCTCCTGTGTCACTGTCACCTACTGCATGAAAACAGCCTGGAACAAGTGTGAACACGCGTGCACTTTGCTTCAATGGCCACCAGTCAACGTTCAAACGTGTGGGATGGGGAAAAAAATTGGCCCTACCACACCCAGAATTCACTAAAAAACAAAAAAAAAGGTGATAACATCACAGGAAGTTGTCCAAAAAAAAACAAAAAACAATGAATCTCTTACAGTATGTGGTTCAATATTTCAAAACCCACTCAACAAAAGTGTGCAGGATATCTAAAAGACACGGGTGAAATTTAGTGATTTTTACAATTTGATGGAGAGTGATGGAGGAGCTTAGCTTGTTTTTGCTGCTACTGAACTTACGCCGCCTCCGGAAGAAATAAAGAGAGACGTGGAGGAATAACAATTTGTTTTAGACAAAAAAAAAAGACTCCAAAGTGTCAGGAGCAGGAAGGAAGTGAGACGAATGAGTGAAGGAGGAAGAGGGGCAGTGGGTCGGGGGTTTTGCATCCATGCACTCCGCGGCGAGAACGGAGCTGGATCCCTGGTGACCAATCAGTCGAACAAGAGTGGGGGTGGTTAACCGGTTCACACCAGGCTGACACAAACTCAATGCCCTCAGCCTGACGATGGACCACCCAGCTACACACTAGCGCACTTGCACACACACACACACAAACACAAATGTTGCTGCATATCGTATTCTTGGCCCATCATCTGGCCTTCCTCTCCCCTGTGACACAGCGAGCTTCGACCGGAAGCTCGGCTCCCTTTCTGGAAGAAAGAGGAGCTTTTGTCTCCAGAACAGAGGCCTCTTTCTCTACTCTATGTGTGTGTGTGTGTGTGTGCTTGTAAGAGGGGGGGGGGGGGGGGTAGTGCAGATAAAAGTTAAGAGTAATTGAGAAAAGGAAAGATTGGAAAAGCAACAAAAAGAAAGAGAATGACCTGCTGGTTTTCTTGGCAGAGACGTGATGACATCACTGTGGGCAATTGAAAGTCGTGTTTTTCACTTTCATTTTTAACGCCGTGTCGTGCAGTGGAGGAAAAACGGAGGCCTGTCGGCCTGCGCCGAGATCCTGAAGCCGCTGGTGTGGCGCCCGGCCGTCTCGCCTCTGAACAAGCAGCATCTTTCTTGCTGTTGAGCCTTGAAGCAAAGGGGGGGGGGGGGGGGGGGGGGGATTTTCTTCAGTTCAGAGGTGAGAGCGGCCGATGCATTTTTGAAAAAGCTGCCTGTTTCTTGTTTTTAAATTTTTTTTTACCAACCCTATTTTCTAGAGGTATGTATCACCGATAATTTCCAGGATCAATTTGATTCTCGATTTTTTTTTTTTTGGGAATCCACTAGATTCTATTCCATTTTAAATTGACACGGTAACACGGTAGACATATTTGCATAGAAAGACATTAATATATGCTTTGAAGATTTTCATATTAATCTGATACGGTTCCAATAAACAATAAACCAATGAGATTGTGAACACCACACAGTGCTCTAACAAATATCTGCATCTCATTAACATTGAAAAGGCTCTAAACTGGCTCATATTACAAAAATGGGGGCTCCCTTAGAGATAGGGTGAGAAGCTGCGTCACCCCTGGAGAGGTCGGACTAGAACTGCTTTTCCTCCATATCAAGGAGCTGGTTCAGGTGGCTTGGGCATCTAGTCCGGATGCCTCCCGAAAACTGCCCTGGGGAGGTGTTCCGGGCATGTCCCACTGGGCGGGGGCCCCGGGGAAGACCCAGAACACGCTGGAGAGACTACGTCTCTCGGCTGGCCTGGGAACGCCTCGGGGTCCCCCCAGAGGAGCTGGGGGAAGTGGCCGGGGCAAGAGAAGTGTGGGCATCTTTGCTTAGCCCTTGTGCTATCCTAAGCACTTTACCGTTGGGAGTTGGGTCATCTAGACCCACTAGACAGTGCGCTGAACCTTTTTTCTTCAATGATTTGTGATTTTCACTGGTGTCCATGGATTACATGAAATCTTTCCACCTTTATCCACCTTTGTCATGGTAGGGAGAACACATCAATGTAAGGGTGGGGTCATCTGGACCCCATAGGATAGCACAACGGTTAGACTGCTGCCCCCGCGACCTGGCCCCGGATAAGCGGAGGAAGATGGATGGATGGGTCAGAGTAAATTTTCATGTTTGTGTTGTTGTTTTTTTGTTGAGCGCTTGTGTGTTATTAGTCAGTCAAGAACAAAACACTGATGAAAAAGTAAAAATTGAAGCTTTATTTTGAGTCATCTTTTAGCTATCAAGCTAAAGCCATGTAGCAGCTTCGTTACCATGTTTGTAAAGAAGTCCGTTGGGCTTGGTTGTCACGTCACCAAACCTTTACAAACCTTACAACCTTTTGCACCTTTGTGTGCAGACGGTGATATTGCACATACTTACATACATGTGTCACACATGTGAACAAATCCAGCACAGTCCGTGGTGTTCAGGGCTTCCTGTTTTACAGGGTTTTACAGCCTTCTTCCCGGATGTTTTCATTTGCCATCTTTTAAATCTCAATTCCTATTAACAATATCTATATTGTTAGGAACACTGGACATGTAGACTTTTTTGGGCTATTTGTTAGATGTTTTTTTGTGTTTGTTGCTAGGATACTGACATTAATAAATGATAAAGAATTTTTAGCACTGTAAATTGTTGATTTTTTTTTTATCGAAACATAGAAAACAATTCAAGTATCCCGTTATTTAAACAAAAGGGGCATTGATGACTATCATAGGGGTGGTATTCATAATCAAACTTATATGCAGTTTTTTGCTTTAAAATCCTAATTCAATACTGAAATCCTATTGAACTTCAATAGGGGCAATCGACCCCATACCCTGTGACAATAGGTGCTTGATTACTTTTCTGCCCCATCGTAAAAATTCTCGTCTGTGCTGATTTTGAGAAGAGCTTGGAAAGGTGTCGAGCAATGATAACATAAAACAACATGAAAGTTTGCAGTAGTTGAGCTTTCTCTTTGCTAAATTTGGAGCCAATTTAGAACTTTAATTAACTAGATGTTAAAAGTGTTAAAAGATGAAAAGATTCAGCTGCAACATTAAATAATATTTCAAAGCACTTAATTCTCTCACGTTTGGGGAATGGCGTATTTCTGAGCCTCTTTGTGTGCTTTGTGATTCTCAAGGATTTTCATTAAAGGCAATGAATCTTTTTAAGATAAGGCTCGATTGCACTTGTGAATAATAAAAAAACCAAACTAAAAGTCGCAAGCGGCGCTGTACGGCCCACAGACACTACCCACCCCGGCCCTCAATCACCGGCTGAGCTTCTGCTATACGCCCACCCCTCTCCCCTTCTGCCCCTGCCACCCGGGTCAAAAATGCACACGATACATTTTTGAAATATATACATTTATAAATTATTTTTTTCTTCTTTTAAAGTGCTGGCTTTTTTGTTGGTTTTACATATCATCTATGAAAATCCTATTCATTACTAAAAACCAATTCTCCCACTTCGAAAGAGGAGAGAGGACTGTAATTTTCATCATATTTCTCAACTATGACAAACAAAATGAGGGAGGGGGGACAGAAAATCACATTGTCTGATTATTAAAGAATTTATTTGCAAATTATGGAGGAAAATAAGAAGTTCAACTCAATTCATTGTTATATACCCTTTGTTTGCAATGACAGCAGTCAAAGGTTTTCTGTAAGTCTTCCCAAACTGTTGCTGGTATTTTGGCCCATTCCTCCATACAGATCTCCTCTAGAGCAGTGATGTTTTGGGGCTGTCGCTGGGAAAGACAGACTTTAAACTTCCTCCAAAGATTTTCTATGGGGTTGAGATCTGGAGACTGGCTAGGCCACACCAGGACCTTGAAATGCTTCTTATGAAGCCACTCCATGTTACCCCGGCAGTGTGTTTGGGATTGTTGTCATGATGAAAGACTCAGCTATGTTTCATCTTCAATGCCCCTGCTGATGGAAGGTTTTCACTCTAAATCTGACAATACACAGCCTCATTCATTCTTTCCTTTACACATATGAGTCGTCCTGGTCCCTTTGCCAAAAACAGCCCCAAAGCATGATGTTTCCACCCCCATGCTTTACAGTAGACATGGCATTCTTTGAATGCAACGCAGCGTTCTTTGTTCTCCAAATACAACCAGTAGATTATTTACCAAAAGTTCTGTTCTGGTTTCATCTGACCCATAGGACATTTTCCTAATCCTTTTATGGATCATCCAAATGCTCTCTAGCAAACTTTAGACGGGCCTGCTCATGCTCTGGCTTTAGCAGGGGGACACGTCTGGCACTGCAGGATTTGAGTATTTAGCAGCGTAGTGTGTTACTGATGGTAGCCTTTGTTACTTTTGTCCTAGCTCTCTGCAGGTCATTCACTAGGTCCCCCGTGTGGTTCTGGGATTTTTACTCACCGCTCTTGTGATTATTTATCAGTGGTCTTGTACGTCTTCCATTTACTTATAATTGATCCCTCATTTGATTTCTTCACACCAAGCTGCTTAACTATTGCAGATTCATTCTTTCTATCCTGGTGCTTGTCATGTTTCTGGTGTCCTTAGACAGCTCTTTGGTCTCGGCCATGGTGGAGTTTGGAGTGTGACTGTTTGAGGTTGTAAACAGGTGTCTTTTCTATAGAAAATCAGTTCAAACCAGGTGCCATTTATCCTCAACAAAAAAAGTTACAGGTCTGTGACAGCCAGAAATCTGGCTTGTTTGTAGATAGCTAAATACTTATTTTCCACCATAATTTACAAATGGATTCTTTAAAAATCAGATAAAATGATTTTCTGGATTTTTTTTTTTCTCATTTTGTCTCATAGTTCAGGTTTACTTATGATGAAAATGCCAGGCCTCTCATCCTTTTAAGTGGGAGAACTTACCCACTTGGTGGCTGACTAAATACTTTTTGCCCCACTGCAATAAGAAAAATGACAAAATTATTATTAACATGAGTCAAAATCCTTAGCCTCCATACTCTTGACAACAGAAAAAACTTGGTTAAAGACTCGAAAACACTTAAATTGCATTGTAAATTTTGTTTAATTTTATTTTAATGTTAAATATATGTCGACAAGTTGACAGGTGATGCCTTAAAATCCAATGCACCCTACGGTGTCGAAAATATGGTTATTTCCATTTATCACATTAATTTTTTTATCACTGTAATCGTAATGAACTACAAGTAGGTATGTAAACACCTAAAAAATGCAAAGCATTTGTTAAGAACTGGCAAAACAAACACTTCCTTGTAGCAATCAGTTAGCTTCTATAGCTTCTTTTTCCCTTTTTAAATGCTTGAGTGGAACTCCATGTTCCTAGATTATCCTATTACACGATTTTTTTTGGAAGTCAAAATGACTTGCTGCCTGGGCAGACACTTTACGACAACACCAACGTGTGTCGTAACGTTTCAGCGAGTCTGAAAAGGATCAGACTTCTGGTTTTCCTCGACTGCCCTTTATAACCTCTTTCTCAATTGGGGGAAATCTTCGTTTTTTTTGAGTAACACACTGCAATCTGTCATGTCCGTCTGGACTGTCTTCCCATCGATAACCGGGACGCCACCTTTGACCGCCAAACGCTCGCTGGAAGTCTTCCACACCGGCAGCGTGGGCTATCGGCTCACGTGGCGTGAACTCTAACCCAGAATGAGAGTCAGCTGAAGGCGGATTCCTGAGCGTCTTGGACGGCTGTAGGAACCTCCAGAGCGCATGACGGGATCACGCTCTGCATTGATGTGGAGTTGGTTGATGTAGTTTACTAGCCTGACAGGAATCAAACAAACGTGGAAACTTTTCAAAGCGACATTTCCTCCCCTTTATGTCGCTCCAGAAGGAATGCCAGTCGTTCTCTTTGCTAAAGAATATAAATAAAGGTCTTGGCCTCTGAGAGTTCAATCAGCTGCTATCTTGAAGCTGTCGCTTTGACACATCCAGGTCAGTGCACTCGGGCAGGAATAGACTCGATGAGTTGTCAGGGTCAAACTGACGGAACTCAAATCATTTCCATGCGACAAAAGGAAGACAGGCTGTCAGGATGAGAAAGCAAAAGAATGACAACAACAGGGTGGATTAGATACCACTTCATCAGCGGAGGAGTTGAAGTCCAGCCTGATAGAAACTTATGTCACTGTTGTTTTGCTCCTTCTGTTTCCTTTTAATCTGGGATGGAATTGTGTGCAGGTGATAAATACTCCACTGGTTTGAACTTATTGTTAGAACTTTGGTCCTAAGGTTGGGACACAGTGGTGGTATAAACATAGAAAAAGAGGTTTGGATTTGTCTCCCATGGAATTTTTTTTTAACCCCTTGTGCTATCTTAGATGACCCCACCCTTACATTGACGTGTTCTCCCTACCATAACAAAGGTGGATAAAGGTGGAAAGATTTCATGTAATCCATGGACACCAGTGAAGATCACAAATCAAATCATTGAAGAAAAAAGGTTCAGCGCACTGTCTAGTGGGTCTAGATGACCCAACTCCCAATGTTAAAGTGCCTTGGATAGCACAAGGGTTACAGGGTCATTGGGGTTCCTGGAGCCTATCCCAATTACTGTTGGGCGGAGACGAGGTCTTGACTGACTGGACAGGTCACCAGTCAGATGCAGGGCCACACTTACACACATTCACACCTAATTTAGAGTCACAAATGAATCAACAAAGGATGTTTTTGGACTGTAGGAGGAAACCAGAGCGCCCGACAGAAAACCCCCGTATGCACAAGGAGAAGACCACATGGAAAGGTGGCATCTGGGATTTGAACCTGGCCCTTCTCACTGTGAGGTGAGAGCGCAAACCACTAAAGCAAGTCTGAATTGCCTCTGTTTAGAAAAAGTCAGATAATTCAGACCTACATTTTATTATTACAGTACAGTGTAGAAGTTTGGGGAAATACTTCTAAAACAAATCTACAGTGTTTGTATATCTCACAAAAAAAATCTATTCGAACACTCCATGGAGTGCAGTAAAACATTGGGATGTGTATCGTTTCGTGGAGTGCGTATCGGGATACATATCGTATCGCCAGACTCTTGCCAATACACACTCCTAATATCAATAAAGTTTAGCCTAAATTACAAAAGGGGTTTATATAAACTCACTCTTTGTGTGTCAGAAGATCCAGAACTCCATGTTGTAACAGTAAAATATGTCCAACACAAGAGGCCTTCAGCTCTCATCTGTGGGCTCTGCTGTTGGACAGGACTAGTAAAATAAAAAGATATTAGTTTTGTGCAATTATTCCATGACCATTCCACATTTACAACTTTTATATCGTCTATGTGGCGTACATATCACATTAAAATTACATAATTGACACAGGAATCATTGAAGAATTGCATAAGAACAGTGCATTATTCACCCACAGTTTATCTTCTACGTAAATTAACGTGTTCTTTACGTGGTTTTCGTATACTTTTTTTTGTTGTTATTTTAACGTGTTTCATTCGTGATCCATCTGTAAAAATCGTAACCACAACTTTTCTCACTTTTTTCACATATGACCAATTTTCCTCCATGCAATATGCGCAAAATGTACCTAGTGGCTGTGTGGCACGGCTTTAAAGTGTTGCATATCAGTGTAAGGCATCTTTTCTCTGCTACAGAATCCACTGAAATGACGTCAATTGTGTCAACAGTTGAATAGTTATGGTAGTCCAAAGAATGTAACCACTGGAGATAAAATGTTAAAAGGTTAAAATGACAAGACCTAACAAAAAATACTCCAGTTGTGAGCTATTATTGATCAATTATTTTAAAAACGTGTTTAAAGTCCAGCTCCGATCGTCTTTTGATCTATTGTAAAAGCGTTCCCAGTGATCTTTTAATAGTGCTAATGCCGTTTTTAGCTAGAAAAATCAGAAAACCTGAGTCATTTTTAGTACATAGTTTCTTTTCTTTTATAAACTTGTCCTGTCCAGCAGCTGTGCAAAGAGATAAGAGCTAAAAATGTCTTGTGTTGGACAGATCTTAGTTATAGTTATGTATATTTGTATAAACTCCTGTATGCATGAATGTTTTTGTCTGCTCCTGATTAACAATATTTGAATAAATAAAGACGCAGAAATACTATTTTAACACTGATTTTCTTTATATATATCATCAGAAAATACCACAAGAACACATTAAAAACACCATTTTCATCAGATTCGGTCTTTAAACATATCCAAAAACAAATATTAACCAATTTGATGGGACGATAGACAACCATTTCCAAAGTACAAATTGTTCTCAATTTCATAAAGTGTTGTTTTCTTGCAGTTCCTGTCATGGAATCACAACTGTCTTCTAATTTCAGGCAATACAATCTTTGTTGTAATTTTTTTTTTTACCTTTTTTGGTTAAAACAAAAAAAGCATTTTGCATGTTTGTTCCCTGCAGTACATTCAGACCCACTGTTCAGAGCAATCACTGCTGCAGCGCACGCCCCAGAACATTGTGTTCTATATAGCGCATGAATGTATACATACGGGTGCACACATGAATGTGCTATTCACACACATGCACACAGCACACGCTTGGGGAAACTCACCCACGCGTTAAACCGCATGACAAATAACAGAAAACATTGTTTGACCTTTGGATTCCTTTGCAGCTTTGCATTTGCTGTGACTGACGGGTTTGAGTGGAGCCGCTGTTTGGTGAAACCCTTTTGCTTCTCTGTCTTGATTGACAAAAGTCAATCAGAAGCGATGATTTGAGCAGATTTGAAGCCACAACCATATTTGGTGGAATGGCAGGACTGAGGAAATGAACGCATAGGAGCATGTTTGGTGATTTAATGGATCCTTTTCAGCCTCCTGCTGGCAGAATAATCCCTCTTTTACAAGAGGCGGTTTATGTGCAAGCAAGAAAAGTGCACATCCTTATGCACACCAGCTGCTCTGTGTGTGAAAAAAAAGTGACCACATGTCCCCCTACAACCCTGCAATAGTCTTCACCCACGTAACCCTTGGGACGTGACTTAGGCCCTTCGTACAGTACGGCGTCTTTCGTGGCCACGTGCGCACACACTAAACAGCCCGCCATCTGGGACTCATTTGAACCCCCCCTACCACCACCACCACCGTCTATAACAGCTGTGGCTGAGGCTTTCATGTGCTGCGCTGGGCAAAGCAGAGGAATGCTGGGCGAACAGCACTAGGTAAATTACAGGGAGACGCGTCGCATCGTAACCCTGGAGAAAACGCTGCGGCCGCTTTGGTGTCTGAGGCCACGATCTGCATCACGTTGACATTACCGCCCCCGCTGCTGATCCCAGCCAGCAGATGTGCATTTTGGTGTGTTAACCTTTCAAACAAATCTTTTTTTTCTATGTGTCAATGAGATTTAATTATTGTATTTTTAGGAGGATAAGTCGCTTTTTTTTTTTTTTACATAGTTTGGCCGAGGTTGTGACTTATACTCAGGTGTGACTAATATGACATTTAACCCTTGTGCTATCCAAGGCGCTTTAACATTGGGAGTGGGGTCATCTAGACCCACTAGACAGTGCTCTGAACCTTTTTTCTTCAATGATTTGTGATCTTCACTGGTGTCCATGGATTACATGAAATCCTCTCCACCTTTATCCATCTTTGTCCTGGTAGGGAGAACACGCCAATGTAAGGGTGGGGTTATTTAGACCCCATAAGATAGAACAAGGGTTAAAAAAAGTTATAGACTAATATGTTTGTTATTTTTCCGCTAACAACTGCTAGAGGGCGCTATATCCGGGTCTATTAGTATTTGCTACAGACAGCAACGCAATCACACTTTTTTCCCTATAGACAAACAGTACTCAGCTTATATTTGATATTTTTCTTCTTTATTTTGCCTTTTTCTGCTGCTGTGACTAATACTCCGGAAAGTGCGGAAAATTCTGTATTTATTTTTGCAACATCAAACGTCAAATCTTGCCCTCTTCGCTTCCCAAGTTATCCTCCACTGCTAGAAGACCAAGACACTATGAATCATATCAGCAATTGTTAAAAATAATCGTTACCCCTAGTGGCAGCTGTGCACCATGACAACAGCTCAATGTCAGCTGTTTTTTATTTAAAAGTGTAGTATGTAAATTAAGTCATATAGAAATTACACTCCAAGCAATTTGTTTAATTTGTCTTTCTACTTTGCCATATTTAAATGTGTTTTAAAAATAACTTATAGGCACCAAATCCTTCCAGTAAGACTTTTTTTTCCTATGAGACTTTACATGTTTTTTTGTTTTTTTTTTAAGAATTTAGTTTGTTGTCGCCAAGAATATAAACTGGAAACGTTCAACACATGTCATTTACAGCCGAGAAAACTGTCTGAGTAAAATAGAAAGCGGCAACTTCAGAAAATGTCTTGTCCTACATGCATTTTGAATATGTTTGTGTAAAAATAAACATCTGTATAAACCAAAACCCTGCTATTAGCATGTCTAAGTTAAGGCCTCATGTTCACCACTCTGAACAAAAATACACTCATGCACTTGTACATGCTTTTTTTGTGTTTGCTGGAATACTAAAATGTCAACAGTGGAAAGGTCATCTAAGGATAACTGATGGGAGACTTTCACTTTTAGATGTTTTGCTGTAAATGCTGTTTTTTATTTATGCAAAAATTTGAATTTTAGAAGTTTATTTAAATATTTTACCGTCTGAATATTGTTCTACAATGACCCAGGATTCAGTGACTGTCCCACTGGACTCGGGACAAGTGCCTACTTTGAATGAATTCAGTAAATGCAGCCATCTCTACTAAAATGTTTAATTACAAGAGGATTTAATAAAGTTATGGATTATTGATAAAATGTAGAAATGATGGTGTAAACACAACTAGCGACTTCGATGAGGAAAAGCAATCGCTTGCAGATCAGTCAGAACCAAAAAACAAGATCTATAAATCTCTTTAACACACACTTTCATCTCTGCAGTATTTATGGAAATGTATTAATTTGCACATTGTTATGACTTTTATAGTTGTTCTGTAGCACCAAACAACTTCCTGGTTTTATTAAGATAAACAACAGCTTGGTTACAATAGTGCCAATCCAATTTCATTGCTGATCTGTTTCTTGTTAACACTTTATATAGTGCACTAAGTAGTGACACAACCCTAGTTTTGTTTGTATTTTGCTAACTAAGCATATCTTGGTTAGCTTCCTGCTAAATCTAGCCCAGCATTGGTTTGTTTCTTGATGCATTTAGACTAGCATTGGTTTGTTTCTTGATAAACTTAGCCCAGCGTTGGTTAGTTTATTAATAAATTTAGCTTAGCATTGGTTTGTTTCTTGATAAACTTTGACTAGCTTGTTTTTTTCTTGCCAAACCTAGCCTAGTTTGCTTTATTTTCTTTATTTATTTTTTTCTAAAACTAGCCTAGTTTGCTTTATTTTCTTTATTTCCTTTTTTCTAAACCTAGCCTAGTTTGCTTTATTTTCTTTATTTCTTTTTTTCTAAACCTAGCCTAGCCTAGCTTGGTTAGCCGTTTTTTAATCATTATTTTACAGCTGAGTTTGAATGAAAATATTTTTCCCAATGCAATATATAGTTGGATCTACTAATGACTAATCAAATACTTAACTGATAACTAAATGCGTAGTGAACATGGCAAAAGTATTTTGCCATGTTCACTACGCATTTAGTTATCAGTTAAGTTCTTTGTCAGTTCCTTTAAAGTTGTAATATTTTTAAAATTCATTGAGTCTGTATACATGTACTCCAATTATTTGATCATTATCTGACCTCTCAAAATCATCAGCTTGTTCAATAAACACAGACAACTTTTATAATCGTTCTCTGATAAAAAAATAATGTAGACTTTTTGCCGAAACATGTATCTATCGTTATCGGATAGATTTTATACTTTTACAACTATTCATGAGTAAACCAAAGGAAGAAATCGGGTCACATGAGACAAAGGGAGGACAGCTTTAGCATGTTGCTTATTTTGCTGGGATATGATGTTTTGCTTGAGCAAAAACTTATGCTACAGCCATTGGTGCCAGTATGTTGACTAACAACAGATGGGTGAGTTTTCTTTTTATTTTGTTCTTTGAAAGTAAAGGTAACTCTTAAAGGTAAGTAACTGTGTACACATGTAGACCAGGATTTTGTTAAGGATTCTTTTTCCAAATTTGATTAGCATATTTCTGATAGTTTGTCTGTTAATTTTGTGTTTATTAGCAGGAAAGTAAGTAGCATTGCTTACTTTCAAATTAACAAAAGGTTTATTTAATTGTGTCTGCACTGCTAGCCTAACCTTTCCCTGAACTACGGTTTTCTCCCTAAGTGAACTCTCCCCTCTCGCACCAGGTGACCACCGGCATAATCCACACAACGCCCAAGGCTGTAATCTGTCTCATTGTTGTTCCTTGTGACGCACACCATTTTAAAAGCACCAACAAGGGACTTAATCCTGGTTTATTAGCCCACTTACCCTAAAAATAGCCCCCAACACATGCCTGCATTTGTGGCAATCGGGAAATGGCAAGTGTATTAATATTAATCAGCTTAGGGACCAATCTCTTTTTAAAATACCTTGGTGGATGTGGAATGGATTTTCAGGAAAAAAAACAATTTTTCATCTTTAGTTTGTTCTATTGTAGCAAAAAACAAGAAGCGAAAGAAAAGATTTGTTGAGATTTATGTCAGGTTTAATGTGGTAGTTCTCAAAAGCAGCTGTGAAGCGCACAGAAGTGTCACTCGCATCAAGTTTGATGTCTTCACATAACTGAACCTACAGCGCCGAGCATTTCTTAAAGCCCCCGTGTGTATTTGAACACAGTAGTTTTTCTTCTCTTTCCCATCCATTTCTTTTTTTCGCAGTGGAGCTGTCAGGGTGGAAGCGTTACAGTGGGAATAAAAGCCACATGTATTGATCTGATTGGGGAATAGGAGGTGTTTAGATGAGATGAAGCGCTTTTTTTTATGTTCTGTCCCTAAACATGTCGAAATTCTACACAAACCAACCAAAGAATCTGATTCCAGGTATTGTTGTCACTTAGAACTAAACTTTACTACAAAATAAAGGCTCAATGGCACGTTTTCATTCCGCTAAAGGGAATGTCACACCGCCGCTACATACAATCTACACATTGTCCGCCGATAAAGTTTCGGTCTTTCGTGATACATGTGTGATGCGAGTACTTCACAATTGTTTCTTGTGTTCGTCATTGGTCGATGTGCCCAGATGCCAGTCGAGGGTCTCAGCTGTCTTTACGCGAATTCGGTTTTGAGCTATTCAAAATTTTTGGTCGGACTTACGTGGTTCATATGCAACTATCTACACATATGCGCGTGATTTTTTGCGAGATGCATACATAAATTTGTGTCTTTTCACTATTGCTCCACGTATGTCTAACGGACTTTTTATGCATGTACCACAGATGTATAGCTTTTATATTGCGTAGACATCGCACATATCAAATTACGTAGTTGACGCACGGATCAGTAATGAATTGTGTATAAGCATCGCAATGATTACGGAAGGTTTATGGACGGTTTATAAATCAGCCAATCTTTCACCAATCCAGCAGTCTATATCGAGTGGGGGGGTCCCTCTCCAGCCTTCCAGCTTATCACGGAGAGGCTAAGAGGGGGTGGATGCAACACCCAGAGGAATCCGACAAGCATTGTGAAGGCCCCGGCGGGCGCTGACCATGGTGCTGACGAGTTGTGATTTCTGCAAAGTGAAGAAATTCAACGAAGCGCGGGTTTACGTTATCTTTGCGTGGTTTATTCATACTTTTTCTGTGGTTTCATTGTGGTACATACATCTGTGAAAGTTTTACAAAAACTGTTTCTTTTAAAGATTTTTTTTTTTTTTTTTGCTAGACATTGCCTAGCTTGTGTTTGTCGTGCTAAATCTAGCCTAGCTTTTAAGTAGTGCAGTAGAGCAGGGCCCCTCTGTGTGTGCTATCCTACACAGCATTTGGCGACAGCCAGCAGTGGAGAGAAATTTGATGAAGTGCCAAGCCAACCTCATTTCCCCCACTCTGTGTGTGTGTGTGTGTGTGTGTGTGTCCGTGCGTGCGGGCGTGCGTGTGTGTTAGTGAGTGAGTGTGTGTGGAGCTGCAGTCACAGCAGGACAGAAGCAGTATTAGCCAGCTCGGCTCACTTCACAGCTCCCTGATCTCCACCCTGCACTTAATATACGTAACCGAATACTCACCTCCGTGCAGAAAAATACACCACTCCTGTGTGAAACACGCGCAGACAGGTACATTCTATACATGCAACACCTGCTGGGAAGCTGCAGTGCTTTGACAAATTTTGGTAGCTTTGTTGTGCTAACGTAGATCAGGTTTGGCCTTATTTTTTGCTGATATGTACAGTAGGTCATAGAGTGTGAACTGCACATCCTGATGGAGTGTCAGTGATGGAAAGTGCACGAATTCCAACCTCCGTCCATCTCATGTGTCGCATCAGGGACAAGGTTCTGAAAATACCACCCTCGCTAACACAGACACCATTGAAGCCAATGTCAAACAGTTTTGCTGCCCGTCTGTGTCTGCGTGCTGGATGTACGCATCTCTGGCATGAAGCCTGACTGTTCCCCTCACTACAAGGAACTCATTGACCTGAATCAGTGCAGAGCCGCGCCCCTCCTCAGAGCAGCTGCAGAAACTCTGGAGAGCCTCCAGTGGCAAAAAGAGAGAACTGCACCCTGCAGCTTCAGAGCTGCATCAGATGCATGTTTGGCTAGAGAATTTCTAATGACTAGATATATTTTAACCTTTTTAATATAAGTAAAAAGCTAAATTATCTAATTAATTTTAAACAAAATGATAAGTATGCTTGTCTTTTTTTTTTTAAATGTAAAAGATTTCAGTCAAAAAGGTGAATAAATCTGAAAGGTAAGCCTTAATTGTGCACATAAAAATCCTTCACCGCTGGCTGTCTGCACTGGCATTTCTCCAGAATATTCCGGTTCTGTCTGAAACAGACTGACAATGAGGGTGACTTCTTCTTGCCATGTTGCAGCTTTCATGAGGATGGAGCGGGCGTGTGTCGATGTGTGCCTCTGTACTCCAGCAAATCTCCTGAGATGCAGAGGTTAAGACATGCACATGCGGAAGTTGCCAAAAAAAAGTGAGAGAGGATTACAATTTATGTAAAACAGAAGACACATGAGAATCTGTCACTTCAAAGAGTAAAGGACAATATGCAAAACTAGCTAATCTTCCTTAAAATAAAAGTCTATTTTTGTCGTTGGGTTTGTTTGGCTTCTTTTGAATAATTTTGCTTCAGTTGACACAATAGAAAACGAACCCCTCATCATTTTTTGGATACTCACAAAGCCGCCATTGATTTTTCAAATGACTTTGGTTTTCTTTAGTTCCTTTTCGTTTAGCACACCTAGCTAACACTTAAGCTATGTTAGCATCAGCTTCGGCCACATTTAACCCTTGTGCCATCTTAGATGACCCCACCCTTACTTTGACATGTCATTCCTACCATGACAAAGGTGGATAAAGGTGGAAAGATTTCGTGTAATCCATGGACACCAGTGAAGATCACAAATCATTGAAGAAAAAAGGTTCAGTGCACTGTCTAGTGGGTCTAGATGACCCAACGTTAAAGTGCCTAGGATAGCACAAGGGTTACGGGATAAGTCTATGTTAAACACCCATATACGTCCTTTTTGGCCTGCCATGTTCAAAACTGTGAAGTTCATGCGACACTACGCACGTTTTTAAGTCTGTTTTCAGGCTTTACATTCAAAACATTGAAAGTTACGCCAGTTGAACTCTGACCAATCAGGGACTCGGATTCGGTAGTGACGTATGTATGGCGTCTCTTTTAATTCACTGAAGTGCCAACCGTTTGAAAATGGACCACGAAGGATAAATTAGTAATTCTGGTTTGTCTCCGGTCAGAATTCTATGACTACAAGTTTTTAATTTATCGGAATAAAGCTATGAAAGAAAAAACCTGGAGCAATTGAGTGCACGTGGTTGTTTCCGCACTTTATGCCGAATGCGTGTGTAGTGCATTCTTTAATGCGTGTCACATGCTAATGGTAACAGTGTGAACGTTAGCATTAGTCATGAGCAGAAAAATACACTTTACTTTAGCCAATTTGTTGCTGTCAGACAACATGAAGCTGAAATATTTGATGAGAATCAATCAAAACTAGCTAAAACTTAAATATTATTTGTGGATTTATTTCGTACTTTGTTACGATAAAGATGTAACCCACAAAAACAGCTGTTATATAGTTAGTTAGCGACAGCCCACAACACAGCTAGCTAAACGGAAGTCAGTTGTAGATTTTTTACTACTGGGTTTGTTGTTTTAAAGATAGAATAAATGAATATATAATTTCATATTTTTTATCTGTGATTAATATTCTATATCTGGGTAAATTAATTGGGGCTGCCTGGAGTTGACAACTTTGCAACAACAAAAAAAAATCCCTTTCCCATTATCTATTCTTAGGTTAGGCTTCATAAAAAAAAAACAAAAGTGAGCTTTTTCAAACAGCATTTTATTTTTTGTCTTCTAATTATCCCGATTTGAATAAAGAAATACAGTTTTAATCCTAAATACTTTTATATATGTCCTCCAACTATGAGACTAGTGCTACAAAAACATGTTAAAAACACCAAAAACAAAATTTTCATTTGCATTGGTCAGCAGTGTTTTAACTATTTGGTTGTTGTAATTTTTATAATAATTAGGATAAAAAAATTAATTTACATTCTTTCTTGTAAGTTATGGAGAAAACAATGTAGCACAAAGGGCCTATATCATGCTATTCCTAAACTTTTCAGATTAAACTAAATCCTTATGCAGTATATATGATAATATATTACCTTTGGGGCACTAAAGAAAGATTTTTTTAATGAAATATGAGTTATGTGTTATCTGCTAATATTAGCTCGGGGCTGTGAGGGGCCATAAGCTAGCAGAAGAGCGTGTTAACAGATGGATGACGGGAAGTAGGGGCAGGCTTGCTTCGCACCAACAGTCCTGCCCACAACTCAGAGGCAAGTTTCTAATGAACTTCTGCTGCTCTCCACCAACTTATCCTAGAAAAATATAGTTTTAGTTTTTTATTTGAGCTGAAATCGCTATAATCTTAGTTAAAAGACGACCAGGAAAACAATAAACAAATGCTGTTTATTGTGAATTGATGCCAATGGAGTAACACTTTTATTTCAATAAATTTGGCATCCTTTTAGAGTTTCTTGCTTCTCATAGTGAAATGGACGTCGAGTCGGTTGCTCCTCCTGGTCTGATGTTTTGAAGTAGATTCGATGAAGCATTTGGTCAAAGAAGGGAAAACACATAAGACACACAACCAGGTTGCCCTCCAAATGTTTAGAAATATAAACCAGTGTCATGTTTCATCTCCACGTCTGCATGGAAGGGATTCTGCTTCTCCAACCAGGCGTTAAAGTGAAGACGTAGAACTTTCCAGCTGCAGATCTGCTGCGTCAGACAAGTGATTATAAAAAATTCTTTGCGTGAACCATGTGCTCCTGAGTTTTTCCACCTGCAGGTATCAAGGCTTTGTACGCAATCGCCTACATGTGGTACAATCGCAGCCCGAACGGCCAACAAGGCGTTTACGTCATGCGCCCACAGCTGGATGAAGGAGACTCTGACTCTGAGATTCAGTGTTTATGTGGGAAGGTGGTGGTGGTAGTGTGTGTGTGTGTGTGTGTGTGTGTGTGTGGGGGGGGGGGGGTTGTTGTGCAACCTCATTACCGACACAGCTCTCCCTGCATGTGTAGCCCGAGCCCTCTCATTGGCTGACAGGGCACACTCCCTTCATACTCAGCCCCTCCCACTGCCTTCCCGTCAGGGGGACCTGGACGCCCAGGCTTGGTCGCCATGGCAACTGCCCTTTTAACAAGGAAGCTTCATGTACACATCCCCCTTTTCCTCCCTTTCTTTCCTCCTTCTTGTGTGTCCTTTGCTATATTTTGCTCTTCAATGTTTTTTTCATTTTTTGACACCCTGGAATAAATCAGAAAGGATTTTAAACTTTTAAATCCACAGAAATCAGTAAACGCGCACATTTGAGTGAATATTTTCTCAATAACAATCCTTTTTTTCCGATAGTCTGATGAGATAAGTGGATGACCATTACTAGCGTCAGACAGGACGTTCCTTTTTTCCTGGTTGTCATCACTGACTTACCATCCGCTCTGTGACTCACTTCTTCCAAACACCTTTTTTTTTTTTTATTTCAATCTGATCACATATCAGAGAAAGGAGGCGTGTGAGCAGGAGAGCCCTCTGTGTCCGCCTGATTGGTTTTCTCCCAGGAAACCCCTGCAGCATCCGTTCAGGAATACCAAACACCTTTTTTTTTCCTTTTTCTTTTTTTACACCAACAGTTTCGTCAAAAAAAATCATTAGAAACGAACAGAAAAAACAGGCATGTTGAAAGATTTGTGTTTAAAGAGGAGGAAATGGGGATGAAGCAGAGGGGGAAAAAATAAGAGGAAAGAAGAGAAGAGGGGAAAACCTGCAGTGCAACACGGTCTGAATTATTCATCGACATCTGAGTGCATGGAACGAGGAGGAGAGAAAGGCTAGAGAGCGAATGACGATGGGAGGAAAGGAGCAGGAGAGAACAAAATCGGGAGCAAAAAGGATAGAATAAAAGACAGGTGCAGCGACGGAGGTGGAGAAGATGAGGAGGCGTGGAGGCAGAGGGAGGGATGGTGGAGACTCCGTGTTCCCGACACTCGAGTCACGTCTGTGCTGTCTGCTTCCCCTCCCTCTGAAAAAAGAAACCATTGGGCATCCTCACATCCGACATCCACAATTACTCTGTGACACCCCCGCCTCCTCCTCCTCCACCCTACGGCACGCATCACAAGCAGAGCTGCACCAAACCTCCTCTCACACAGTCGAGACAGAAAACGTGTGCAAAACGAAGTAGAAGGGGGTTAAATGGATGGACAGCAGCAGGAGAAGGTGGAAGGACACATGAAAGCTGCTACAACTACAAGGTTGGAGGTCAATTTTAAAACAAAAAAAAGCTGGATTCTTAGAGAAAAGCAAACTTCTATAACATGCGGGGACGACAGGCTACAGGTGAACAGATGAGACAATGATGCGTCCAAAAAAGACAGATACGGGTGTGAGATAGGGAGGAGTGTAGAATGAGATAGACAGCACTGCAGTGGAGGGAACTGTTTGTTCCCAATGCATCTGTCATAAACACACATGCACACACACTTAGACTCTAGATTATCCTCAAATAACCCGCGAAGGTGAATTCATTGTCTTTTTTTTCCATTTCATTTGTTTTCCACTCCATCAAAACAAATACGAAAACGAAACGATACAACCCACAAACTCGTTTTTTTGTGACAATATAAGGGAAGCAAAGAAGAAAACACATTGTTTCTGCCTATTTTATTTGATCAATTAGTTGATTTAATAAAGTCCTTAGTACCTTTTTTTTCTCGATTTCAAAAACAAATGAAAAGAAGAAATAAATACAACAGATAGCAAACACCAACAAATGTGGATTCCTTAGTTTAAACACACATGGGAATACAATATACTATAACATGATAGAAAATATATAAATACACTATAACTAGTAAAATATAGGCAAAACAACCAATATTTCCTTTTGTTTATATTTTTTGTAAATGACATTTTTAACATATTTTTTATATTTATTTTTGACTTGTGTTTAAAGATCATTCCATAATCATATTCCCTGCATTGAAACAACTGTTTCTGTTACTTTAGTTCTAAATTGAGTTTTTTTAAAACTTTGCACGTCCTTGATGGTTTATTCGAACAGCCACCCTCGACGTTTTCCATCGGCAGTGTTCATTGTATCTCCTCAGGGTTTGAGATGCTCCTCCACCTCTTTGATGTTTCTCCAGAGTTAAATGCGTCGCCTCCCATGTGGCGCATCAACTCAGCGTGCATCTGCACCGGGTGAGAGGGAGAGGTCATGCGAGGACGAGAGCAACAGTTAGCCTTTTTTTTTTAACCTTTATAAACCGACTGTCAGTCAAGAAGAAAAAACGGTACAGCAGTGTTTCATAAGCTTCCACAGACCATAGTTAGTCAGAAATGGTGAAAGGTGTGTTTCATTTGCACACAAAGACTTTGTGAAACCTTTTTGAGAGAAACTGTGTCCTAAGTTTACTTTTGACTTGTTTTGTTTGTTTTTTTGTAATGTTATTTTCACCGTATCTGCTTCCTGTGTTGTACCTCGTTATATTCCAACAAGGTGAGATCTTACTTAAGATTTATTACTGATACAGAAAGATGTGTATAAAAATCTTTGGCGATTAGGTTCTTTGCCGATGACGTGTCGCTTGCGTCGGACAAGCGCAGACGTCGTCAGGCTCCTCGCCATGTCCGGGTTCATCAGATGAACCAGCTACGCTCTCAGCTTGGTGAGTTTCACCATACTTCACTACCAAATCCAAGTCTCTGATTGGTCAAAGCTCGACCTGGTTTAGTTGCCGATGTGCATTCAATGGCCACGTGTCGTAAAATCTGGCTCAGCTACACAGAAGTTCAGCATTCACATAGTCTTTTCGTTGGGAGCGGCTGCTTGAACCTGGATTGCCTAGCGCCGTGTGCTTATAGCTCCGCGTTCTTTTGTGTCACCTTCATAACGTAAACACTTCCCTTCAATAAAGTATTGCATATCAGCACAGAGCTCCTTTCTCCACTTCAGAAACCACTGGAATTCCGTGAATTCCGTAAACGGTTGAGGAGTTACTGTAATTTAGAGAACATCCGCACCGTCAAAGCATTCTTCCTGGTAGAGAATGGGGGTGGAGGAGGAGCGACAAATGTGTCTGGAGTGCAGAGAGAAAATGTGATTGGGATTGGCTGAGCAAAAAAGGCGGGCTTTTCAGCTATTGGATCAACTTTTAGAGGAAAGGAACAACCCAGCGTACCTGAAAGTGGGGTAGACCTTACTAATTGGAATTGTGCCAAAGCTTCACATAACCCCGAGATTTCAGGTTCCTTTTTGTCAAATCATTTTAGGCATTTGTTTTTTCTCAATTGTTGTTTTGTGTCTGTAGTGTTTGGGTTTGCGTTGGTCTTGCGATGGACCGTTCGGGATGTGCCCAGCCATTGCCCTATGTAAGGTAGCTAGATAGGTTCCAGCAACCCCGTGACCCTGACAGGACAAAGCAGGTTCAAAAAATGGATAGACTGAGTCTGTATAGTCTTGGTTTGAGCCATATTTTGATTAACCCTGCATAACTATTTGCATCAAATTTGATTCATGCATTTCTGGGATCCCTATCTTATTAGCATGATCCAAACTTTCTTTAAAAACCCATTGTATAGAATTTGGTATATATTTTTTGCCCTGTAGTTCATCATCAGTCCTCAAGGGGCAGTAGAAGGCCTTTTTCGGCTAATTTCAAAATGGATGCCTCCATGAAATATCCAAAAACACTTTTGGCGGGAAAAAAGTTTGGCTGATTTTCAAAATTTTTATGGTGAGAATTATTCAGGTATTATTGTTCATTTTTTAAAATGGCTACTAGCTGTATTAAAAGAATGTAAAATGTGTTTATCAGTAATTCTTTATAAAAAATAGTTACACCATGTTAAAAATGTGTGGATCAAATGTGGCAAAGTGGGTAAATTAGGTCGTTTTTTCCCTGAACACTCATGTCAGTGTTTTTACATCTTAAACTAAATTTGATGTGACAAAAAACGTTTTTAATTACCTAAAGGATCATAATTGATACAATCTGTATCTCATAAAAAAATGACATGGTGAACATTTTTTGTGGATTTCATCAAAGGGCTTAAAAAACATCTTTATTCAAATGATTTTACAGGGTTAATTTTCTGTTTTAGTTTATCAAAAAGTATTTTTTTAATCTTAATTCTGTCCCAAGCATTATATTTATCTAACAACCTAATTTATGACAGTTGGGGTTTGTAAAAAGTTCCTGTTTTAGATAATATAATTCCTAATACATTTTTAAAAAATGTTGTGTTTTTATACATAAATGAATTATTTATAGATGATATATATTTGTTTGTTTTTTTAAATTAAGCAAACCTAATCGTCACACAAGTCGGTGGTTAAAAATATTGTCTGATGTTAAACCAGTGTGTCGCAGGAAAGGGTTCATTAAAAAAACTGAATAAAAACAAAATACAAAAATTATTATTTTTATATTTAGTTTTATATTACAATTTCAATCTAATTAAAAGCCTGAAAACATCGAAAAAATGACTTCTGCATCTGTATGCTGTCATTTCTTTTGACGTTTACTTTTTCTTTGACACATTGTGGTACGGCTCATAATCATAGTGAACCAACACACACAAACAAGCCAACAGCAGGACTCCTCTCTTAATATCTTTTAAAATAACTCGCAGATAAATATTCATGACCTTCCTCTTTTGAGACGCTGGAATATTGGGTTTGCTCTCAAATGTGGAGCGTCACCTCCTGCTGGGGCGCAGCAGTGGCTCGCCGCTCGCTGACACAACCAGTCCAACTGGTGACATTTTACTGGGGTGATTCCCCTCTTTTCTCCCCCTTTTTCCTCCCTTCATTTCTCAATCGCTTTTTGGTTGGCCTCAGCCTAAACCATCTTTCAGATTAACTCGTTTTTTTCCAAGATGAATATTTTTACTTAAAAAGGATTAAACAGTTTGGCAAAGGTTTGATCCCAAATTACGTCTTTTTTTTTTTTTTTTACAAATGTGTTTGTGAGCACCTGGAAGTTAAAAACTCTCGCCGATAATAGTATGCACACTTGAAAGAAGACTGTAATTCTGTGAGTGACATGAAGATAAAAGCCACACAGCAGCGGATCGGCCTTTTGATGTGCTGCACAAAGGCCAACACAAAGCCTCAGGGCCACATAATATCCAGCAGAAATGGAGCACCGCTGTGCAAAAGCACCTAAATGTCACATTATTCCTAAATTGCAATACTTTCTACTCTATATCCTTTAACAGTCGGGTATTATATCTTGTTTTGACAATTTTATTTCCTCTTTCCTTTGATCTTTGACGAGGGAATTCTGCTTGATCTTTCTATCGAGCGTCTAAGGGCAGACAATCCGATGTGGTCATGGCGTTTGTTGGCGCTTATGGTGATTCTGGTAAATTTATTTGTCTGGAAACCTAATTTTTTACCTTTTTGTTTTTTTTCTTTCTCTTAAATTGTGCCTTTGGGTAAATATTTCAAAGGTTTAGGAAGATCTGAATCTTGAAAATTGGATATACTGTAGGCATTAGCAAGTGGGGGGTGATGCCCCACAAAAAATTACCAATTAACTCAAGAAATGTAAATTACAAAAAAATATCTAATTAAAATGCCAAAAATAAGTAATAAAAATAAAACAAAAGACACGAAAAAAAAAACATTGGGATGGTCAGAGAGAAAGATAAGCAAGAACATATAAAAAGAAAAGAAAAAACATAAATGTAGCCTCAATAGGGGAACAAACCAGTGTCCTGCTTGTGCCTGTCCCAAGCCCGGTCAATGCAAAAGGTAGTGTCAGGAAGAGCATTCAACATAAAACTTATAAGACGAATCAAACAGATCAAAGGAGAAGATAGATATATGGATAGATGAACTGATATGATGATCGCATGGTTTTCTAAGCATTTTAGGGGCTTGGAGGGATTTTACCCTAAACTCATGGCACACCCAAACCCTCTGATGTTCTGCCGTAGCCCAGAGATGCAAAAATGAAACAAATTTTTTGTACTACACTTGTGCTCTATCATAAAAAAAATTCACAAGTACATGTCAAAAAATGACAAAAAAACGTGATTTTCATCGGAGGGGGACTTTAAGTGATCAACATGATTCCAACAGATTCGGACGAAGGGAAAAGTGGTGTTACTGTTGCTTTACTCTGCTTCAGAACTGCTGGAATTAAGTTCATTGCATAAACAGTTGAAAAGTTCATTGAAAGACATGGAGCTAAAGCTCCAGTGTTAAAGGGTAAAAAAGTAGGCAAGTATACAGGTGCAGTTGTTGAGGGTGGTCAAGGTAGACCAGACCCTGACAATAAAGCTTTAAACTATCACAAGACAGACAACACTTACAGTCTCTCCTTAGTATCCAGCATTGTACAGGTGAAGTTAGTTGGTCTGGAGGCTTGTCCGGTGGTTCTACAGAGTTCCCTCGTTATATCGTAGGTCTTGCTGTTTCACAAAATGTTTTCAGTGCAATTGTGTAGTGTATTTTTTTGACAGCGCACTATGTTCTGTACACCTGGAAGTGGCCTCCACTTTGTCAAAGTTTGCATTTAGCAATCTGAACGCAAACCAATTCATGTCTGGAAAGACATCTGGAATCGTCCTTGGATGGGATTTAAGGAACAATGGCTTGTGTGAATCTACCTTGCATTTACACGCAATGTTTTGATGTCATTCTACAGGGAAACACAGTGGTCAAAAGCAGTGGCTCTTTCTGCATCTTCCCGTGAGATGAAACCTGGTTGTTCAGGTGAAATAAACCCAGCCGGGGTTCAAGAGCATACCTGGGGGCAAAATGACACATTAGCAAAGGTCACACGCATTAAATCCTTCCTTAGGGCAGCAAACAATCCGACATCCGATTTCCAATAGATCAGGTCAAACTTTCTCAAAGGTCAGGCAGGCAAAAGAAAAAAAACTCTCAAATATTGTTTGAAGACACATCAGATCAGACCTGAAGACAGAGTTTGATGTCCTTTTCAGAGATGACTTAGTTTCCGTCACATGAGGTCATCTATGTGTAAATCTATGTCATTTCGGTTAAGAATTTGATCCATCCATATGAGCCAACACTAATCCAAACACTGCAGTAGCCCAAGCATAGCGTGACTGAATCGCATTACACGGCCCCTGCTGAGCATGTATATCTACACGTGTGTGGATGTCATGCCCTCGTGCACTCTTAAGTGAACAAGTGCCGTGTTTGTATGTATCAGGGGGTGCTTTTGTTTATGCTTTGCCCTATGTCCTTACACGTGTGGGCCGTGCGCAATCATGTGTTGTGTCTCATTTATCTATGTTTTTCTGCGCGCACGTGGATGGTCCTCTTTGCAACATGTGTGAGGCCCGAGCCTATTAGGGCACACGGCTCCTGCTGTGCGGTGAGATGTGAGCGGCGTCCATCTCCGCTATTCCTCCCTGCCGTGCGCTCGAGTCACAGTCTGTCACTCGGTGGCAGCAGTGATTCTCAGCTGCTGAGGGAGGAGGACTGACAGCTCGGCTGTGGGATCATGCGGAAAAAATGGGACACACCTGTCGATGTATTGTCACTCAGAGATGTTCACAAGTTAATCTTTGCAAGACGTTCTAAACCTCAAAGTGTTTACCTGGGACTATTTTGACATTGAAAGAATCTGAAAATGTCCTGTGAATAAGAGCTTGTTTCCCTTTGTTAGCCCTTGTGCTATTTTGTGGGGTTCAGATGACCCCACTCCCAATGTTAAAGTGCCTTGGAGACACGTTGACGTTGGGAATGGGGTCATCTGGACCCCACAAGACAGTGCGCTGAACCTTTTTTCTTCAATGATTTTTGATCTTCACTTGTGTCCATGGATTACATGAAATCCTCTCCATCTTTATCATGGTAGGGATAAAACGTAAGGGTTAATGGCCGACGAAATGTGCTTTATTACTTTTTAACGCATGCCGTGGAAGCCTGAACCGCGAAGTGCGTTAAAAAGTAATAACGCACACTTCGAAGGCCATTAACCTGCTTATACCATGGTCACTTACAAAAGCA
The DNA here is from genome assembly GCF_053564925.1 of Oryzias latipes. Taxonomy (NCBI): domain Eukaryota; kingdom Metazoa; phylum Chordata; class Actinopteri; order Beloniformes; family Adrianichthyidae; genus Oryzias; species Oryzias latipes. The sequence continues at coordinate 8,186,544 of NC_136259.1, read as the reverse complement.
ATACATATTAACCAGTTTTTAGTCCTTAATTCTTGCTTTTATTCCGATATTGATCGCTTTTCTCACAAAAAGCTGCAATCAAGATTCGGCGATCTATATATGCTGATCTTTCCGATGGGTTGAATAAAGCATCAGTTCAGAGAGAAAGTTCTCCTCTTACCGCTTGTCTTTGTCCAAATGATGAAGCAAAAGGTTGTTTTAAAGAAGCCGGTGCAGTGATACAAAACATTTAAAATAGGTGACCGGAACTTCTTTTTTCACTGTGCGGTTATCAGGTTTTAATGCACACCCAGCAGCCAATCAGAATCGAGTATTCACCCGGACCATGGTATAAGTCAATGTAAGGGTGGGGTCATCTGGACCCAACAAGACAGCATAAGGGTTAACCAGGCCTCACAAAAAGCTTTTCAAGTGAAAGATGAAAGAAGTGCTGACCCGAGTGACCCCTGCCCGCTATGAACGTAGCATCAATACTTAAATTTCATGGGGTAAAATGAACGTTTTACAGTCGGAAATTGACTTTGTAGTGCTATAATGTCAACAAGTCGAGACACATTGTCAAACATTAGTCTTCTTTATACTGGACTGTAAACTCCTGGAGGTAAGAAAAAAACACAAACATTGATTATGAATATACTTTTTCAAGTCCCTGCATGTAAAACATGAGTGAAACCTTTGATTGAGTCTCAATTTACAAACTCAGTGCTCCCTTGCCTGACTAATACACAGTACCTTCTGTTTTACAAGCCTGTACTAAAATGTTCCACCAACACCTATATAAGTAAGAAAGTGACGTTATGAGTGCCTGACACAAGAGGCCCGTCTGAAATACACATAAAAAGTTAACCACACGGCAGTGGTTGCTTGTAACTGTTTCAACGTTGGATGTTGCTGTTACCACTGCGGGCAGACTTGTGTTAGAAACTGTTCCCCTATCTTCTATTCACATCTTGATGCTACAGCATCAAGAAAAGGTTCTCAACATTTTCACTTGGCCTCTCGCCGTCTTTTTAGGTTCTAGTGTTTCATCGAGAAAGTGGCAAAAGTCAAAGAACAGAAAGCAGGTGAACAATCACTTTGATGGCTTGTGTTGCCCATGCAAGACTTCACGGCAAAGGAGAGTAGAAGCAAGTGGTGCTAATGCACAACTGCATAGAAAAGACCCTTAATAGCAGGATTACTATTTATTATGGATGGATGGATGGATGGATGGATGGATGGATGGATGATTAACAGCTGGATAAACATATCACTAAACATATCACCAAACTTGTTTTTGCTTAGCAGTTAAATATTCTGTTAGTCACTAAAAAGACGCAAGACCACATAATCGAATGGATGGATAGATGGAAGGATTGATGGACGGACGGATGGATGGATAGATGGAAGGATTGATGGACGGATGGATGGATGGATAGATGGAAGGATTGATGGACGGATGGATGGACGGATGGACAGAGCAATGGATGGATAGATGGAAGGATTGATGGACGGATGGATGGATGGATAGATGGAAGGATTGATGGAAGGATGGATGGACGGACGGACGGAAGAATGGATGGATAGATGGAAGGATTGGTGGATGGATGAATGGATAGATGGACGTATTGATGGACGGACGGATGGATGGATGGATGGATGGATGGATGGATGGATGGATGGATGGATAGAAAGATGGACAGATGGATGGATATTTCCATTTATCATTTAACATATTCTAGCTTATCAGTTCACTATTCTGTTAGTACTAAAGGAGACACAAGTATGAATGAAAGATGAATGGATGAGCGGATGCATGTGCATAAAGATGAGTGGATGGAAGGATGGACAGATGGATGAATAATTGAAGAAAAGACGAACAGATTGATAGATAAAGGGACAGGAGGACAGACAGATGCATGGATTAGATGAATGGATGGATGGACAGATAAGTGGATGGTTGTATACAAAAAAGGGATAGATAGAAGGAAGGATGGATGAATGGATGGATAAAAGATAGAATGCGTAGGAAGAAGAAAAGACAGATGGGTGGATATTTCATTGGGTCATTGAGCATAGTCTATCTTATAAACTCAATTTTGTTAGTCCGTAGCGCAAGTAATTATCAATGAACGATGGATGGATGGATGGATGGATGGATGGATGGATGGATGGATGGATGGATGGATGGATGGATGGATGGATGGATGGATGGATGGATGGATGGATGGGCGGACAGTTTAAGTCCCTACAATCACGCTTGTCAGTTCTTTTTTATTTAATGGAACTCCTACTGGAGAACACATCTTGACTCGGTGACCATGAACTGACAGCCATTCAACCCAACCTGCTGTTTAAAGGTTACACAGGTTACTGCCTCTTCACAAAAGAATGTGCACACACAAACACACACACACACACACATACAGGGACTTGGGCTCAGCAAAGCATCTCTCCATTTCATCATTCTTCCCTGAGAGACCATTGGTGGGTTTGTGTATTCATTACCCTGCCTTTAGTCATATCTTCCTACATCTTCATTCTCCGCCTGCCCTCTCTGTAACCTCTCAGAGGATGAGAATGTCAGTGTTTACTGACATTTATTGCCCTCTCCCATTCCCCGGAGAGGCCCTAATTACACCTTAGTCCAGGGTCAGTTTGTGTGTTTGTAGTTGTGTGATTGTGTAGCGTAAGGTCACCTGCAGTCTCTCACTCAGTGACTTCCCCTGATGGTTGTGAATCTGATCACTCGTCTATGAGAGTATCCTACTTATCAATGGAATTTCACGCGCACAATACGGGCGTAAGCAAGTGTGTGCAGCTGTGAGATGGAAGCGCTTCATGGCTGTATTGATTACATCCCCGCCAGGAGTAAACACAGCGGTACTACTACATTATGCATGGGAGGTGGATAGCATTTGCCCATCAGGATGAGTACATTTGTTTATGAGCAGATACATGTCACCATGACGGTACATGTCCCTAAGCACCCGTCCATGCATTTAAACCGGTGTCTCTGTACTGCTTGTTTTTTGATGTTGCGACTTAGGTACCCTGGAAGTGGCAGCTGTGACGGAGAGCACTGAATAAAGAGACCCCCGCCCCCAAACAGCCCTCAATCACTTGCTCTCTGGGGGTGGAGGGTGCGTTCATTTTATTTGTACTTTTTGTCAATCAGTTAGACGGATGGTCTACCCATCTGCTTGACTGTCGTCCAAGCTTGAGTGTATCAACGTTCTTTACACATGCAGAGGATGTTGGCTGTTTGGGATGCAGAAATTTGACTCAGCAGTTTTTCTCGTGAACCAAAGGGCATTGGTTTAACCCTTGTGCTATCTTATGGGGTCCAGATGACCCCACCCTTACGTTGACGTGTTATCCCTACCAGGACAAAGGTGGAAAGATTTTATGTAAACTGTGGACACCAGTGAAGATCACAAATCATTGAAGAAAAAAGGGTCAGCGCAGTGTCTTGTGTGGTCCAGATGACCCTACTCCCAACGATAACGTGCCTCGGCACGGGCTCATCTGGACCCCACAAGATAGCACAAGGGCTAACAAAGGGAAACAAGCTCTTGTTTACAGGACATTTTCAGATCCTTTCAATTGAACTTGATTTCAAAATTATTGGAAAATAATATACAACAGCAGTGACGATCGATGTCCAAAATGCAACCATTCACCTGCTACAATGAGGGGCATGTTTTGGTCATGTACTGCCTTAGATAAGCTCTGGGACTCTGTTTTTAAAACATGTTCACATCTGTGAGGGAGGAAAATAGATCCCAATCCATTCACAACAGTGTTTGGTGCTCTCCCAAACACAGAGGGACTAAACTCACATCAAACGAACGCAATAGCTTTTCTATCTCTCCTGGCACGTAGACTAATTCTAGTGAAGTGGAAGGATGAACGGCCCCCTTCCTTTGTCCAATGGGTGAGAGAAGCCATGATGTGTTTACAAATGGAATACCTTAGGTATAGTATACAGGGCTCAACGGGCAAATATTATAAAATGTGGGCACCTTTCATAACATATATTGAGGGTCTGCCATTTACATGAGGTAAGGGGTTTTAAAGAATATATCAGCGATTTTAAGAGGGAGCTGCAATGTATGTGTATTTAAGTGTGTTTTTGTTCTGTTTTGTTCTTGTTTATTTTCCCTATAAGGGTATGTTTGTGTATTTATATATATATATATATATATATATATATATATATATGGTCCATTTCTGACCTACATATGTTTTAACATTTGTCATTTTTGGTCTATTCTAGTTGACTCTTATTTGGGTTTTGTTGTTGTTGTCCATTTTATTAAAATAGGACTAAGGGAATCTATAAGCAAGCTGTGTTTCACATGCCACTGGTTGGCAGGTTTTATGTTACTCTCATTTGTATAGACCTGTACATGTACATATATATGTATATACTTGGTTCTTACTTATTTCACCTTCTACGACTGTACAGTTTTAAAGCTGTTTTTTATATGTATGTGTTTCTATCAAAAATTGAAAATCTTTAAATAAAGTGTTTAAAAAAAAATTTAGTGGAAAAAAAAGATTCACTGCACTTTTTCTTGTGGGGTCCAGATGACCCCACTCCCAACTTAACATGCCTTGGATAGCACAATGGTTACAAGTTTTACATCGCAGTGGTCGTAGTTTACTCGTTTTATCCTGATCCTGACCTGTGGTCGTAGACGTGGAGACATTTTCTGACCTAACATCAGATTTGTCCAAAACTCACAATAAGAGATCAAATGAGTCTGAAGCTACGTTCACACCGGGCATTTGACACTGGACAAGCAGGGAAGGGCTTCTTCTTCTTTGTCTTTTTGTATTGTTTACTGGGGCTTGTCCGCTAGCTACAGTTAGATGAGGCTTGACGCAAAACGACAAAGTAGTGAAAATCTGGTGAACCCTGCTCCAGGCTTTTTCTTTCACAGCTTCGACATATTCAGATATGTGAAAAACGTGGTGTGATATAATTCTGTCCGGGCGCAGACCGAAATTAATATTTCTCCTTCGTGATCAATTTTCAAACGTCTGCACTTCTGTGAATTAAAATCCATATGTTGTTACCGATCGGTCAAAGTTCAACCTATTTTAACCTTTAAAAACAAGTTCAACGGCTGTGCGTTTTGTACATAGAGCTTGAATACGTTTAGTAAAACTTTTAAACATGGGTGTTTTTGACAAATTTCCAGACCAGTCAGGTTAAATTGTAGAAAATTACATGATCCAGTGTACGATGCTTTCTTCTAAAACATCATCAACTTTATGTGTAAAGCACTTTAACACAAAGATAAATTAAACAAAGCGCTGTACATGAAAATCTAAACATAATAAGAACAGATGTGAGAGGAAAAAAGTAGTCTCGACTGCTTGGCCTGGTAGGAGAGGACAGGGACATATGACGACATGAACATATGACTTCAGCCCAGTCAAACCTGTGTGAGACCGTTTAGCCAGTTTTCCTCTATCCAGGGTATTAGTTTCCAATTTCCCCCTTAGTGCATCAGATAAAGCCTTTACACAGTTTCCAAATGGTACACGCATGCACTCCAACAGTGAGAACATCATGTTCATTTACTCCAGACCACAGCAGCAGTAAACAAATGAGAGGAAGACAAACCCGGCTGCAAACCAGTTTCAGCTCGAACAAAGTGAGCAAACAGTAATAGGATTTTGGCGATACTGGAACCCAATAAAAGCTGTGTTTTGACACCACAATGATACACTTTACACACACTAGACAGTGAATCAAGCACAGACACACATGTCTTCACTCTACCTTAATGTAAGTGCTCTATTTGTGTGAAAAAGACCCTTGAGGTTGGGGGTGTGCCCCCTCACATGGAGGTTTGCCTCTCCTCCTGCTTATAAAGTGCCTCGGCTTGCCAATATGGAGCCTGCATCTGTGCCAAGTTCCAACTCTGCACCACACTCGCATCGCATGGCTCTTCCTGCACCTGCTGTTTGACAAAACAAATAATTTTACAATCTATGTAACAAATCTCCAAACCTTAGGAAGAAATTTGCCTACGATGTGTCTTTTTTTATCTTTTATGTACACATTTGGGTGTTATCATTAAAAAAAAGATGAATCAGGACAAATTTTAAGGTTGGAACAGTGCACAAACGTGCACTTCCATCTTAAACCTGTACTTTACAGATCTGTACATCGTGTTCTTTCCCAGCACGAACTGTTCTGACAGTCAGTGGATGGAGAGCCTGGTTTAGAAGCTCGACTTTATTTTCCATGTGGCTACAGAAGCTCAAAATGTATATGCATGGTTAGTCAAATATGCCCGAAGACTTGCTATGGTCTTTTATTTTATAGGAAGACACTTTGGAATATTAGCCGTTCGTATGGCTGCATTTTGTATAGGTTGCTTCGAAGAGATCTGATTCTGATACATTTTGTAAACTGATCTTCTTGTATCCTCTTTGATTCTGTTACCTCTTCCTGGACTCTTCTGATTGATAAACTGTAATGTATCGTCCTACGTCATGCTAGCTGTCTACTTTTTGGAGTTAGCAGATAAAATGTTTTGAAATTGGCTTGTGTTACACATCTATGTGGATTTCTTGTGTTCATCTGTGGTCTGTAGTAAATATTTGTTGCTCACCGTTCTGCTTCTCCATTTAGGGGTTTCCACGGCAAATCAGCTTTCTCTGATTCACACAGGTGGTTTGGCAGAGAGTCCAAGAACCCACACTGGATGAAGATCATTGCGCCCCCTGGGAATCAAAACCTGGTTTCCTTTAGCTTACGTTGGTATGATGCACACTGTGATGCATTTTTTTCAGCAGACTCCTGGCCATTTAAAACTCTGGTTAAGAAGCTATAGTGAGCTGAGCAGACACAACATAACAATCATCAGAAATAACCAAACAGAAAGTGTGGATAACACTTTGTTAACACATTAACAAGCATTATAATAGAATTTTTAGGTTGTTAGTAAGACATTTATTAGTACAATAAGTCTTATAAGGTTTATTGAATTACTTAGTTAATACATCTACAAACAATATTGTTAGGGTGTTTTTAAGATGCTAATAATACATTTATTGGCATTATAGATGCCTTACAAATGTGCCAGTGTTAATAAGCTTACTAAGATTTATTAACAACCTTTGTTAACAAATTAAGAAGTATTATTATTGTTTGGGGTTCTAGTAAGACATTTATTAGCATTATAGATGTCTCAACAAGCCCAAGTGTTCATAAGCTTAATAAGTTTGATTAACTAACTTAACAAATTAATAGGCTTTATTAATGTGTCAGATGCTAGTAAGATATTTATTAGCATTATAGATGTCTTCCAAATACCTGAAAGTGTTAATGAGATTCATTAACATCTAAAGTCAGACCATTGTCTTCAAAGTCCATATTACTAAAATGCTTATAAGCTTAACAAATGTGTTAATTAACTTTGTTAACAGTTTATTAATTGTTTTGTAGCACTTCATCTAAAGTGAGGACGGTTTTTACCACAAACAACCACAAAGCATAAAGCTAGTAAAAATAACGTTATAACATTAAAACAGACTAAACATACAAAACTCTTTCTGCAAAAGAAATATAATAATTTAATTCAGACAAATTTTCAAAAACAAAACAAAACATATAGGGAGGGACCAGTGTTGGATGACTCTAGCATCATAGCTAATAAGGATAAAGTTTTAGCAAACTGTCCTGAGTGAAACATTCATTGCAAATCCCATCACCAGGACACAGTTCTCTGGATTCAATGTCACAACTGCATTCAACCACTATTGCCTTGCTTTGAAGTCCACTGGAAGGTTGCACAAGCCAGTAATTTTTGAAGACTGAAGGCAATAAACCTACAGGAGCCATGCTGAAGCTAACACACTAACGACCAACCGGTACAAAATCAACGATGGGCGGGGCTTTTTTTTTGTCACCTGTGTGAAAGCTTAGAGAAAGTCCAAGAGGCCATTCAATTGGCTGAAAGTGAGCACGACTGTTTTGCTGATGAGTTTGATTGACAGATTTGTTTGCCAATGATGGTGTTAAAAGTCCTCTGTGGACACATATGTTGTGATAAAGAGAGGCTGCTGCTGATGAGGCAGTATGTTCACAGAATGAGAGGGTAGTTGTAGTCCGAAAGAAGTTCTCCAGAAGGCACCACTTTTCGATAATGGTTGATTCATTAGACATAACTTGGACTCAGGGGCAAGCATTGGTAACTGGTTGCCCCTGCCTTATATACCGATTTTCTACCTTGCTTTAAGGTCCAAAGTGCTTTACAGTCACTGTCCCACTTGCACTTGCATGCGGTCCTGCTGCCTAATGCTACATACACTGGGCATTTGACATAGCTTATAGCATACGGTACATACTAGGGCATGCACTCACAGTAGGAATAGCCTTGATCAAACTCTATTCCAATATATTAAAGACTTGGTAATACATAATTCCAGTCGGGCACAAACCGCAACTATAAATTTCTCCTTCATGTCTAATTTTTAAATGGGTAGCTACCCATACATCACCACCAAATCTGAGTCTCTGATTGGTCAAAGTTAATCTGGTTTCACTTTCAATGCACGTTCAATTGTTTCATATTCTTTAGAGCTTTTTGAACGCAGAAGACTGAAGCTTGTATATCTGTGCATTTACAAAGTGGTCACTTGAACATGCGTTACTGAGGCCAGTGTGTACATACCACTAGCGCCAACCTGTAACCACTAGAACCAATGTGGGATTCAGTGTCCTGCCCAAGGGCACTTCAACACAAAATGGAAACTGTCATGGTTTGGGTTCCTTTGCAATAGTTTTGCTTCCGTTATGTCACTGTCATGATTTGAGTTCTGTTTCCTGCTTTATTTTGAAGGTTTCCTGCATGTCATGTTTTTGAGTTTTACTTCCCTGGTTCCAATCTCTCCTGATCGTTGTCACCTGTGTCTTGTCAGTCCTGTCTGTATATAAGTCTTGTCTCTGCCTTCCTCTTGTGCTGGTCCATACCGTCTCTCTTCCCTGGCTGTCATGTCCATGTCCATCTTCTGCCCTGTTTACCTGGTTAGCCCACAGTGACTTTTTGTTTTGCTTCCCTGCTTAGCAGTGCCTTTTGTTTGAGAATAAACTCCTTGCTCTGGAACCGTGTGCCTCCCGTCTCTGCATTGTGGGTCCTTCATGCTCAATAGCCCCCCCCTACCTGACTGGAACAGATTCTGGAACAGAGGTCAACCGCTCTACTTCTACACCACAGCTGGGAAGAAACTTAGATAACAAATGATTACGACAAACTGAAGTTAGGATGAAAGAAAAGGCACAGAGCAATGAACTGGCAAAGAATGGCATACTGGCGAAACAGTATATGATCAGAGTGGAAGTATGTGACTTCACTTCACTTGGACATGACATAACCACTGAACACATTAACAAATTACTATGACCTGGCGGAGAAACATCAGTAGCAAAAACAGGTGTGTTTTTGCTAGATGTGCAGCATGATCCTAGATGATAATCCTAGATGAGAAATAGCTGGTGCAAGAAGTCCATACCTGGTGTCAGGGTTCTGACTTTTTCCTTAATAAAGAGGAAAAAGTCAGGAGATGAGAACTTTTGCTAGACTTCTGCAGAAGGAGAATCGGTCTGTTACAGCGCGAACTGTCCCAGAGGAGTTCTGCCTTCCCAGTGTATCCAGTCTGGTTTTATTGGTGGCCGGGGTTGATAACATAAAAGTAGGTCATTGGGTCAAGCAGTACAGGAACATCATATTCTTGTATAATCAGAACTTTTCAGGTCATTGTTTTCTTACTGAAAGATAGAACTTATACAATCATATCATGGTGATAATAGCATGTAAGCAAATGATAATTACATAACCCTAACACACGGTTATCCTCTTACAGCGTAATAGAAGCAGATTTGTACCAGTTTCATTCTGGGTTTCGCTGACCAGTCAAACCTACATCTAAAAAAACTTCTTTTTTTTCAGAAACAAAATATAATAACTGCATCCACTGCTTAAAAACGATGAGAGGCCTGTAATTTTCATCAAAGGTCTACCTCAACTATGAGAGACAAAATGAGAAAAAAATATCCAGAAAGTCACATTGTCGGATTTTTACAAAAATTCTTTTCAAATTTATGGTGGAAAATAAATGTTTGGTCAATAACAAAATTTCAACTCGGTACTTTGTGTATCCTCTCTAGCAAACTTTAGATAGGCCTGCACATGTACTGGCTTTAGCAGGGGACACGTCTGGCACTGCAGGATTTGAGTCACTGGCGGTGTAGTGTCTTAGTGATGGTAGCCTTTGTTACTTTTGTCCTAGCTCTCTTCAGGTCATTCACTAGGTCTCCCTGTGTGGTTCTGGGATTTTTACTGACTGTTCTTATGATCATTTTGACCCCCCAGGGGTGAGATCCTGCAGGTAGCCCCAGATGGAGGGAGATTATCAGTGGTCTTGCATGTCTTCCTTTTCCTAATCATTGATCCCACAGTTGATTACTTACCAGGTCAACAATTTGGTTTCTGGTGTCCTTAGACAGCTCTTTGGTCTTGATCATAGTGGAGTTTGGATTCTGACTGTTTGAGGTTGTGAACAGGTGTCTTTTATTTAGATAACCAGTTCAAACAGGTGCCGTTAATACAAGTAGAGGACAGAGGATCCTTCTACAGAAGAATTTACTGGTCTGTTAGAGCCAAATATCTTGCTTGTTTGTGTGTAGATAACCAAATACTAATTTTTCCCTATAATTTACAAATAAATTCTTAAAAAATCAGACAATGGGATTTTCTGTATTTCTTTTTTTAATTTTTTCTCTCATAGTTCAGTTTTACCTATGATGAAAATTCCAGGCCTCTCTCATCATTTTAACCTAAGTTAGTCATTTTGTGCTATCCTAGGCACTTTAACATTGGGAGTTGGGTCATCTAGACCAGTGTTTTTCAACCTTTTTTGAGCCAGGGCACACTTTAACCCTGAAAAAAATCCCGCGGCACACCAGCATCCAAAAAAAAAAAAACAGAAATTCATGGTCTGTATTGATCGACAGCCAACCCCCCCCCCCCCCCCCCCCCCCCCCCCGCAATCTCACGTGGATGTGTGATAATTGTGGCAGAAAAAGCAGGAAGTTGCGGTTGTCTGTTTTTTCTAAGAGATGAACCACCAGCTAAAGACGAGCTCTAGCTGGTATTTTTGTTAGAACTTTATCAGCAGAATTAAGAACAAAGAAGTGAAGACTTTAACCACTTCTGATTGGTCAGACTGATGACATGTGATTAAGCCTTCAAGAATGATTGGCGGAGACAGTTAAAGGGGCGGGACTTTTCCTTACACAGTTATAGCTGCAGCTAAATCGCGGTACCATGATTCTTATCAAAATGTCTTTAATAGAATTAAATAAACACAAAGAAAAAGTAATTTTAAGATCTTTTATATTCCTACCTCCTCAGTGTTTTATCAGGGCCTGTTTAGATGAACAAAGAGCTGATTTCCTGGAGATGCAAAATGTTTTTAGATCAGTTAATGAGGGCAATTTCTCCACAGCGCACTTGACCATCTCCCACGGCACACTGGTGTGCCGCGGCACACTGGTTGAAAAACACTGATCTAGACCCACTAGACAGTGCTCTGAACCTTTTTTTCTTCATTGATTTGTGATCTTCACTGGTGTCCATGGATTACATGAAATCTTTCCACCTTTATCCACCTTTGTCATGGTAGGGAGAACACGTCAATGTAAGGGTGGGGTCATCTAAGATAGCACAAGGGTTACGTGGGAGAACTTGCACAATTGTGTATTTTTATCATGATCCTTATTGACACAAAAATCTTATTTTTTAGTTATTTACACAAAAACTTGTTTGATTTATTGTTAAAAATGATCAAATATGTCAATTATTCCTTTTATATTTAGTGAAATCTGTGCAGACTTGCCACTTTTAACCAAAGTTTCTGCTTTTATTTTAGTTAAAGGCTATCAGAACATCAGAAGAAACATTAGCAGGTGCTGTCATATCACAACAGCTGAAATAGCATTAAAAGTGCAAAAAGAGTATAAAACTAATTAAAAGATCATCTTGTTATGAAACAGGCTGGAATGACCCTGGAAGACTTCAATAGTTTTTTTTCATGTGTTGGGCAACTCTGGTGTAAATATTTCTCTAGACGAATCTGTTCTCAGAACTGCCTCCCTGTGTTTAGTTGGAATTATTTGTTGTTAATTCCACTATTATGGTCTTCTCAGCCTCTTTCACCTCTCTCAGTCAGCAGCTGAGGTGCAAACCTATGAGTGTGTGTGTGTGTGCGTAAAAAGGAGAGGAAAAATAGAATAGGAGGGAGAGTTTATGTAAGGAACAACATGTGACAGAAACTTCACGAGCGCACCAGAGGAGTCAGGTGACGGCAGGGCCGGATCAAAACAATAACAAGCATGCACGTGCGTGTGTTCGAGCGCCACACACACACACACACACAAACCCCCGACCAAGCCTGTCCTTCCTACAAAACAAGGTGCTTCACACACAGCTGTAGAAGTCGGCGCCTCTTGATATGTTCACCGCTCTCGTTTCCCTTGAGAACACTCCTCACAGATCACAACACTGGAATAGTTTTTCATTCCATATTTGGAGTGAAGCTCAAGAAACAGTATTTGATTCATTTCAAAACCTTAATACTTTTATTGACACAAAACTTTACCAAATATTGGTATTATGTTGGACGCAGAAACACGAATGGTGTCTACACAACAACATATTTGTTGCTTTGATTGAAAAAAATGCCTAAAACATCTTTTAATACGTCTCTCTTTTCTTTGATTTTCCTTCACACTGCACTGTTAAGGGCGGATCATCCGGGAGTGTCATTTTCTAAGGTTCTAATCTGAGAGATACTGATGAGCACTAGAACGTTTCCCCCTAACCCCATTTATATAACAGAATTTAAGTGTAATTTCACATTCATTCATTCATCTTTTAAACTCCTTTGTCCCTTTCTGGGTCACGGGGCTGCCGGAGCCTATCCCGGCCACTTGTGGGCGAAGGCAGGGGCCAGTCTGTCACAGGGCCGCAAATCACAGACTCATGCACACTCACACCTAGGGACAATTCAGAGAAACCAAATAACCTATGAAGCATGTTTTGAGACGGTGGGAGGAAGCCGAAGTCCCCGGAGAAAACCCATGCATGCAAACGCCCCCATGGACTTTAACCGGGGGCCTTCTTGCTGTGAGGCAAGGGTGCTAAACACTGTGCCACCGTGTTGAATTCAGTTCAATTTTATTCATTGCACACCTCATCAGGCATTATCCCTTACTTATTTTATTTGTTGGCTCTTGGGTGGCCCCTTTATGTTCTTGTATGTAAATGTCTTGATGTAATGGAACGCTGTCAGTGATATTGCAGACATACATGATGTTGTGCTTGTTATTCAAATGAATTGTAATGCCATAGTGAGTGTTTTTTTTAGGGTGGGGTAGATGCATTGCTATCTATCTAAAAGGTAAGCGTTATTTTTGGGTGGAATTTTAATGCATTTTACATTAGCTAGCCTTCCTTCGTTAGAAAGGCTTTTTCCCTTTTATGTTTTGCTGCGAGAGCCTTCCATGTTTGATCACCGCCATTCCCAACGTGAATGAACTGATTATGATTAGGAGAAAAGTGGCTTTTCATATCGGCTTTGTAGCGATACATCGGCTCAAAGCTGCTTTTCTCCACTTCAGAATCCACTGGAATTCAGTTAATTGCGCAAACAGTTGAAGAGTTATGGTAGTCGAAAGAGTGTCAGAACTGGATCTAAAGGTCTGGTGTAAAAGACATTGAGTGTATATGAAAATTAGACCGAAAGACCCCTCCCCCATGGCGTTCCACATAGGAAGTACCCACTGGCTCCAAGAAGCCAAAAAATTCCCATAGACTTCCATTGAGTAATAAACAGCTGTTACTCATTCTACTCATTCTACTTGTCATATAGTCATTCTAAAATATAATATTTTGTTTCATATTTTTTCTCTAGTTAAGTTATAAACTCACCAGATGCCTCAATAAACGTATGTGGTCTCACGTCAAACATTCAAAATGTTTGCTTGACCAATTTTGTGTAGCCCGCTTTCAAGTGGAAGGGGTGTCGCCTTCAAACAAGTTCACTCCTGATTGGCAAAACTGGTTGCTATAGAAACATTGACTCAGACCGATTTGGACCAATCATTGGGGATTGATTATTTCTGGATCCAACATGTCGGCATCCATATTAGGAAACAAATGGGGACTGAATTTACTTAATTTTGTTGGAGCCAGAACTAAGTCATTTTCTATGGGTGGGACTTCACACTCTGTCCAGTTCCCATATACAGTTAATGGTTAATGAGATAAATAGTCTTCCATTATGGAGCCACAGACCTTCAGATGTCAAACACTTTATCTTTTAGATTGTCAAAAAAACACAAAAAACGGCTAAGCATCCTTGGCAGTGAAACTCCCATGTGCCCTTGGTCCAAAATCCCTACATTATCTGCCTGCAGTCCTCCTGGGTAAATCTGAAGAAGTCACCCACTCCTAATAGGATTTATGAGGATACTGGCCCAACCACAGATCAATCCTGAGAAGGCTGGATTGGATTTGGCTTATCCCCGACTAAGAAAAAGACTACAGATGGCTCCTTTTATACGTTAGAGAAAGGTGCAGTGCAGACACTGAGTGTACTGTACATTCATTACATGCAACTCCCTCTGGGTATTGTTAAGAATGAAAGGGGCCTAAGTGAGTGAAGACACCTGAACCATTAACTTCCCTTTGATCTATCTCTTCAGTGAACAGCTGCCAGGTAACAACAAGCGCAGGAAGCAGGAATACCATGACAAATTTGACTAAAGTCCGAAGAGGCGAGAATCTTGAAAACCTCTGAGGTTTAGGAGAATTTTTAGTGGGATTTTTTTTGTTCCCAAACTGACACCTTGAAAGTTGAAAACTTTGCAGCTAACACTGGCCCATTTACAGAATGGCCATAAATGTGCACTGAAATAAATATGTAAAGTAGCTGGTGTAGGCTCCACCAACCCTGTGACCCCAAAAGAGATGTAACAGGTTAAAAAAATGGATGGATAAAAGGTTTGGGAGTTAGCATTGTCATGGTAATGTTTGTTTTAGCGGTATCAGTCTGTTTTTTGACGTGTTGCAAACAAGCTTGGGATTATAGTTATCGGCTAACGTGTAGCATGTTACGGACAAGTTCTAAAGGTAAATGGTAAATGGCCTATACTTATAAAGCGCCTTTCTTCTTACAAGGACAAAGCGCTTTACAGTCACAGACCCATTCACTCACACATTCAGACACGGTGGCGGCTCCGCTGCCAAACACAGGCGCCCGCCTACCACCAGAGGCAAGGTGGGGTTCAGTGTCTTGCCCAAGGACACTTCGACTCATGGGCGTGTAAGGCGGGAATCGAACCTGCAATCTTACGATCATGGGTCGACCGCCCTACGGCTGCACCATGGCCGCCTGCAAATGCAGTTTTTTAAAGTCTGACTGACTGACAGAATTATCTCTGACTCTTTTATTTCGCTTAATGTGCAGTTTGTTGCTCCTTATATATGACATAAATTCAAATTTAGACCATTCATTGACGGTACGCCTTATAATCCAGTGCACCCTACGGTGCAAAAAGCACAGTTCTTGGTACAAAACCAAACCGTATGTTACACCATAAAACCAAATCGTGGAAAAAAGTAAATGCATCCCAACTGCATAACAATATGTTGACATTGCAAGGGTCAAACGCGTGTTGTGTTAAATTTAAGAAGGATGTTTTATTTCATTACACCAGGCTTAGCAATTGTTAGTTGCTTTTTTGCAAATTAAAAACAGGATTTTGTAACATTTTTAGTCTTGTTGTTTTGTAATACAAATCATATATGAAACCAAAACAAAAGCTTGAACAAAAAAATTAAAGTTTGAATCAAGTTGTGGTTAAAGTGAACCGATCCAAGTATGAAAAGATCCAAATTTAGCAATTTATTATTCTCAAATTAGAGTATAAACATTTACAAATGTAGTTATCCACATAAATATGGATCAGTGAATGGATGAATGGTTGGTAATGCAAAGCTGTGACACACAAAATGCATCTTTTTCCTCAGCACATTTGGCCTAAATGTAAAAAGGATCATTTATATCTGCACCCTTCTCAGATTTAAGGGAAATTTCCATTTGTTTCCTGTTGCTGACACACAGGTTAGTTCTATTGTTGAAAGATCTTTTTCAATGAACCGTAAACTAATGTCACTGAAAACTGATGCCAGCCTGGCCTGAAGCTGCTGTTTTTCTACACAGGTTTGTCCACTTTTGTCTCCTGAAAGTTCCCTACTCTGGCCTTTCATTAAATGTTAAGCAGTAAAACAGCTTTTATTCTGATAGAAAAACCTGTCATCTAATACTAGACTCTTGACTTTCTCCAATGCCACTGACAGAAACTGCATCAATCATAAAGGACTTGAATCAATAAATGGTGGTTTGTAAACAGAACAAAGTCCTTCTCACTTTTCCTTCAACAGCACTTTTTTTTGTGCGTGAATGTTTACACAAGGTGACCTTATACCCACAAGGACATCTTCGCCTTCAGCTGATTTTCATGCTTCCTCAAAATACGTTTGGTCTCACGGGAAAGAAAAAGGAGAAAAAAAAGAAGAGTTTATTTCACCTCCACCTCCCCCCAATAGGCACTTCAAGAACGATCGTCCACTCACACCTTCTCCATCAAATCCCATCATGTCCACTTGACATGATGCAAGGTGAGCTGAAAGACAGATGTTGCTAGGGTGACCTCCAGAAACCTTTTAATAGCATTTCATTTGCTTGGCCTTCCCCTTCATCCATTTAAATCTATTTAGAATGGAACTTGTGGGGCGCTGTGGTTGACACAGGTCCTTCAACATCGGTTAGAGGAGTGCAGCTGTCAAAAGAGACGGTGGGTGGTGGTCACTGGGGAGGACAAAATATCTACAATCCTTATTTGGTATCAAGTCAAAGGGTGTATTCAGACTGGAAAAAGCCTCTGTGTACCGGACCGGGTCCGCTCAGTTTGGTCCTGAACGTTTTTATCTGTATTCAGACTGCCGTCAAGCGGCCTTTCCTGGTTTAAACCAAAGCTTGTAAACCAAACCACTTAAATGAAAACCTCATCACTCATTGGTTAGGACTTTCAAGGGCGGGGCAAAGCAACTAGAGACAGAAATTAAGGAAGTCCTGTGTTTTCCGATCCTTCATTCAAAAATGTCCCTGCCAAATTTTAAACGCCTGTATCAAAACGTCAGGGGCAACACTTTGCAGGGGCATCCTGCAGGGCGGTTACTGACAAGTAGACATCTAAGAAGGGACTCTGATAAGTGTGTATGACATCTGGATAGTCAGGAAAACAGTGTGAGTAGGAATGTGCATCACATTAAAAGCTGCTTTTAAGAGACTGCATTCATCCAACCACTTTTCAATGAGTCGGTGTTTCTCATAGTTGTGGTGTTATGGCATTGTTTGTAAGAGAATTCTGAATTCAGACTAGAGATTTGTTCCAGATTATCGAGAGAAACAAAGTCTGGTTTACTTTGAGAGAGCCAAATGTGTCCAGTGTGAATGCACCTGAAGTAATGGTAGGCGAGGGTCTAAAATGTGATGTCACATGTGTACATGTGACTTTTTTTTATATTTTTGAAATAGAACCCAAGACAGTAAAAGTTCGTATTAACAATGTGTCCATTACTTTTAATCTTAGCACTTTTTAGTTCAGTTTGAAGTTATTTTTGGTTCCGTAAGGTGCCTCAACAAGGCAAATTTTGTTAAAGTCCCACTCCAATCATATTTTGATCTATTCCAAAAACGTTCCCAGCATTTTCATGATGATTAATTATGATTATGCCACTTTTAGCTATAATCAAAAGACCTGTGTCATTTTCTAGGACATAGTTTCTGCAGAGCGACAGTAGTTCATGACAAATTTGCCTCTGAGTTGTCGCGCCTTTCCTTCCCCATTGCTGACAGCTCTCTGTTTACATGCTATCCCGCTATATCTTGTAGCACAATCACAAGCCCTACCTGACATTAGCTGTGCAACCAAAAAATTGAAGCTATTCAGCGGAGTAAAAGGGCCATCAAAAAAAAAAAAAGTAAAATTAGAAGATTTAAAGTCCAAGTGAGCATACAGTGCAACAAGTGAACGCCACGCAGCAGCAGAGCAGACCCACTAAACTGGTAAACTAATAGTTTACTGATAATGTTCAAAATGTTTGCTAAATTTCTTACCGGTACTCTGGCCCGCCGATCTGGAATCAGTTATATTGATAATCCTTATTTATGTTCTATTTTCCCTGTAATTCTAGAGTCTTCCCATAGATGGAGCACTGCAAATAAATTCAGTAGTAGGTGCCTCCATGTGCTGTTGGATAGTGATGTAATATTTGTTGTTTTTATGGTCATTCAAACACCACGTGATTGCAGCCTTTCTCTAAGTTTGCGTTTTACACAAGTTACATCAAATGGTGCAAATGGTTCTAAAATGAAAACAAAAACCACAGTTTTGAAATAAAAACTCAAAAATGTTCTGTTTTAAAATATATGTATCATTTTTCAGTCAAAACTAGAGCATGTTTTTGTCCAGATTCTAGGGGTGTAACGATACACGTAGCTGAACTGAACCGTTTTGGTACGGCAGTTTCGGTTCGGGTCACTTCTGTACCGCTTCGGTACGTTTTCTCATTGTAACGACCCAGCCACTCGGAAAGGGGGGCCGAGGTGCTAATGAACTAGTTGCATTAGCTGTTCTCGTCCCATACTCCTCAAACAATCTCTGAGAGGGAAAGGTAGGCGGACAAGCTGATTGCTCAATCTCCTTTCCAGCATTAAAACTCATTTATTATGAACACACACGAACAGCGTAACAACATGAACCTCACTTCTCTTCACAGCTCTCTAGGTTATGGTGAAGAATTCAACACACAAGATTTCAGTACAGACAGTAAGCATGTCAACATATGGCTAATGCAGACGCGAGGCCAGATGAGGACACCCCCCCCCCCCCCCATCTCCTTACGCTCCCCTGTGTGGGAACACTTTGCCTTTGTTGTGAGCCATCCATGAAGGGAAAAGACAAATGGATAAGTGGAATGCTGTGTGTTGACATTGTTACACAAAGATAGCGTATGCCACAGTAACACATCTTATCTGTTAATGAACTTAAAACGGCATCACCCGACTGTAACAAGAAAAAAATGTGCAAGTCACGGTTTTAGTTTCTTTGCTTTTGTATTTTGAGTTCACTTATTATTTTGAAAGGTTCCTGTTTTTGTATCTTGGTTTCGAGTTTAACTTTGGTCCCCATCTGTCCTGATTGTGTTCACCTGTGTCTTGCTTGTCTGTGTGTATTTATGTCTTGTCTTTCCCTTCCTTCTGTGCTGCTCCATATCTTAATGTTCCACTGTTTCCAGTGTGCCTAGTATTCCGAGTCTTTCAAGTTTGCTTAATATTTCGAGTTTCGAGTTTTCTAACCTGCTCAGCAGTGATTTTGGGTTGTAGTTTTTGTTAGTTATTGAAGCTCCTGTTCCCCTGCAACTTCCTGCCTCCTCTTCTCTGCGCCTGGGTGCTTCCCTCATCCCCAACAATTTTACTTATTGTTATGTAAAACCAATAAATGCATTTTGCAAGTAATTTTTTTCTGCCTTTTTTGTACCAAAAAATACAGAAGATAGATGGATAGATGGATAGATGGATAGATGGATAGATGGATAGATAGATGGATAGATAGATAGATATAGAATAAATAACAATAAAAAAATAGTTTATTAAATAGCAATTCATATCAGGCAGATTTGTTAAAAAGCCGTACCAAACCGAAATGTACCGGACCAAGGCCTATGAAATTCTGAATCGAACCGAATTGTGATTTTAGCGTACTCCTACCAGATTCCATGTTATGTCTTTCTCTCATAAGGTGGATTACCCAAACACTCCCTGCATCTGCTCTTGTTCTATCAAATTTTAAAATCCGGCTTTTGATTTCGAAAAAATGCTCTTTCAATATGTCCTCCATGATAAGAAAATCCCAGAAGAACATGTTAAAACATCATTTTCTTCGGTGTATGTGTTTAAACAGAACAAAAAGCCTGCTGACATCAAAAGTCCAATTCAACTGCATTTGATGTCAGTTTATTACATCATGTCATTCAAAGCGACACACCCATCTATTTATCTAATTACCTTTCCATTCTTGCTCTGAAGTAAAGCACGATAATATGACTGTCAAGGTGCTTCCATTTACTTCAGCTGTAGCGTTACATCATGTCATTCAATCCCACTCAAGTTATGGCATAGTGTGGCAAAGCTGTTGTGACATAAAGTACATAAACAATGGATTACATCTGAGGCAACGCCTAATGCTTCACCAATGTCTTGTGTCTGTATTCAAGATGGAAGAAGTCAACCACGGTACACTTAAGATGGAAAACAAAACAAAATACTTCTGAAAAATACAATGAAAACAGCAGTAGGCTGACGGGAAATCGGATCCAGCTAATGGTAGTTCTGATATAGCTAGCAGCCACTTTAACCCTTGTGCTATCTTAGATGACCCCACCTTTACATCGACGTGTTCTCCCTACCATGACAAAGGTGGATAAAGGTGGAAAGATTTCATGGAATCCATTGACACCAGTGAAGATCACAAATCATTGAAGAAAAAAGGTTCAGCGCACTGTCTCGTGGGTCTAGATGACCCAACTCCCAATGTTAAAGTGCTTTGGATAGCACAAGGGATACTAACCTAAATGTGCATCTCGTATTTTTAGCAAATTAGTGACGAGTCGAGAAAACAAAATGAAGATCATTGAAAATATATCAGCTGTTAAATGTATGTTTTTGTTGGATGTAATGAGATTAAAGTAGAGTTGACTAGCTATGTAGCAAAGTCAAGATAAAGGTTTGGTTGTGATGAAGTGTCCTTGGGCAAGACAACCAACTTCACATTGGTCCTGGCGGTTATAGGCTGGTGCCTGTGTTCGGCAGCGGAGCCGATATCAGTGTGTGAATGTACCCATGGTTGAATGGGACTGGGGTTGTAAAGTACTATATAAGTGCGCTGTTTACCATATACAACCATTAGACCTTACTTGGATTTGAAAACTTGACTTGATCTTGCGACAGAAAACTTAGGGAGCGGGTTGGGCTTCTGATCAAAAGCTTGAGATTTGTTGATGTTTTGGACCTGTGACCAATATTTTAGGACTTGTTTTATACTTATGACCAACGTTTGTACACCGAGTCACTCAAGACCCGGGGCCTGTTTCAGAAAGGAGGTTAAGTGTAAACTCTGAGTGCATTAACCCTGAAATCAGGGAAACCCTGGGTTTTCCGTTTCAGAATGGGAGGTTTGTTAAACCAGAGTAAATAGAGTAAGTCAAACCCGTTTCTGAAAGAGAGGTAACTTTTACTCGGAGTCAGTGTCCATGGTTACTTATGCTGTGAACCTAACCTGGTCGGGAGCAGGTTTTATTCTCCAAACTCAAAGTTTCTGCTGGTCCCCTCCCCTTTTTAAAGACGAAGCGGTATTTTTCGCTTTAACCTTCATTGCCCAAATGTCCGTCACACAGAGACGGTCTAAGTGACAAGAATGGCTTGTTCTTTTTTGGAGGACCCAATAGACGAGGAGGCTGCATTAATTCATAGAGAATTACATTTACGAGGATTTTGAGAAGACTCGATTTTTTTTTTCACTTTTAGCTGCTGCCATGTTCTTTTAATTCCTGCAGGATTGCATCTACATGAAAATGAAATCAGGGACATTGAATTAGATTAATGTAACAATTACTTTTTGGAAACACAATTTGCTAGCACTGCTTACTTTCTTAATCCCATATAAACCTATACCACTTGATCAATACAAGGGTAGTGTTGCAGCGTGTGTGTGCTGAGCGGGGTGCGAGCCACGAGAGAGAAGGGGAGGGGCGATTGCAGGTGCAGATGGGGGGGGGGGGGTGAGCACGGAGCAGAGGTGTGTGCGGGGAATATATCGTGTGTTCGGAGGACGGAGCACTTAATTAAATAAAGAGAAGGTGTCATTCCCAGAATAACTGTTTTGGAGTCATTCTTAATCCGCTCTGGAGGTTGAGGGTTTCGAACGGGAAGTGAACCCCGAAGGAGAATTCCCTTCGGCCCTGAAGGAAATCTCCCCTGCGCTTTTGACCACGGTCGGAAAGACGAGAGAAAAGAAAGGAGAAGTCTTCGCGCAGCGAAAGGTTCAACAGTAGACAAAAGTTCACTTTGAAAAACACAATTGCATGTATTAATATTAAAATGACCAACGTTTGCAAGAGGGGAATGTTAACAAGAAAGTCCTTTAAACATTACCGACGTTAAAGGCATTTTTCCCCAGATTGGTTCTGTACACTATGCAGCATTTCATGCATTTACACCAGGAATAACACTTCAAAAGTACTCCTAAATATCCCCATTTTTTATTTCACACCGTACGCTATTTAAAAAATTATTACAGTCAATATTTTATGACAATGATTTAAATGCAAACTTAGGCATTAACTTGAGCAGCTATGTTTTCCCACGCTAACTGTCTCTGTTTTGCAGATGCAGCGGTGTTGCTTTTCTTCCGGAATATGTGCTCATATTCACTGTAACTCTGCAGCAGCACGTCAAGTTCAGCTGGCGAAAAATACGCAGACCTCTTTTTTTCACGGTTGCCATGGTGACTCGTGATATCTGCGCTCCATTGATAATGGCTTCTTATAGTCGCGGTGCTCACGCTCACCTCCGAATCAGTCCACTCAGAGTTGATTGATCTAACTCGGATCAGCTTCTCTGAAACAGAAAACTCAGAGTTGTTAATCTCCCGATTGACCAACTCGGAGTTCAAGTTCAACCTCAGAGTTGGTTGAACCTCCTTTCTGAAACAGGCCCCCGGTGATCAAGTGCAATTATTTTGATGTTGTCTTTGACAGTCACCAAGAAGGGACTTGGATGCACAAAAGAAAAAAATTGATCTGAAGAGGTATAGGAGAAGGGTGCCATAAGGAAGCTACTTTAAACCCAGAAAATGATATGTCTTTGTGGCTTGATTTGATTTGATTTATTCATTTTTGTGACTTGTGTTATGCAACATTTTTTATAGTATAGCCAAGTGTTTTCTAATGTTCTATAGCTATTTTTTAGATTGAAATACATGTCAGCAGTACATAAATATTGACTTCCAAGACAAAAAAAAAAATCTGATACATTTAATGGCTCCATCCATTTACGGAGCAGCAAATTAGTACCAGTGCGTGTCCCAAAGGGTTGTCCACCCCAAATAACTTTGCTAAGGATGTGGGTGCAGCACCCCTAAGATTTGAATGGTAATGCTTTTGGCCTCAAGCCAAAGTGGAAGGACACAGAGCTATGGAAAAGTAGGGATGCCCTGTACTCTTTTGGAGGGAAAGAGAAATATGTTTCAATTAGCAACACAGTCCAAACCCACCACTGCAAACATTAAGTGCGTACATGTGTGTAATGTCTGCGTGCGTGTGGTAAAAGTGGGGGTGAAGGTGGAGCGTGTAAGTGTTGGAATGGCTTGCTTGTGAATAGGCCCATAGAGTTACAGACCACAGGCTGGCCATTACACCTAGTTACAGTCACCGCTGGATCGACAAGGAGACAGACAGTCTGCCACACTGACAGAACTCCACTATTGGTACGTACGTGCCTGTCAGTGTGTTCTGTGTGTGTCTTATATCAGGCAGGGGATCCCCTGAGTTACCCCTGTTGGTACCACGTGATTAATAGAAAATGTAAACTCTCCAAAACAAAGAACAAGGAGCAGAAAAGAAGGAAAAAAAAGCTAACTTTTTCCTGAGTAGAAAGAGTTCTCTGTAACTTGGCTGTAAAACAAAAGATTTGCATTTCATGCTACGGTTTCTAAGGTCTCCATCAGCTGATGTATCATCAACAATCTAACAGAAGATTGATGGAGAGTCATTTCAGAGTCATTTGATTGTCTTACCAAAGGCAAAAAAGGAAAAATAACATTTTTTAGAAGAGTTCTTTCAATATAATGTACTGTCTGAGTTGTATTCTAAAGGCCTGTTCACACCGGGACGAATTTCGCCCGCGATATTCGGCGACGTTTAACGCCTCATGACTAAACAAAGGGCACTAATGTGAGTGTGCACACCGACGCGAAAAAACACCACGCGTCAAAGCGTCACTTTTTAAAAGACGCCTCGGGTTCGTTTTTTTGGTTTGACGCGCCGCGTCGAAAACTATACGACCAAGGAGAATGGTGCTTTTGCACACGTGTCTGGAGCTTCTGAAGTTACAGTAAAAAACAATTTGGGGGCGCTCAAACACAAAACTGCCTTTCTGAGCACATTTACCAGCGAAGAAGATAGACGCCAAGTAGCGTCTACACTGCCGCGAAGAAATAATGACGGACATTCTAAAATATCCCCGAACCACCATATCAAGCACCAGTTGGAGCAACTGGTGCTGGAAATATTCATGTTTTCTTTGTTTGATTCTGACAAGCGTGTAAATACTTGCTCTCTTCTTCTGAGTGAAAAGCGACTTTAAGAAGCGTAAAGTTGCGGAGCACCACCTTGTGTACAGGAGTATTTCTGTTTTACATTAAGCGCCATCTAATGTCAGGGAATGAAATTGCATGTTCGCTCGGCTCATCTTCAGCGAAAATCGCCTGAGTGTGAACACAAAAAACGTGGCGAAAAATGCTGGCGAATAACACCTGGCGAATATTCGTCCCGGTGTGTACGGGGCTTAAGTGGAACCTTGAGCAGGGTAAGTACGGGGCAGGTACTCGCACCTTACTAAAGACTGGAGTGTGGTGTTAGGGCACTGTGCAACAGCATCACCGTTAAAGCATACAATGTAAGTGAGTGCAACTCGCGTTAGCCACATGAGTAATTCATGATACACCTACCAATTGACTGTATAATAGAATTGGACAGAGTGAGAAATGTTTTACTTCCAGCTTAGTTACCATTTTTTTGCGATACGGACACTATCGTGTTGAACCAGGCAACGTCCATAAGCAGTGATTGGTCTGAGTCAACCACTCTTGCCAACGCACGAAATCTGTCAATCAAATGTTTTGCACGTTTGACGACATACCGCCTAGTTTTGTTGAGGCATCTGATTGGTCAATTTATAAAATATCACGAAAAATATTAGTATTAGCAAGAACACAATTAAAAAAAGGTTGCAGAGAAAGAAATGTTCTTCTGGCAAATAGAATGACTGAGTGATAGCTGTTTATTCAATAGAACTCTATGGGAGTTAGGAAGCACCCACTGGTTCCAAAAAGCCAGTTTGGAACACGGAGGGGGGAGGAATCACTCAATCCACTTCTCTTATAAGAGTCAATGCAATCACCACACGCATGACAATGGTAGGTTTCTTTTTCACAACGTCCCAGGTAGCCTCCATGGGGCCGGTCAATCCGAAAGCCCACCGTACAGTTCAACCCCCTTATGAGAGAACAGTCATGCGTATATGCTCTGATACTATGAATTGCTCATTAACAAGAGCTTGACTCTACGATGCTTGGCCGATACCATCATATATTAGCAGATTTAGGTCAGTTTGGGGATTTGTGTCTTTCCCGAGGGCACTATGACGTCTTTTTCTTCCTCACAACTATACAGATTACAGTCTGCGTGAATAGTTGTGGTTATTTGATACAAAACACTTGAATCTAAAAGAAATGTTAATGTTCCTCTATTGCGGTCTGTACAGGATCATTTGAAAATCCCCTGAGCCCTTGTATTTTCACGTAGGGGTGGGACACTGGGGCCCTGTTTTTCAGCGTTTATCTCTGCAGGATTTTTTCTTTCCCATGTTTATACAGTAAGCTATTATATTCCCTCAGCTCTCCAACCAATCCGTGTCCCTGTGCTGACACACAATATTGCAATTCTCCCTCCTTTTACAGCCCTTTTCTCTCCCCGTGTTTATACACAGTGTGACTGTTCCCTCTCTTGGCCTTTTAAGAGTCTCACTCTTGGACGCAGCCTTAAATGGAAAGTCTATACATGCTGTCTGTTTGTGAAGCCCAAAGAGCTTCCATTCAAAACAGCTGAGCGTTTGTAATGGCCTGTTTATGTTTTAAAAGGGCTTTTTTTTTCCACAGTAACCCACTGTCACGTCTGGAGCCGGGCTCCAGTGCCGCGCGGCAGAGCCGGGGCGCGCTCCTGCCCGAACACGCCGGCGTGCTCGAGAGACAGCAACAGCAATATGGATTTAATTAGTCTTATTATTCTAATCATGGGCTGGACATGACAGGCCGTGCCACTGGGCGGGGAGGGGGAGAGAAGGGGGGGAGGGGGTGAAAGCAGGGGGAGGGGTAAAGATGGCGCTGATTGCAGGGATTACGGGATTATTATGGACGCTTGGAAATTATGCACTTCTTTCCAGGAAAAACCTCAGAATGCAGAAACTGGTTAAAGGCCTCTTTCTGTGCTTCTGTGAAAAAGCTGTTGCTCTTATTATTGGTGGGGGTGGGGGGCGGGGGGGGAGGGGGCACATGTGCATCACTGCCCAAGCTCGCCACATGTGAAAAAATATGGAAAGGTTTTAATTTTATGTAGAAATGGAGACTTTTGACGGACAGATGTCAAGCATCATAAGGTGAAAGGTGGGTGCGTCAGCCCCGTAATAGGCGGATGTAAGGGTACCCCCCCATACACACACACACACCACCCTTACACTGCTGTTAATTGCCCTTACTCCATAACCTGCTGAGGCGTCTCTGGGGAGGAGATGTAGATAGGAGAAGGTGGGTGTGAGTGTGTGTGTGTGGGGGGGGGGGGTTGTGCAGTGGAGTCTGCCATCTGCTCTGACTCCTGACTGCGCTCCTCCTCCCCCACCACCAACAAGGATCCACCCTTCAGATCGACATCTCCCGCCTTTTTTTTTTTTTTTCTGGGGGTCCTCAGGATGGCTGTTTTGAAGAAAAGAAAAAAAGAACGCACACGTGTGTTCGTTTGTGCGCGTGCACACGCACTACCCATCGGTTCGCACAGGAGGCCTTGCCCACGTGGCTCTGAACGCTTCAGTGAAAAAGCAGAGGATACGCCATCCAAATGATAAGTCGCACATGGTTGGGGCATGTGCGGCGGCAAAGGTGACTCACCCAGTCTGAATGGAAGCATATTGAAAATGTTTTTTCTTTTGTTTTGTTTTTTTTTAAAAAGGACAACTGCCGACAAAATGCTGATTGAAGGAAGACAGAGAAAGAGGGGATGGGGGTGGGTTAAGGTAGGGTGGGGCACCCAGGAGGCGCAGACGGGATCCTTGGTGGTGACAAGTGTCTGGCTCTTTGTGTTGTTTGTGACGCATTGTTCCAGCAGCTGAAGGAGGCGGCGGCTTGTCGAGGGCCGTGACTGACATCTGGATGAAGTGTGGATCAGCTAGAAAGGTGTGAGTGCAAGTGCATGTTCAGAGCAGCTGGACGTGCAAAGTGCCCCCCCTGAAAAATAACTCCAGTTTAACAGCAGCGTTTAACCCCGTAAAGTCCACTACATCAAAGAATTGACGAAAAATTCTGATTTTTTTAAAATTAAGATGGTTTGTTAACCATTTGATGGAATCCACACACAAAAAAAACAAATTTTTAGTAGCAATTATGGCACATTTGAGTGTTTTGCTAAGTTTTTCACAAACAACAATGTAAGTTTAGGATTTAAAAATACTGTCAGTGTTTAGGAAAATAAAAGCACCTGATTTACCCACTGTCTCAAATTTGATACACACATTTTTAATGCTTAGTGACTGTATTGCAAAGAATACATCATTAAGACATTTAGCATTTAAAACTAGAATAAAATTAGGAGACCTTTTTTCTTATTGTCTCACGGAAAATAAGAAAAATGACAGGACCAGGCTGGCTCCCCATCCTGCAGCGGGTGTCTGTCTGGTCACCAGCTCGCCTCCCGGGAGGTGACACAGTGATCGCGTTGACTTCAGCCCCATGCGCCCTGCGACAGACTGTCTAAGGTGTCTTCACCCAACATTAGTAGGGACGGGCTCAGGAAACCCCGCTGCTCCCAAGAGGTTACAGCAGGTTGCTAAAATGAATGGAAGTTAAGGAGAACTACCGGATCAATCCACCATATTGGATGTGTGTTCTACCCGCTGTCGCTGAAAACGTCACGTGCACAAAGTTGAGTCCCTAAACGGTTAGCGTTATATCTGGACGTGATCTTCTGTCTCCTGACCCTGTTTCTGACTGTTACCTGCCGCCTGCCCGACTCTCCCCTGTATTTTGACCATCCCGTCTCTCCTCTGATGATCTTATGCCCGTTATTGACCCCTGCCGGCCTGACCCTGATTTAGCTTTATGGACTTTTAGCTGGGCTAATAAACCTGCTGCATTTGGATCCAGTCGTCTGCCTGTCCTTGTAACAGCGGTGACCTTGCCAGAGTTCACCGCTCTAATGGGGCAGCTGCCAGACCTTGGCACCATGCTAGTTGCTCAAATCGCACCTCAGAACCTCAGATCACGTCTGTACCATTGCCTTAACATTAAAACTGGTAGCCTCTGCCACGGTGTAAAAACACACCCTAACCCGTAATCCTAAAATTTACCCTTCCTCTGGGTCCCTGTGGCCAAGAAAAAAGTTCAGCACTGGCCGCACATATTTGGAAAATTACGTGCAAATAGTGACTTTCTTTCTTGCATTTCATTTTATTTGCTGTGCAAGTGAATTCAACAATCTGCGCGTGCTAGCATCAAATCAGTTCAGAGCCACAGCCAGGAATCTCGGTCCATGGTCCACCCATTCCTGGGACATGTGAGACTTCCCTCACTCTAAAAAAGAGTATTTGGGATGTAGTTGGAAAGATTAACTTTTTTACATTGATCTAACTTAATTATTTCGTTTGGTGAAAATAAATCATTTTTTTTGAGTTCATTCAACTTAAAAAGAACATGTAGTTCGTTATCGCTAAAGATCAACTTTTGAGAATAAAGACTGTCAGTTGTGGAAACTGTAATTGTCATAGGGGGACAAGAACAATTCTAATCTTCAACTATAGGGGGCAGTAGAGGGTTTTTCTCAGTTTTAAATCTGTAACTTTTTTTTCTTCAAATTCAGCATGACTGAGGTGTAGTTTACAAGTATATTCTATATAATATTTAACTTTTATTATTTCAAACTGGGTTGTGTTTTTCAGGTTTCACATGAATGTTTTAGATTTCTAAAAGGAATCCCGCAGGCGTAGGATTCTGTTTCCACCTGATTTGGAGAACAAACCTAACATGACTAAATATTTTTTGAGTTGTTGTCATGCTCTACTTTCTCTTTTTGTCTGTCAGACATTTTGCTCCTCTGTGAATATTTTTCTGGAGTGCCAAAACGTCTCTGACTTCAATGTCAAATCTCATAACTCTGGTAGAAGTGAAAAGTCGTCTAAATAACAACTGATGACGAGAGTAAAGCAGTTTTTAGTGGGGAAAAAAAAAGTTTGAACATGTGTTTAACTTAAAATGACACAAAATCTTGCATTTAAACGAATTTTAAAGAGGAGTTTAATAACTGGCTACATTTTTTTAGTTTGCAATAACTGAGAAAATGTTCAAAAAATTCAAATTGCCCCAAAGAGAAATGTTGTTCAATTGGTTACTTAAACCATTAACAAGACTGCTCATGAGTAAAATCCTTGTAAATCTGACAGGACTTTTAACTCTAATTTAACCAAGATTTATGATTTTCAGATTAAGATTTTATGCAGCAGTCATATAAAATCAGGTTTGAAGATGTGTTTTTAACTCTTTTTTTTTTCCTGCAATTGTCCAGGGAACCATTAAACTAAACATTTCACTCCTAGATCTTAAACCAGTAATTGATGCAAATGCACAACATCTGCAATAGCTTTCTAATTTTTTTGTTTGAATTAAATGTATGGAAAAAGATGAAATCTCGGTCTGCAGGGGGGATTTTCACTCTTCCTCCATGGTTCAAATCACACGTGTGAGTTTGCGTGTTCTCCTCCTGCATGCTCGGGCTTTCTTCCTCCCAGAATCCCAAAAACATTCTTCTAAGGTTAACTGATGATTCCAAAAACTGTCCTGATGTTTATGTGTGATTGTGTGACGGACTAGCGACCTGTTCAGGGTGTACCCCAAGCATCAATACCTCACATTAATTCTGACAGACGTTAGGAACCGGATAATGATAAATCATGTAATGAAAATGGTACAGTAGAACAGGGGTGGGATTATATAAATTTGCTTCCTTCCACTCCCTTTCAAGCAATCTTTAATTTAATGTCTAATTATCCTAAGTTTGATACATCTTTGTATGAATGTATAACTGCTGATAGTATGGTTCTGTGCATTATTCTTATTTGATGTCTTGGAATAAACCATTTCAAATCAAAAATACATAGGAAAGGCTCCAGCAACCATGTGACCACAAAAGGGATTAACTAATTTCAGAAGATGTCTTGAAGTTCAAATGGTAAGAGACAGAGTGAGGCTATCTGGCTGAAATAAAACCCTGCAAACATTTTGAGTTCTCCTCAAAGCTCCTTTGTAAATGAACTGCGGCTCAGAAGCTGCGAAAACCCCAGGCTGAAGGAAAGTTGTGAGGTTTGGATTCAAAGTTACACAGATGAACTTTTTAAAAGCCGTTTGTGGTTTAAGAAAAGAAAATCTCTTGTTTTTTTTGTATGTTTAGTAACTGATGTTAAAAGTAGTGCCAATAATCCAAAGCATTTGCATGTATAAAGATATTTGTGAAGAACCTCAATCAGCCTGGATGGCTTTAAAGCAGATCCACCAATGAAAATGGGGTTCTTTACCGTGTTTTTGTGGAGTTTCTCTGATAATGGAGGACACATATAAAAGGAAATGAAGCTCAAAAATTGCATTTCGGAGAATTTCTGTCTCCAAATTGCAGTGAATCAGGAGCAGACGGAAAGAAAACAAATTTTTTTCATATTTAAATAAAACTCTCCTGTTCGTGTCTCCCTCTGCAGAAACGGAAGGACCAGCAGTCTCGTCGGTGCTCTGGCATTAGAAGTTGCCCCTCTAGGGGGCTGTGGCAGACACCCACCCCTCCCTCAGAGCAAATTCTACCAGGTTCTCTAAACAGAAGGAACTTCTTCCTACTCTAGATCAGGAATGTTTAAAGGATGAAATGTACGATCAAAATGAATAAGGGTTATCGTCCAAGGGCTAACAGAAGTTGACGACGGCAATGAGGTTTTTTTTATTTTTTGGGTGGGGTAGAGTGTGAGGTTGGGGGATGTTTGTGTCATTATTACAGTACTGCTGAACTCCCAGAGGGGCTTTAAATTTGAAAGGACACCGGCTTGGAATCCATATGGATGTGCCGAGGTGATGACAGACGATGCTGGAAAGCTCTGAAATGGGCTTCCCTTAAGCGGAGCCTACGCTGTTCCTCCACACGGCTTTAGAGTCCAATGCAACACCGGGGTCAGTGGGGTCATCTGCCTTTATGGCGTAGCCTCTGTATAGAGTGAGATGCTGAACGATTTTTCTTTTTTTTCCCATGACATTGTGAGCAGAAAATAAGAAAAAAAACAAGTGTAACCCTTGTGCTATCTTTTGGGGTCATCTAGACCCCACAAGAAAGTGCGCTGAACCTTTTTTCTTCAATAATTTGTGATCTTCACTGGTGTCCATGGATTACATGAAATCCTATTCACCTTTATCCACCTTTGTCATGGTAGGGAGAACACGTCAATGTAAGGGTGGAGTCATCAGGACCCCATAAGACAGCACAAGGGATAAGAGAGCAGGTGGAGGAAGAACTAGATAGGAGGTTCGCTCAAGAAAGGAGAAGAACGAAGGTCAGCCACAGCAGGACAGAAGATCTGTGTGTAAATGAGTGGAACAATGAGGTTACAGGTGAAGAATGATTTGAAATATTTATGGTTTTTTCACAACAGGCGTGTGGCGCGTTCAAGAATGGTGTAAACGTGGGTTCTTGGCATATAGTGTTAGCACTAGACTCTCGCTAGCCACTACTAGCGCGTATGCTCACATTTGGAAGAGGCTTGGTGGAACTGCAACAATTAACGTTCCCTTAGTGATCAATTTTCAACCGTTTGGCACGCCTGTTTTTTGTAAAGGACGCTACCCAAGCGTCACTACCAGATCCGATTTCTTGATCGGTCAAAGTTAAACTGGTTTAACTTTTGATGCACGCTCAATGGCCACGCATTTGTGGGTAGAGCCCAAAAACACGACTTTTAAAAAAAGCGTCGATCTGCAAGGACGTGGTAGTTTTGAATGCAGGAGCCTGATACCCGCATTTATATGCATTTCCATCCATTTTTCATTGAAAGCGTCGTCAGCCCGTTGTGAACTTAGCATCGAGGTCAACAGAATGGAGAGTTGGAGGAAAGAGGTAAAGAGGACGCAGTTTGGAACGGGTGGAGAAAGGTTCCAGGTGTGATGTCTGTGTCAGCAGGAATATAAAAAAAAAAGAAGGAGCAGAAAACTTTGGTGAGAGCAGCCATGTTGTTGGTTTAAAGCAGGGGTGCCCAATAAAAAAAGTAAAAATAAAAACATAAAAAATACAAAAAAATTGTAAAACAAATGATTAATCAATTATTGAAAATGGTTAAATTGATCGAGGTTAATGATATTACTTCACTTGCTCCAAAAATTGATACATTGATTCAAAAATCTTTCCTAATGTAACATAATTTTGCACGTTTTTAACTTTTGCTATGAAAATCTCTGAAACAGTGTTGCGTATTTTACTGATATAGTATTATATTTTAATCATATGAATGACTTTTATAAGTAACATAATCTGCATATATTCTAGATAACTGATTTGAATTTGCAATGTTGATTTCTGAAATAGTTAATTTTACATAATAATTAAGTAATTCATCTTTGTCATGTGCTTTATTTATACTTTACGATTCTTAATTCTGTCTGATAAAACCTAGGAACCGGATATTGATAAATCATGTAATAAAATGGTTATAGTATAACGGGGTGGGATTACATAAGTTCGCTTCCTTCCACTCCCTTTCAAGCAATATTTATTAATATGCCTATTTATCCTAAGTTTGATTAGTTACTGTATGAATGCATAAATCAAACCAAATTAAAAAAATTTGGCCCAGTGTGTAACATCATCCGTAAAAAATGAACTCCAATAAAATAAAATGAGTTCATTTGCCATCTTTTTGTGATACGGACGCCGCCATGTTGGAGCCAGGCGACGTTGGTACGCAGTGATTGGTCTGAGTCAGTCTGACTCAACGTTTCTATGGCAACCACTTGAAAGCGCAATTAAAAGGCAAACGTTTTGTTCGATTGACATGATACGACCGACTCCTTTTGAGGCATCTGATTGGTCAGTCTATAACCTGAATAACGTGACCTACGGAAAAAATATGAGAGAGAAAAAAGAATGTTAAAAAACAAAATGGATCAGAACAGGAATGGTGATTGGGACAAATAGAATGACATGGTAATAGCTGTTTATTTATAGAAGTCTATGGGAGTTTGGCTCCTTGGAACCAGCGGGTACTTCCTGTTTGAAACACAATGAGGGAGGGGTCACTCAGTCCAGTTTTCATATACGGTCAATGGTGTTAATGTTCTTCCTTTTTCCTTATTCCTAGTTTTTTTTTTAAATTTACATCCATTTTTCCTTTTTTATTCAAAAATCTTTTTTTTACTTTTATGTTTTGTTTTCCCATGTCGATGGTTTGTTCGTTCTTTAGCTTTTTCCCTCTCCTCTTTCGCGCATCACAGACTCATCTTTCTTTCATGGCATCCTGGGGGTTTTTCTTTCATGAGAGCGGTGCAGCGATGAGCCTGAACCTCCTAACGAATGGCATTGTTCACGGTGGGGGGGGGGGTTGGCAGATCCCTCTGAAGCCACGCCAGTTCCTCTGCCAGGCGCGCACACGAGCACATCGCTGATCACCAAGCTCCGCCCCACAAGCGGGAATCTCACTGAACTGCAGGAAAGGCCTGGCACACATCCACCCACCAGCTTTTGACCCCCCCTCTTGCTGCTTAGTGCATGGTGGGGGTGAGGGTTGACATTTGTAACCCCCCCCCTTCCCGACATACCACTTTTGTATGAAATTTCCCCCTTGATTAAATTTTTTTTTACAATTATCTATGTATTTATTGGCTAATTTTTCAAGCCTGACCTTCAGATTAGCTTAAAATCAAACAAAAAGGAAAAAAGATATTTTGATGACATCAAACAGCAAAAGCCGAATAAAAGAAAACATGCAAACTTTTTTTTTTTTAATTGGCAGAGAGTTGAAGAAATCCCATCAAAAACACAAGTTTGATGCTACATTTAGTCGCACTAGTCACTGCAAAAACTCCAAGTCTCATTTATTTTGTCTCATTTCATGTTAAAAAAAAAAAAACATCACTTAAAGAAAGATAACATTACGTTACAACTGTAGCGAGTGTCCAAAAACTGAAGATTCACAATCTGGTCTGAAAAATTCAAGTGCCATAATTTGATTTGAGATCAAAACACACTTCAGACGATGTGATTATCAATCTAAAATGCAGAATAATGCTGGATTTTTTAAGCTATATCAACTAAACTCCCAGTAAACATAGTCGCTACTGTTACTGGAAGTGCAAACATTTTCAAAGTAAAGCGTTGGTGAAGAATCTCCTTTTCAAAGTAAAACTATAAAGTGTTTTCAGTGAATCCAAACTTTTGGATGGAAATTGTTTACAGTAATCAAGTGTCTTTTTTTCCTAAAAAGTTTTTATGTGTTATGTTTTGTTGATTTTGATCTCCTGTAATGGGGACTAAAAACAAGATTTAAATGTTCCTAAATAGTAAAAAGACATTTGAATATAGCTACCATTCACATTCAAATATATTCAATCGTGAAAATCGTGGTTTGATCTGTAAGTCATTAATCCTAATTTGCTAATTGAATTGGATCGCCACCTCTAAGCAAAAGGTACACTTGAGGTTTATTTTATTAAGTTTGTTGTAATATAACTATAGCAAGTATACTATAGAATACTGTACGAGTAGGAAGTAAAGTAACCAAATTCTTCTTCAGGATATATAGGAATTTTTAAAGTTTACAATATATAGTATAAGTGTACTTGAAGTAAACATAAGTAGATTTAAGTCTACTTATGTCTACTTAAATCCTCTCCACCTAATTCATGTTGCCATTGTTTTTTACTAATATCTGAAGAGGACGCTGCTGCTGTGTAATAATATTGGTAGCATAAATAAGACATTACCCATTTCCTTTACCCTTGTGCTATCCTAGGCACTTTAACATTGGGAGTTGGGTCATCTAGACCCACTAGACAGTGCTCTGAACCTTTTTTCTTCAATGATTTGTGATCTTCACTGGTGTCCATGGATTACATGAAATCCTCTCCACCTTTATCCACCTGTGTCATGGTAGGGAGAACACGTCAATGTAAGGGTGGGGATATTTTGACCCCACAAGATAGAACAAGGGTTAAAGGATCTGGAGTCTGGCATCCATCTGTCCAACTACTTGGAGGGGTTTGGAGAGATGGGGGAAAGTGTTAGTAAAAGTGTTTTTTTTACTTGTTCTGTCCAACAGCTGGGCAAACAGATGAGAGCTGAAGGCCTCTTGTATTGGACATATTTTGTTTTAACAACAGAGGTTATGAATCTTCTGACAAACCAGAGGTATGTCTGAATAAACCCCTTTTGTAAAAGATACCCAACTTAATTCATTTTAATCATATTTGAGAATCTTTTGTGTTTGACCGGACGCAAAAGGAAAGGAGGAAAGAAGAGAGAGGGATATTAGAGAGGGGGGGATAGGAGGGTTATTATAGAGGGGGGGGGGGGGGTAAAACCATGAAGCAGCATAAAGCATCAAGTTTCTGGATGGTTATACTCATTACAGTGAGGTTCGATGAAATACACGTCTAAAGGGCTGGGCCTGTCCAATTTATTAATTTTTTTAAGATGGCAGCCTCTTCCCTAGGTCAAAGGTCAACAAAGCTTCAGTTATGGTTGGAGACTTAAGCTGGCGGCATTTGTGTGAAATCCCTCAAATAGTTTCCCCTATATTGTGGGAAATTATGCCCAAAATTCCTGATCAAAAGGTTCTAGGTGAGTTTTTTTTAATTTATTTTTTATGTAGTGAGGCCGACATTTTTGCTCAAAAACTCAGTATGGAGAGAAAACCCTTACATGACTACACTAACTCACTCTACCGTCTGCTAAATATAAAAAAGTAAAACAAATGTTTTTAGTTTCACATTGATACTAACGAAAGCAAAACCGAAGCAACAAACTCAAAGAGTTTTTGTCTTTCAAGGTTGTGTATTTTATGTGCAAACTTTGCACACTAAAACTTTATTTGCACAAGTTCCCTTCAGACTTCAAAAACGTTATATTTCTCATGTGAATATTTATAAGTAACGTTGACTTAAAGGAGTTTAGAATTAGTGTTTTTTAAAGTGATATGACTTTTTTCTTTCTTTCATCTGTTTAATGCCTGTTGCCTGAAGATGTTGAAGTCATTGTCGGATCTTTTGTGGTCGTCCAACAATGTTTGTGCTGTGTGAGCTCATTGTGTCCAACTGCTCGCTCTGCCTTTGTGGCGCTGCCGTTCGGAGCGACCTGCCAACGGAGGCGTGAGGTCGCCACAGCTGGCGGACGGGCTCCTGGCTGACCTCCGTGACACGCCAGGGGCGGGGGTAGCAGGTTGTGCGATGACAGATGGACCTCCTATCCTGGCAGTAACACTGAATTCCTCCTTCCTTCTGCCGAGTCAAAGTAATTTGTTTTTTTGGATAAAGTGATTGCAGTTTTGATCAAATTTCCAGGAAATATCCAGTTCCATGCGGTGCTGCTTGAAGGCATCTTCAGGGTGGAATATGTGGGAATTGAAACAAAGATTTAAAGGGGAGGGGGTGGGGTTTATGGCAGGCTTGGCGTGTGTCAGGTCAGAGGTCAAAAAAGTGGACAAAGGCAACAGAGTTCACTGAGATTAGTAGTCTGGGCTTCCCTCCTTTTTCTTTTTTCTTTTTTTGAAAATTGCTCTTATAAAAATAAGTTAAAAAATAAAAAATCCCAGATGTTTTTTCACTTCCTATAAGCATAAATCTGCCAGTGAAACTTGTAGAATTTGTCTTCATAAGATTTCCTTTAAAAAAGTTGTGATGTTTTGCCCTTTTACGACAAAATTAAATGTTGAAATGAGCTATACCTGCACAATAAAACAACACATAAACGTTATCAGGATATCAAGCTGTGCAATATGCATATCGCAAACGTCGGCGAAAATTATAATAAATGGTTACCTAAAGTACGCTGAAACAATCCTATGGTAGATTGAAATATTTAACGAATCAGATAAATTCCTTTACGTATTTGACCAATCAGACGGACTCCTTTAATGTTAGATGTTCGCCTCCTGTGTAAATGAGGGTCATTTGGAGAATCATTAAAGTTATGTTGAATTTAATTAAACTGTCGACGTGAAATGGAATTGATGTATTTAGTTGTTTCGCTGTTTGTTCATGTATCGAAATATTGATCACTAATATCGCAAATTGCGACTTTTCTCCATATCATGCAGCCTTAAAATAAACTCTAAACTTAAAATAAGCTTATGTTGCTAAACAAAGTGAAATAGGTACATATGAACATTTCTGCCACAAATTCTGAACTTTTTTAAAGACCATAATCCTCTTTATTTAATACTAGAATGACACAACTTAAGATAAGTTTGTCTGAGACATTTTATCACTTCAAATAGACAACAACTAGTTAGTTCCCAGTTTAAATGTCTTATTTATAACCAACAAAACTCTGACTATATTCGGACACAGCCTTATTGTTTTTGCTGTAACTGCAGTTTTGTCCCTAATTTAAATGAGAGGGGCGACCTTTAAGGCAGTTTATGACGGCGTGATGTAAGCTTCATGCTTCTGGTTGAATGTGGTGGTGAAAAGTAAGAGACGGTGCCACCGTGCTTACACCTCTGGAAAACAGGGAAGAATCCACAGCAAAAAGAGGGATTTGGAGAGAGGGCAGAGGGGTGACAGAGATAGAAAGTTTAGTGGAAAAGGTCTTGTCTGCCAGCTGTGAGCGCCATGAGATCATAGCACCGTGCTACTCAGCACCATTATCCCCCCCACTAAAGCCTGTGCTCCTCCTCTCTCTGTTTCCTATTATCCTCCCCCGACGTAAACACACACACACACGCATTTGTGCGCTCGTCTGTTGTTGCTTTTTATTGATGACTCAGGCTTGCCATATTTTTTCTGGGTACTTGGTCGACGGCGGAGGCCGGAGCACCTCGGGGGCCTTTTTTGATGGTGACTCATGGAGAAACAGAGAAGCCTCTGTAAATGGGAGAGACGTTGCTCATCAGGAAGACCTGGTGCCCCCCCAAGAAGTTTCCTTGATGAATTTGTTGTCCCCGTCTTGGTCTGATCAGTTTTCCTCCTTTCTTCCCCACAAGTGTCTCCTCCTCTTCTTCCAAACTGACTTTAGCCTTTCAGTTTTTCTAAATCTCCGCTGTACCCCCTCTAGATCTGTCCATCTGCCCAATATACGGGGTCCCAAAGCCAAAAAAGGAACAAGGTTCTTTAACCAGCACTTTATAAGCAGATATTGATTGTTCTAAGGTTAAAAACACAGAACCTTTTCAGACAAAAACAACAAAAGGCAGCGAATTATAGGGGACATTTTAGCTTAATGTCTGATGACTACACTGCCCAGAATGCCTAGTGAAGCCAACTTTGTCAGAGGGATTGATGGGAAGTTTTCTAGTAAACTTTGTTGTTCTTCATGTTTGCCTCTTTTATCATCAATAATCAGTCTTTACAGAGAGTTCAACACAACAAATAAGTCAACCTTTATGACAATACCTCGTAACATTAAGTTGAATTCATTGGCAGTATATGAAAACTGGACTGAGTGATCCACCCCTCGGCGTTCCAAACAGGAAGTAGCCGCTGGTTTCAAGTAGCCGACATCCCAGACAACTGTTGAGAAATTAACTGATTTATTCAGTCATTCGATTTATCTGAATAACCATTCTTGCTCTGATACCATTTTTTAACGGTAGTAGAACATGAGTAAACCAAATGTCTTTATAATATTTTATTTATGTAGTGCAAGTTATTAAAGTTAAACTGACCAATCAAGTGCCTCAATAATAAAAATATGTGGTGCCTGCCTTACCGTTAAGAATTCTTCCTATGAGTGATGAGATGGGTGTCCATTTTTTTCCCTTTTTTAGATAATAAGAGCTGAAAGCCTCCTGTGTTGGACACATATTACTGTTCCAATAGGGTGATATGTAGTCTTAGATACAGAAGGAGTATATTTGTATAAATCCCTTCTGTATTTGATGTTAAACTTTATTGTTATTATGGTTGCATACATTTCCTTTTGGACCAGATGGACGTGAGAAGACAGAGGGATGGTAGCATATTGATGCGGTAGGTAACTGCAAGAAAAGGAAATAAAGGCGATAAAGTAGTTGGAGGATGATTAAAGAAATACTCAGGAGGGGTCGGGAGGACAAACAAAGTTGTTTGAGGTTTGTTATAATGGCTTTTAGGCATAGATGTTTATCACACACTCAGATACTATGAACATACCTTTCTATGTATGTGTTGTTGTTTTTTTTACAACTTTGTGTATGCAAGGACTGACCTGCCTATGTAACAAAGCCATCTAGGGGTTACTCTGTGAACCGACCTGGCTCCAGTTCAAACCGCCTCCATGGTGACCCCATGGTGAGACTGGGACAAAGCACGTCTTCATAAAGTAATCTTTAAGTGAAAGAGCCTCTCTTTAAAGCCATAAACAGCATTCAGCTTGACCCCTGAGCAATGGGAACCCCAAAGATTGCAGATCTGATCTGCAAAAGTGCACAAAGACAGCACACAGATCGCCGTTATGGGTCACGTTCACTTCATATCACTCCACAACACGCCAGTGACCCTCCGGCGTCTGGTGCTGACGAACAATGGCAGCCGTTCACCATCCCCCCCCACCCATCCGTCCTATTCTGACTCTTGAACCTTTCACCTTTACCCCACTTTCCCAGCTCCGTTTCCATGTTGGGCGGGTTTTTATCTCGCCGTGTGTATCTACCTGCCGCGCCAATATGAAGGCTTCCAAACTCCCAAAAAAAAAAAAAGGTAAAAACTGTTTGCTCAGGCTGTGCTCTCTGGTTCATCCTCCCGCCTCCGCCAACACCACACGGGAATGTCTGGAATTTTTACACCACGAGGATTAGCTCATCCCTGTCTGTTGTCTGCGTGCTCCGCTGTTTTCAATTCTTTCATCACGCAGGGATTAGGAGGCAGAAATGAACGACAAAAGGCTTGATCCTGTGAGTTGATGTTAATAGAAACTCTGTTCAAAAATACTCCTTCTCTGGCAAAACTTTTTAGAGGTTTTAGGTAGAAATTCCATGACAAACTGTTTCTACCAAAACAGAAGTTCCTTTCCCTATAACTTTACTTTTCTGTTTACGCCTCAACAAAAATCGGATAAACTGGGAGTTATCACAAATATAATCATTGTTCATGGAATGTGGCTGCACAGGGGCTAGCGAAAAGTCTTGGTTGGTTCAAATCCCAGCTGGGACCTTTCTGTGTGGAGTTTGTATGTTCTCCCTGTGAATGCACGGGTTTTCTCCGGGCGCTTCAGCTTCCTTCCACAGTATAAAAACATGCTTCATAGGTTCATTGGTTACTCTAGGTGTCCCTAGTTGTGCATGTGTGAGTGTGTGGCCCTGCAACAGACAGGCGACCTGTCCGGGGTGCACCCCGGCCTTGCCAAGCAGTGTCTGGGACATGCTCCGGCAACCCCAGTGACCCCGAAAGGGACATAGCGGGTTAAGAAAATGGATTGGAAAAGGGTTTTTGGAAAAAGCAATCATCTGAAAACCTTGGAATTGAATAATTGATTTAAGATGGACAACTATTTTCGTTGTAATGCAACTTCCAGTTGCTTCCCAAACTTCTGTGAAACTGTGCTGCACGAAAAACGGGGACTCCGATTTTTATGGCATTAGTTCTGATGATGTAGGAATTGATAAATCTGCGAAATTAAGAAAAACACGCTAACAAACTAACTTCGCAGTAACTTTTTATTAAAGACCCACTCTGATGAAAATGGGGTTTTTAACAAGTTCTTGTGACATTTTTCTCATGATGGAGTACATGTATAAAAGAAAATTAAGCTTTAAATGCATTTAGATCCATAAAGTCTAAACCTCACAAATCCTCCGTATAACAGATGAGTTGTGTGATAAATAAAACTTCAAAATTGCAGATGGGAGTGTCCAGACAAACAACCAGACTCGATAATTATTAGATCAAAGTTATTCTGCAACACACAAACAGCTTCTTTTGGTGTTGCTACGACAAAGAGATCAACCAGAATCCCTTTCTGTTTCAGATCCTCTACCAACCAAATATCTCGTTAAAACAAACCTTCCAGAAGCGAAGCTACACTGCAAACGCAGAATCTTAAGAAAGTAAGCAACCCTTGTTTTTTTCTGTTTAGGAAAAAAAAAATCATACTAAAGTTTTTTTAATAGCAAAATATTCTTAGGTAATAAAATATTTCAGTGACTAGATTCTTAGACTCTAATTGTTTTTCCCGAAATAATACTTCATGGTTGGTCCATTTTTCTTACCCTATTGGCAGATTCTTTTATTATTTTAAGAATTAGTTACATCTTTCTGGGGGGGGGCAGAAGACTTTAAAAAGGTGGCAAAGGGAAACAGCAAAGTGGGAGGGCACAAAAAGAAAGCAGTTTAATTATTGTCATTGATGTTAAATCAGCAGTTCCTTTAGCTGAGCTGCTGTTTCTAATGCTTACAAAAGTTTGCATTGATGATTTCTCAATCTTTGAATCTTTGTCAATAACGATACTAAGCATGACTCAAACATGACAACCATACGTTCAAATTTCAACATGCTCAGGGGCAATTCAATTCAATTCAATTTTATTTGTATAGCCCAAATTCACAACAATAGTCGTCTCGATGGGCACTCCAAGACGCACTTGTGTTTTATTTAAGATGCTCCTTGACCCGGCCTCTTCTCTCATCTACAGCAGACGGCGAGGATTCTGTTGACCCATGACCTTCAGTTTGGAAGTAAGACTGCAAAAGCTGTCACTGCACGGTTTTGCCAAACACCTGATCAACACGGTATGCGTGACCCCGTTACACTTTAGGTACCAGAAGATCCAAGCGAAAGTCCAACGGAAAAGCAGCACTTTTGCTCTTCTCTTTACAAACATGGGACATGAACAAGCTGTACAACCCCACTCTACCTGACACCTTAACCCTTGTGCTATCTTGTGGGGTCCAGATGACCCCACCCTTACATTGACGTGTTATTCCTACCATACAAAGGTGGATAAAGGTGGAAAGATTTCATGTAATCCATGGACACCAGTGAAGATCACAAATCATTAACGTTAATGTTGGGAGTGGAGTCATCTGGGCCCCACAAGATAGCACAAGGGTTTTAAACACCTTCTTTGCCGGCATTGACGTGCCTGGCAGCAGAGACACTGGTCATCTTTTACAGCTGGAAGAACAGTCTTTCTCCCGGCAGCTACATCAAATTAACTCCACCCTAAGGAAGATTAACACCAGGCAAGCCGCAGGACCAGATAAGGTGTCAGGTCGTTTTCTGAAGTTATGTGCACATCAACTGGCGGGAGTTTTTCTGGACATCTTCAACCGGTCCCTGCAGCTTGCCCCAGTTCCTGTGTGCCTCAAGCCCTCCATCATTGTACCTGTGCTCAAAAAAATCATCTGTCTCTTGCCTCGGTGATTA
Source organism: Oryzias latipes (assembly GCF_053564925.1). NCBI lineage: Eukaryota > Metazoa > Chordata > Actinopteri > Beloniformes > Adrianichthyidae > Oryzias > Oryzias latipes. Next base: position 8,143,735 of record NC_136259.1, on the reverse strand, counting down.
CCGCCCTGTCGCTCTGACACCGGTGCACATGAAGTGCTTTGAGAGGATTTTCCTGAGCCAAATCCAGGACATCATCCCTGCTACTATGGACAGTCATCAGTTTTCCTACAGGGAGAACCAATTAACAGAAGATGCAGTCTCACTAGCCCTACATGTGGCCCCGTTCCACCTGGAGCATAGTAACACCTCTGTCAGGATGTTGTTTGTAGACTTCAGTTCAGCCGTTAACACTGTGATCCCGGACAAGAAACTTCACAACCTGGACTTCACAGCCTGTCTCTCTGTACTTCTGGGTCAGGGACTTTCTCACCAACAGGCCTCAAGTGGTGAGAATCGGGGACTCAACATCATCCACATAAAACATCCATCCTGATCCTGAGTACAGGAACACCACAAGGGTGTGTCCTCAACCTGGCCCTTTTCACTCTGTCCACCCATGACTGCTCTGCTATCCATCTCACAAACGTGGTTGTAACGTTTGCAGATGACAACACTGTAGTAGGCCTCTTATCGAACAACGACGAGACTCACTACGGAGAGGAGATCCAGCACCTAACAGGATGGTGTACCGATGACAACCTTGTCCTGAACACCTCCAAGATCAAGGAGGTTATTGTGGACTTCAGAAGGTCCAAGACGGTGGTACATACCCCTCCCCTCATTCATAGGGAAGAGATGGAGCGCATGGACCACATCACTTGTGTCAATGGCAGCAGTCAATTGTTTTCTGTGACTCTTCACAAGATTTTCACAAACTGTTGCTGGTATTTTGGCCCATTCCTCCATACAGATCTCCTCTAGAACAGTGATGTTTTGGGGCTGTCGCTGGGAAAGACAGACTTTCAACTCCCTCCAAAGATTTTCTATGGGGTTGAGATCTGGAGTCTGGCTAGGCCACACCAGGACCTTGGAATGCTTCTTATGAAGCCACTCCATGTTACCCGGACAGTGTGTTTGGGATTGTTGTCATGATGAAAGACTCAGCCACATTTATCTTCAATGCCCCTGCTGATTGAAGGAGGTTTTCACTCAAAATCTGACAATACACAGCCTCATTCATTATTTCCTTTACACAGATCAGTCTTCCTGGTCCCTTTGTTGAAAACAGCCCCAAACCATGAGAATTCCACCCCCATGCTTTCCATTGGGTATGGTGTTCTTTGGATGCAACTCAGTATTCTTTCTCCTCCAAACACAACCAGTACAGTTCTTACCAAAAGTTCTATTTTGGTTTCATCTGACCCATAGGACATTCTCCCAATCCTCTTATGGATCATCCAAATGCTCTCTAGCAAACTTTAGACGGGCTCACATGTAACTTTAACAGGGAGGTATGTCCCTGGCACTGTAGTTTATACTGATGGTAGCCTTTGTTACTTTGGTCCTGGCTCTCTGTAGGTCATTCACTAGGTCCCCTGTGTGGTTCTGGGATTTTTACTCACTGTTCGTATGATCATTTTGACCCCACAGGGTGAGATTTTGCGGGGAGTGACTATTTGAGGTTGTGAACATGGGTCTTTTCAATAGATAACCAGTTCAAACAGGTGCCATTAATACAGGTAACACGTGGAGGACAGAGGATCCTCTTACTGAAGAAGTTACAGGTCTGTGAGAGCCAGAAATCTGGCTTGTTTGTAGATAACTAAATACTTATTTTCCACCATAATTTACAATTAAATTCTTTAAAAATCAGACAATGTTCTCATTTTATTTCCCATAGTTTAGGTACACCTCTGAGGAAAATTACAGACCTCGCTCATCTTTTTAAATGGGTGAACTTGCACAATTGGTGGCTGACTAAATACTTTCTTGCCCCACTGTATGTTTATACATAATACTCTGTGTATTGAAGCGTTTATAAAAGCTAAATTATCACAACAATACCTCAAAACTAAGGATATGGCACCAGAAATTCAATTTTCATGTGAACACAGACAGCAACAATAAAAAAATGTTTAAAACTTTTATTCTGAAAGCCCAGCATCACACTTTCCATTGGACCATTCAAAAATCGTGTGTCTTGAATGCGACTTCTTGTTGACAACATCTTAGTATTTGCATTTCTAGTAAAAGCCCATCATCACATAATCTGTTTTCTTGCCTGAAATGAGCTACGCCTGTTTACTCTGAGCTGGTGGTGATGATGTCATCAGCTGCACGCCAAAAAGGTTTCTATCTACCGTTTGCCGTTCATACCTGTGGGAGAGTCAGGATAGAAGGTTACTGGTCTCTAATTTTTTAAGTTTCACTCTTTGCTTGGATTGTAGCTGGTTTGTAAAGTAAATCAGATTTACTGGATTTACAGATAATGAATAATTTGAACATTACTTGAACTTTTGATTAATAGAAGTCGCCAACCGAATTTGTGCCGAGAAGAAAAAAGAAAAAATGTCAGATCAGAAAACTGAGAAACTAAAAGCAAAAACAAAAAATTCTGAAGAACTTAAATGAGAATTTTGTCTCTTTTGAAAAACTTTTTGTGCTTTAAAAAATCAATTGTACTTTTTAAACCCGCTCTCTGTAAATAAATAGTGTTTTTGGTGTTTTTAACATGTCCTTGTGGCATTTTTCTGATGATGCATTTATCAGAAAAACACATTTTTGAAGAAAATTACGATTAAAATAGCATTTCTAAGAACTTCTTCCTTCACATCGTTGGGAATCAGGAGTAGATGAAAAAATGCAGCTTGAAAAAAAGATCCTAGTTTTGACAAGCGTCCCGCTCCGAGCTCTCAAGAAAGAGGCGGGAAAGGGTGGGTGGGGTCGCTCTGCACCAACAGTCCCACCCACAACTTTCTAACGAACCACTGTCGCTCTGCAGAAACTATGTCCTAGAAAACAACACAGGATATACGATTTTGACTAATAATCATAATAAATAGACCAGTGGGAAGACTTTCATGATAGATCAAAAAAGAATCAGATGCATGTTCAACACCAGAACTTTAGCTCCAATGTTGACGTTCTGAAGGTGAGAAAAGTAGCTTTGTGCTGATATGCAACACTTTACAGTAGTGAAGTGTTTAAGTGCTGTATCTGCACATCTGATGGATTCACATTAATATCCATGAATCCATTTTAATTCCTAGGATCAAACCAGATTGATCTGTCTGAGGCTCAATTGAATCGAATTGATCGACACCATTGAAAATTTGTTTTAAGATGAGAGAAATCACTAATTAATTTGATATTGGAAAATACCATTTGGATTGAAATTTGTTGTACTTTAACGTAAAAATGACCATGTGACATGACAGTGGACAACACACTGGTCAGTCCATCATTGCAGTCCAATGTGTGGAAACACTTTAGCTAAAGCATGTGACCAGACAGTGTGCTAGAATGTTCTATGATGGATTATTTTGATTGTGGAAAATCAACAGCGGGTCTCAAATGTGAATGGATTTGTCACAAGGTCTTGTTGTTTGAACACAATTAATCATTTACACTTCATTATCTCTTAAGAAATATCGGATCATTTGAAAATGAGCCAAATTCAAAAGTGAATCACAAACCCCAAATATCGAATTGTTGTTAAAATGAATCACCACGCCCCTGTTGTTGCGTAAAAAGTTGAAAAGTTATCGTGATTTAAAGATTGTGTGTGTTCACAGGCGACACAGGGTTCGTCAGAAGCTGCTGAATCCCTTTTGGGGTTGCTGGAGCCTATCCCAGCTAATGTTAGGTGAAGGCTGGGTTCACCCTAACCAGGTTACCCGTCAGTTGAAGGACCGCACACACACACACACCACACACACCTAGGGACAATTTAGAGACACCCAGAAGAAGCCCAAAGAAAACCCACAAATACACGAAGAGGACACGCAAACTCCTCTTCCTCACAATGTATTCAAAAAGGTCTGCAACCAAAAAGATTTCAGGAGCACAGATGAAAGGTTATGTCAGGATCTGAAATTCGGTGACCCCGAATGACCCCTGCTGTTTTAGGCATACAATCAATTAGTAAAACTGATTGTTGTATTTTTTTCATAATTCCTACTGCCATTTAGAAATTAGATTTCAATTGACAAAAATAAGTAAATATTGTAGCTATGCTTTAAAGTGTGTCAAAAATAACATGAGACAAACACTGAGGTCCATCACTTCCTGTGTGTTGTTGCTTAAACATTTGTTATGTAGATTTTACTTATTTATTCCTACTTTTTGCTTCTTTGTTAGCGTCATAAATTTCATTCAATAATAATAAAATTCCTATCCGACTTTCCTACTTTATCTCAGGGAAAATGGCTCTTTTTACCACCACAGCATAAAAGCTGTTCAACTGTTGCTGAATGACCCCGGTTCTGTGATTAAACCCTGGTGAATGCTGCCACCTTGTGGTCACTGACGTGAAACGTAAAAAAATAAGATTTTTAAAGACAACTTGACAAAAGTTTTTCATTTATTAATAAAGAAGAAAAAAACGTTATTAAAACACTAATTCATACTAAATTAATGTCTTTTTTAAAATTCTTACAGTATGTACTCAGTACTATATTCCCCTTAGGCATCAAAATAGTTTTAACCACTTATCCTAATAAGAACATTAGCCAGTAGTAATGTTTTAAATTATGATTTTCGTTTAAATTCAGCAGGGTGACTGTATACTGGCATCAAAAATGTTTGAAGATGCGATTAAAAAAAAACATTTCCTAGATCTCATATTAAGCTAAATAACTAGAAAAAAAATATTGTTGCTTGACTTTGTTCTTCTCTTTTCTTTTCTGCACGATCTATAACTTTTTGTTTATAATGTTCATGCTCACCTCTGGGTAGCAATAGGTGACGGGGCGTACTCCTGAAAAACAACTGTAAGCGGTGAAGTGTGAGGACAGTGTTACAGAGGATGAGAAAAGACGACGCAGGATGTGGGAGGGGCCGACAACAGCACCCACTGTTAAAGCAACCCCCCACCTCCACCCCCACCCCACCCCTGATGCTGTGTTTCCAAATTTCCTCTGCATGTTATTCTCTAGAAAGATTTGAAGCTTTAAATGAAACAACAAAGTCACTTAGTTTGAATTTATACTTCATCCTGAACAAATGTACAGGATGAAAATCAATAACCTGATGTTTACTGCACTATGAGGCGGTGTATTTATTAATTAATATATATATATATATATATATATATATATTTTTTTTTTTTTTTTTTTTTCATAAAAACGACAGTGCGCCTCATAGTTTGGAGCATCTTGTACACGTTTACTGATTTTGAAAAGCATACTGTCAAAGTGCTTCTCTGTTTTTCTTACGAGTTTTGGGTATTATTATAAATACACACACACACACACACCAACACACGGTTTACAGCTGATCATGAAACTCAATTGTCGCTGCTTTTTGTATTCATAATAAAACGCCTTGTCTGTTCTAATTATGTATTACAACAAAAATTATACTAATAGACAAAACAAAGCGACCTCCTCATAAAGTTTTTTCTACTCTGACTGCTAATTGATCCTTTTTGAGCAGCTCTGCACCAAACTACTACCAGATCTCAGAGAAGCAGCTTGTTTTGTTGTCTTGAGACATGCACTGCTCAGGGTTCACTGTATGGGATGGGTACCAACCAAAACAGTGCAGTCTGTCATGTTACTAAAGCATCTTAGGACATTAAAGTGCTCTCCTTCATCCTGTCATGTTGCCTCATCATCACACTTTGCTGTTTCTGGAAAGAATTGTTTGGAGTTTTTTTCCCTTTATTTTTTGAGCACCCTTCAGGCTCCTGAACCGTTTAGAAGTCCTGGAGAGGATACATTTTGCAGGGTTGAAAATAAACAGAACTTTATTTACTCAATCATACTTTTAGAACCTTGTTGGTTAAGGCACATTTAAAGCCTTCAATCCATTGCTTTCCTGTATCTCTTTCTGTCTTCATGATGGTATCTTCTGCCATTTTTTGCCGCTTCACTTGTTCTACAGTTTTTCCGCTATTTTAACCACTCAACTATTCAAATGTTCAGCTCTTTCAGCTTTATCCAGCTATGACTTTTCGTCCTTCAAATCCTTGAAGTTTTCAAGATATTCCAGGATTTTTGCCTCCATTGAAAAACACAGGGAATCCTTGGTGCAGAAGCTCGCTGGTTCGATACCGGCAAGTTTCACAATAACATCTTTTTGTTATTGTGCTGTTTTCACTTGACCCTTGTGCTATCTTAGATGACCCCACCCTTACATTGACGTGTTATTCCTACCATGACAAAGGTGGATAAAGGTGGAAAGATTTCATGTAATCCATGGACACCAGTGAAGAAAACAAATCATTGAAGAAAAAAGGTTCAGAGCACTGTCTAGTGGGTCTAGATGACCCAACTCCCAATGTTAAAGTGCCAAGGATAGCACAAGGGTTACTTTATGGTCAACTTTGATCATTTATTTATTTATTTATTGTTTTTGCCTATTGTTCCCCGTTAAGTTTTATTTTCATTCAGCAGTACAGCATTCAACCCTCTGGAAATGCATTTCCTTCTAGTTGATTTTGTTTTCTCCTATACTGAAAAATGTTTTTTTGTAAAAATCAGACGATGTTGACTGTTTCCTTTAAGAACAAATATATTTGAAGTTACCAAAATAAAAGCACTATGAATTTGCTTGGGCAAAAGCAACTTATGTATGAGATACAGTTGCAGTGCTTCACATTGTGATGATTAAATAAACTGAATTAATATTCAGGTAAAGTTTTTTCTAAGTCATACACTTAAAAAAGAAAATGTGTTCAGGTACAATTTTGGGATAGGCATTGTATCGCCAGACTCTTACTGATACACAGCCATAATAAAAATAGCATTTTAGACTGAAAACACTGTATAAGTTGTCAACTATAATGTTGAATCTATAATTGACTTTGGTCACTTTAAATTCACATATATAGCATATGAATTTAATGTGACCAAAGTTTTATTTTGATCCAATACTTTAGTTTCCAGTTTCCTTTTGTCAGAAAAACTTGTTTCCAATGATTTTTCAAAATGTTTATTTTTATATTTAGCTTAAAGATTATTTATTTTACTTTATTTTTTAACTTTAATCTTAATGGTATGATCTCCATAGTTGGTCTGCATAAAACATTAAATTTGTCAAAATGACAACTTATTAGGGAATATCTTGGAACTATTTTTTAACATTAAGTCCTAAATATTGCAAATTATAGCCTTATCATATGAACACATTTCTGTACATTTTAGTTAAATTTTGGATATATTTTAAAGAAAAAGTCTAAAAACAAATTGTTCTATCTCCGTAAAAAATAAAAGTAACTTTTAAAGTAATTATCTGAGGTTATTTTATTATCATTAATTGTATTTTTTATTTTATTTTATTCCATAAAAAATATTAGTTTTTTTATTCATTTTATGTAAAATGATTTATTTCTTTTTTTGTTGTTGCACAACATGGATAGAAACTTTTGAATTGGAGTTTCTGGAAAACATCGTGTGCCAGTAGAACAACAGAATCAGCAAACAACATGAAACAGTTTTAACTGGGAAGCATTTCATAAGATGACAAAATTAGTGACCTTAAATGATCAATTTCTTTGATGATTTGTGCAAAATTGAAACAAAGCAGAGATTTTCTTACTATAAACATTTTATGTACATCATTCTTGATAATAGAAGTGTGGAACCTGTAGGGGGCAGTGTTTCCCACACAGTCAGGTCACAGCGGACTGCTATATTTACTCCTTATTCCTGACATTTGGATTTATTTCCCATTTAAGCTGAGGTGCAGGGCTAGTATCTGTCTATCTTTTAAAAAAAAACAATTTTCTTGGTTATTCCAAATAAAAGTCTGTTAAATACCAATTTTCTAAACTTAAATCAATTATATGTTTTGGTAAAAAAATGCCAAAACATAATGTAAACAGGCAACAAGAAAAAAAACATAGACCATTAGAAACTTTTTTCATATAAAACAAAAGAAAAAAACATGGATTTAAAAACAAAAAGTTAAAGTAAAATAAATAAAATGTATAAAAAATATAAATTATTTTTTGGGGGGTGGTGGATTTCACCTTTTAACCTTAGATTAAATCTGTATTTCATAATTGCATTCTATTCATTGAAACCTTTTCTGCAGCTTTTTTTGGTTTTGTTTTTATACTGTATGATAGTCTGGTGTCTTTTCATGGTGGCAGGTTCCAACAAGCTTCCTCCTTTCAGATAGAAGAACTCAGTGTCTATTTAGTTTAACAACAGGAACAATGGCATCAGCTTTTTTCAGCCTTTCCCTTTTTGTCCTGCAGATTATGTTGATTGAAATTATGTTTTTATCTCTTGAAGGTGGGGTTCCACCAGGGCGATGTCGTGAACTTCAAAATGAAAAACGCGGCTTTTCTTTTCTTCTTCAGTGAGACGCCTTTCCTGACCTTGAAAAACATCATTCATCAAGCTGCTTATAGAGAAAATGTGGAGGAGTTTTCAACGAACAAAGAATTGTGCCTACAAAACCTTCTGATGTTTTTGCCCGCGTGAAGAAATTTTCCTCAGATATCAGTGTTATTTATTCTTAAAATCCCTAAAATTTCATATCAAATCAGTTTTTAACGATTGTCCGTTAAAATGGGGTAAATCACACGCTTTTAATCTTTAATTGCTGCCTGGTAACTTCAAGATCATTTGAGTTTTGTTCTTTCAATTTTCCAGTTTGCAAAAGAAGAAATACAATATTTATAAGGAAGTGAACCTACAGTGCAGGAAATGAGTACTTGAACCCCTAGTAACCATTTGGAGTCCTGATTCACACAGACCAGGGAGAGCTCTTTGGCACCAACTCAACCCGTCGTGTTTGGAGGAAGGGAACAGATGCCTATGACCCCAATAACACCACCCCCAAGCATTGAGATGGAAGCATTATGGTTTGGGGGTGTTTTTCTGCTACGTCACCGTGTGGATAGGTGGATGGGCGGAGCCATGAACCATCAAATCTTGAGTGAGAACCTCCTTAAGATGGGAGGCTTAAAACGGGTCTTAGATGGGTCTTATACAGTGCACTATGGCACTATACAGTGCTGCCCGAGCTGACTTGAAAAGAGGAGTAAAAGCAGCCAAGGCAGACCACAGGATGCGCATGGAGGCCCACAGGTCCAGCAATAACCCGCGAGAAGTTTGGCGAGGCATCCAAGACATCACCAACTTCAGGGGCTGTGATGTGTCCACAGCAGCTCCAGATGCTACACGGGCAGAAGAGCTTACCTGCTTCTTTGCTCACCATGAAACCACCCAACACCACCCCTCCACCCCGGACCCACCCCCAACCCCCACCGGCCCCAGCACACCTCCACTAACTGTACAGGAGCGTGACGTCAGCCCTGACGGAGTACCGGGCAAAGTGCTCAGGGCGTGCGCCCTCCAGCTCGCCCCCACCTTTACCAACATGTTTAACCTCTCCCTGGCCCAGGCAGTAATCCCTGAAATCGGCAACCATAATCCCTGTGCCGAAGACGTCCCCTACCACCAGCCTCAATGACTATCGCCCAGTGGCCCTCACGCCAGTCATAATGAAGTGCTTGGAAAGGCTGATGCTCCCGCACATCAGAGACCACCTCCCCACTGACTTGGACACCCACCAGTTCGCATACCGCAAGAACAGATCCACAGAGGACTCCGTAGCCGTGGTTCTCCATTCCGCGCTGAACCACCTGGAGCAGCAGCAGGGCTACGTCCGAATGCTCTTTGTGGATTACAGTTCTGCTTTTAACACAATAATCCCGGACAGACTCTGCAATAAACTGCTCACTCTTGGCCTCCCACCCCTCACATGCAATTGGATTAACAACTTCCTCACAAACCGAACACAGACTGTGAGACTTGGCACCCACCGCTCCTCCACATACACACTGAGCATTCTGCGCCCCACAGGGCTGTGTGCTAAGCCCCCTGCTGTACTGCCTATACACCTATGACTGCAGCCCAGCCCACAACAACAACTGCATCATCAAGTTTGCAGACGACACCACGGTGGTCGGACTCATTCCCAGGGGGGATGAGTTTTTGCACAATTGTTTCGGCACTCTTCATTACAGTTTACAGTTTATATTTGCTTTGGGTTGCATTATATTTTGAATTAGGGGCTATACTTATGCCATCCAGGGAGACTATCTGTGCAGACAGAGCATCTCTGGGGTTTTTAGGACCTAGTATAATGACCTCAGATTTTTCTGGGTTCAAGAGGAGGTAATTAATTGTCATCCAGGTCTTGATGTCTCTGATGCTGGTATTCAGTTTCTCTATATTGTCATTCTAGTCAGGTTTCATAGATAAATAAAACTGCGTATCATCGGCATAACAATGAAGATGAATGCTGATTTTCCTGTTTATGTTTCCTAGGTGTAGCATATAAACCATAAACTGGATGGGTCCTAAAACTGAGCCCTGTGGGACTCCATAGTTAACTCGTTAAACATGACCAAAAACATACAACAGAACGGTTAAAAGGCACGTTTACATAAAGAACATCGCCCCTTGGCGATAGCGGCCGTGTCCCTTGGGTGCCGGCTCCCTGGGCCCGGCGGTGCTCTCTCCGCACGGTGGGAGGGTTCATATTACACCTGAGCCGGGGGTGTTCGTGTCCCTGGGGGGTGGGTCCTGGTCCTTGCCCCTGAGCGCTGGGCCCCGCCAAACTTCCAACATGGCCGAGCCTGGTCGGGCCATATTTATAACACCCCTTGTGGGCCGCCCTTTTTTTCCCCGGGGTTCCCCCCTCCTGGGCGGGGGCGGCGGGCCCCTGCCTTGCTCCTCCCTGGACCAACCGTGGGCCGGGTGGGTGGCTGCCTGGAGTGCGGAGCGGGTCTCCCTTGGGGGGTCCTGGCTCGTACCTGGGGTTGGGGCGGGGGGATGCCTGGAACTCCTGGGTGGTGGTGGGGTGCTCGTCTGGTGCTGTGGGCGTCCTTCTCCGGTGGGGCCCTGCGTTGGGCTCTTCCGGCGCGGCGGGGGGGCTGCTTTTCCTGGGCTGGGGCGGCGCTCTCTTTCCCTCCGCGCCTCCCTGCTCTCTGGCTCTGGGGGCCTCGCGGCGGTCCTGCTGGCCCTGGCCTGGGTGGCGGTCTTGGTTGCCCGGGGGACGGTTGTTCCCTGCCTGTTCCCGTGTGGTGTTGGGGGAATTCCGGCTGCCGCTGCGGCGGGGGTCTGGGTGTGGGGGTGGCTGGGCGCTCCTCCTCCTTCTTTTCACATTCCACCATCCCTTTTAGAAGAACATAAACACTCACCTGAGCACAGGTGTTAGCTCACCTTTGCACTAATAGTTTGCATGATTGAATGAATGAAAGATTTCACACTAGTTGGTTTAAAGGCATAGGTATGCGTTCGTGAACACTATCTGTTTTGTGTACATGTTGACATGTGAACATTTTTTGCAGCTAGCAGGTGTGTTGATAGTATTTGAGTGTGTGTGAACAGGCGCCGCCCTTTTTGTACGACATTTGAACCGTACCGTAATGATAAACAACCAGTAAACCTGTCTGCTCTATGCTGCTTCATGTTCTTACCCCCCCTCTCACTATCACCCCCCCCGACATCCCTCCCTCTTCTTCCCTTCTTTCCTTTTCCGTCCGGTCCAACACCAAAGATTTTCAATCATGGTTGAAATGAATAAAGTTTGGCCTCAATTACAAAAGGGGTTTATTCAGTCACACCTTTTGTTTGTCTGAAGATTAATAACCCCTCTTGTTAAAGTAAAATATGTCCAACACAAGAGGCCCTCAGCTCTCATCTGCCTGCCAAGCTGTTGGACAGGACAAGTTAAAAAAAAAAAAAAACGAACATTTGATTAAACCAAAGCAGGAAGGTGGTCTAGGTCTTCCCAATTTTTGCTACTATTACTGGGCTGCCAATTTGTGCATGTATGTTTGTGATTTTTTAAATAAAAAGAACAAATTATATGTTTATTTAAAAAAAAAACATAAAATAGGATTAGGGCAGGTATGTCCAAAGTCCAGCCCGTGGGCCAAATGCGTTCATATTTTCACATGCTCAAGTGGATTTGTCAGTATGTCAAAAGTCTGTCAATTGGACTTTTACTTTCAAAGCCAAAACAATGAAGGCTCAGAGGTTTGAAGAGGACTATCACAATTAAAACATTACAAGCTCAGGCAACGCAATTTCTATTTACATTATCATTGTCACGGTTGAGACAGGACACAAACGCAGGACAGCGAAAGAGCTTCAAAAGCAAACAAGGTTTAATCACACTTGGTACTTGAAATGACTGAAGCAAACTTACAGAACGACCCAGTGACAAGAAACAAACAGACCAGGGTTTAAATACACAAATGGGAATGACAAACAGGTGAGCAGACAGGTGCCGGTGATGACTGGTGAAGTTACCTAGTGAAACAAAAGGGGCCCTGAAAGGAAGTAACAAAATAAAAGCCCAAAACCGGAAGTGAGAAAACACCCACCAAACCCGCCTCCTGACAATCATAAACCATGTAAAAAAGCCTGCAGGCTAAAAATCTGCAGTGCAGCTGCAGTTGGATGTGACTGAACCCAGAGCTGGTTCATGGATTTAACACATGATGTTCCTCTAATCTGTCACATTCCAAATCTCAATTTCTTGATGCTTGAAATTCAAATTTCTCTGTATTTTTTCACGTGCTCTGGATCTCCAGCTGCAGCTGAAAACACAAATCAACAGAGAAAGAAAAGGCTGCCCATGTCGTCATACCATGAAACCAAGAACAAAAAGTCCACCGGCTGAAGCTTGAAGCTCTTTCAGGCTCTCGAGATAACCGAGACAATGACCCGCCAATGACTCACCAAACTCAAAAAAGAAGAGAAAGGAAGAAACCTGCATGGAAAACCGATATCTGCACCATCACACCACCTCTAAGATCTGAGATAAAGTCACTGAGGTGCTTTGTTTACGTACTTTTACAACATGTAACTGATATAAGAATGTTTACTATCGCTTCTTTCCCATAGAAAAAAAACGAATTTGTAAGACATTTTTACATAAATATGGTCATCTCGGTGAATACAAGAAGGTCTGATCTCAAAGGGGACAACCCTTTGACTTCCAGGTGGAAGCCTGGTTAAAAAGCAAAAGTAATTGGAGCCAGATTATTTCAGAAAGTGACCAGTAGAGGCTTGTTACTGTTCGTTGTGTTGTATATTTAGTTTAAGAATTCTGAAATTAGAAGTTTTAGTTGCTTGGCATTTATCAGAAAGTCATTGGAGGTGAGCAGGACCAACTGAAGACACTGCGTTGTTGAGTAGGAGAGAATGCTCAAGGTTTCCCATAATGCTTTTCATTTGTCCTTCTTTGGACAATCTGCCTCTTATTTTCCATCCAGTTTTTCCGATCCAGGTAATCATCCAATAGCATCAAGGTACCTTCAGTTCTTCTCCTATGCAGGACACAGGGTTGGACAGTCTGATGCACCTCCTAAAAGCCACAACCAACTCTGTTGTCCTAATCACATCAGTATCAGATGACCTCTCTGCTGATCGAAGGGTTTTTGACTTTCTACCAAAAGTCAGAGGAAAAAGAAGGGTGCAGGTACAGCCCCCTGTGGTACTCCTGTACTAATCTTCCAGTCAGACTTTACAACCCTTTGGTCCTACAAACTGTGGTGTGTCTATCATGTAGTTCTTCATCCAGATGATTGAGGATGCATTGAATATACATATTTATGAGACATGAATATGGTATTTTTAAAATACATTTAACCCCATTGTATCAAGCAACAAAGAATCTGTTCCTGCATCCCAAAATCAGTATGGTTGGGTTGTGAGTGCAAGTTGTAACAGAGACAGACAAATTGTGAGAACGTTTTAGATGGATGGGTAGATGGACAGACTGACAGATACTTTTATTTGTCATAGTACAAAGAAATTTAAAGTGCTCTTTGATCATCATTCATTCATTAAAAAAACAATTTACTGCTAGTAAACTTGCAACTAATAAACAGTGCATTATTTTTTCATTTTACTATAATAGTCAAGTATCAGCAACTGTCTTTATTCCAGTTAATCCTCAGTATATTAAAGTGTCTGTTTTTTAGGTTATCCTGGTCATGTCATCTGTCCATCTATCATTTTGTTTTATGGTTTTGTCATGTTTGAATTTATTCAAAGGACCCAAATGATGAAAAATCGAAGTGTATAATAATGTTCTGTCTTCACATTAAACAACCCTAAAGAAGTATTTTGATCCATTAACACATCTCTGAGCATTCCTCTAAAAACCTCCCAATCCACCAAAGTGAGCAGGTTCTCTCACACTTTGATTTAGAATAGTGAGAACAGCCCCTTCCAGTAAGAGTCTGCACTGCTAGCTCCGCCCCCAGGCTAACAAACACTTTCTTCACAGAGCTAGCAATGATCGGCTAAACGCTTATGTAAGTCCCCACAACATGCACATCCATCTTTTCAAGAGTTTGAATTTTGTTGTGGTTTTTTTTTATTTTTCATGGGCGAAATGCAGACATGATGTTGAAGGCCGGCTCTAGGTTGAAGTCATGAAATGTGAGGCACCCACAAGGAGCAAAAGGCGGTGCCTCGGAGATCAAGTGGTCTTACTTCCAGGAAGGAAAAAGAGCTGAGACAAAAAACTAATATATTATAAAAATAATGTTCTTTAGTGCGCATAATGAAATATATTATCAGACATTTTAGGTCCTTCACCTGAAAGAATGACCTGACCAACCTAAACCCAGCAGGAGATTGTCCACACCATATCACGCCATGGCAGGTTTTCCTGCAGCTCTCTTCAAGTGATGCCATGTCACACAAATCCATGTATCTACCTGTTCTTGAAGGGGAAGGCCAGAACCACACTTGACAAGCTATGTTCTGCCTCTAAAGAGAGTCGCTCCCCTTCCTGTGTCCCATCAGAGACTTGTCAGGGCCGCTCCTCTGCATGTGTCCATGGGTGGGGTCACCGGGGCTGCTCCACTTTATGTGTCCTGCCTGAGAAGGGTTGCAGGGGCTCCTCCTCTTTATGTGTCATGTCTCTGGGGACAGTTGCCAGGACCGCTCTTCTCGCTGTGTCCTGTTTGAGGAGGGTTTCTGGGCCACTCCTCTTTATATGTCCTGATCCTTGCAAAGGCCGTGCCCTTTCATATGTCCTGTCCCAGACGATGGTTGTCAGTCCTACCCCTTAATCATGTGACTTGTCCCTGAGGAGGGTCTCCTTTTCCCTTAATAGTGTTTGCTATTCATGGGCAAAGTTGTGAGGGCTGCTTATCTTCCTTTTGTTTCTAAGGAGGGAGTTTTCCATGACATCCTTCCTCTCTGTTTGACTGCAGGCACCTGAAGTGTTATCTGGTTTTTCTTTTGTTCTAGCTCTCCTCCAAATCCCTTCCTCCTAACTGTCATGTGTTGGGGCATCTTTAATCTGCCCTTTTGCAGATGAAGTAATGTGAGGATTATCCTTTTTGTTTCTACTGTTGTTTCCTTGGGTCTTCTTGTCACATTCTGGTTTCGGGTATTTCCCCCTGAAAACCCTAAAAGCAGGTTTCAGGTTCCCTCCTCGTGTGACTGACACTTAATCTGGTGAGTCAGTCAAACCAGATTAGGAGTCAATAATACAGTGGTCAATCATCTACCACTGTCTTCATTACATTTAATCATCCTCTGTATGTTTTAGTTTTGGGTTTTTTCATCTCATGTCATCTGCTCTGTCACCCATTTTGTTGCTCCCTTTGTTTTATGGTTTTGTCTTAAATTTCCACCATAAACCTGGTCTCCTGAATTTCGCGTCCTACATCACCAGTCACTGACAATGTGAGTGAAGTCTTTCATGACCATTTATATGCATGACTCACGTCCAATCCTGTGCAGGAGAGAGCTTTAAAAAGTTTAGATTAATTTAAAGGTCAAGAACCGTGAGTTTCAGTACTGAGTTCAGTACTGAACTCAGGCATGTCCAAAGTCTGGGCCTTGGGCAAAATGTGGCCCGCATTCAAATTTTCACCAAGCCGCAGGCGCCTTTCCTTAAATCAAGGATATGGCTGTTTTTAAAGAGTTCAATATCAAGAAGGACTACCAGAAAAAAACATGCCATCGATTTGTTTTCTTTGTGAGGAAATGACAATATGCTATTGCAATAAAATGTTCAGTAACCAATTGTATAATATTTGATCCACATATTTCTGAGACATTACCTCATTAGCATGATCCAAACATTCCTTATAAAACCCATTATTTACAACTTGGTTTGTGTTTTCTGTCCTGCACTTCATTATCAATCCACTAGAGGCAGTAGAAGGGCTTTTCCTGCTCATCAGAAAATGTCTGCTTCCATAAAATCGCAAAAATACTTTTGGCAGGAAAACATTTAGCTAATTTTCTAAACTTTGTGCTGAAAATACCTAAACTATTGTTGTTCCCTTTTAAAATGACTACTGGTACTTGCTGTTTTGAAAGAATGAGAAATTTGCTGATAATTGATTCTTAATAATACAGCTACATCATGTTAAGAATGTGTGGATCACATTTGAGACGGTGGATAAATAACATGCTTTTTTTCCACTCATGTCAATATTTTTGCATCTTAAACTGACGTTGCTGTGAACGATAACGTATGAAATCATCCAAAATATCATAATGAAAACTATATCACATTTCTAAGAAATTTATATTGCTACATTTTTTTGTGGATTTTATCAAATGGTATTAGATTTTGTGAATTTTGTGTCAATTTATTTGATGTACTGGACTGTACAGTGCTAAATAGTTATTTTGCATTTAATGTTATTAAAATAGTTCAAAATTGTTAAGCCAGGTGGTCGGCTCTGACTTAGGCTATGGTCACGAACTGCCACCGCGCAATGGGGAGGCTTTGGCAGAATCTTCAAGGTTAGCTGCTGGTGCCTAACACGCTTATGAAGCCAAGTTTAGACTGGAAGCTATCATCTATGCAAGAGAATTCAAGATTAATGAATCCATGGTTCGCAAGTGGAGGAAGCTGGAAAACGATCTCCGACAAGTCAAGAAGACGCAGCTGAGTTGCAGCGGAAACAAGGCGAGGAGGTCTGAGTTGGAAGAACGACTCGAGCGATGGATTAACGATCAGAGAACAGCTGGGAGAAGCGCCTCTACCGTCACCATTCGACTGAAGGCAGTAACGCTTGCAGAGGAAATGAACATTTTCAAGGAAGTCCGTCTTGGTGCTTTCGTTTTGTGAAACGCCGTCATCTTTCCATCCAGGCAAGGACCACGGTGGCGGAGCAAATGCCAGGGAACCCGGTGTGTTTGATAGAAATTTAGCCCAGCTGTTCATTTCAGATACAGAAGATGAGGACTTTGATGGATTTTTTGATGGGGATTGATGACTGAAAACATTTTTAAAAATATAACACAACCAACTCAGTTTTGCTCCCACTGCTTTTTTTAAAACACACATTAGCATGTATGCTTTACCGGTTTTAACGTGCCCATGCCTTAAAACCCGGTGCGCCTTTTGTACATGTTAAATACAGGAAAAGCACCCATAACTAAAACTGCGCCCTATAATCCTTTTTTTTTATAACATCCCTCCCAAGATACCCTGAGAGGGCAAAGCCCCAGCGCACAAAAGAAATGAAGGTCCAAGCGGTCCAGCAACATATGCAAATGCAGGACCAGGATTGCCAGATTGATGTCTGGTCATTGCCGGTTAGCCGGCCCATGTTAACAGCCTTTGCATTTGACATGCATAAACTTGCATTAATGTTGCCATGTAGTGACATTTCGGAATATGTGACCAAGGTTTTAACTGGAAACAGAGAAGGGGTCTACCTCAACTGAAGGAGACAGCTGCCTCTACAAATTAATTGACAACTTTTGATGAAATTCACAATGTACTTTGAAGAAATAGATTGGATTGGATCTAAAACAATAAAATTTTACTTCTTTTTTTTTTTTAAACACCTTAGACCAGGGGTGTCAAACTCATTTTCACTGAGGGCCACATCAGCATAGTGGCTGTCCTCAAAGGGCCAGATATAACTTATACATGTAACTAAATGTTATAAAAAATAAATGTAACTACTCCTTAATGTTAAATGACTCATTTATTTAGTCTAACTTTTTAAAGTGACAGTTAAAGTTGCATAGAAAACATATGTACTTGTTTCTTTAGCATAAATCCTCTTCAATTTTTCCACTTATTAAATCCCACATAACTCTATTAATTATCAAGCTGTCCAAGTGAATAAAGAAAAATAACATAAAACTGAGCTAGAAAGAACGTATATTATAGTGTAACATTTTACAAAAAAAGGCTGCACACAGCCTTGCATCCAACTGATGGTTTGATGACAACAATTTGTCTGCATACACACATAAATATTATGTCATCAACTACAAAAAAAGAATATTTTAAAAAATTAACAACTTTTCTGCTCTCGTGGGCCACATAAAATGACATGGCGGGCCACATTTGGCCCCCAAACCTTGAGTTTGACACATGTGCCTTAGACTGTATGACACATTTTGTCTCGTGGAAATGCTTTTAATTTGTGTTTTAGGAAAATGTTGGACTTCTCAGAAGCATCAAGATAATCAAACCCTTGTGACCTCAGTTCTGTTTATCTTAGTCACTATGAAAAAGCACCCTGATTACTTCCTTCACGTGACAGAAATGAATGGTGGAAAAAAGGTGAGTCACGTTTTCTCGAGACACTGAATTAAATTCTTAATAATCAGGTTAGAGGAAGCAGCTCTTAAACTTCTCCGTGTAGAACAAGAGTGGCTTTCAACTGTGGGGTAAAAATAGCTTGCTTGCATGTTTCAATAAGTCTTAAACAAGGAAATG